>NC_060120.1:290786391-291534641 GCF_021461395.2 Schistocerca americana | reverse complement strand
GGGTTCAGCTGGCTGTTTCCGCCGCCGGTCGAGCGGAAAACCATGTTGTCTACGTAAGAGCGTCCCGCTTCCGTTACGGTTAACCGTGCACTGAGCACACCGATGGGCCAGCACCATCCGTAATACATCTCCTAGCCTCTTCAGCTTCCTGTAAGTTCCTATACAGTTGTCACTCGGGAAGAAGTGAAACGACTTCGGGCGACAGTGGTCTGCGTCAATAAATAGTAATCTCTGCAGTCAAACAACTCTTGAAACAAAGCCAATGCATAAGCTATACAGCGTATTTTTATGAGGACTGTGGCCCATATAGTTCCGCGTTTTTCTTTTTAAGTGCCTTCCCTTTTTTTAAAAAAAAAAAAAACACAAATGATTTCGCTATAAAATGCAAGCGCATACCTTAATCTACTATTCCACATATTTGCCACCACTATTGAGTCACTTATAGCGAACAACTACCTTCTGAATTCCATTCTCATAAAGATCTGTCTCGTATTTCCGTACCAAGCGTGAGCCCGCCTTCCGGCAGATTGAGCGGTTTTTTGATATGGTCTCTCTCTCTCTCTAACTTTTTTCTAAAGTACAGGTTTAATGACCGTTGCTATTAAACGCATTTTCCTCGTAGAGAATTTAATTAAATTTGTTTCATATCTGTGACGTAAAATGCCGTCCGATTTTTTTCATCACATATACATATCTTTCAATGATACCAAAAAACAATTATTAATAATTATTGTTGAAAAACATGGAAAAGCGTCTGTGCTCCGTCGTAGAATTTGCCGTCTTAATATTTTTGGGCCGTGCAGTATGTTTTAACGCCAAGAATTATTTTTTCCTGAAAAAAAAAAAACCATGGCTTTGCTATCCAGTTCTTCTAATTAAATTGTTATTTTTCAGATGTATAAAGTATTAGGAGGTGCCCTCCCCCCCCCCCCCCCAAAGGGGGCATACAACGTGTCCCCAAATGAGGGCATTGTGTTCAAGTGGGTGCAGTATAAGTCGAAAAGTCAAAGTATTTTATTTTATTTTATTTCACCAAAATACACAAATTACACAAAGCTTGTTCAATGATGCATAAACTGTGGTTTTACACTTTTGAAGTATGATAAAGAAACAGTTTTTTTTTCCACCGAGACGTAAGTGAATGTTACGTTGCACACAATAAAATTTAGTTTTGCCTTTGCAACTCGGTTTCTTGCACCTGTCAAATGATTTTTTGTCACTGACTGTTGGAAGATGCGCAAGTTGTCCAAACCAATATCAGCTTCTGGACGAACTTCCGCAATAGCTCGTTTTGAAGTACTTGGACTTTCACTAGTGGGACGCCCCCTTTTTCCTGGCAGCTGGCTTATCTATTTTTGTCAGTACTTTGGCCACACTTGCTCTAAAGTGAAGTAAATCAAGGGTCTTATTTTTAGGAACACCTAATTCTGATGCGTGTTTCTTGTACTCAATCCATGCATTTACATATGCATGAGCAAACATGCGTCCACTTTCAGGTTGCAAAACCGGCTATAAACCGTCGAAAAACGTGTTCGGTTTCAAAAGCAGCTAACTGCATGTTGTCTTCCGGTGCAAAGCGCGCCAAATTCCCAACAGGCGTGGCTGTCGCCCTGCCATGTCCAGATACAAAGCACGTGAACAGGACTTACCAATCGGGACATTCAAAGCTACCTTTGAGTCTGTTACGATTGGAATGGATATTTTTCTTATTCAGCTTTAGGTTGGCTGCGTTGTAACAAATTCGTACGCAACAATAACATTCTCGCTGCCAATGCATAGTCGTTTGGATGGGACGAGTGATTCGTGATCATCTCAGGATCATGCAATTAGCGGGCTTTGCGTCTAGGCTACTCAGTTTACAATATACAATATACACATGTTTACTTAATTTTTTTTCTTGTTTTGGTCCACATTACCATTTCCCAAAATATGGAAAGCGAAGAGCTTTCAGTAGAAGAGATTTGCTTCACAGTATCGAAGATGAAAAATTACTCGTAGCTCTCTAGTATCGTGTACTTTTAACTGTATGCGTTAAAGCCATTAATTATTATACACCCTGTATAGATAAGTAACAGCTAAGGGCCTATAATACTATCTTGGGGAACGCCAGAAATCACTTCTGTTTTACTCGACAACTTTCCGTCAGTTACAACGAACTGTGACCTCTCTGACTGGAAATCACGAATCCAGTCACATAATTGAGACGTTAATTCATGAGAACGTAATTTGATTGCAAGCTGCTTGTGAGGTACAGTATCAAAAGCCTTGTGGAAACCTAGAAAGGCGTTTTTCGTTGCGACGGAATCTTCTCACGAAATTCCAATCACCAACTTTCTCCTCCGAATGCGAAAATATTTTGTTGACACTGACCTACATAGGGAGGAACGATCACCACGATAAAATAAGGGAAATCAGAGCTCGTACGGAAAGATATAGGTGTTCATTCTATCCGCGCGCTATACGAGATTGGAATAATAGAGAATTGTGAAGGTGGTTCGATGAACCCTCTGCCAGGCACTTGAATGTGATTTGCAGAGTATCCATGTAGATGTAGAAATACGGAATCAGTTTGAAATCCCTCGTCAATAGCATTCAACACTTCATGTGAGTAAAGAGCTAATTCTGTATCACAAGAACTATGTTTTATAAATGCGTGTTGACTGTGTGTCAATAGACCGTTCTCTTCGAGGTAATTAATAATGTTCGAACACAATCTTGGAACGTTAACCACTCAAGTATGTTACCTAGACAAATGTGTTCCCGAATTTTCATTATTCTACCTTAATTTTTTTTTTTTTTGGTGTTGTGATTTTCTTTTTCGTCAGTGCATTTCGTTTTGCTGTCTTGCAATAATGACTTGCTAATCTTGTGGTTCGCTAGAAGAGCCTACTGACACCCTTTAAGCACGTTATTGTTGCTGTTATTTACTCCTACTGTTATTAATTATCGTAAAGACACGCATCCCGTCAAGTGATTTAAGGACGGAACCAAAGACCCGGCAGCATCGGCTCAGCCGCGGCGACTTAAACCGGCGCGTCCACCTGCGTCACACTTGGCGAAGCTCCGGCCCACGGTTTGCGAAGCGCCCCGCCGAGTTAATGGACAAAAGAGTGATTAGAGGCTCGTGGAGCAGCGGCGGGGCCCCGCACACGAATTGGCCTCCGTAATTAAGTAAGGCCCCCAGCGCACGCCTCGAGTGCTCCCGAGGACCAAGAACGGCACAAATTACAAGGGAGGCCGCGCCATCTTAATCGCTGTCGCCCGGGTCCTGGAGTGTGCGGCGTCTTCTGGAGGGAGCTGCGCAGCTGCAAGTTGCTCCATCAGTGCAACTAGTCGCGCAGTCGGCCCCTATGATGATCTCAGCGTGAGTCCAGAATTACGTGCTAACCAACAGGCCTGTGCAGAGGGGTAGGCGAGATACGCCCGCACCAATTCATACAATTTTTGAACATGAATAATTAACAAACAGGCTTTAGTATGACGCATACTTACAGGATGGACATCGAAAAATAACTCTTCATCCAAAATACAAGATTACATAAGAGAATTTGCTTAAGATTCCAATACGAAGAGCTTACGTTTTCAAGAAGGGACGTCGAACAGATGTGCAGAACTGTAGACCTATATCTCTAACGTCGATTAGTTGTAGAACTTTGGAACACGTATTATGTTCGAGTATAATGACTTTTCTGGAGACTAGAAATCTACTCTGAAGGAATCAGCACGGGTTTCGAAAAAGACGATCGTGTGAAACCCAGCTCGCGCTATTCGTCCACGAGACTCAGAGGGCTATAGACGCGGGTTCCCAGGTAGATGCCGGGTTTCTTGACTTCCGAAAGGCGTTCGATACAGTTCCCTACAGTAGTTTAATGAACAAAGTAAGAGCATATGGACTATCAGACCAATTGTGTGATTGGATTGAAGAGTTCCTAGATAACAGAACGCAGCATGTCATTCTCAACGGAGAGATGTCTTCCGAAGTAAGAGTGATTTCAGGTGTGCCGCAGGGGAATTTGGATGTAGTTGTAGGTGTAGAAGATCAAGGGGAAAAAACTGCGAAAAATTTAACTCGTGCATCATCAGCGCAACGCTTAAATGAGTTTCTTATTAGGCGTGCAACAGACGCTAACATCCGTGACATCATACTGTTGTTATGCTGCAACTAAACATCTGGTATCTTGCCGCTCTTGTCCCGAAACCACTGGCTGTCATGCATGCAATTAATGCATTTCGAACTACTCCTAATACGAAGTTAAAATAATCTTGTGATTAGAAGCTGTGCTATGAATTAATTTATGATAATGAAGTTCGTTCCGTTTGTCAAAAAACTGTTTCTCTTGTGACTGTTACGTGAAATAAAGTGTTGTAAAGAAGAAGAAAAAGCATATGAAGTGGGGAGGAGACTGACAGAAAAAAATTGAGAATTAACCGGTGGCGGTTCGTGATATTTCCGACCTCCTACTATTCCTACAGTAGTGTGTAAATTTGATGGGCAGGACGATTAAATTCAGTGTACATTTAGTATTACAGTACTATTACAGTAAGCTACAGTTAGTAGCTTGCGGAATATTAATAACTAACATCTGCTCCTTTTGCCTTAATGAGCTTCTGAACATGTTGTGACATAGATTCGACTAGGTTAGAGCAAATGTTTCGTACTTACTCGTCATGAAACCACACTTTTACCACATTTGTATTTTTTTGTTGTACAGTCCATTTTACCAATACGCCTTTTCACATTACTCCACAAATTGTCGACAGGATTTAAGACCGGTGAATTAACAGGCCACTGAAGCAAATTACTGTTGTTTTCTTCCATGAACGTCTTGACTACTTTAGAAGTTTGATACGAGATCAGATCACGTTGAAATGTTCCACCACCATCTGTAAAGGTCTGTAGGAGTAATCCTGCACCTAAGGATTTCCATGTATCTGGATGATTCGTCATGTCATTAACTGAAACTAGAGCCCCAGGGCCACTTGCAGTAATGAAAACCCCAAAACATTTTTCTGGGAGGGTATCTAAAACCCGAAACATTAGTTTTGGGAGGGTGCTTTACAATCTGTTCAAGATGCTCAGCTCTCACTGCTTTGTGGGTGCCTCGCCTGACAACCCTTCCCCTGTAACCTTGAACAATAAAATATTGTGGTTCTACAATGAAAATTACTTATTTGTGCAGTCATTGGAGGTCCAAGATTTATGTAGTCTGGCTCTTGCCAATCATTTTTTCTTTGTTGCAGGTGTTAACAACTGATCCTTAATTGATTTTCGTGTCTTTCGCCCACCGCCCACGATCAAGGAGCCTACGATGTAGCATTAAAGAGTCAGTTTCGACCACAGTGGACAATTTTTTTTCTGAAGGCCCTTAACCCAAGCAATACCATCGCATTTTCCGTAACGTGCCTTAGCAAGGGAGGACGGGGTGGGCACCTTATGCACTCCCAAAAAAATCTGAGAAAAGGTGAAATCCGTATCTCGTTGCTAATTTATATCAACAACACACTTTTTAAAAAGTTACTAATGTGTGAGCAGGGTCCAGAACCCTAAAATATCGCTTAGCACACTTTCAGCAATTTCAAGGCACTTTCAGCAACGTGTATTATCAACTGTACTATGACGACCACAAAAACTTTAAATGAAAATTTCGCTAATTGTTGTTGACTTTTACTCGTTTGTAAGAGGTATTGATGTGTAAGGAAGGTCTTGAACCTGAAAATAAAGAAAATGACATTCATCGAAAAAAGTGACATTTACTATTAAGACTTAAAGTTTTGGATTAAGTTTAACTGAAAATTTTAAAACATTTCTTGAATCTCATAGAATAATTCACTAAAAACAAGAAATATTTTTCAGACTTAAAATATAAAAAACTGACTAGATTACAATATTTTCGAAAGGTGGCCATAAAGTATCCCCCCCCCCCCCCCCCCACCCCCAACCTCCCCCATGATATTCCGAGGGTTAAGAATCTAGTGAGGATGAATTACACTCTTCCTTGTTACTAGCACCCGTGGGCTGGCTTTCATCAGGGGTCTATACTCGACATCGTGTTGTCTCGGATCGGTACATCACTAACTAATGAGGAGGTACTGAATAGAATTGGGGAGGCAAGACATCTCTGGCACAAGTTGACCAAAACAAGGGATCGATTGATAGGACACATTCAGAGACATCAAGGGATCACCAGTTTAGTATTGGAGGGAAGTGTTTGTGTGTGGAAGGGGGAGGGAGGGGGGTTAAAAATCGTAGACGGAGACCAAGTGATGAGTACAGTATGCAGATTCAGCAAGGATGTAGGTTGCAGTGGTTATTCAGGGAAGAAGAGACTTGCATAGGATAGAGAAACATTGAGAGCTGCATCAAATCAGTTTCCGAACTGAAGACCACAACAACAGCAACACTGTATCACGTATTAAGGTTTTATACGCTTCCTTCCACTTGTGGAGCGCGAAAAGTATGGTTGCTTAAATGCCCCTTTGCGCACTGTATTACACGCAGTTACCAAATACAAGCGTAATTGTGTGTTGACTTTGTCCTAGCTCGTGTCTTGTGAATAATTTAAAATCGCTTGTTCTTTTAATTTCTTCGTGCCACTACGCTTATCTCGGTTCGATTACTAATGACGTTTCCAACATCGTAAAGCATACAAAGCATCTATAGTATTTCTGAGGAGATTATCCCCTTCTCTTTGAGTGAACGTCTGGTGTTTTAATTAAGCAACTGCTATACCAACTACAAGTATTTTCGTTAACGATGAGTATTTCTGTATGTCTGTCCATGAAGTGCTGAAGGAGAAAAGCCAGACACTCGTCCATCTATAAGGCGCAATTTGCTGATAAATAAGTGGTGAAGCCATAAATATCTTTGACCGAGCGAGGTGGCGCAGTGGTTAGCACACTGGACTCGCATTCGGGATGACGACGGTTCAATCCCGCGTCCGGCCATCCTGATTTAGGTTTTCTGTGATTTCCCTAAATCACTCCAGGCAAATGCCGGGATGACTTCTTTCAAAGGGCACGGCCGACTTCCTTCCCCATCCTTCCCTAATCCGATGAGACCAATGACCTCGCTGTCTGGTCTCCTCCCCCTAAACAGCCCAACCCATAAATATCTTTGCAATAATAATATTGTATTTCCTGAGAGTACTTAGACTCCCCATGCGAATATTTACTGTGTTGCAAAATACTGTCGCATTTTTCTAATTTTTATTTTAGCCTTGATCTTCGCTGAATTCGTGAGTGCTGACACGTAGGCATGATGCAAGAGATTCGGTAGTGTTCACGTAGGTGGAAATGCTTATAATAAGTACCAGTTAGTGACAAAAGAAATTGCTATAACGTCTCTGACAGAGGCTAAATTAGCGGGTAAATTTGTAGGCTGGTTGTGAAAGATGTTTTACAGCTTTTCCGTAAGAAAAAAAATTCCTTAAAACTGTGAGTCAGATTACTAATCTAACGAGAACCACTACCCACGAACAACAGTCTTGCATTCTGAGCCATGCGAAAAGCCTTGTATTACAAGTCAAATCTGATTTTATCATTTGAAGCTTAGTGTGAACTGACTATTGAAATTAATTTTTCCTGTACAGAACCGTGTGTTCTGGGTTTGCAGATATCACGTTATCACTATTTCCAATATTAAGCGAAAGAAAGTGTTTAGAAAAATGTTCGTAATATACCGAAACTGAAGTGTTATTTTGTAATACTGTCCCTACAGTGCAGATCTATCCTCAATTTTTTATTACCTTCGATGCGAATTCCTTTCAGTGCTAACTATGGTAGAACTGCACGATGGACATTGTAACGGGCCATCCTCCTATAGCATTACTATTCCTCAATAGTACTTGTCGATACCAATATTATTTTTTGAATTTTGGACAGGTCAGTATTATCTCAGTTGCTTTTGTGATAACTTTCATGTAATCTTATACGCAGTATGTTATATTTCAAGGTAAAATTTATGAAAACGAATTACTTTATAAAATACACTCCTGGAAATTGAAATAAGAACACCGTGAATTCATTGTCCCAGGAAGAGGAAACTTTATTGACACATTCCTGGGGTCAGATACATCACATGATCACACTGACAGAACCACAGGCACATAGACACAGGCAACAGAGCATGCACAATGTCGGCACTAGTACAGTGTATATCCACCTTTCGCAGCAATGCAGGCTGCTATTCTCCCATGGAGACGATCGTAGAGATGCTGGATGTAGTCCTGTGGAACGGCTTGCCATGCCATTTCCACCTGGCGCCTCAGTTGGACCAGCGTTCGTGCTGGACGTGCAGACCGCGTGAGACGACGCTTCATCCAGTCCCAAACATGCTCAATGGGGGACAGATGCGGAGATCTTGCTGGCCAGGGTAGTTGACTTACACCTTCTAGAGCACGTTGGGTGGCACGGGATACATGCGGACGTGCATTGTCCTGTTGGAACAGCAAGTTCCCTTGTCGGTCTAGGAATGGTAGAACGATGGGTTCGATGACGGTTTGGATGTACCGTGCACTATTCAGTGTCCCCTCGACGATCACCAGTGGTGTACGGCCAGTGTAGGAGATCGCTCCCCACACCATGATGCCGGGTGTTGGCCCTGTGTGCCTCGGTCGTATGCAGTCCTGATTGTGGCGCTCACCTGCACGGCGCCAAACACGCATACGACCATCATTGGCACCAAGGCAGAAGCGACTCTCATCGCTGAAGACTACACGTCTCCATTCGTCCCTCCATTCACGCCTGTCGCGACACCACTGGAGGCGGGCTGCACGATGTTGGGGCGAGAGCGGAAGACGGCCTAACGGTGTGCGGGACCGTAGCCCAGCTTCATGGAGACGGTTGCGAATGGTCCTCGCCGATACCCCAGGAACAACAGTGTCCCAAATTTGCTGGGAAGTGGCGGTGCGGTCCCCTACGGCACTGCGTAGGATCCTACGGTCTTGGCGTGCATCCGTGCGTCGCTGCGGTCCGGTCCCAGGTCGACGGGCACGTGCACCTTCCGCCGACCACTGGTGACAACATCGATGTACTGTGGAGACCTCACGCCCCACGTGTTGAGCAATTCGGCGGTACGTCCACCCGGCCTCCCGCATGCCCACTATACGCCCTCGCTCAAAGTCCGTCAACTGCACATACGGTTCACGTCCACGCTGTCGCGGCATGCTACCAGTGTTAAAGACTGCGATGGAGCTCCGTATGCCACGGCAAACTGGCTGACACTGACGGCGGCGGTGCACAAATGCTGCGCAGCTAGCGCCATTCGACGGCCAACACCGCGGTTCCTGGTGTGTCCGCTGTGCCGTGCGTGTGATCATTGCTTGTACAGCCCTCTCGCAGTGTCCGGAGCAAGTATGGTGAGTCTGACACACCGGTGTCAATGTGTTCTTTTTTCCATTTCCAGGAGTGTATTTTACTTTCGATGTTGTAATCGATAAGCACTAGTTCTGAATGAACAGTTAAAATCAGTTCTTAGAAACATTTGAAATTACGAATTATTTGCACACTTAAAATTTCTATTATTAATTACGCAATCCGGTACTGCTTACTATGTTTATTTATGGATTTATTTAAGAAATAGTAATTGAAATTAATAATGTAACGAAAACTAGTGGGAATTCATTTGTTAAGAAAAATTGTAAACCCTTTGGAATATTGTTATTTCCGCAGAGTGAGAGAGTCGTAAGCTTGCCTCTGATGTGACTGGGCGTATTTTTGTGTATTAACTGCGAACAATGTAATTTCGGATTTGTTAATGTGAAAAAGCAAGATGTTGTATGATATACTAAAATGTGAGTAAATCAGTGGAAAATATATTTACGTAAAAATTCTGCAACAACACTCTTTCAGTTTATTTAGTCGAAACCAACCGTGAGGACCTGATGTTAGATTTTCAGCTTCAAGAATCAGACCCATAGACAAGAAGAATTGGATCCATCTCAACATGAAAGCTTATTGTAATCTTGGCTCCTCTCAAATCTTCATAAAAGACTTTTCTTATTAATTACTAGGACTGGGCATTGTTTAACGTGAACAACAATTGGAAGAAGGAAGGAGGGGGGGGGGCGGGGGGGAGATTACAACATGAAATTTGGTAGATAATCACAATAATTTGGTTCGTTATGTGATTATGATCTACCAAGTGCGGTGTACGGTGTTGCCACCATTACCTTACAAAAACATTTTATTGTGGGCATATTGAGGGGATGGGTAGAATGTTACGATACAACTCCTATTGTCTCCTGTCTTCAGTACGCAGTGTAACGGTCGTCAGCGTTAGTTACCCTTGAGAGTGAACGTGGCGAGTTGATATTCATCAAGACTGCTCTTAAGATGACAAAAATTGTGTTATTAACACCTAATTTGAGCGAAATAGGGTAAGAGGACTACGAAAAGTTGTAGATGACTTCCGCGATGTAGCAGAAGGACTTGCCGCGAATGTAGCGATTGTAGATTGCTGGCAACGGTGGTCGCGGGATGGTATGGTGGCAAGAACGCTGGGCTCCGGATGGCCAGGTGGCGCTAGCGAGGGTAAGACCGTCGTATTCGGCGTATGGCTCTGATGCATCATTTGCGTCTGCGGCAGCAATTTGAGCAGCAGTTGGCACCAAAGTGACACAATGAACCGTTGCAAATCGATTACTTCAAGGACAGCTCCGAGTCGGACGCCCTGCAGCGTGCATTCCGCTGACACCAAACCACCGCCATTTGTGTCTTCAGTGGCGTCAAGTGAGAGCTCATTGGAGGGAAAAGTTGAGTTTTCTGATGGCCGAGCGGTTCTAGGCAATCCGTCTGGAACCGCGCGCCCGTTACGGTCGCAGCCTCGAATCCTGCCTCGGCCATGGATGTGTGTGATGTCCTTAGGTTAGTTAGGTTTAAGTAGTTCTAAGTTCTAGGGCACTGATGACCTCAGCTGTTAAGTCCCATAGTGCTCAGAGCCATTTGAGTTTTCTGATGACAGCCGGTTCTGCCTCGGTGCCAGTGATGGCCGTGTGTAGGTTAGAAGGAGGTCAGTCGAGGGCCTGCAAACAACCTCTCTGCGTGGTAGAAACACTGGACCTACACCTCGACTTACGGTCTTGCGTGTGATCTTGTATGACAGCAAGAGCACTCTTCTGTTTATCAGATGCACCCTGACTGCAAATTTGACCATGAACAGCATTCCAGGGGATGTTTGCCTGCAGGATAACGCTTGCCCACATACAGCTGCTATAACACAACGTGCTCTTCAGGGTACTGAAATGTTGACTTGGCCTGCTCGACCACCAGATCTGTTACCAATCGAGCAAATATGGGAGATTGTCGGACGACAACTCCAGCGTCATCCATCACCAGCATAAACCGTCCCTGTATTGAACGACCAAGTGCAACAGGCATGGAACTCCATCCCACAAACTGGCACTCGACAACTGACGACACAATGCATGCACGTTTGCGTGAGTGCATTCAAAATTCTGGCGGTTACGCCGGTTATTAATGTGCCAGCACTTCACATTTGCAATGGCTTTTCTCGCGCTTATATTACACTACTGGCCATTAAAATTGCTACACCGGGAAGATGACGTGCTACAGACGCGAAATTTAACCGACAGGAAGAAGATGCTGTGATATGCAAATGACTAGCTTTTCAGAGCATTCACACAAGGTTGGCCCCGGTGGCGACACCTACAACGTGCTGACATGAGGAAAGTTTCCAACCGATTTCTCATACACAAACAGCAGTTGACCGGCGTTGCCTGGTGAAACGTTATTGTGATGCCTCGTGTAAGGAGGAGAAATGCGTACCATCACGTTTCCGACTCTGATAAAGGTCGGATTGTAGCCTATCGCGATTGCGGTTTATCGTATCGCGACATTGCTGCTCGCGTTGGTCGAGATCTGTTAGCAGAATATGGAATCGGTGGGTTCGGGAGGGTAATACGGAACGCCGTGGTGGATCCCAACGGCCTCGTATCACTAGCAGTCGAGATGACAGGCATCTTATCCGCATGGCTGTAGCGGATAGTGCAGCCACGTCTCGATCCCTGAGTCAACAGATGGGGACGTTTGCAAGACAACAACCATCTGCACGAACAGTTCGACGACGTTTGCAGCAGCATGGACTATCAGCTCGGAGACCACGGCTGCGGTTACCCTTGACGCTGCATCACATACAGGAGCGCTTGCGATGGTGTACTCAACGACGAACCTGGGTGCACGAATGGCAAAACGTCATTTTTTCGGATGAATCCAAGTTCTCTTTACAGCATCATGATCGTCGCATCCGTGTTTGGCGACATCGCGGTGAACGTACATTGGAAGCGCGTATTCGTCATCGCCATACTGGCGTATCACCCGGCGTGATGGTATGGGGTGCCATTGGTTACACGTCTCGGTCACCTCTTGTTCGCATTGACGGCACTTTGAACAGTGGACGTCACATTTCAGATGTGTTACGACCCGTGGCTCTACCCTTCATTCGATCCCTGCGAAACCCAACATTTGAGCAGGATAATGCACGACCACCGAGCGAGGTGGAGCAGTGGTTAGACACTGGACTCGCATTCGGGAGGACGACGGTTCAATCCCGCGTCCGGCCATCCTGATTTAGGTTTTCCGTGATTTCCCTAAATCACTCCAGGCAAATGCCGGGATGGTTCCTCTGAAAGGGCACGGCCGACTTCCTTCCACATCCTTCCCTAAAACCGATGAGACCGATGACCACGCTGTCTGGTCTCCTTCCCCAGACAACCAACCAACCAACCAATGCACGACCGCATGTTGCAGGTCCTGTACGGTCCTTTCTGGATACAGAAAATGTTCGACTGCTGCCCTGGCCAGCACATTCTCCAGGTCTCTCACCAATTGAAAACGTCTGGTCAAAGGTGGCCGAGCAACTGGGTCGTCACAATACGCCAGTCGCTACTCGTGATGAACTGTGGTACCGTGTTGAAGCTGCGTGGGCAGCTGTACCTGTACACGCCATCCAAGCTCTGTTTGACTCAATGCTCAGTCGTATCAAGGCCGTTATTACGGCCAGAGCTGATTGTTCTGGGTACTGATTTCTCAGGATCTATGCACCCAAATTGCGTGAAAATGTAATCGCATGTCAGTTTTAGTATAATATTTTTGTCCAATGAATACCCGTTTATCATCTGCATTTCTTCTTTGTGTAGCAATTTTAATGGTCAGTAGTGTAACTTGTGATACTGCTTCGTAAATCACTTAAATATGTTATCTAGAAAAATGTGCCGCGCGAGATTAGCCGAGCGGTCTAAGGTTATGCAGTCTGCGGCTGATCTCGGCTTAGGTTCGAGTCCTCTCTCGGGCATGAGTGTGTGTGTGTTTGTCCTTAGGATAATTTAGGTTAAATAGTGTGTAAGCCTAGGGACTGATGACCTTAGCAGTTAAGTCGCATAAGATTTCACACACATTTGAACAAATGTATTCCTGAAATTTCTTCACTCTACATTAACCATGGTTTGGTGTTGCGATTTTTTTTTCCGTCAGTATATCTGGTAAGACTGGAGTGAGTCAGGTTAGGGACGTTACAAAATCGAGCATATTGTAACAAGTGTCGTAGCAAAGGGAGGTGAATGACCGTGGAAATGTATGCGGATGAGAGGGCGGAGCAACTAGATGGTCTCTTTCGCACAGGTCTCTGGAGGAACAAAAAAACCGCCTGCTTTAGCGTCGAAGAAATGGACGATATCCACAGCGAAGCTTGGAGCTGCATGACTTTTTAAAGGGCGCCAGACTCTTTAGTCGCCTGCAGTTCCGCAAAGCGAGTGAAATATTCACGCAGCGGCTGCGCTCCTCGTGTTTTCCGGGGCTCGGCTGCTGACATTGGCGGCTATAGAGACGGCGAAACACAAACGAGGGGTAAGGCAGAGCCACTGCGCACGCAGCCGGACTGCCGGGCCGTGCCGAGGCAGTCCGCTGGCCGCCGAGCACTGGTATAATGAGGTCCGAAGCGGCGGGGGAGGCCGGGGAATGATCGACAGCGCTGCCCGGCTGCGTCGGGAAGGCGAGGTAGTAGGAAATACAGTTCACAACAACTCCGAAACGCCGACGTCTCGAAAAATTTTGTGTAAGGGTAATTGTTCCAAATTTTGTAAATGTTGCACGACAACGCTTGACATTGAGCAAAGCCGAAAAAAAGAGATATCCGTTCAGTGTATTTGAGTTCCAGGTCGACGACTTCGGGGCGAAAATTCAGAATTTGAAGCAATTTGAGATGGTGTAAAACATTCTGTATCAGACTCTGTGTCGTTTCTGATACAAGTAAATGAACGATCCTTCACTCGCGTTGTCAGAAGATGCCACTTTTGCCATTGTTACTGATAATACAGGTATGGGGATCTAAATTAGCACCACTCCTCTTACTGCAAACATAGCTAACGAAATACAGTAGAGCGTCGATTATCCGAAGTAATTGGGGGACATCGGTGTTCGGTAAACTGGTTTGTTCGGATAATCGAACTGTACATGTTTATTTGCCAAAAAGAAGTACTGTACAGTAAATTTATTCATAAAAACAGGCATCTCTTTTAGTATTACAAAGTAACATACAAAGGCAACTTCAGAAGGAATATATAGTATGTGGCACAGTTTATTAAACAAAAATATATACATATTACTTACGCATTTTGTAAGAGCAATACACACAGTATACAAAATTAACGAGCGAGTACACAGTTCGGTTAAGCGGTCGTTCGGTTAACCGACGTTTGGATGATCGACGCTCTACTGTAAATAAAAGCATAAACAGATGATTTTACATTTTATGTGGAGCCAGAGTCATATAAAACTTTCTGGAAGGTATAACCGTCATTTGACGACAAAACAAGTTTTATCCAACACTCTAGATTTAGGTATCAGACCATTATCAAGTGTTACAATTGACATGGTCGTAGAATAAAATAGATGACCAAATCACAGGTTTTAAACTTTGCTACACTGTGTCTAAGCAACCACCGACATAAACATAAGCTTTTTAATGTTTATGTCAATGGCTGCTTTGCCACAGTGTAGCAAAATTTAAAACCTATGATTTCGTCATCTACTTTATTCTACAACCATATCAACTGTAACACTTCATAATGGCCTGAGACCGAAATCTAGACTGTGAAATAAAACTTGTTTTCCCGTCAAATGGCGGTTACATGTTTCAGAAAGTAAAACAAATGACTCACGGTAAACAGATTAACGTTCAGTTTTGTCAAGACTCAGTACTTGCAGTTCAGTACTATGAAAATTGTCTACTTAAGACACTGAAATTTTTCGCGCTGCATATAGAGCACACAACCTTAACTGGAACACATATACACTAAAATTAACGAAATGCCTTAGTTCAAATACATATGCGGTACACACGATTACTGCGAAAGGTAATTTAACAAGTGAAGAAACTACATTAATGTGGATATTTCTATTCTTTAATCAATTATGGAAGTGATAGTATTTTCAGAATTGAAGCGTGTTATAGGAATTATATTTCACTTATGTTGTAGAACATCCTTCAGAGAGCTCTCAAAAATAAAAGAAATAAAATTACTTTCTATTTTTACAAATACTTCGCAGTAGGATACATAGGATGAGACATTACTAAAATTTGAGCCCATTTGCAATGGAGCACAACTGAAAAGTTAACATTTGAAATACATTTATACTAAGTTGGACAACATTAAACGCCAACATTTTTGGTTAGGGTTTCTCGTGAAACAGCAAGTTTACTGTTACCAGTCACTGTTTGTTTAGTTCAACAACGCATTTCCAAGGTTTAAACCGAAATCATCGGATGGGTTTATACGACTTTGGAGTAACCTATGGCAGTGTCTAGAATAGAGAAACTGTAATAATGTTTTTTTTTCTACTAGACAGTGTCACAGGTTACTCCAAAGTCTTAACATAAATCTTAAATGCTACATTAAGCCACATAAATCCATCTGATTATGGAGGTTTAAAGATTCGAAACGCTACGTGGAACTAAATAAACAGTGACTCGTAACGGTAAACCATTTTTTTATTCGATCACTACTACAATAATTTTCCGTTTGCTTCGCCTGTGACACATCCTACACTTATAGAATGGTTTTCACATAAATAAAAAAAGTCTCAATTAAATACCGTACAGAAATTGTTCCACGCTGGTACGTCCGACAATCGACCGGGCAGTTTCGATCTTGTATGTCTGATGTTCTTTTTATTAACAAAAAAATGGCTCTGAGCACTATGGGACTCAACTGTTGAGGTCATTAGTCCCCTAGAACTCAGAACTAGTTAAACCTAACTAACCTAAGGACATCACAAACATCCATGCCCGAGGCAGGATTCGAACCTGCGACCGTAGCGGTCTTGCGGTTCCAGACTGCAGCGCCTTTAACCGCACGGCCACTTCGGCCGGCTTTTATTAACAGTGTTACTGAATATCAAGACAAGTATAGACAAGTACAGACGTATGAATGGTGAACGAAAAACAGCTCGAGAGTTTCTAAGTAGCATGTCCAAGTGGCTCTGCAATTTGCAATACATCATGCTGACGTATCTACCTCGTTCACGAGGCGTGTGTTTAAGCAAAGGCAGCTGCTCAACACACCATATTCTACAACCTGACTACGTGAATAACGGTCATCCACTGCATTAGTATCCTATGGGCGGCCTGAGCGAGGCATGTCATCGACAGCTCCTGTCTCTCTGTATCTTGTCCATGCCCGAACAACATCGCTTTGGTTAACTCCGAGACGCCTGGACGCTTCCCTTGCTGAGAGCCCTTCCTGGAACGAAGTAACAATGCGTACGCGATCGAACCACGGTATTGACCGTCTAGGCATCGTTGAACTGGAGACAACACGAGCCGTGCACCTCCTTCCTGGTGGAATGACTGGAACTGATCGGCTGTCGGACCCCCTCCGTCTAACAGGCGCTGTTCATGCGTGGTTGTTTACATCTTTAGGCGGGTTTAGTGACATCTCTGAACAGTCAAAGGGACTGTGCCGTGATACAAAATCCACAGTCAACGTCTGTCTTCAGTAGTTCTGAGAACCGGGTGATGCAAAACTTTTTTTGATGTATGTATAAGAATCTAAGCAGCGCAAGCTGTTGCGTAAAACGTGTCTGAAAACCTCGAAAAAGATGAGTGAAGTGAGAACTAGAACGGATGATAGAATCATTATCTTTTCAAGATTAGAAACACATAGACCCAACGATCCCGTTTTAGATCCTCGAATAATGTGCTAATATGGGGAATGTGATGTTTGCTATGATTGTTTAACGGAAGTAGTCTATCGTTTGTTTCAAAACACATAATGACCGAGATTTCCACTTAATTTCAACAGTGATTTCTAAATATGTTAGGATTTACTTATTAGATGGGTCATACCAGGCGCACTATGAGCTTCTTCCTAGTCTGAATTGTCTGTCACCAGACGGAGCCTTCAGCAGCTCTCGACTAACCACACAGGACTGTGCATTCACAAGTTATTGCATTTCATTCACAGTTATGGTTTCACGTAACAAGAGAATTAAAATTCCACTTTTAATTAAAAACCGTATTCATGCAAATGACGTCAGAAATTATAATTAACGATGATATGTTATCGCATGTCGAGGAACCGGGTTATTAACCCACTGAAAGAGATGGAGACTGCCCGCACAAAACACGACGTTGTCGCGTAACTGCCGGCTTGTCTGGTAGCGCTCGACGCGCGGGAGAGCACCAGGCTGTACAGCCTTACATTGTAGCGGCTGACATAAAGTTAAGGGCGACCTGTATTACGGTGGAGAAGCTTTTCCAATACCCACATCATTGTGTGTGTGTACAGAGTGTAGAAATGAATAAGAGAAATAATACCAGGAGCTATACCTTAACATCTAGCGGTTAAAAAGTCTTCCTCTAGGAATTGAAGTTTCACAAGGCGGTGACGTCTCAGCTGTGTTAGTGCTCGAAAATGTGCCAAAAAATATTAAAGTGCGTTTTTAAGACTATGAGTGGGATGAACTCGGTCGTGCAAAAGCTTACATCAAGAGGCATACGACTACAGAATATGTTCTGGCCCAATCTTATCAGGACATCTACTGTGATGGCCTAACTGTGAGTATATTATCAATGTATGATGATGTTACACTAAGAGTTAAAAGTGCGATGGGCAGAGTATTTACATGCAGCACTCAACAGTTGATAACTTGTTCAATCTGCACTCAGCGATAACTACTATGATGGAGAGACTAAATAGATGGCTCCCTTATGTTCAAGCTGTATACAATGATATCATGAACTGTCTTCGCACATGCAGCATTCACATAGATGATATAGATCACTGTTTTAGTACGGTACCTGTATAAGTGCAGTGCAGAAGTCCCGCGCTGTTCGTCGAATAGGTTTGGAAAATGTTGAAATTAAATTTACTGATAGAATACGAGACTATTGCAATGCACCAATAACATTGCGGGAAATGCGTGCAGAATTTGGAGGATGTAAGAAGCAGCTGTTTTCCAAATACGGCACTGCTGTTGCACCGATTAAAAAGAAAAGAAGCAAGTGATTTTTTTGATGGTGATAATGCTATGTATAATTGTCAATGGTTAATAAACAAATATATTTATTATCTCAAATTTGTGTTTTGTGTTATTTCTCTAGACAAAATAACCCTGCATATAATGTCAAATGTGACTAAGCACATTTTCTTTTTTATATAAAAGGCTATTGCACGCCAGGACCTAACACAGTAGGCAGGCTGAGTGAAGCACCCTCGCCACAAGGACTTTGTTGCAGGTGACTGGTCCTGCGACAGTGAAGATTTGGAAAAGAAGACTAAGAAGAATGGAGTGCTCCTTCCCGACAGCATACGACCTACAATTGTACGTCCCTCCAACCGTGGCAAGACAAATTTTCTCATGGCTCTGCTAGCAGACATTGATGGAGCATGTCTACATATTCTATTTCAACCAAAGTATCAGTTACTGCAGAGAATATTAGATGGCGTAATGTACAGGGCATTCAGTGAAAGCCAAGACATCCCTCCACCTGAAGACGTAAAGCCAAACACGGTCTTCATATTTGATATGTAGCTGTTGAAAAGCAGGACCAGATCCGTAGATATTTCTGCTTTGGTCGTCATATGGGTGTTGACGTACTGAGTCAAACATATTCCAGGATCCCAAAACAGTTGGTGAGGGATAACGCCAACCTCATTATAGCATTTAAACAAGACAATCTCAGTTTAAAACACATTTACCAAGCTCATGTAGGGACTGACATGTCTTACAATGAATTTGTAAAGATATGTGGAGATTGCTGGAATCACTCACAGTACGGGTTTCTCGTTATTGATAAAACTCGACAAAATAGGTGAATGCATCAGTATACTCTACACCATGCACATATTCGCACGCATGTCGGGTTTACATAGACAAAATGCTCTCATATATACTGATATGAAATTTCAAACTCTTGAGGGAAGACTCAGCATATTCGGTAACCCTGTAAGGGAATTAAAGGACAATCAGAAAGTTTTTGCGCTTGACCAGTACCGGCTAGAGTAAAGAATTAGCGCAATTGAGGGGAAAATAGAAGCTGAGGTTCTTATTATTGAGGAGGAGGAGGATCCAAGAAAGAAGAAGAAGAAGAAGAAGAAGAAGAAGAAGAAGAAGAAGACGACGAAGAAGAAGAAGAAGAAAGCATACATAAAGCCTCGCGATATACAGAGCTCAGATTAGTATGCGTCAAAATGTCGACTAAGCATAAGGTCATTCAGGCGCGTAAAGCTGTTCGAGAGAAATTCGTTTGTTGAGGATGGGGCATATGGAGCGGGAGCAAACACTAAGAGAGACATTTAAACCCGTTACCGAATCTACCAGAAAGCTAGCATCACGAGATGATGATAATGTTGAAAACGATTCAATTGCTGAGTTCACTAACCAGTACACGACTAGGATAGATAGAACATTCCGTGTCAGCTAGGAGAGACCGTGCATGCTCGGCTCTCAATCTATACGTTTAACCGATAGCACAATTCGGATCGGGGATAAAGAGTTTAAAAGAGCCCCTGGCTTAATGAAATGCATCTTCCTAAGAGCCTCAATAAACTTAAAATACTCTGCCAGTGATCGCAAGGCGAATGGAGAAATACTACATTTGACTGAAGTATATAAGAATGCAGACGGAACACTGAAAAGCCTACAAAACTCCAAAATTCTAAATACACTAGCATGAGTAACCGCAAAGCATTGGTGAAGGCCTTGACAGTCAACATAAACGAGTGAGCAGTCAACCCCCCCCCCCCCCCCCCCCCCAGTGTATATATCACGATGAGGTAGATGAAGTAATAGATAGGCTTCGGCTGTTGATGGCTTCGGCTGCAGCGGGTAATACAGCACATTCGAATGAGGTTGTCTCAATAACTTGAGAACTTAGAGAAAGAGGAATCATCGAATAATAATAGTAAGTTTGGAAACAGTAGTTCAGGGACTGCACAAACCAGCACGCAGAACATACCCTGGCAGACATGTGATGATTAAAGGACTGAATGACTTATGGCGGGCGGATCTTGTGGATGTGGGTCTGTACAACCGTGAGAATAGGTTTCAAGTATATTTTAATGGTCATTGATACATACTTTAAATTCGCATGGACATTACCTGTGAAAACAAAGACAAGGGGAGATGTTGCTGCGGTGTTGGAGCTGCAACAGGAACGAATCGATGCTCAGACAATCTTCAAACCGATCATGGTGGGGACTTTTACAATGAACATTTCAAGACTTTGATGGAGCGGTACGGAATACACCACTACTCGACGTTTACCCACCTGAAAGTGAGTATTGTGGAGCGTCCGAACAGAACAGTGAAAGCTCAAATGTGGAAGCGATTTAATCTTCGCGGGTCGTACAAGTGGGCGGATATCCTACCACAGATAATAGCAAGGTATAATCGAACCAAACATAGAACAATAATAAAGAAACCGATCGATGTTCGTGACAATTCACTCATGAAGTCGGTATATTTCCGCATTAAAATGCTGGATCCACACAAATAAAGGTTTAATGTAGGTGACTTAGTACGTATTTCAAAGCACAAGACGGCAGTTGACAAATCGTAGTTACCAAACTAGTCAGCTGAAATATTCACAGTATCAAAAGTGCAGAGAACGAATTCCCCGAACATGTATCTTAAAGGATAGCAAGGGTGCAGAAATTGCAGGATGCTTTTACACAGAGGAATTGCAGAAGAGCTCTGTAGCAGATGTATTCCTCATCGAACGTGTAATAAGACGTCGTGAGAATATAGCGCTAGTTAAATGGTTGGGATTTCCTTCATCAGAAAACAGCTGTATTGATGCTGACGACTTAGTATATAATAGGATGCGTAGACCTCAATCACCTCAGTAGCGTACAATGCATGGTAGGAGACACACCATAATAAGAGGTGGTATTCTCGACAAATTACCATTTGAATTACACATTCCGGGATATAACTTCTGTGGACCAGGAACAAAGCGTCAGAAACGCTTGGCACGTAGCGATAGAGGTATTAACCTACTCGACGAAGCCTGCCTACAGCATGACCTAGCCTACGCCGCAAATAAACATCTCCCTGCACGTCACGCCGCAGACAGAATTTTAGCTGAAATTACAATGAAATGCTTACAGGCGTTGACATACGTCAATGGGGACAGATGAAAATGTGTCTGCTTACATGGCAGACGCTCCATCCATCTGAGCCACGGAGGACACAGAGGATAGCGTGACTGCAGGGATTTATCTCTGGCACCCCTCCGGTGAGCCTTAACTATATACAGGGTGTTACAAAAAGGTACGGCCAAACTTTCAGGAAACATTCCTCACACACAAAGAAAGAAAATATGTTATGTGGACATGTGTCCGGAAACGCTTACTTTCCATGTTAGAGCTCATTTTATTACTTCTCTTGAAATCACGTTAATCATGAAATGGAAACACACAGCAACAGATCGTACCAGCGTGACTTCAAACACTTTGTTACAGGAAATGTTCAAAATGTCCTCCGTTAGCGAGGATACATGCATCCACCCTCAGTCGCATGGAATCCCTGATGCGCTGATGCAGCCCTGGAGAATGGCGTATTGTATCACAGCCGTCCACAATACGAGCACGGAGAGTCTCTACATTTGGCACCGGGGTTGCGTAGACAAGAGCTTTCAAATGCCCCCATAAATGAAAGTCAAGAGGGTTGAGGTCAGGAGAGCGTGGAGGCCATGGAATTGGTCCGCCTCTACCAATCCATCGGTCACCGAATCTGTTGTTGAGAAGCGTACGATCACTTCGACTGAAATGTGCAGGAGCTACATCGTGCATGAACCACATGTTGTGTCGTACTTGTAAAGGCACATGTTCTAGCAGCACAGGTAGAGTATCCCGTACGAAATCATGATAACGTGCTCCATTGAGCGTAGGTGGAAGAACATGGGGCCCAATCAAGACATCACCAACAATGCCTGCCCAAACGTTCCCAGAAAATCTGTGTTGATGACGTGATTGCACAACTGCGTGCGGATTCTCGTCAGCCCACACATGTTGATTGTGAAAATTTACAATTTGATCACGTTGGAATGAAACCTCATCCGTAAAGAGAACATTTGCACTGAAATGAGGATTGACACATTGTTGGATGAACCATTCGCAGAGGTGTACCCGTGGAGGCCAATCAGCTGCTGATAGTGCCTGCACACGCTGTACATGGTACGGAAACAACTGGTTCTCCCGTAGCACTCTCCATACAGTGACGTGGTCAACGTTACCTTGTACAGCAGCAACTTCTCTGACGCTGACATTAGGGTTATCGTCAGCTGCACGAAGAACTGCCTCGTCCATTGCAGGTGTCCTCGTCGTTCTAGGTCTTCCCCAGTCGCGAGTCATAGGCTGGAATGTTCCGTGCTCCCTAAGACGCCGATCAATTGCTTCGAACGTCTTCCTGTCGGGACACCTTCGTTCTGGAAATCTGTCTCGATACAAACGTACCGCGCCACGGCTATTGCCCGTGCTAATCCATACATCAAATGGGCATCTGCCAACTCCGCATTTGTAAACATTGCACTGACTGCAAAACCACGTTCGTGATGAACACTAACCTGTTGATGCTACGTACTGATGTGCTTGATGCTAGTACTGTAGAGCAATGAGTCGCATGTCAGCACAAGCACCGAAGTCAACATTACCTTCCTTCAATTGGGCCAACTGGCGGTGAATCGAGGAAGTACAGTACATACTGACGAAACTAAAATGAGCCCTAACATGGAAATTAAGCGTTTCCGGACACATGTCCACATAACATCTTTTCTTTATTTGTCTGTGAGGAATGTTTTCTGAAAGTTTGGCCGTACCTTTTTGTAACACCCTGTATATACTAAGATGGTATCTGTTCCTTCGGACATGTCCGAAAGAACAGATACCACCGTAGTATATAGAATTTTAGCTGATAGAGCCAAGGAAATAAGACGTATAGGTCAACGTGTGGCTACATACGTTGTTGATAAAACCATGCATGGTAAAATTAAGTTAGGCATAGGAGTGATGAATTTCAAGCGAATTATGAAAGCAGCGCGGTCGTCTTTGGGGAACAAGAAGAAGAAGAAGAAGAAGAAGAAGAAGTCAGGCTGCCTGAAAATTTGCATTCTCACCTAAGCATTCTCTCAGTATAAGCATGCAATTATGAGTAAGAAGAAGAACAACAACAACAAGAAGGGTACAATTAAACAACCTCACGTTCTACCATTACCCAAGAATCAGGCGGAATTATTCCGTTCCTCGTTCCAGCCCCTGCGGCTCTATCAACAGTAGGCTCACTCACAGGAGGGGCTGCAGCTGTAGCCAAAACTGTGAAGAATGCTCAAAACGCCCAAGCACAGCTAGAGGAGGCAAGAAGGCATAATCGCGTCATTGAAGCTGTAGCCATTGAAACCGTACAAGAAAGGACTGGACGTCTTCATAAATTAAAAAAGCCCGTTAGCTATTCTACCTGATCGAGCGCTCACGAATAAAGATCTGCTTAAGGTTGTTAAAGAAAACTCCCCATTCCAGGATTCCGTGGTGTCTATATGCGAGATACATTATCGAAGACCATTTGGAGAACAAATGAATGCGGAATTGTGGATTTAGATGTTGCAGGAGGTCCAGGAAGCCACCGGGTCTCATATGTCAAGAAAAGTTCAAATACAGTTTATTATTTTGATTCATTTGGATATTTACAGCCACCTGAAGAATTGTAAGGATACTTCACCAGCAAAAGACGAGTCTTTACAATTTTCAGCGATATCCGGGCTTTAACACGTATTTTGTGGACATCTCTGCATCATGTTCCTCCTCACATTCTTGATGAAACAGCATGTAAAACTATACCAAAGATAAGAGCATGCTCAGCATCCACTTGAACATTCGCAGCAAGCGTTGCATTGCCGAAACCTTTCAAGGATGTGAAGTGCGTTAAAACAAGGAGAAGTGCGTGTCAGGTCTGTTACGTGATAGAGTATACTATAGATGTGAAACCAATGACAAATTTCCAGAGGCTGACCAAGAACGTTTGAAATGAAAAAAAGGCTGTCTTAAGAGTTGCTCTATCGAGAAATTGTATGGTAATGTGCTAAGACATGTAACCACACCGCCAAGACACCTTGTAAAAAGTCGATTAACCGATAATAGTATACCTGTACACGAGACACGCGAGCAAAGGGTAAATCCCCTAAATGAGTAACACTACTGTTTCGGTTCCTGACACAAAAACTGAAGCCTCGTGCTGGAACGACCACCGAATGCAATACAAATCTTCGCTAGAACTTTCACGCGGTGTTTACTGTGCCATCTTTAGACTGTTATCGTAGCAGTTACAACCGGGGACATCGAGTTATAATCTGTCGACTGTTCGAGCTACGAATATAGGCAGACAAGAATAGCTTCCTCGCAATATACCCGTCACGGCACATAATAAAATGGGTCCAGTCGTGTTTATCTGAAGTAAATCTTGTCACCCTGCATTTCGTCCATTTTTCATTCGACTCGTAAGATAATATTTGTGTTACTAACAAAGATATGAAATATGTGGCACTTCTTCCTTTCTCTGTTCGTTTTATCCTGAATTCAGTCTTTTCTCACAAAATGTAGATGTAGATGAATGTATAGTATTCGGCAGATCATCTACAGATATGCCATTTGGTTGATCCTTCGATCTCTACAAAGAATAGTAGAACAGATGAGTCAACGGAGGAAAAAAAATTCTGAAACCCACTTTAAGGATAGATGTGAATAACTTGTATAACTGACTAAATATCTTAAAAGCTCATCACTTCTAAACATGAAAGTCATATCAGAACTTAAATTTCTTTATTTTCCTTCCAACGATCTGCTTGGAGTGAAAATGAGTCCATCCATTACGTCCAAGTTCTGTCTCCCTGTGTTTCCCGTTAAAAGTTTCTTTTAATGGTCTGCTTGACTCCTGCCGTAGGTATACCGTTTGTTGTTCAAATTCTCGAATTCTGTTACATGTGCAATCCTTGTTTGTTTGCTTTTTCTCCCTGCAAAAAAACGCCACGCGAGTAAATTAACTAATTGTAGCAGAATTTAAAAAAAGATAATTTCATGCCAAAAGTTCTTTTCGTTTTGCTAACGAACGAATAGAAGTGCTGCTGGTGGACGTAAGACTGAACAGAATAAGAAAGAAACGAAGTATAGTATGATGCGCTGCTATAAATTGTGCTGTTGTTACGGAGTAATTTCCTTCTTGACAGTTCATTTTGTTGCCATTTCTGCACGCGTCAAGAGTGTCGCTATTCTAAATTTGATTAAAGACGACCTAACAATTTGCGGAAGCTGGTTTTGAACAGTTGAGATGACAGGCCTAGTCTATTAAAACTGTCGCTCTGTTTTAATCAATGGACTAACACTTAGCTAGAAGGAAAGCTGATGGGGGCCTGTGTAAAAGTGATGTCTAAATTTGGGACAGCTGCAGTCACCACCTGCAGTTGGCAGTCCTCGTTTCTTAAGACGTGTGCAGATCATCGATATGCTTGCAGCTGAATACCCTATAGCACACCTTTAATCTAACACGCCTAAGAAACCTGAGAGATCACACGTTCTGATCATACTCAACTTAGCTCCAAGCAATTTATTTTCACGTTCCCATTCAGTAACTTTCATAGATTTCTGTACGCTAGTATCAATGTATTTTAACGAACAGAGGAAGCCTTCAGCTGGCCATATGCCTAATTTTTTTCCTGTTCTATTGTTTCTGTTACTACAAAACAAAAGTTGCAAGCCGCGCCGAGTGGCCGCGCGGTTAGAGGCGCCATGTCACGGATTGAGCGGCCCCGCCCGCCGGAGGTTCGAGTCCTCCCTCGGGCATGGGTGTGTGTGTTGTCCTTAGCATAAGTTAGTTTAAGTAGTGTGTAAGTCTATGGACCGATGACTTCAGCAGTTTGGTCCCGTAGGACATTTGAACATTTGAAAAGTTGCAAAGAATTTAATTATGGTGTGGATACGAGTCAATAGTTGTAATTTTAGGTTCTTCGAAGTCGTGACGGATTAGAACGTAAAAATATCATATTAAGATAATATTAAAGCACATTAAGCTTATCCATTACGGATATTTTAGATCCCGTGACTGTTAAGTGAATGTAAATGCATAAAACTGCAACCAGTCTCGTTTTTGAATAGTTATTTATTGTTCCATGAACCGGTTTTCGAACCTTTTCGGGTTCATCTTCAGATGGTTTTCCGGAAGTTACATATCTATTTCTAGCATAGTGCTGGTTGCTGGCTTACAGAAAAAAGCTGTCCATACTGTCGCAAGCAACGGTTCGAGAACCGGTTCATATAATAATAAATAACTATTCAAAAATGCGACTGGTTGCAGTTTATGTGTTTACATTACAATATTGAAACATTTTTTTTGTGAATGAAATGGAACGGATCGCCGGCCGCTGTGGCCGAGCGGTTCTAGGCGCTTCAGTCCGGAACCGCGCTGCTGCTACGGTCGCAGGTTCGAATCCTGCCTCTGGCTTGGATGTGTGTGATGTCCTTAGGTTAGTTAGGTTTTAGTAGTTCAAAGTCTAGGGGACTGATGACCTCAGATGTTGAGTCCCTGAGTGCTTAGAACCATTTGAACCATTTGAATTTGGAACGGATCGAACTGCCCACAACAGCTGGTATCCAAAAATAAATGATTGTGTTTTGTTTGTGGTGAAACGGGGCAATTTTACAAGTATTTTGTTTATGAAATGACTGTATGCTGCCCCGTCTCAACCACAACGTCTTCTGACACTAAATCATTTCCGATAGTACGTTTTTATTTATGTAAACTTTGCAACTCCACTTCATTCGAGGAAAAATAAGGCTAGAAAGGAAAATTCTTTCAATATAATCTTTACCAGAAGCCGTCATAATATAGTTGTTGATTCTGTTCGTTGCTAAATGGGAATTTGAAAATTTGCGGTAAGGTCTTATGGGACCAAACTGCTGAGGTCATCGGTCCCCAAGGTTACACACTACTTAATGTAACTTAAACTAATTTAGGCTAAGGACAACACACACACACACACACACACACACACACACACACACACACACACGCCCGAGGAAGGACTCGAACCTCCGACGGGGGGGAGCCGTGCGAACCGTGGCAAGGCGCCCACGACCGCATGGCTACCCCGAGCGGCGTTGCTAAGACAACCGATGGTAGCAGTCTGGCGCTCACATGGAGGTAGAAAAAGAAGGGAGCTATCACTGTGTCGCAAACTTGAAGCCGACGTCCGTCATCTTACATAGCCCAGGACATTAGATTCACCGCATTTATACCTCGTTGGTTCACTGCAGTGATACTTCGTCGTGACATCACTCTGACGTGCCCGTGCGCAGTTTCGACCGTTGGGAATAGCTGCAGACTTTTGTGATCGTATCTCATATAGCAACTAGTGCTTTGATTGTGTGTAGACGTACTTGTTTCATCAAAAATGCCAGCATGTGTCGTTTACGGCTGTACTAATCGATCCGATAACATTTCATTCGTAAATGGAGCCGTTCAATCAATATTATCTTTTGTTTACATGTGTTATGGTTGCCCTGTTTACTTTTATTCTTTCCTATGTCCTTCATTGCCTTCCAACCGTAAACGCCCCGACATCCGACCACACCGTGTCAGCGGCCTCGTCCCCGCCCAACATACGGCTGCGTGACAGCGCTCTTCTCTAAATTCCTCCTGCCAATAATTATTCATTGCTCACATTTCCTCCCTCTTAAAATATATATATATATATATATGTATATATATATATATATATTCTGTCCAGAATATCCGGAGACAGCGATCATGTGTGTGTCAATTTTGTGTGCATATTTGTATGAATCTGTGTGTGTGTGTGTGTGTGTGTGTGTGTGTGTGTGTGTGTGTGTACGTAATTTCAATACCAGAAGAAAAAATCACATCCATTACGCCACATTAAGGTTGTCTGTAGCACAAACAGGTGTTCACAACGCTGTAACCAAAAGCTTTGATCACATAGCCAGTGATATAACATGCCTGACACACAACAAAGAAAAATTTGAGACTAAGCTGAAAAAGTTTCTCTTAGACAACTCTCCCAATTCCGCAGAACGTAAAGTCTGAATGGTAATGTGTAGGAATTACTAACATCTGTCTGTCTTTAGTGTAAAAAGACAGAAAGCATGGAGGCATATTTACAAAAGGTTGATGTTAATATAAAATGAATCGTTCCACAACGATTTATCGAAAAAATGTTGCACGGAACATGAAACTAACTATTGGTGCTTCGCAAAGCATGGTGTAAACTTATATACTTTGAAAACTTCAAAATGAAATTTAAAAGTAAAATGAGGCAGATGATGAAAGTACATGTACATTCCAATCGTGATATGTTTGATTATTCCCGAAAAACTTAGAGTTACTGGTGAGAAATGTTCTGGAAAAAGAAGCAAATAGGCTACAGTTGGAATGGTAGGCCTATATGTTACACAGGTTAGGCTATCATTATTAAAAAATGGCTTACATTCATGTCAAAACAAAATATCCATTGTACAGGGTCTAAGCACTTGAGACCATTCCCTTAATCACATTTATAGTATGGGAAAATGCTGGAACATATTTAAAAAAATGTTCAGTGGACATGATAACACAGCAAACAGAAGATTTACTTAACTTGTGTTTTTCCAAGCGTACCACGGCTCATTGAAAATAATACAGAAAGAAACAGAGTCTAGCTCTCAGTGTCCACAACGATGAGATTCTCTGAACTAAAGCACAGATGGCGATGTTGGGGCCATGAGCAGGCAGCATATGCACAGCAAAGTGGCTCCGAGCGCGAGTGGGCTATCTGGCTGCCGCCGGCCGTCCTGTATTGCGGCAGCAGAGGGCGCTCGTGGTACAGAGCCCACCAGAGGCGTGGCTCAGCGGACGTGCACCATTGGGTCCGCCAGATACCACAGACTGCTATCTGCGTCTGATGGAAACTTTGCAAATTCCGTTGCCAACTTTGCGAAGCCCGTGTGGTATCCATACGTGGTACTACAGTAGTTTTTCATTACACAAAATACACTACTGGCCATTAAAATTGCTACACCAAGCAGAAATGCAGATGATAAACGGGTATTCATTGTACAAATATATATTACTAGAACTGACGTGTGATTACATTTCCACGCAATTTGGGTGCATAGATCCTGAGAAATCAGTACCCAGAATAACCACCTCTGGCCGTAATAACGGCCTTGGTACGCCTGGGCATTGAGCCAAACAGAGGTTGGATGGCGTGTACAGGTACAGCTGCCCATACAGCTTCAACATGATACCACAGTTCATCAAGAGTAGTGACTGGCTTACTGTGACGAGCCAGTTGCTCGGCCACCATTGACCAGACGTTTTCATTGGTGAGAGATCTGGAGAATGTGCTGGCCAGGGCAGCAGTCAAACATTTTCTGTACCCAGAAAGGCCCGTACAGGACCTGCAACATGCAGTCGTGCATTATCCTGCTGAAATGTAGGGTTTCGCAGGGATAGAATGAAGAGTAGAGCCACGGGTCGTAACAGATCTAAAATGTACCGTCCACTATTAAAAGTGCCGTCAATGCGAACAAGAGGTGACCGAAACGTGTAACCGATGGCACCCCATACCATCACGCCGGGTGACACACCAGTATAGCGATGGCGAATACACGCTTCCAATGTGCGTTCACCGCGATATCGCCAAACACGGATACGACCATCATGGTGGTGTAAACAGAACCTGGATTCATCCGAAAAAATGACGTTTTGCCATTCGTGCACCCAGGTTCGTCGTTGAGTACACCATCGCAGACGCTCCTGTGTGAAATGCAGCGCCAAGGGTAACCGCAGCTGTGGTCTCCGAGCTGATAGTCCATGCTGCTGCAAACGTCGTAGAACTGTTCGTGCAGATGGTTGTTGTCTTGCAAACGTCCCCATCTGTTGTCCCAGGGATCGAGACGTGGCTGCACGATCCGTTACACCCATGCGGATAAGATGCCTGTCATCTCGACTGCTAGTGATACGAGGCCGTTAGGATCCAGCACGGTGTTCCGTATTACCCTCCTGAACCCACCGATTCCATATTCTGCTAACAGTCATTGGATCTCGCCAACGCGAGCAGCGATGTCGCGATACGATGAACCGCAATCGCGATAGGCTACAATCCGACCTTTACCAAAGTCGGAAACGTGATGGTACACATTTCCCCTCCTTACACGAGGCATCACAACAACGTTTCACCAGGCAACGCCGGTCAACTGCTGTTAGTGTATGAGAAATCATTTGGAAACTCTCCTCATGTCAGCACGTTGTAGGGTGTCGCCACCGGCGCCAACCTTGTCAGAATGCTCTGAGAAGCTAATCATTTGCATATAACAGCATCTTCTTCCTGTCGCTTAAATTTCGCGTCTGTAGCTCGTCATCTTCGTGGTGTGGCAATTTTAATGGCCACTAGTGTAATGAAATCACCTATGTAATGTACCAATTATATGGGGCTATACTGCACAATTCCTGTTGTATTAATTTTCGTCATAGCCTGATAATGGATAGAAAACACTAGAATCTTAACATTCATGGGTTGTGGCGTTTACACCTACTTGTGTTTCAGAATTTTCACCTGCTGGATGTTTTTCCTAATATTTTCTCCGCGAAGACCTTCTCCCATAGCTTACATTAGTGAGATTGAAACTTCCTGGCAGATTAAAACTGTGTGCCAAACTGGGAATCGAACCTGGAACATTTGCCTTTCACAGACAAATGCTCTAGCGACTGAACTATGTAGGCACAGTCCGCTCTCACAGCTTTAATCTGCTGGTACCTCTGTCCTACTTCGCAAACTTCACTCAAGTTCTCCTGCGAAAGTCGCGGGAATAGCACTCCTGGTAGAAAGGATATTGTGGAGAAATGGCTTAGCCACTGCCTAGGCTGTACTGGATTATTTCCAGAACAAATTTTCAGTCTGCAGCGTAGTGTACGCTGATTCGGATCGAAATTGCCCACGAATGCAAAATGTTCCGGTTCGAAGAGTGATGCAGCACACAGTTTTAATCTGCCAGAAAGTTTTAAATCGACTGTTGTTGGTCTGGTACACCAGCCAGCATGAGTGTAGTTTTTAGGCGGTTTTTCGCTCTCACTTAAGCAAATGCTAGGCCGTTCCCCAATCTGCGCTGCTACTGACCAGACATCCACAGGCGTCGTAGAAACTACCGCCTGTATTGCCTTACAAATAAATTATTTTTAGCATGTGCCTTCTCCAGTTCAGGAAGCGGACAATTTAAAAGAGCTAAGCTTCTGGTAACAAATTGGTTTTTTGCAAGCTCTGTAGAGAAATCTTGATGCGAGAAAGACGTATGGCTTTTCAGGCTACCTGTAGAAATGTTTGGCCTCCTCGTACAGTCGCGAGCAGTTTATCTGCTCCAACTGGGGGCGGCCAGAGTGCTGGTGAGGGGCGGCGGCGCGCCCCTTGTAGGGAGACAAGCAGAGAGCGCCGCCCCCGTCTTGAGCCGGCGCCACACATCCGCCGTTAATTACGCGTCATCAGGCCACAGGGCCCTCTGCCTAATTAAAGCGCCACCCTTTCCTTTCCGCTTGCCGATCCTTGCAATCGATTTGAATACGCGACTCCGCTCCGTTCCGTTCCCCCCTGGCAGCTGAAAGTGGCCTACTCTACTCTGCTTTGCTCTGCTCTACTTGGGATAGCCTTTCCGCCTCTTGGAACACAAACACTCGCGCGAAAGAACTGCGTCGATGCTATCGTGTCACGGTTTCTACATTTTAATGTGTTACTGGCGTCTCAGTAATCACATAAATTTCGTCAAAAGCACGAGCAAAGTCACTAGATTCACGAGCATCCAGTAGCGTGATAATGCTGGGTTAGCACTGTCGTCAAAATTTCTACCAATTCAGTTCCCTGCGGTCATCGCTGACGCAACCGCCACCACCACCACCACCACCACCACCACCACCACCACCAAAATGATTCAAATGGCTCAGAGCACTATGGGACTTAACATCTGAGGTCACCAGTATCTTAGAAGTTAGAACTACTTAAACCTAAGTAACCTAAGGACACCACACACATCCACGCCTGTGGCAGGATTCGAACCTGCGACCGTAGCAGTCGCGCGGTTCCGGACTGAAGCGCCTAGAACCGCTTGGCCACCGCGGCCGGCCCACCACCACCACCAATAGTAAAATCAAAACCACTTTTACTTTTAGTGACATCAAATGTACAGACTACGCCATTAATGTCCTGATAGAAAAACGCGGCGTTGTAGCGTGAATCGAACCAAAATCTCCAGCATTTCAGTAAATCGTATCAAGCACTAGACTGAACATGTCCTCTTACCTCCAGTAGTATTACACACGACAAATAATAAGTACCGCTTTTTAAATGAGATGAAGTTTACCCGAACAAATTATTCTCGTCAGTGTGAGCAAAAAAAAAAAAAAAAAAAAAAAAAAAAAAAAACCTATTTCTCGTTACAGACATCTTAAAAAGTAAAACTATATGTGCCTATTCCATAGAGCAGTCTCCAAGTAGTCTAGTGTGGGATTCGGTTTAACGAGGTGTATAGGTGTATTTAAACTATTCTCCGCCAAGTCTTCCTTGCCCGTGGCCAATTAGCCTAGCGGTCTAAGGGGCTGCAGTCATGGACTGTGCGGCTGATCCCGGCGGAGGTTCGAGTCCTCCCTCGGGCATGCGTGTGTGTGTTTGTCCTTAGAATAATTTAGGTTAAGTAGTGTGTAAGCTTACGGACTGATGACCTGAGCAGTTAAGTCCCATAAGATTTCACAAACATTTGAACTTTTTTTTTTTTTGCCCGAGGCCTCTCTACTTCTTGTCTCGTAGCCGCTACATCTATCTGCTGTATACGGGGTGATCAGAAACAGTCTGTGAAGCTTGTAAACCTGTTTCAGGGTATTCTGTGCTGAGAAATAATTGTTAAGAAGAAAATCGGTACGTTATTCCGTTTGAAGTTAGCCAATCACGTAGTTGCGTGAGCAAATTCAAGCGGCCCGCCAGGCACGCTATTGCCAAACGTGTTTATCTCGTTTGGTTCCCTAAAACCGAGAGCGATACAAAAGCCGGACGTGGGACGGTAGTAAGGGTGGAACCTGGACCAAAGGCTGAGCAGACTCTACGGCATGACTACAACTGCCACTAATTGTTCTGGCGCGCCGCTTGAATACGCGCGCAACGGCCAGACTGGCCAACTCCAATGCTGATTAACTCGGAAACCGCAACGTATCGAATTTTTTCCAAACTATTACCGTGCAACACCCCTCTTTTCAGACTTTTACCGGCCACCCTGCATACAGTCATGCACAGTTTCAGCGCTGCTCTATTAGTAGTGTTTATTCTTCCAGTTTGCTGTCGCTGTTGTAATACATATAATTAAACCGAATATACCAGTAGATTCTTTTTGAACCGTTCTGTCGAACTGGCACATTAAATTCCACTTTAAAGAGAATTTCATATACGACGGCGTGCCGAAAATAAGCCTCCAAATTTTTTATGTGAAAACTCTTAAACCTTTTAAAGTAAGTCCGCAGCTCGTGGTCGTGAGGTAGCGTTCTCGCTTCCCACGCCCGGGTTCCCGGGTGCGATTCCCGGCGGGGTCAGGGATTTTCTCTGCCTCGTGATGACTGGGTGTTGTGTGATGTCCTTAGGTTAGTTAGGTTTAAGTAGTTCTAAGTTCTAGGGGACTGATGACCATAGATGTTAAGTCCCATAGTGCTCAGAGCCATTTGAACCATTTTTTAAAGTAAAACAAGAGTTGTGATTCTCCAATTTCTCCAGGCTTATTTTGTGACGAAATAAATCTCGGGTGAACAGTCTGGTATGAGTGTGCATAGGACACAATATTTCGGCAATCGACCACGTTGCCATCATCAGGTGCGATAATGTACTGACCAGCGGTGAAAAAGAGATGGGGCCCCTCCACGCTCGCACCAATGTGGTGACCAAACCAAAAGTTCTACTGTCACCTCCGTAAACATGTTAGTTATCTAGTAAGTGGATCACAGGATGCTGGGCTGTGATGTTGTCCGTGCGTCTGGGTAAGACTACGCATTAACACGGTCCATCAGGTGATAGATAGTGGACGAAACGCGAGTGAGGGTAGCGATTTGAAGAGCAGAGGGAAAAAAGTGCCGTGGCTCGTGCCGTGGGAAAAAAACCTCTGCGACAGTGGGATGGTTAGTAAGAGCAGTAGTGGCTTACTAGCTGCGATAGCTCATGCAAGGTTGGATTTGTTAGTATAGGTATCATGCATCATTACCGTGACAAGCGATGGCGATGTGTCCCAGTTGCTGCAGCTGCTACATTCCTGGAACAATCAAGATCGTTATACAGTAGTGGGAGATCGGCCATAGATCATCTCACTGTGTGGGGGATGTGTGGAGCTTGTTTGCATGCAGTGTACGGTACAGCTTCCCTGTGTGGTGCCAGTTATTCGGCAGTGTATTTCAGCTGGATATCCAGTAATGGCGTCTGAGACCAGCGGTGGGTCAGCGCCAGGTATATATAGGACAATCCCCCTCCCGCTCCTCTCTCAGGCGCTTCCTATGAGTCGGTGCAGTCCGCACCCCGCGTGCGGTCCAGATACAGAGTCCGTTCTCCCGCCGCCTGGGCGCTGCGTCCTAGGTCTTGTCGTTCAGGAGGGTCTGCCGGCACCGCTCTCGTTATTCTTCCCTCCTCCCCCGAAGTCGGTACACTCTCGCCTGAGGAAGGAGCGGGAGGGGATTGTCCTATATATAAATGGCGCCGGCCCACCGCCGGTCAGTACATCAGCGCACCTGATGATGGCAACGTGGTCGATTGCCGAAATATTGTGTCCTATCCACACCAGGCTGTTCACCCGAGATTTATTTCGTCAAGACAAGAGTTACTAACATTCTACATCTTTATTCTTAATGTCTTCGTATTTCTTTCTCAACATACTCATCCTGGCGACGAACACATTTCTCGAAACGAGAGGCCAATTTGTTGATACTGTCAGTAAAGAATGTTTGAGTTTGTTGACGGAGCCACAACCTCACCTGTGCCTGCACCGCTCCATCACTATCAAAACGAAGTCCTCGAAAGTCTTCTTCGAATTCTCCAAACAGATGACAATCGGATGCTGCCAAGTCCCGACTGTGTGGAGGAGGCCCAATGATGGTTGACCCAAGCCGTCAGATTGTTGCAGATGCCCCAGCGCTAGTGTGAGGTCTGACATTGTGCTGAAGGACAGAGTGCTCCAAGTGTAGACGAACTCTTCGAATTCGTGCTTTCGATTACATCGCGCTGTTTCTCACCCACCGACGTAGTTACGTCACGCATCGCCATGTTACACGCTAGAAATCGGAGCCCTCTAGCGCCAGAGTTCTGCAAATATGTAGACATGAAAAACAAAGATGGAGAATGTTAATAACGTCTGTTTTACCTGAAAAGCTTTAAGTAGCCACATAAAAATTTGGCAGAATTATTTTTAAGCACGCTTTCTCATTTCAAATGGATCGCACCGACCTGTTAACCATCCTAGCAGCCCGGCTTCATTGGATGTCTGTAGTTATGCCTCCTTGATAAGAACTCCAAATACTGGAGCAGTACTCTAGAATTGGTCGCACTAGTCTCTTGTGTGCTATTTCCTTAAAATACGAGGCCTGCTCAAAAAATTCCGGAACTTTGTCCACAAATGTTTTCTTCGTTTACCATTTACTTATTGTGTACGGTCTCCTTCGAAATACTCTCCTCCACAATTGATACACCGCTGTCAACGTCGTTTCCGCTTCCTGAAGCAGTCTTGGTACGCCTCCTGCTGGTTCGCGCGAAGCGCCGCCTGCGAATTTTCTTTTATCTCGTCTATGGTTGCAAATCTTCGTCCTTTCAACGGGGTTCTCAACTTTGGAAATAAAAAAGTTTGCAGTGGCCTGGTCTGGAGAGTAGGAAGGATGGGATAGCACAGTGATTTCGTTTTTTGTGCAACAGTAAGGCACCAACAGGGATGAATGTGCGGGTGTTTTACCGTGATGCTGGAGCCACGAATTGTCTCGTCACCATTTCAGGCCGTTCCCTTTTCACATTTTTTCGCAGGCGTTGCAACACGTCCCAATAGTACCATCAATTAGCAGTCTGTCTCTGTGGCACTAATTCATGATGAAATAATCCTACAAAATCAAACTATCAGCATGGCTTTGACATTTGACCTGACCTGACGAGCTTTTTGCGGTTTTCGAGAACATTTCCTGACCCATTGTGAAGACAGAACTTTGGTTTCAAGACCGTGACCGTAGACCCACGCCTCAACACCAGTTATGATTCTCCTAAGAAACATCTGGTTCTCATTTGCGCGATCCCAAAGCTCTACACAGATTGCGAGGCGAAGGTCTTTCTGGTCCTGACCCATGAGCCGTGGGACGAACTTGCCGACAACACGATGCGTTCCATGATGCAGTGTAACGATTTCATGACATGATCCAACTGAAATGCTGCATTCTTCTGCAGCCTCTCAGACAGTCTGTCTTCGATTGGCACGCACAGTTTCGTTGACGTTCTTGACGCGAGCGTCGTCGGTAGATTTCGAAGGGCATCCTCAACGAGGATCATCTTTAACTTCCGTCTGGCCATTTTTAAACCGGGCGAACCATTCGTAACACCGAGTACAGCTTAAGTACTCATCACTGTACACTTCTTGCATCATTTGGTATGTCTCTGTAGAAGTTTTCCTGAGTTTCACGCAAAATTTAATACGGACGCGTTGCTCGTCTAACTCTGCCATCTCCAAACTGTGCGACACAACGCTCTACTTAATACAGCATTGAACAATAACTAACGGACATACAACAATGAAACTTCCTGCAGTTACACATTAAACACAGGCGCGTGCAGGGATGCCAACCGCATTTCGCTCCAGCACACCACTGGCGCGAAATTAGGAACGTTCCGCATTTTTTGAAAGAGATCTCGTATATACTGCACCTTGCAATAATGCTTCCTACTTAGCATTTTACGTGTTCGCCACATTTCGTATCCTCCTTAATATTGTCCCTACATTTTTGTACGATGTGGGGGGCAGAAGAATTTCTTGCTGAGCTTTGTCTACTTTGGAGTTTTACCAACATTTGTAGAGATCTGATATTTATTACATTAAGTACACGTTTTGCCGTAATCCTTCCAGAGCTGGGTTCTCTTAGTAAAAGATCCGCCCATATCTCGGTCAGCAGTCAGTAATTTGATAGAATAACGAACACCTTTCGGAAAACGAATAGATTCACTTAGACAAGCTGCTTTGCCTCCAAGGCCGTCGTAATTTTTGAGCTCAGAGTACGCTTTACGAGGCTGCAACGGACAGGCGTTAGAGATATTTAAGTCTGAAACTGTGCGTAGATTCTTTTACCCGCAACAACAGAACTTGCGGGAATACCTCCTCTAATCAGTGACCTGCTCCTGTATTTCGACAGGTACGTTCCCCCCCCCCCCCCCCCCCCTCCTGAACGCTTTATACCAGGGGTATCCAGCCCGCGGGCCGCATGCGGCGCAAAGCAACTCTCAGTGCGGCCCTAAAAGTGAGCATCTATCACACGATCGGAAAAAAATTCATAAAATTTCGTTGCTGTCGTTAAGTTAAATATAAGCCCGCCCGGTTGGCCGTGCGGTCTAACGCGCGGCTTTCCAGGCGGGAAGGAGCGCCTGGTCCACGGCTAGGTCCGGTGAACCGGCCAGTCTGTGGATGGTTTTTAGGCGGTTTTCCAACTGCCTAAGCGAATGCAGACTGATTCCCCTTATTCCGCCTCAGCTACACTATGTCGGCGATTGCTGCGCAAACAAGTTCTCCACGTACACGTACACCACCATTACTCTACCACACAAACATAGCGGCTACACTCGTCTGGTGTGAGACGTTCCCTGGGGGGTACACCGGGGGCCGAACCGCACAATAACCCAGGGTTCGGTGTGGGGCGGCGGAGGGGTGAAGTGGTCTGCGGTAGTCGTCGTGGGGTTGTGGACCACTGCGGCTGCGGCGGGGACGGAGCCTCTCCGTCGTTTCAAGGTCCCCGGTTAACATACAATACAATACAATAAGTTAAATATGTTGCTATTCTCTCCTTTTTTCTCAACAACAGTTGTTGTTAGTAGTGATAAGTACACTACTGGCCATTAAAATTGCTACACCAAGAAGAAATGCAGATGATAAACGGATATTCATTGGACAAATATATTATACTAGAACTCACATGTGATTACATTTTCACGCAGTTTAGGTGCATAGATCCTGAGAAATCAGTAACCAGAACAACCACCTCTGTCCGTAATAACGGCCTTGATACCCCTGGGCATTGAGTCAAACAGAGCTTGGATGGCGTGTACAGGTACAGCTGTCCATGCAGCTTCAACGCGATGCCACAGTTCATCAAGAGTAGTGACGTGCGTATTGTGACGAGCCAGTTGCTCGGCCACCATTGACCAGACGTTTTCAATTGGTGAGAGATCTGGATAATGTGCTGGCCAGGGCAGCAGTCGAACATTTTCCGTAGCCAGAAAGGCCCGTACAGGACCTGCAACATGCGGTCGTGCATTATCCTGCTGAAATGTAGGGTATCACAGGGATCGAATGAAGGCTGGAGCCACAGGTCATAACACATCTGAAATGTAACGTCCACTGTTCAAAGTGCCGTCAGTGCGAACAAGAGGTGCCCGAGACGTGTAACCAATTGCACCCCATACCATCACGCCGGGTGATACACGCTTCCATTGTGCGATCACCACGATGTCGCCAAACACGGATGCGACCATCATGATGCTGTAAACAGAACCTAGAGTCATCCGAAAAAATGACGTTTTGCCATTCGTGCACCCAGGTTCGTCGTTGAGTGCTCCATCACAGGCGCTCCTGTCTGTGATGCAGCGTCGATGGTAACCGCAGCCACGGTCTCCGAACTGATAGTCCATGGTGCTACAAACGTCGTCGAACTGTTCGTGCAGATGGTTGTTGTCTTGCAAACGTCCCCATGTGTTGACTCAGGGATGGAGGCGTGGCTGCACGATCCGTTACAGCCATGCGGATAAGATGCCTGTCATCTCGACTGCTAGTGATACGAGGCCGTTGGGATCCAGCACGGCGTTCCGTATTACCCTCCTGAACCCACCGATTCCATATTCTGGTAACAGTCATTGGATCTCGCCAACGCGAGCAGCGATGTCGCGATACGATGAACCGCAATCGCGAAAGGCTACAATCCGACCTTTACCAAAGTCGGTAACGTGATGGTACACATTTCTCCTCCTTACAGGAGGCATCACAACAACGTTTCACCAGGCAGCGCGGATCAACTGCTGCTTGTGTATGAGGAATCGGTTGGAAACTTTCCTCATGTCAGCACGTTGTAGGTGTCGCCACCGGCGATAACTTTGTGCGAATGCTCTGAAAAGCTAATCATTTGCATATCACAACATCTTCTTCCTGTCGGTTAAATTTCGCGTCTGTGTCACGTTATATTCGTAGTGTAGCAATTTTAATGGCCAGTAGTGTATATTATGTGTGCTCCCAAAATACTCGTCTTCTTCTATTGTGAGCCAGCTAAGCTAAAAGGTTAGGCATCCCTGGTTTATACCGTCGAAAACTTGATTACAGGTGCTAGGAGGCAGAATTCAGCACCGGTCAGCTGAGATAGAGCGGAGTGGCGAGCCAGGTCGCGGTTTCGGCCGTGACTTTTTAAACGGCAGCGGCTGTACCGGCCGGCGACAGTCGCTGTCGTGTCGCGTGCTCGCCTGCTATTCTGTGACGAAGACTGCCGTGGCCTCAGCGCTGTGCCGCGCTCATGCCGTGTCTCGTGTACATCGCACTGCCCGCGTTCGCTACCCTCGCTGTTCTCAGTGAGCAGTCGTGCTTGTAATCTGCTGCCCAGAACACTGCGCGGAAGATTAGAAAGGACGGACGTCACGTCGGTTGCAAGGAGGGGACAGGCAACAGAGAAACAGTCCCGACACTGAGTAACGGAAGGCAGACTGAAGAAAAATCAGGATAGCCGGCTAGTGTTTGGAGAACAGTTCGCCTGTTTCTGGCAGTGCTCAGAGAGGCCTCGGGAAGTGAGGCCCGTTGTTTTACGCTGTCATAGTGGTAAGTGCGAAAATATTTTGTTGACGCCGAATTACATAGGGAGAAACGATCATCACGATAAAATAAGGGAAATCAAAGCTCGTACTGAAAGATATAGGTGTTCGTTCTTTCCGCGCTATACGAGATTGGAGTAGCAGAGAATATACATCTACATCCATACTCCGCAAGCCACCTGACGGTGTGTGGCGGAGGATACTTTGAGTAACTCTCTCGGTTCTCCTTTCTATTCCAGTCTCGTATTGTTTGTGGAAAGAAGGATTGTCGGTACGTCTCTGTGTGGGCTCTAATCTCTCTGATTTTATCCTCATGTTCTCTTCGGGAGATATACGTAGGAGGGAGCAATATACTGCTTGACTCCTCGGTGAAGGTATTTTCTCGAAACTTCAACAAAAGCCCGTACCGAGCTACTGAGCGTCTCTCCTGCAGAGTCTTCCACTGGAGTTTATCTATCATCTCCGTAACGCTATCGCGATTCCTAGTTGATCCTGTATCTAAGCGCGCTGCTCTCCGTTGGATCTTCTCTATCTCTTCTATCAACCCTATCTGGTACGGATCCCACACTGCTGAGCAGTATTCAAGCAGTGGGCGAACAAGTGTACTGTAACCTACTTCCTTTGTTTTCGGATTGCATTTCCTTAGGACTCTTCCAATGAATGTCAGTCTGGCATCTGCTTTACCGACGATCAACTTTATATGATCATTCCATTTTAAATCACTCCTAATGCCTACTCCCAGATAATTTATGGAATTAACTGCTTCCAGTTGCTGACCTGCTATACTGTAGCTAAATGATAAAGGATCTTTCTTTCTATGTATTCGCAACACATTACACTTGTCTACATTGAGATTCAATTGCCATTCCCTGCACCATGCGTCAGTTCGTTCCTGCATTTCAGTACAATTTTCCATTGTTACAACCTCTCGATATACTACAGCATCATCCGCAAAAAGCCTCAGTGTACTTCCGATGTTATCCACAATGTCATTTATGTATATTGTGAATAGCAACGGTCCTACGACGCTCCTCTGCCTCACACCTGAAATCACTCTTACTTCGGAAGACTTCTCTCGATTGAGAATGACAAAAAAAATGGTTCAAATGGCTCTGAGCACTATGGGACTCAACTGCTGAGGTCATTAGTCCCCTAGAACTTAGAACTAGTTAAACCCAACTAACCTAAGGACGTCACAAACATCCATGCCCTTGAGAATGACAAGCTGCGTTTTGTTATCTAAGGATCTCTTCAATCCAATCACACAATTGGTCTGATACTCCATATCCTCTTACTTTGTTCATTAAACGACTGAGGGAAACTGTATCGAACGCCTTTCGGAAGTCAAGAAACACGGCATCTAACTGTAAACCCGTGTCTATAGCCCTCTGAGTCTCGTGGACGAATAGCTTGAGCTGGGTTTCACACGATCGTCTTTTTCGAAACCCATGCTGATTCCTACAGAGGAGATTTCTAGTCTCCAGAAAATTAATTATACTCGAAGGTGGTTCGATGAACCCTCTGCCAGACACTTAAATGTGATTTGCAGAGTATCTACGTACGTGTACGAGGGCACGTTTGCTGGCAGTTCTCGACTCCCGGTCCCTGACGAACTTACGTCGCGTCTTTGGCACAAAGGAGAGCATGGCGAATCGGAACCGCCGTCACTCGATTACTTCCTAGCGAAAAATTCGATTCGCCCAGCTTAGGGAAGGATCTGCTGCAGGTCTCACCCCCGACCGGTTACCGAACCGAGTTACTTCGGAATTTAGAACAGACCTGGACTCAAGTTATCCAGATTCACAGCTACTCACAAAGTGAGCCGGGGGACAGTTAATGGTGCGGTACCGAACCTCCCTGAGCTGGCAGCCGGCGCCTCTGTTGATGAGATCCCTCTTCCTCCCCCTCCCTCCACACTCTGACTCGCTGCCTGACCTCAGTGGTTTCCCGAACTACACTGTACCACAACAAAGGTCTTCGTCTCTTCATAAACCACAGAGTGCTTGTAGTCTATAACAGAGCTTAGCTGTCCCAAATTTGCTGCGTTGTCCTACCCTGGTCGTCTTTTTTCGCTTCTCAGCTTCGCAGTTTACAACCTATCCAGTCTTCTTCTTCGCAGCCTTTTGAATTTATCGCATTATTAACGTCTTGCATCCATCTTCTAGGTGATCTACCACGCTACCTTCGCTCAGATGGTGTCCATTTATAGGTTCTTTTTGGCCATCGTTTATCACGGCTGCAGGAAAAATGTGAGTAGTAGTAGTAGTAGTAGTAGTAGTAGTAGTAGTGTGGTATTCTGCCTTACGGCAGGCCTTGTCGTGGGTTAAGCCTCTTCCACTTTTGTCTATCCTTAAGCAGTCTTTTAATTTAGCTGAATATTTGCCTCCTTTGATGTTGTCCAGCACCTGATATCTTCTTTTTCCTCTTCCCCTTTTTCCCTCCACCATTCCTTCTATTCCTTACTTCAATAAACTGTCCCTCCTCAAACAATGTCCAATCCAGTTCCGTTTTCTCTTTCTGATGACTTTCAGCATGTTTCTTTCTTCTCCAAGTCTTCTTAATACTTTTTCAATCCTTACTCGGTCTTCCAATTTCACTTTTTCCATTCTTCTCCATATCCACATCTTTAGTGCCTCCAGTCTTCTTTCGTCTTCCTTCCTCAATGTCCAGGTCTCCACACCACATAGTGCAACGCTCCAGATATAACATTGCCAAGTCTTTTCCTCAGATCGTTGTTTAGTGATCAAAACAATAATGTGAAGACATCGAAAAAGAAATTATCCTCGGAAGGACAGACTCAGCATACAGGAAAGTCAAAACAACCTTCGGTGACATTAAAAGCAAGAGTGATAACATTAAGAGTGCAACGGGAATACCACTCTTAAATGCAGAGAAGAGAGCGGATACGTGGAAAGAATACACTGAAATCCTCTATGAAGAGGATGATTTGTGTGATGTGATAGAAGATGAAACAGCTGTTGATTTAGAAGAGATAAGGCATCCAGTATTAGTATCAGAATTTAAAACACCTTTGGAGGACTTAAGATCAAATAAGGCAGAAGGGATAGTTAACATTCCATCAGAATTCCTAAAATCATTGGAGGAAGCGGCAACAAAACGACTATTCACTTTGGTGTGTAGAATGTATCAGTCTGGTGACATACCATCAGACTTTCGGAAAAGCATTATCCACACAATTCGGAAGACGGCAAGAGCTGACAAGTGCGAGAATTACCGCACAATCAGCTTAACAGCTCATGCATCCAAGTTGCTTACTAGAATAATATACAGAAGAATGCAAAATAAAACTGAGGATGTGCTAGATGAAGATCAGTTTGGCTTTAGGAAAGGTAAAGGCACGAGGGAGGCAATTCTGACGTTGCGGTTAATAATGGAAGCAAGCCTGAAAAAAACCAAGACACATTCATAGGATTTGTCAACCTGGAAAAAGCGTTCGACAATGCACCCAAGATGTTCGAAATTCTGAGAAAAGTAGGGATAAAAGGGTGTAAGACAAGGATGTAGCCTTTCGCCTCTATTGTTCAATCTGTGCATCGAGGAAGCAACGATGGAAATAAAAGAAAGTTTCGGGAGTGGAATTAAAATTCAAGGTGAAAGGATATCAGTAATACGATTCGCTGATGACATTGCTATCCTGAGTGAAAGTGAACAAGAATTACATGATCTCCTGAATGGAATGAACAGTCTAATGAGTACACAGTATGGATTGAGAGTAAATCGAAGAAAGACGAAGGTAACGAGAATTAGTAGAAATGAGAACAGAGAGAAACTTATCAGGATTGATGGTCACGAAGTAGATGAAGTTAAGGAATTCTGCTACATAGGCAGTAAAATAACCAATGACGGACGGAGCAAGGAGGACATCAAAAGCAGACAAGCAATGGCAAAAAGGGCATTCCTGGCCAAGAGAAGTATACTAATTTAATTTGAGGAAGAAATTTGTGAGAATGTACGTCTGGAGTACAGCATTGTACGGTAGCGAAACTTGGACTGTGGGAAAACCCGAACAGAAGAGAATCGAAGCATTTGAGATGTGGTGGTCCAGACGAATTGTGAAAATTAGGTGGACTGATAAGGTAAGGAATGAGGAGGTTCTGCGCAGAATCGGAGAGGGAAGGAATATGTGGGAAACACTGACAAGGAGAAGGGATAGGGCGATAGGACATCTCTTAAGACATGAGGGAATGACTTCCATGGTACTAGAGGGAGCTGTAGAGGGAAAAACTGTAGAGGAAGACAGAGATTGGAATACATCCAGCAAATAATGGAGGACGTAAGTTGCAAGTGCTACTCTGAGATGAAGAGGTTAGCACAGGAATTCGTGGCGAGCCTCATCAAACCAGTCAGAAGACTGATGATATATGTATATATCCCTCCGTTGAAGGTGGCCTCTGCACTGTCCTTCCTAAAGGCCCCTTGAATTGATCGCATGATTAACATACTGCATCCCCGTTTTCGTCGCTCAGCTGGCGTCCCCTTTTTGGCCATCAGTTATGATCCGGTCGCTAGAAGTGAACACACCAGGTTCATATTTTGCTACCTATGCTATCGGAAATAGTGTCTTTTGTCCTGTAATTTTCCGTATTGTTTCATTTCTGACGTGTTTCACTCTGGAGATGCCATAAGTTCTTTGTCAAAAATCCATCTCAAGGGACATCAATTTATATTTCTCATTTTTAGTTTCCTCTTATTTTTCAGCGTCATGTGTGGTCATACTTTTCGCGACTGACTTCTTCAGCAAGACCTTCGTTTTCTTTGTCGGTCCATAGTAAGGAGTTAAGTTGGCGAATTACCATTTTTCCTTGCCCAATTTTATTTGTGATGTGTTGTGTGCTTCTCCATTTGTTACAAAAATGAGGCCCAAGTATTGAAATGTGCAGGTATTTTTAATTTTGCACAATCCCACATTCAAATCTTCTCGTTCATCTTCAGCCTGTTCCATGTATTCCATTTTCTTGTGATTACTGTTCGGCCTCATTTCGAGTACTCTTAGTACAGTTTCCTGAAATGTGATTGGAGACGTCTTTGTCTCCCGCTGTCGGGACCTGGTCACCGAAGAACAGTGAAGTATACAGTATTTTTTGTCCTGCAAGGATTCCCATTCCGCGACATTTCCTCTTCCAGTTTTGCAACATCTCTTCTATTATGCTTTAAATAAAGTTGATAATGAGTACCCTTGTCTGAGACACTTATTTAAGGATATTTTTTCTTAGGATTTGTTGCCATATTTCTGCATGATTCTCCTGGTCTGTGCATATATGGTCCCTGCTTAAGGCAGGTAAGTCATCGCTATAGGTTTGCGTATGTTCTATAGTGATTCAGATGAGTTATTCCTTACAGAACAATCCTAGCACCGCCGCGCGGTCTAGGGCTACTTGTCACGGTTCGCGAGGCTCCCCCCCTCGGAGGTTCGAGTCCTCCCTCGGACATGGGTGTGTGTGTTGTCCTTAGCATAAGTTAGTGTAAGTTAGATTAAGTAGTGTGTAAGCTTAGGGACCGATGACCTCAGCAGTTTAGTCCCTTAGAACTTACCACAAATTTCCTATCCTAGCACCTGGTCATCACAACACGAAAAAGTTAAGGGAAATGGAACAACAGTAAGTCTTAGCGCATTTGCACTTCCCGCCGTGTCTTCGACGGTTAGACGCACAGCGTTGACGGAAGTGTTAATCGGACTCCGGAGATACTGTCGCCGTGTTAAGCGAAGTGAACCGGATTTTGCTAGCTGTAGTACCCTCCACAGCTGGCCAACACTCCGGTTTAGTTGGTCCTCGGCCAAGAGCAAGCGACATTTCTTGTTACAGGGGGAGTCGCGGCGCAAGCTGACTGGAACAGCCTCCAGTTAAGGCTGATTAGACTGCCTGCGACGTAGTGAGCCAAGAGTGAGAGGTTTGTGGGAGCGGCCGCGTTAGCGCGACGTAGTAAGACACCGACTGCTCCCACTGGAAAGCGAGGGCACTCGTTAAAAGAAAAAAACGTATAAAAATGCTCCTTACTATGTGTCTCAGTGTGACAGAGAACGCTTTCAGGAAATACACTACTGGCCATTAAAATTGCTACACCATGAAGAAGACGTGCTACAGACGCAAAATTTAACCGACAGGAAGAGGATGCTGTGATATGCAAATCATTAGCTTTTCAGGGAATTCACACAAGATTGGCGCCGGTGGCGACATCTACAACGTGCTGACATGAGGAAAGCTTATAAACCGATTTCTCATACACAAACAGCAGTTGACCGCCGTTGCCTGGTGAAACGTTGTTGTGATGCCTCGTGTAAGCTGTTTCACAGAGGAAGACCGCACTGCAGTTCCTTCTCTAAATCCTCGCACAAACGAAAAAATGGCTGACATCGAAATAAGTGTCCAAGGAATAGAAAAGCAACTGGAATCACTCAATAGAGGAAAGTCCACTGGACCTGACGGGATACCAATTCGATTCTACACAGAGTACGCGAAAGAACTAGCCCCCCTTCTAACAGCCGTGTACCGCAAGTCTCTAGAGGAACGGAGGGTTCCAAATGATTGGAAAAGAGCACAGATAGTCCCAGTCTTCAAGAAGGGTCGTCGAGCAGATGCGCAAAACTATAGACCTACATCTCTTACGTCGATCTCTTGTAGAATTTTAGAACATGTTTTTTGCTCGCGTATCATGTCATTTCTGGAAACCCAGAATCTACTATGTAGGAATCAACATGGATTCCGGAAACAGCGATCGTGTGAGACCCAACTCGCCTTATTTGTTCATGAGACCCAGAAAATATTAGATACAGGCTCCCAGGTAGATGCTATTTTTCTTGACTTCCGGAAGGCGTTCGATACAGTTCCGCACTGTCGCCTGATAAACAAAGTAAGAGCCTACGGAATATCAGACCAGCTGTGTGGCTGGATTGAAGAGTTTTTAGCAAACAGAACACAGCATGTTGTTATCAATGGAGAGACGTCTACAGACGTTAAAGTAACCTCTGGCGTGCCACAGGGGAGTGTTATGGGACCATTGCTTTTCACAATATATATAAATGACTTAGTAGATAGTGTCGGAAGTTCCATGCGGCTTTTCGCGGATGATGCTGTAGTATACAGAGAAGTTGCTGCATTAGAAAATTGTAGCGAAATACAGGAAGATCTGCAGCGGATAGGCACTTGGTGCAGGGAGTGGCAACTGACCCTTAACATAGACAAATGTAATGTATTGCGAATACATAGAAAGAAGGATCCTTTATTGTATGATTATATGATAGCGGAACAAACACTGGTAGCAGTTACTTCTGTAAAATATCTGGGAGTATGCGTACGGAACGATTTGAAGTGGAATGATCATATAAAACTAATTGTTGGTAAGGCGGGTACCAGGTTGAGATTCATTGGGAGAGTGCTTAGAAAATGTAGTCCATCAACAAAGGAGGTGGCTTACAAAACACTCGTTCGACCTATACTTGAGTATTGCTCATCAGTGTGGGATCCGTACCAGGTCGGGTTGACGGAGGAGATAGAGAAGATCCAAAGAAGAGCGGCGCGTTTCGTCACTGGGTTATTTGGTAACCGTGATAGCGTTACGGAGATGTTTAATAAACTCAAGTGGCAGACTCTGCAAGAGAGGCGCTCTGCATCGCGGTGTAGCTTGCTCGCCAGGTTTCGAGAGGGTGCGTTTCTGGATGAGGTATCGAATATATTGCTTCCCCCTACTTATACTTCCCGAGGAGATCACGAATGTAAAATTAGAGAGATTAGAGCGCGCACGGAGGCTTTCAGACAGTCGTTCTTCCCGCGAACCATACGCGACTGGAACAGGAAAGGGAGGTAATGACAGTGGCACGTAAAGTGCCCTCCGCCACACACCGTTGGGTGGCTTGCGGAGTATCAATGTAGATGTAGATGTAGATGTAAGGAAAAGAAATGCGTACCATCACATTTCCGACTTTGATAAAGGTCGGATTGTAGCCTATTGCGACTGCGGTTTATCGTATCGCGACATTGCTGCTCGCGTTGGTCGAGATCCAATGACTGTTAGCAGAATATGGAATCGGTGGGTTCAGGAGGGCGATATGGAACGCCGTGCAGGATCCCAACGGCCTCGTATCACTAGCAGTCGAGATGGCAGGCATCTTATCCGCATGGCTGTAACGGATCGTGCAGCCACGCCTCGATCCCTGAGTCAACACATGGGGACGTTTGCAAGGCAACAACCATTTGCACGAACAGTCCGACGACGTTTACAGTAGCATGGACTATCAGCTCGGAGACCACGGCTGCGGTTACCCTTGACGCTGCATCACAGACAGGAGCGCCTGTGATGGTGTACTCAACGACGAACCTGGGTGCACGAATGGCAAAACGTTGTTTTTTCGTATGAATCCAGGTTCTGTTTACAGCATCATAATGGTCGCATCCGTGTTTGGCGACATCACGGGGAACGCACATTGGAAGCGTGTATTCGTCATCGCCATATCACCTGGCGTGATGCTACGGGATGCCATTGGCTACACGTCTCGGTCACCCCTTGTTCGCATTGACGGCACTTTGAACAGTGGACGTTACATTTCAGAAGTGTTACGACCCGTGGCTCTACCCTTCATTTGATCCCTGCGAAACCCTACATTTCAGCAGGATAATGCACGACCGCATGTTGCAGGTCGTGTACGGGCCTTTCTGGATACAGAAAATGTTCGACTGCTGCCCTGGCCAGCACATTCTCCAGATCTCTCACCAATGAAAACGTCTGGTCAATGGTGGCCGAGCAACTGGCTCGTCACAGTACGCCAGTCACTACTCTTGATGAACTGTGGTATCATGTTGAAGCTGTATGGGCAGCTGTACCTGTACACGCCATCCAACCTCTGTTTGGCTCAATGCCCAGGCGTAAAAAGGCCGTTATTACGGCCAGAGGAGGTTGTTCCGGGTACTGATTTCTCAGGATCTATGCACCCAAATTGCGTGAAAATGTTCAAAAAATGGTTCAAATGGCTCTGAGCACTATGGGACTTAACATCTGTGGTCATCAGTCCCCTAGAACTTAGAACTACTTAAACCTAAGTAACCTAAGGAGACCACACACATCCATGCCCGAGGCAGGATTCGAACCTGCGACCATAGCAGTCGCGCGGTTCCGGACTGAGCGCCTAGAACCGCTAGACCACCGTGGCGGCGTGAAAATGTAATCACATGTCAGTTCTAGTATAAAGTATTTGTCCAATGAATACCCGTTTATCATCTGCGTTTCTTCTTGGTGCAGCAATTTTAATGGCCAGTAGTGTATGATATTGCACCACCTGTTTTATTCTGAATACGACGGAAAGCTCCTTTGGACATGCATGCAACAACAATGGATCGTACTCCAAATAACACAGGCAGTACAATAACGCATTTATCCGCCGACAACGGGCAAGCCACCTTCAAGCAAAATATCTCAACTGTACGGGGTTCATACATACTGGATTTACGAGTACACGTGGTTGACGACATGTGCAAGTTTGGGTCAGGCCGGGAGTCTTACACGGGTAGCCAAATGATAAGGCGACTTCTCGCGATAAGCGAGAAATCCGGTTTCGAGTCCCGGTCCGGCACGAATTTTCACTGTCGTCATTCCATTCTACAGCTGATGGCTGTCCATATTCGCATTTGCGAATACTTTCAATGTCTTTTGAGAAATGTTCTCACTATCAAATAATTAGTGCTATCACAGTCTTACAGATTCTTACGGTTACTAAGTCTACATGCAGCTCCGAAAACCTATTTTCGTACAAGACTCCCCAGTACTGCTTCCAGTTGGTCTTTTAAACATTCCAGCGTCGATTTTGGAAATATCATTGAAGCTGCCGAACTTCCTCCTCCCCATTCGATATTCGCTGCCAGTGTAAATACTCAGCCGTTTTTGAAACGTGCCTAGGTTGCAAGGTGAGTACTATCTTTTAAAAATTTCATTAATGTAGACGAAGGATTTGTGTGGTACGACACAAAGCTAAAAGAGACAGAAATGTGGAGCCCACAGCGTCCGCTCTGAAACAACTGACTTAACCCTCGGGCAGGATGTCAAATCAAACACCCTTCAGCCGTCTTGTTTCCAAACTTATTTTATTTGGCTACCAGTTTCGGCGATTTACTACTCCATCTTCAGGCCCCTGACCAGCGCGTACGAAGATTCCACCTCCGTTCTGGTCAGAGATGGCGTAGCCAAATAAAATAAGTTTGGAAACTACAGAGCTGAAAAGGGGTTTGATTTGACATCCTATATGGAACAGCCGAGTCCCGCAACCATCTCTGAAAAGGTGGACATACAGAAAGTAATCTTCGGGCGGTTTGCCTACTCTCGTGGTGTGTTAAGAAAAACCTGTCATAGAAGCTATGATGAGCGCGTTGTCACATCCACGACTACTACTGTATAAACTGTAATTGATCGCCGCCAGTTTCTCTGTTAAATAGTCCAAATAAATACACATGTAGACATGAAATGTGTAGTTCAACCCAAGAGGACTGTCCATTGTTGGGCAGAAGTGATAGCATTCTTATGCGCTGGAAAGTCGGTTTCATTTATTGCCAGAAGTTACAATTACATGACATTTTTCAGAGCGAGGTATTGTCACTCCTCCTCCGTTCATCTTTGAATGTAATGGAAGAAAGCTTATGTGGTGCAATAAAACGTATCCTTTGCCACAAGTGAACAGCGATTCGCAGAGTGTACGTGTAGATAAAGTTTTGCTCGCTGGGAAACCTTTCGGCGGAGAACACGCGTATTAAAGAGAGCAAAGTAAAGAAAAGGAAAATATTGTCTTGTTTCCCATTTTCGTAGTTTACCATCAAGCTACGCCAAGTGGTGCGGTGGTCAGCGACTGGACTCGCATTCTGGAGGACGCCGGTTCAAATTCCCGTCCAGCCATTCAGAGTGTTACATGGCTTCCCAATACCGCTTCAGCCAGATGTCGGGATGGTGCATTTGATGAGGACACGGCCCACCTGGATTCCTACTCCCAGCTCGTGTTCCATCTTTACAGACCTCGTCGTCGATCGGACGTTAAACACCAGCACTGCTTCGTTTTCTACGACCTCAGCGGCTTCTTGCAACTGTACTATCTGCGGTGCGTGACAATCCGAATTTCTGTCCGGTGAGTTTGAGTGCGTGTAGATCTGGACACAGAACAAGCCGAAGTGGGACGGTACGACACGAGAGTAGAAGGGCGGATATGGTGAGGCGAGTTTTGCCCGGGGAGCGGCTGTGCGGAAGCGGCGCGGCGCCGCGCGGCGTGGCTGGAGTCTGAACGGCGGCTCTGGCTGTGGCTGGAGCTGGAGCAGAGCTGGAGCGACCCGGGCGCCGCCGCCGCCGCCGCTGGAGCTGGAAGTATCGATCCGGCGGCCGGCCGGCCACGCCTCGCCCGCCGCCACCGCCGCCGCCGGCAGCTCACGCACTCGCACGCACACGCACGCACGTTCGCCCGCTCACACACACACACGTGTGCTGCACGTGGGCCGTTCTCAGACCCGCCGCCGCCTTGCCGCCACTACTGACTGTCCGCCACTCACTCACTCTGTGCTCCCGTGAAAGGCCCAGCGCGTAGACAACGGCTTCCAGATTGATGCCGTGTTTCTTGCATTCGATACAGCTCTGCACTGTCTTTTATTAAACAAAGTTCTGCGTTCACCGGGTATCGGAGCAGATTTCTGTTTGGGTTCCAGACTTCCTAGCAGAGAGAACCCAACACGTCATTCTTAACGGGACGAAATCGACAGATATGAACGTAGTCTGGGGGGAGGGGACCCATGCACGTGTTACAGGGCAGTTATTGTTTACACTGCAGCTTGGTTCAAATGGCTCTGAGCACTATGGGACTCAACATCTGAGGTCATCAGTCCCCTAGAACTTAGAACTACTTAAACCTAACTAACCTAAGGACATCATACACACCCATGCCCGAGGCAGGACTCGAACCTGCGACCTAGCGGTCACGCGGTTCCAAACTGAAGCGCCTAGAACCGCACGGCCACATCGGCCGGCACACTGCAGCTAATAGATAATGTCTGATGCTCCGACAGACTCTTCGCGGTGGATGCTGTTCTCTATGGGGAGGTTGCAACACCGGAAGGATTCAGCAAAACGCAGAAAGGCCTACAGAATATCCACAGTCGGCGCGAGACTGGCTATTGACCTGAACATAAGTAAATGTAAAGTTTTGCGCGTATATAACGGAAGAGATCCATTGCTCTTCGATTACGCTACTGGCAATAAATCACTGCAAACAGTGGGTGCCGTAGAGTTCGTAGAAGTAACTCAAAACAAACAGTAGCAAAATCAGATGCCAGGCTCAGATTCACTGGAACGATCTCGAGGATTTGTAACTCAGCCACGGCACTAATGGCTTACAGCGCACCCTGTATAACGATTATTTGGCATCGCTCGTCAGGGACCCTTAACCGGTCGAATTAATAAAAGAGGGAGAAAAGATCCAACGAAGAGCGGTCCATGTGATCAACAGGCAACAGTTACTTCCTACCACAAATGCCTCGCTAAACGGCGACAAAGAGGAAATCAGAGAAATCAGAGGTCATATGTAGGCTTATCGACAGCGAGTATCCTCACGCGCAATTCCCGAATGGAACACGGAAGTGAGGAAATGATGGTAGCCAACAGCACCCTCGGCCAACGCACCTTAAGATGGCTTGCGGAATACATAGGGTGACAATTATTGAATTATGTGAAAAAAACGAAAATTTAGTTTCAAACTAGGGCGTGCAAACACTTTATTCAAAATGTAAACGTCGCTATTGATATCGGATTTAGGCTATGACATGTTCGATGTGCCTGCCGTCATTGGCGATGATGTGGCGCAGAAGAAAAGCGAAATTCTCAATGACCCGCTGAGGTGTCGGAACATCGATACAGTCGATGACCTCCTGAATGGCTGTTTTCAGCCCAGCAGAGGTTTTGGGTTTATTTCTGTACACCTTGTCTTTAATATAGCCTCAAAAAAAGGCGTCTCAGGTGTTCAGTTCCGGAGAATATGGCGGCCCATCGAGGCCCATGCCAGTGGCCTCTGGGTACTCCAGGACATCAAACACCGTTCTGCTTCGATGTGGTCGAGCTCCGCTTTGCATGAACCACATCTTGTCGAAATCGGGGTCACTTTGGGTAATGGGGATGAAATCATCTTCCAAAACCTTCACGTACCGTTCGGTGTCACCGTGCCACCAAGGAATATCGCACCGATTATGCCGTGACTGGACACTGCACACCACACAGTCACCCGCTGAGGGTGAAGAGACTTCTCGATCGCGAAATGCGGATTCTGTCCCCCAAATGCTCCAGTTTTGCTTAGTGACGAAACCATGCAAATGAAAGTGGGCTTCGTCGCTAAACCAAAGCACGCATGCGCATACTAATTCCCATCATGCCCCGCGGCCAGCCGTGCAGTTTGGACGTCCTAACGCAAACCGTTCAGAAGTTACGACGATTTCATTTCATGTAGTTCAATAATTGTCGCCCTGTAGATTTGGATGTGGATGTACGTGTGGGTGGTACCGTCTTCTTATCATTCAGCTTTAATTGTACTCTACGAAGTCGAAGGCATTGCTAGGTCTGGCAGTGAAAAACCGTGTTCCTCCAAGACCGAAACGCACTGAGCCACGACGTACAGTTCCTCTTGTAGGTAGACGAACTTTAGTCGAACTTGCTCCCAGTGAGCAAAATCTATTATTGAAGTGACATTCTGGATGGTTTGCAAAATATCTAGCTAAGGCTCCCAAAATTTCGAGCCAAAAAGTTTTTCCATCCCCAGCATACGCGATACGCGAATGTAAAATACAGAAACTATTGGACGAGATCAGCGATCGTGATGCACTTAGACAGTGAAAGAATTGTTTGGATCGTGTTGTATTTATCTACAATAGCTTTGAATTACGCACTTCAGCAGACTACCATTGTCAGATTGTGTCGTTAAAGTAAGTGAAAAAGGAATGAACGTAACTTTGTTTTAATTTCATAAAGAGAAAAATCACAATTGATATCCAGCTTTCAAAAAAAAAAGTACGTTGCAAAAAGATATTAACAGCCAATACTTAATCACAGTTTAAGTACATTAAGTAAATTACATAATCGTAAGTACATTATCGCTCCGTGACGAACCACGGCAGACCGTCATACCATAATATCCCTGAACAACCTCTGAAATTTTGTCGGTACACTTCGAGTTCACTGTTTGCTTTAGACTGTACACAAGCCCTTTTCAGGGATCAGTATATTTTTTTAAAGAAGAAGGAAAATTGTGCTTGTAACGGGACAGTGGTAAAGACTCGCGAAGAAATCCTAAGTGTCCACTGACTTAAGCTCAAGCAGCCGAGGAAGCATGGCAGAGGAATAAGCGAAGTCACGTTTAAAGCTATATCCAGACATTACCTCGAACTGACCTTGGGAAAGCACCGTTGAGAAACTAAATCTACGTCTGTTTCATCTACATCTGTATCTACATCCATACTCTTAGAAATTAGTGTGAAGTGCATTGCAGAGTGTAATTCTCATTGTAAAAGTTATTAGGGTTTCTTTCCTTCCCATTCACGTGTGGAGTGCGAAAAGAATGATGGGTTAAGCGTCTCTGTGCGCACTGTAATTAGTCTTGCCCTGTCTTGTCGATCCCCAAAGGAGCGATGCGTAGGGGTTGTGGTATATTCCAAGATTCATCACTTAAAGTTTGTTCTTGCAACTATGTGACTAGGCTTTCACGGGGTGGTTTGCATCTGTCTTGGAACGTCTGCTAGTTTTTTTGTTTTTTTTTTTCAGCATGTCGGTGACTCTCAATCACGGGTCAAATAAACCAAAGACCAATCGTGCTATCCTTCTCTAAATATGTTCAGTATTTGGTACGGTTCCCGCACACTTCAGCAGTACTTTAAGATGGGTCGCGCGAGTGTTCTGTGACAAATCTCCTTTGTAGATTGACTGCATTTCCCCATTGTTTTACCAGTAAATCGAAGTCTACCACTTGTTTTACCCACGAATGAGCCATGTGGTCGTTCCATTTCATTTCGTTACAAATTGTTGTTGTATGCGTTAACCGATTTCAGTTGTGCTTCATTGATATTGCAGTCACACGATACTACATTTTTTTTCGTTTTATAAAATGCAAATGTTTACATTTTTGGATGATTAAACCAAGTTGCCAGTCATTGCACCACTAGGAAATCTTATCCAGATCTGGATGAATATTTGTGCAGCTTCTTTCAGGCTGTACCCCATTATAGATGACTGTATTGTCTGCGAAATGCTTCAGGTCATTGTTAATATTCTCCGCAATGTTATTAATGTACAAAATGAACAACTAGTGTTCCAATTAAACCAGGATAAAAAATGAGAACGTATGACTTTGTTCGTTGGGATATCCGAAAGGGGGGGGGGGGGGGGGGTTCTTCCGACCGCCGGATGATGGTTTCCTCGACCACGTGCAACGATCCCTCTGCTTGCGGATATGTGAGAACTATGTCATACACTATGTGATCAAAAGTATCCGGACACCTGACTGAAAATGACTTACAAGTTCATGGCGCCCTCCATCGGTAATGCTGGAAATTAGCCTTGATAACAGCTTCCACTCTCGCAGGCATACGTTTGATCAGGTGCTGGAAGGTTTCTTGGGGAATGGCAGCCCATTCTTCACGGAGTACTGCACTGAGGAGAGGTATCGATGTCGGTCGGTGAGGCCTGGCATGAACTCGGCGTTCCAAAACATCCCAGAGGTGTTCTATAGGATTCAGGTCAGGTCTCTGTGCACGCCAGTCCATTACAGGGACGTTATTGTCGTGTAAACACTCCGCCACAGGCCGTGCATTATGAACAGGTGCTCGATCGTGTTGAAAGATGCAATCGCCATCCCCGAATTGCTCTTCAACAGTGTCAAGCAAGAAGGTGCTTAAAACATCACTGTAGGCCTGTGCTGTGATAGTGCAACGCAAAATAACACGGGTGCAAGCCCCCTCCATGAAAACACGACCACACCATAACACCACCGCCTCTGAATTATACTGTTGGCACTACACACGCTGGCAGATGACGTCCGCCGGGTATTCGCCATACCCACACCATTTCATCGGATCGCCACCTTGTGTGCAGTGATTCGTCACTCCGTACAACGTTTTTCCACTGTTCAATTGTCCAATGTTTACGCTCCTTACACCGTGCAAAGCGTCGTTTGGCACTTGCCGGCGTGATGTGTGGTTGATGAGCAGCCACTCGACCATGAAATCCAAGTTTTCTCACCTCCCGCCTAACTGTCATAGTAGTTGCAGTGGATCCTGATTCAGTTTGGAATTCTGTCGGCGGTCTCTGTCAGCCAACAGACGAGGTCGGCCTGTTCGCTTTTTTACTGTGCGTGTCCCTTCACGTTACCACTTTACTATCACATCGGAAACAGTGGACCTAGGGACGTTTAGGAGTGTGGAGATCTCGCGTACAGACGTATGACACAAGTGACACCCAATCACCCGACCACGTTCGCAATCCGTGAGTTGCGCGGAGCGCCCCATTCTGCTCTCTCACGATGTCTAATGACTACTGAGGTCGCTGACCTGGCAGTAGGTGGCAGCACAATGCACCTAATATGAAAAAAAAGTATGTTTTTGGGGATGTCCGGCTACTTTTGATCACATAGTGTATGTTTATTTGTGGAGTGCAGGCGAATATAATGGACGCATCTGTAGTGTAGCGTTATGTTTGTGTTGTATGGTGATGCTGATGACGTTGATGATGATAAAAGAAGGCAGAGGGTGAGACGCGGTGCTGGCACATAACCTATTGCTCTGGAACAGCACGAAGGGAGCCGCTGAGCGTAACGTCCCAGTTCCCCAGGCCGGCCGTGGTGGCCGAGCGGTTCTAGGCGCTTCAGTCCGGAACCGTGCGACTACTACGGTCGCAGGTTCGAATCCTGCCTCGGGCGTGTATGTGTGTCGTGTCCTTAGGTTAGTTAGGTTTAAGTAGTTCTAAGTTCTAGGGGACTGATGACCTCAGATGTTAAGTCCCATAGTGCTCAAAGCCATTTGAACCATTTTTTGAACCAGTTCCCCATTCGACTGACGGATCACCACCATCGACAATGTGATATGCCCTCAGTTCCTGAGCCACTGGGGAGAGGTTTATAATTTAATTGGCACAAAGACTGATGACCAGAAGTTTACGCAAATACTGGTAGTGAAAATTTCATCCATCACCAGGATTTGAACCGGCTATCCTCCGAGTTCAGCGCCACTGTACAGGTGTCGGCTACGGAGGCGGGTAAATCGAGGCAGTTGCACGGGATTACGAGTGCGCAAATTACTGCGGTATGTCGCTGTATGCTGACCTGGACAATTTAGACAAATCAATACGTATTATAAAAGTGTATGTATGTGTATGTGTACGTTCCACATCTCCACTAAACCACGGGACCGATTTCAACCAAACTTGGTACACATAGCACTTATTATCTGGAGAGAATCTTTGTGGGGATAAGAACCATCTACCTATGAAAGGGGGCGGTGGTGGGGATGAAAAAGTAGTGTAGCTCGCGAAGCGCGAATTCTCAGATTTTTATTCATCCAGTATTTGATAATGAGAGAACTTCGTGAGTTGCAACAAACTTGACAAATAGTTTCTAACACAAATGAAACTTTTTCTGGCTGACAACTCCCACAAGACAATGAAAGAAAAAAGTTTGTGAATTAATACATTTTCTTGTCATGCAGCAAATATGCCGCATCGTGCATGACGTTTTAATTCATTACTTGTTTGCTACTAACTGTACTCCCGACCCACTTTGCAGACAGTATTCACATGTACCACTGAAACCATCCGCAAAATTATATCATTGTACGACAAATAGTTCAGGAAATATGTCTTAAGCATTGGCACATGTTAAAATCTGGCGCGGCATGCATGACGTTTAAAGTCGTAGCTTCTCTGCTAGCAGCCCTATTCGCAGCTCCCTTGGCGGACAGTACAAAATTATACCACTAAATATACTTGCAAAATTATATCATTGTACGACACACTATTAAGGAGATACGACGTCATTGGGATTTGGCTGCGTGAAATCGAAACTGCAGGACGAAATTCGCTACAGATACGAGTGAAATATGTGTACAGTTACGTGGGAAATATGTAATAATGTGTATTAAATATATGTGAAATGTGTGTACTCTGGCAAAGTCGCAACTAGAGAGCTCCTCTTGAACCCTTGGATCGATTTTTACCAACCGCAATACACATATTATGTCTGGAAAGAAATACCGTGAGAGTAAGAACTAGCACTCTCTTATTGGGATGGGGGTGATAACGTGGAGAGAGAAGGGGGTAGGAAGACATAATCAGAGAGGGTGGTAGGACACAGATATGAGAAAGGACGAGATGGACACAGTGAGGGGAGAGGGAAATGAACTGAGAAAGGGTAGAGCAGGAGATAGACAGAGAGAGTGGGGAAGGAGGTGTACAGAGGAAGGTTAGAGGAGGAGATGGAGAGAGAGAGAGGGCGGAGGAGGAGATGGACTGAGAGAGGACGGAGGAGCAAGTGGACAGAGGATGGAAAGAGAAGGAGATGAACAGAGAGATGGAGAGGAGAAAATAGACAGAGTAATGGAAATGGAGAGACATAGGGAGAGCAGGAGATAAAGGGACTGAGTAGGAGATAAAGGGAGTGTGGAGGAAGTAGAGGGGCAGGAGCAGATAGACTCACAGAGGGGTGGAGGAGATGTAAAGTGGGGAAAGGAGCGGATGGACAGAGAGAGGTGTGAGGAGTAGCAAATGAATACATCGGCACGCAGGCGACACGGGGTAGGGCACGCACCGGCAAAGCGTGTCTTCTCGTGATTTCCACGCTCCTTGAGATGCTTTTTGCTCTAGCCGTTGAGGCTACATATTGCAGGCAACATAGCCAGGCGACGTTGCTGGCCACACGAAATGAAGCCACGTGTTCAACAACAAAGGAGCCAGTGTTGCTCGGCAATGTTTGTGGCAGTGCATCTCGGGACCAGATGTGTTAAACTGCCCACAGTGCTACCGAGAAAGGGACGAAAGCGAGATAGTGGAAGTGAGTGACGCTGTCCAGCATTTGCATTCCACAAGGAATAAAGTTAGCAAGAAAAAGTGAAGTCGGGCTTTGTAGATGCATTTTTTTTTCAAGTAATCCAACTGCTTCCGAAACTGTAATTCGTTAACTTTGGCGGAAGGACTCAAGGAATTCATGAATAGTGTACAGAAACAGTCAAATGTATATCTTAATATTTTACTATGGTTCGCCAGTAGAGTGGCAGAACTCTAAATTTCGTAAATGCGATGCTTCTACGAATAGAATTATAAGACGTTACAAGTAATGTTTACAAATCACAATTGGAAAGTTGGTGCCCTTGAACACGGAAATACACGTAATGAAAGTTCATAAAAGTTTACAAATCTTAAGGACCTATGTAGAAGGCAAAAATGGCTCAACACTCCAGATCTTCTAGTAATACTAGGATAGCGACGGGAATGTATTTTCTTTTCCAGATCGTAGACTTTGTGTACATTACTCTCTGTTTTCTACAGCTCTGGTCACGGATGAACCTATCATATTTATGGAATTCACTGCAGTGTAGTTTGCTCACTTTTGCATTCGTGTAGGCAACAAACAGACCGAGTACCTCTACTTAGCGCACCATCTTTCGACCTGAGACGAAATAATATTATCTCGATGCTCAGATTACGCGAGTTTGCAGTGCAGCGCTGTCGTTGTGAGCAAGAAGAAGCAAGATTGAGAGTGAGATTGAAGCATTTACATAGGACAGAGGTAGACAGGGTAGGGCCCGACCATACGAAATATTCTCCGCCCTTGGTTGACAACGCCGTTAACAGTTCGGGAACTACCACCAACAGACTGCGCCGGTAGCAATACTGCTGGGCTTTGCCGCAAAATAGCCGCATATTGCGGCCACGTTCACACCAGAGTTGACGTCAGCACTACAGCAGCCACGCATTCTCGTGAAATATGGCCCGTGTGAAGCAACTCTAGTACAACAGTTCGGGTTGAGGCACAAGCCAATGCGGGGCGAGGCAGCACCTCCGCCTGTGACACACACGCGCCTCACGCAGTTTGCGTTCCAAAGCGAAGAACGGGTTATCGAAGCAGTTCGGCCGTGAATGGTTTTTTGTGGCACTAACCATTGTGAAATTCAAGTTGTTCTTGCTGTTGTCGTCTTCAGTCCAAGGACTGCTTTGATGCAGCTCTCCACCCTAGTCTATCCTATGCAAGCCTCATTATCTCCGAAAAACTACCGCAACCCACATCCTTTTCAATCTAGTTACTACACTACTGGCCATTAAAATTGCTACACCAAGAAGAAATGCAGATAATAAATGGGGACTCATTGGACAAATATATTATACTAGAACTGACATATGATTACATTTTCACGCAATTTGGGTGCATAGATTCTGAGAAATCAGTACCCAGAACAACCACCTCTGGCCGTAATAACGGTCTTGATACGCCTGGGCATTGAGTCAAACAGAGCTTGGATGGCGTGTACAGGTACAGCTGCCCACGCAGCTTCGACACGATACCACAGTTCATCACGAGTAGTGACTGGCGTATTGTGACGAGCCAGTTGCTCGGTCACCGTTGAGCAGACGTTTTCAATTGGTGAGAGACCTGGAGAATGTGCTGGCCAGGGCAGCAGTCGAACATTTTCTGTATCCAGAAAGGCCCGTATAGGACCTGCAACATGCGGTCGTGCATTATCCTGCTGAAATGTAGGGTTTCACAAGGATCGAATGAAGGGTAGAGCCATGGGTCGTAACACATCTGAAATATAACGTCCACTGTTCAAAATGCCGTCAGTGTGAAAAAGAGGTGACCGAGACATGTAACCAATGGAACCCAATACCATCACGCTGGATGATACGCCAGTATGACGATGACGAATACATGCTTCCAATGTGCGTTCACCGCGATGTCGCCAACCACGGCTGCGATCATCATGATGCTGTAAACAGAACCTGGATTCATCCGAAAGAATGACGTTTTGCCATTCGTGCACCCAGGTTCGTCATAAAGTACACCATCGCAGGCGCTCCTGTCTGTTTAAAATGGCTCTGAGCACTATGGGACTTAACATCTGAGGTCATCAGTCCCCTAGAACTTAGAACTACTTAAACCTAACTAACCTAAGGACATCACACACATTCATGCCCGTGGCAGGATTCGAACCTGCGACCGGAGCGGTCGCGCGGTTCCATCCTGTATGTGATGCAGCGTCAAGGGTAACCGCAGCTATGGTCTCCGAGCTGATAGTTCATGTTGCTGCAAACGTCGTCGAACTGTTCGTGCAGATGGATGTTGTCTTGCAAACGTCCCCATCTGTTGACTCAGGGATTGAGACGTGGCTGTACGATCCGTTACAGCCATGCGGATAAGATTCCTGTCATCTCGACTGCTAGTGATACGAGGCCGTTGGGATCCAGTACGGCGTTCCGTATTACCATCCTGAACCCATCGATTCCATATTCTGCTAACAGTCATTGTAACTCGACCAACGCGAGCAGCAATGTCGCGATACGATAAACCGCAATCGCTATAGGCTACAATCCGACCTTTATCAAAGTCGGAAACATGATGGTACGTATTTCTCTTCCTTACATGAGGCATCACAACAACGTTTCACCAGGCAACGGCGGTCAACTGCTGTTTGTGTATGAGAAATCGGTTGGAAACTTTCCTCGTGTCAGCATGTTGTAGGTGTCGCCACCGACGCCAACCTTGGGTGAATGGTCTGCAAAGCTGATCATTTGCACATCACAGCATCTTCTTCCTGTCGGTTAAATTTCGCGTCTGTAGCACGTCATCTTCGTGGTGTAGCAATTTTAATGGCCAGTAGTGTATATTCATCGCTCGTCTCCGTCTACAGTGTTCACCCTCAAACACTCTCCTCCATTACAAAATTGGCGATTCCTTCATGCCTCGGGACGTGTTCTATCGACGTTCTTTTTTCTCAAGTTGTGCCACAAATATCTTGTTCCCCAGTTCTGTTCAATGTCTCCTTATTAGTTACACGATTTACCCATCTAATCTTGAGCGTTCTGCTGTAGCACCACATTTCAAAAGCTTCTATTCTCTTCGACTCAGAACTTCCTGTCCCCCACATTTCACTTCCGTACAAGGCTACATTCGAAACACACACCTGCAGAAAAACTTCCTAACAGTTACATTTATATTCGATGCTAGAAAATTCTCTCTTCAGGAACTCCTTTCTTGCCACTGCCAGTCTACATTTTATATCCTCTCAACTTCGGCGATCACCAGTTACTTTACTATCCACGTAGCAAAACTCCTCTACTCCTTTTACAAACTAGCGATCTACTTCCTTCAGCACCGCCTGATTTCATTCAGCCACATTCCATATCCTTCATTCTACTTTTGTTGGTGTTCATATAAGAGCCTCTTTTCAACACGCTGTCCATTCGTTCAACTGATCTTTCAAGTCCGCTTTTGTCTCTGAGAGAAGCACCATGTCATCGGCAAACCTCAAAGTTTCTCGATGAACTTTAATCCTTTATCTACATTTCTCCTTGGTTTCCTTTACTGCTCGCACGTGTACAGATTGGATAACATCGAGGAAAAGCTGGGATCCTCTCCCACATCCTTCTCAAATTCTAACTGCTTCAAATATTTACCATCAAAAACAGTCTTGGTCACAGTTTATTTATTACGGTGACCGGTTTCGACCACTCATGAGGTCATCTTCTGACCAATGAGTAAGAAACTCCTTCTCGTGGTAAATCACTACTCATCACTATTAGCGTAGTGTAGGCAGTAGTGATTTACCACCAGAAGGAGGTTCTCACTCATTGGTCTGAAGATGACCACAGTAGCGGTCGAAACCGGTCACTGTAATAAATAAATTGTGATCAAGACTGTTTTTGATAGTAAATATTTGTAACACATTGGTCACTGTTCACTCACACAATGAATTCATAAGTAATCTAACTGCTTCGCTTTCATGTTCTACGACTCTTTTATAATTCCAGTCTGGTTTCTGTAAATGTTGTCAATAACCTTTTGCTTCACGTATTTTATCCATACAACATCGCAAATATCGAGCTTTTCTTTTCTCCAAACGTCTCTTTAATTTTCTTGTAGGCAGCATCTATCTTTCTCCTAATCATAGGCGGGGTCCCATATGAAACGTCCCCTTAGAAAAATGAATGAATTACTGTGCTGATAAACCTCTTACATTATTTGCTTTTCAAACAGCTGAGCAGAACTGATCGTACTCAGACATTACTCTCTTTAGTTATTCTGATCAACACTAAACTGACACACAATATTTTGAGCGCAACGCAATCTGACTTCTAATAATCCCTACAAAAGAATGGCCCTGACTAACAATAACCTATACCTTTCATGAATCACTTACCTCACAAAAATCTTCGTTACTCGAACTACTGCAATACAGCGAGCACCACTTCTGCCAGCTAAATAAAAGATTCTAACTACTGAAGGCACTAACTACTGATAGGCATAGTTAGCAAATGAAAGATTTTGATAAAGAACAAACAATGTATTTATCTTAATAGTGTTCAAAAGTCATAATATATATAGCAGTTCATGACATCCAGTCTTACAAATTTACTGTCTCTGTCCAGATCATCCGCTCTCAAAACTCCGCCATCTCCCCACATCCACCACTGCTGGCGGCTCACCACCAACTGCGCAACGCTACGCGCTGTTAACAGCCAACTGCCCAACACTACGATAGCGACTATTTCAACAATGCCCACCAGCCACAGACTGCACACAGCACAGCCAGTGATTTTCATACAGAGCACTACGCGGCGTTACCAATAAAAAAATCTATACAGCCTACTTACAACATATGCTTCTATATCGATATATTTCTTCTCTACCAATTCCTGCTTACCCATTTTGCATTAAGCACTCTTGCATTTTGCTGTCATCATTCTTTTAATTTAGCCAACTCTCGCTTTCATATAATAATAATGCCATCGTCACACTTTAATGCAATTTGATTTTTGTATCTTTTCCAATTTCATAGTTGTACTACACAGTGTCCGGAGGGGGATACGATAGGATCGATGATTAGAAGCAAAAATGTTTAGTAAACATAGGCTGTAAAATCCGTATGTTGAGAGCTGTGAGCACTTCTTCAGTAGAGCAGCGGTGACGAACATGGGCTCATAGTTTTTTACTTGTGCCTTTTAGAGCCCACGTAAACTCGACGTTTTTGCTTCGAATGAACGTTCCTACTGAACACTGACCGCCCTCTTCTGTATATTCCTTGAAAGTTCCTTGTTATTCATATTGCTTGTAAATGGGCACCTTTTCATTTATATCATTATCATACCTCATCTCGCAGACCAGAGTTCTCAAATGTTCAGTTATTTCGTTTTTAATTATCACCTTCTACCGAACAACCTTCAGAATCTTGCAGTGAAAGTGTAAGATTGCAATGAAACTGTAAGATTGTATTTTGTGCATATTTGATCTCTTTGTATCTATCCAGTGCACGTGACTGCGGTGAATGCGTGTTAAGTATCGTTTTTGCGATAGTGAATTCGATGGGAGAGAAGGGAGAAGGTGAACGCCAGTGTGAACACAAAGCCCACTCTTCTGGAATAGCACCGAGAGGGCTGCCGGTCTTAGTGCACGCGCGAACTGAGTTGACACTGGGCGCGGTGGCTGATGGGAGCGACCGTAAACGCATTTCCCATTTTACGATCGCAAACATCGGGCGCAGCAGCGAGTGTAACCGTAGTTTGCGCGTATGGTAGCCTCCCCATCCGACGGACGGGCCAACCACCATCAACTGTGTACGTGTATAAATTTTTCTCTGTCTGTCGCCCTATCAAATTAGTGTCGCCAAAGAGGCCGCAGAGATCAGAATGTTCCACAGTAACTTCAATCGTGACAGTGGCTGCATGGGAGAGGAGAGACTCGTAGAATTATTTACGTTCCAGCAGCTCAAAAAAATGGTTCAAATGGATCCAAGCACTATGAGACTTAACATCTGAGGTCATCAGTCCCCTAGACTTAGAACTACTTAAACCTAACTAACCTAAGGACATCACACACATCCATGCCCGAGGCAGGATTCGAACCTGCGACCGTAGCGGCAGCGCGGTTCCGGACTGAACACCTAGAACCGCTCGTTCCAGCAGCGTTTCGTGGTGCAGACATGGGCACCATCTCATGGTGCGTGACGTACATAGGTCGGCCACTCACAGTTCGATTATTCGTTACACAAGATCTCCACAGCAGCAGTTACGAGAGTCATTGCTCCTGAAAAAGACGACTGCGGTTATTGTCAAAATCTCGAGTTTTTACCCGACTTTCACTTCAGAAGAAGACTGTAAACATGTTACACAAGCAAGCAGCAGTGAGGAACTTGGTCCCAATTTAGTGTAACAAGCTATTACTCCGTGAAAACTGTGGAGGTGTTTCGAATTTAACCCTGAATTTGGCGTAGAGTCTGGTGAACAGGAAATATACTGGCGTTGGAAATACTGGCTACTCCCTCGAGTCGGGCGACACGGCACTAGCTTATGTTAAGGACTTCACCTAAGAAGAGCCTCGATAATCAACAATATGTTGCAAAACACCTTGTTTACTTATTTATTCCCCAAACTAGTTTCGGCGACAAATATCGTCAACATCAGTGGGTTCAATGAATCTAAAACGTGCAGAAAATAGCATAGTTATAGAAACACAGCAACACATTATTACATTTTTACCGTTCGTTTTCTGAAATATGTTTTTCTATGGATACTTTCATACTACCTTATTTGTAGTATGATATTGCGAGTTTTTAAGAATTATTGTTGCTGTTTGTGGCATATTTTCTGTGCTTTTTCTGTTGCCGTCTTTTTCTCAGTGTACATCATGTCACCTGCAACTGTGTGAGCGGCATTCAGTAAACAAATACTAAAAGGTGAACTTACATGTGTCACACTTCGGGCTACGGTAGTGTTGTGGAATACAGTTTTGGTGTGTACTGGGCTGTTACTTAGTCATTTGTGTAGTCACGTTCGTTGGACGGCATGTAGCTGATTTTATACACAGAAAAACAAAACATTCGCACTTTGTTTATGATCCAGAACATGACGCCGCCTTGCTGTTTGCGTGTTTCGCGAGACATGTATCGCATGTTGCGAGAAGGCTATGAAAACTGTAGCGGGAGTTTTTTAAGACGACTTCTGTTCCTTATTTATGTCTCTATATGTTATGGGGAAGTGGTTCTTTTCCGTGTGTGTGATTTCTGTTCTGTGTCCTTGGTCAGTTCTCTCAGAGCGGTAAAGAGCGTGTTCTTACAAAGCGTTGTGTTTTCGCTTGTAACATTGTTCGTTGTTTGTATAGACTGTTACTGTGTTTCAGAATGTGTAGATCGCTTTCGATATTAGTGGGGTTATGGTTTTTGTTCATTAGGTGTTCTGCGAAAGTTGAATATGTGCTGTCACTCTTTGGAGCTCTCATGTGCCTCGTTCGGAAAATTCTGCTTGTTTGTCCTATGTATTGGACCTGACAGGAGTTGATGGGGGTTGATACATGTGTGTTTAAACCGGTTCATATATACTCCACACTTAATATGACTGACTTTCCAAAGAATCCTTTAACTGAAGGGACAGTGTTTGCCTTGTCGTAGTGACGTCATTACAGGCGGGACTCTCGGCATTTTCCTGAGCCGATTTGTTGTGCTTTTAATTTATGAATCAAGGGGCCCAGACAAGGAAGTGATATGCGAACAGGAAATAAACAATAAGTTTTTATTCTGGCGTGCTCAGTTTTCAACAAGCGAAAGGAAAAATAGGCGAGGTTTCTGCTGATCAGAGTATTCGAAGAAGTGAACCTGCCCACAGCTTAACGCTTCATAAAGACATGAGTAAGTCATGAATTACGGTTCGTAAAATATTGTTGTATGATCGTGACTTTAATTTTTGTATACGGCGGTGTGCACGAATGTGGTTAATGTTAGAACACGTAATACGTTCAAAACTTCATTTCTACTCCAGCACATACGATAAAGCCTTTCGTAACTGTAAAACTATGGCAGTATCTTGTATCTATGGTTCTACAATGTATCTGTGGAGCTTTCCAAAACGTGTGTTTGTTTGTTTGTTCCAGGTATGTACGCAGCCTTTGTGAGCGGCTTGGGGTCACCTCTATAGTCCTGACAGAAGCAGTCGTCCCACGCAGGTTGGTAGGTGTACAGTACGAAATATATCGCCGACAGAAGGCCGGCGCGTACCCTGGTGCAGTGGGCTCGTATAAAACCCGGATGGCAGACCCGGAAATGGAATCCGCTTGTATTCCCTGCTGTGCAGTACGTATGTTACGCAGTCTCCTTTCTGAGTCAGCTGAATTCGAGGAGCAGAGTGCGAACTGACGACGCAGCGTTTCAAAGTCGTTTACTTCCCGCTACACAACGTCGACGCTGAATTTTCATGAACGTGAAGAAGATTAGTATCTGCGGATTTGTTGCGACGATGAACGTACGGAGCTCTAAGAAATTCTGCTATCACTACTTTCTGCAGGTGGCCTAATCATTCAGACGTATCGAGTTGTATAAGGCGATTAAACATTGGGTGTACATATCTTTCTTTCTACATCTACATCTACATACATACTCCGCAATCCACCATACGGTGCGTGGCGGAGGGTACCTCGTACCACAAAAAAAATGGTTCAAATGGCTCTGAGCACTATGGGACTCAACTGCTGAGGTCATTAGTCCCCTAGAACTTAGAACTAGTTAAACCTAACTAACCTAAGGACATCACAAACATCCATGCCCGAGGCAGGATTCGAACCTGCGACCGTAGCGGTCTTGCGGTTCCAGACTGCAGCGCCTTTAACCGCACGGCCACTTCGGCCGGTCCTCGTACCACAACTAGCATCTTCTCTCCCTGTTCCACTCCCAAACAGAACGAGGGAAAAATGACTACCTATATGCCTCTGTACGAGCCCTAATCTCTCTTTTCTAATCTTTGTGCTCTTTCCGCGAAATATAAGTTGGCGGCAGTAAAATTGTACTGCAGTCAGCCTCAAATGCTGGTTCTCTAAATTTCCTCAGTAGCGATTCACGAAAAGAACGCCTCCTTTCCTCTAGAGACTCCTACCCGAGTTCCTGAAGCATTTCCGTAGCACTCGCGTGATGATCAAACCTACCAGTAACAAATCTAGCAGCCCGCCTCTGAATTGCTTCTATGTCCTCCCTCAATCCGACCTGATAGGGATCCCAAACGCTCGAGCAGTACTCAAGAATAGGTCGTATTAGTGTTTTATAAGCGGTCTCCTTTACAGATGAACCACATCCTCCCAAAATTCTACCAATGAACCGAAGACGACTATCCGCCTTTCGCACAATTGCCACTACATGCTTGTCCCACTTCATATCGCTCTGCATTGTTAATCCCGAATATGTAATCGACGTGACTGTGTCAAGCGCTACACTATCAATGGAGTATTCAAACACCAAGGCATTCTTTTTCCTATTCATCCGCATTAATTTACATTTATCTATATTTAGAGTTAGCTATTCATTCTTTACACCAATCACAAATCCCGTCCAAGTCATCTTGTATCCTCCTACAGTCACTCAACGACGACACCCTCCCGTACACCACAGCATCATCAGCAAACAGCCACACATTGCTATCCACCCTGTCCAAAAGATCATTTATGTAGATAGACTCTTTTATAGCTTGGACACAAGTAATGTAGTGTCAACGGCTATGCGCAAACCGTATTTGAGGAGAACACATCCGAATACATCTCTCCATTCGCTTTCGCCCCTCTTCATGACGCAGTATTCGACGAGATGTTAAATAGCAGTGTTCCTTACCGCCTTCCAATAGAGAGTAACATTAAAATTACACCGTTTTTACCATCCTGGTTCATTTTTCCGAAGACAGCTACGGCGAGTCTCCTTGCAGTGTTGACTATAACGCATGGTTTGAATTTCTCCCGGTTCCCAACTTCCTACCTAACAAAACCAGCAAGATATTCCCTCCTTCACGGTTATTTCGCTGAAGTGTGTGTCTCCCTTAACCACATTTGCCCCTCGATCCTTTTACCGATAAGGAGGAAGCATTCGGCGAGGAGCCTATCTACTGTGGAAAGCCTGGTTCTGCGCTGCGCTGCGTCACCGGAAAACCCCGGCCAAGCCGGGCCTCTCACCACATCACACCAGATCGATGCCATTTACCGCATGCTTCTACCGATATCTGTCTTCTTGTTCGACAGGCCACCCAATAAACTGACAACGTCTGTCGCCGTAGCGTCTCTCTCGCCATTCACATGTGGACAAGAGATTTAGCAGAGAAATCGTTTACGTGCTGTGAGTCAGTTCAGTTTCACGTATACATTTCGCTAAAGTTGAGAGGTCCTATGCTCTCGTTATTTCATGTCTTCCACGACTTCATTGTTTTAGATTATATTAATTGCGCTTAGAAACAGATTGTTACCCAACTTGCACATTTTCCAGAGTTGCATGCTGTCACAACGTCAAGAGCTGACGACACGACACAAATTTTAAAAGCAAGCACAATTGTGTAGAAGAAGTGATCGAGCAAAAAGTTGATTGAAACGAATTATGATTTATTCAGTTAGTAAAATTGAATGTTAACTTCTAGTATTTTACCGAGGAGAGATAAAGAGAGAAGACGGTAGCAAAATAATGTTGCTTAGATATAGAAATATTTTTCCGGCTTCAGAAATATTAGCATTAGTAAGTTACAAATCATCGTCAATACAGAGATTTTCGTTAGAACCTTGCCTGAGCTACGCCTTCACGCACGCAGGGATATTGCTGCGAGACGAAATTTATGGTCTGCCAACCTAACATTATACAGTGAAGCCTTCAGAAATTTTTGAAAGAAATAAGCTTCTTACTTTTTATTCCCACTTTTTTTTTTTTTTTTTTTTTTTTTTTTTTTGCGTAGTACGATCTTTCGGCTGTGTAACTATTCTCAAATAACTTCATACGGGTCAGTAAAACATAGGGTATAAATTACAAAGCAACCATTTGTAACAGTCACCTGAATAACGCCAGACTAAAAGCAGAATAAAAAGAGTACTTCCAATGTTTAACCTTTTATCTACATGTGTTTTCGTGTAGTCATTTTCATGGGCTGTTCGCGGCTGGCCTTGTGTGCAGTAAGATAAATAAAAATTAGACACTGTGTGAGTACAAGTAAAATAGAAAGTAAGCGTTGTTTGAACACATCGTATAATAAAATGTTTTGCCACATTACCGGCCGTAAAAGCTGTAACCATGATACTTGGTGCAGTGAAAACAGTAGCACACAACGACGCCATTTCAAGTGAATTGTGTGCACTGACACCTCGTGGCAAACAAGTTAACGATAACCTTTGCGGACAGGCACCTCTGTGTGTGGTCTGTGCTGTCTAAGATATTAAAATGAACGATAAGAAAGGAGAGGAGGAAGGATTATTTTCTCTTATTTTGTGTACAGGGATCTTAACCGATACTTTTGAAATGTAATTTTTTTCTTCGTAGTTTTGACATTTTATCCAGAGGTTCTCTTCACCTGCTGTGTTAAAGAAGTGTGTAGGCGCACGAATGTCATCTTGACCTGTATTTTTATTACATTCGATATAAACTAGAATGTCACGAAAATAGTGTCACAGAAGTAATGGGATTATATTATTTATCATTATGTTTTAATGTTTCCAATGGCTCTGTCTTTTAAGCAGGAAACTGAGACTCCGCAAATGATCTTACAATTATTACTTCAGTTTATTGTCTACATCTACATGATTACTATGTAATTCACATTTAAGTGCTTGGCAGAGGGTTCTTGGAACACAATCATACTATCTCTCTACCTTTGCACTCCCGAACAGCGCGCGGGAAAAACGAACACCTAAACCTTTCTGTTCGAGCTCTGATTTCTCTTATTTTATTTTGATGATCATTCCTACCTATGTAGGTTGGGCTCAACAAAATATTTTCGCATTCGGAAGAGAAAGTTGGTGACTGAAATTTCGTAAATAGATCTCGCCGCGACAAAAAACGTCTTTGCTTTAATGACTTCCATCCCAACTCGCGTATCATATCTGCCACACTCTCTCCCCTATTACGTGATAATACAAAACGAGCTGCCCTTTTTTGCAGCCTTTCGATGTCCTCCGTCAATCCCACCTGGTAAGGATCCTACACCGCGCAGCAATATTCTAAGAGGACGAACGAGTGTAGTGTAAGCTGTCTCTTTAGTGGACTTGTTGCATCTTCTAAGTGTCCTGCCAATGAAACGCAACCTTTGGCTCGCCTTCCCCACAATATTATCTATGTGGTCTTTCCAACTGAAGTTGTTCGTAATTTTAACACCCAGGTACTTAGTTGAATTGACAGCCCTGAGAATTGTACCATTTATCGAGTAATCGAATTCCAACGGATTTCTTTTGGAACTCATGTGGATCACCTCACAGTTCTCATTATTTAGCGTCAACTGCCACCTGCCACACCATACAGCAATATTTTCTAAATCGCTTTGCAACTGATACTGGTCTTCGGATGACCTTACTAGAAGGTAAATTACAGCATCATCTGCGAACAACCTAAGAGAACCGCTCAGATTGTCACCCAGGTCATTTATATAGATCAGGAACAGCAGAGGTCCCAGGACGCTTCCCTGGGGAATACCTGATATCACTTCAGTTTTACTCGATGATTTGCCGTCTATTACTACGAACTGCGACCTTCCTGATAGGAAATCACGAATCCAGTCGCACAACTGAGACGATACCCCGTAGGCCCGCAGCTTGATTAGAAGTTGCTTGTGAGGAACGGTGTCAAAAGCTTTCCGGAAATCTATAAATACGGAATCAGCTTGAGATCCCCTGTCGATAGCGGCCATTACTTCGTGCGAATAAAGAGCTAGCTGCGTTGCACAAGAACGATGTTTTCTGAAACCATGCTGATTACTTATCAATAGATCGTTCCCTTCGAGGTGATTCATAATGTTTGAATACAGTATATGCTCCAAAACCCTACTGCAAACCGACGTCAATGATATAGGTCTGTAGTTCGATGGATTACCGCTACTACCCTTCTTAGACACTGGTGCGACCTGCGCAATTTTCCAGTCTGTAGGTACAGATCTATCGGTGTGCGAGCGGTTGTATATGATTGCTAAGTAGGGAGCTATTGTATCAGCGTAATCTGAAAGGAACCTAATCGGTATTCAATCTGGACCTGAAGACTTGCCCGTATCAAGCGATTTGAGTTGCTTCGCAACCCCTAAGGTATCTACTTCTAAGAAACTCATGCTAGCAGCTGTTCGTGTTTCAAATTCTGGAATATTCCATTCGTCTTCCCTGGTGAAGGAATTTCGGAAAACTGCGTTCAATAACTCCGCTTTAACGGCACAGTCGTCGGTAACAGTACCATCGGCACTGCGCAGCGAAGGTATTGACTGCCTCTTTGTCGCTTGTGTACTTTACATACGACCAGAATTTCTTCGGATTTTCTACCAAATTTCGAGACAATGTTTCGTTGTGGAACCTATTAAAGGCATCTCGCATTGAAGTTCGTGCCAAATTTCGCGCGTCTGTAAATTTTAGCCAATCTTCGGGATTTCGCGTTCTTCTGAACTTCGCATGCTTTTTCCGTTGCCTCTGCAACAGCGTTCGGACCTGTTTTGTGTACCACGGGGGATCAGATCCATCTATTACCAATTTATGAGGTATGAATCTCTCAATTGCTGTTGCTACTATATCTTTGAATTTGAGCCACATCTCATCTACATTTGCATAGTCAGTTCGGAAGGAATGGAGATTGTCTCTTAGGAAGGCTTCTAGTGATACTTTATCCGCTTTTTTAAATAAAATTATTTTGCGTTTGTAGTAAACTGCGGATAACAATGTTACATAAATGTTAGTATTGGAAAAACTTGTATTTCGATAGTATCGATTATGATCATTGTACGCAGAATAAAGAGAAAATAGTCCTTCCTTCGCCTCCTAACATTTATATTAATATCTTAGATAGCATAGACCACACATCGATCGCACCTGTCGACATGTTTATCTTTGACTTATTTGCGTCGAGGTGTTGCTGCACTCAGCTCTATGGCACCCTCAGAAAAGTCTGTTTTCACTTTGATGACAAAAACCAATGACTGTTTTGTATTTTGTATTCTAATTATGTGTTTCTGATATGATATATATGCAGTTGATTGAGAATGGCTACACAAAAACGGTTCAAATGACTCTAAGCACTATGGGACTTAACATCTGGTGTCATCAGTCCCATAGACTTAGAACTACTTAAACCTAACTAACCTAAGGACATGACACACATCCATGCCCGAGGCAGGATTCGAACCTGCGATCGTAGCAACAGCGCGGCTCTGGACTGAAGCGCCTAGAACCGCTCGGTTACAGCGGCCGGCAATGGCTACACAGCCGAAACGCAAAATAAACTTAGTACCTGTACGCAAAATAAAAATAAAATGGAAATAAACAACAGTCATTGTAGAAAGTTTATCGCGGCTGTGGACCCTGCTGTAACAAAATCCTACAGAAATTTATGTAAAAAGGGCCCAGTTAAATTGTTCTCGATATAAGTCTTGTTGTAAGAGCCTGGGAGAACCTTTCCCTTAACCTTTTAGCTAGACTTCCGACAACGTCCCGTAGGTGCCAGATGTTGCGAATAAGGCAACTGTTGTAAAATTTCGCACCTGTGCCTGAACAAAGAGTTACAGTTTTTCAAAGAGTATGAGCAAGCGCTTTGTCGTGCTGGAGCCGTATACCTTTTATAGTCATTCCATGCCCCTTCTGTGTGATCTCAGGACCCATCCAGATTACAAGAGTTTGGTAATAGTGCACCATAGTTTGTTGAAATGGTAGCTCAACAATCCAAAAACACAAATAGTATAATGTTTTCGAAAGTGAACGGCGTCTTTGTCTTCTACGCTGAGGAGACATCTGTGCGTTTCCAGTGCTTGCTCCTTTACTTCGTTTCTGTGTCATAGTGGTGAACCAGCAATGTCCAATGTGATCACATGACTGGAATCTCGTCTTCCTTGTCGTTGGGCGTTCCCAGCATTTTCGTTGCAGATGTCGTGCGCTGCTCTCTTTGAATGAGCTTCAACAAACGAGGGAGCAAGTGGGATACCATTTTGACAGTTGTTTGGTCGGCTGATGCCTCCGTCATAGAACACCAAAATCTTTCATTTTTACGACGATCTTCGGTTCCTGTATTAGATTATCTGCCACATCCAGGTACGTCTTCCAGATCCCTGTGACCAGACTCGTTTTCAGTGGTATCTGCTGACTTATTAACGTCTTACACCAAAAGCATTTCTTCGTGGGGAACGGCCATGTTACTCATCGCAGCAACCATCTTGCTTCTTTTTTCCAGTCCGCCCCGGTAGCTGAGTGGTCAGCGTGACAGACTGTCAATCCTAAGGGCCCGGGTTCGATTCCCGGCTGGGTCGGAGATTTTCTCCGCTCAGGGACTGGGTGTTGTGTTGTCCCAGTCATCATCATTTCATCCCCATCGACGCGCAGGTCGCCGAAGTGGCGTTAAATCGAAAGACCTGTACTAGGCGAACGGTCTACCCGACTGGAGGCCCTAGCCACACGACATTTCCATTTTTTTTCTTTTTTCCACATTTTTTTATTTAGCGTATCACATTACAAAACATTTTTTTGTTTAAAAATACATATAATTATGAGTTAAACCAAATTCACAGCATTTACAAAGCGCAGTCGGTGAGAGACATATATTCATCTGCTGAATATATTCAATAGAGGTCATTGTTGCCACCAGGAACTCATCCGGATTGCCAAGAAGATTCGTTTTGGGCACGCGCATATAATATGCTAAATAGTTTGTCGTTCTCCACCACAACCAAGCTGGGAGATGTTGTTAATCCCCAATTGAACACTGAGTCAAGGTATCTTCTACTATCTGTCCTTACTCTCTTAAGCGCAGAACAGATCTTGCGGTGGTCTACGGAACCTGGTGACCTGGTCGAGATGCAGGGCATCTTAAGTTGTTCTGGGGTAGCGTCGTTCTGCCGTATTTCTCTCCATCGATCTGTTGTTGTCACTCCGTTGTCCACCAAACATTTTGCATCTTGTAAAATGACAGGTGCAGAGTCTGCTTTTATTGAGTGCAGGAAGGTCGTCATGTACAGGGAGATGTACAGCAGCTCCGCCAAGCGACACCTATCAGAACGAACTGTCTAACATCACAAAAACCTGAAATTCCAAGGCATTCGCGAGTATTTTAATATTAACTTTCTTACCAGAATAAGGAGTCAAAAGTATGATGTAGTTTGGAACTGGAAAAACATGATACATATTTTAATGCCCACGTTTTGGCCTTTGACTGTCAATTTTATTTAATCACCACGGCCGTTCTAGGCGCTTCAGTCTGGACCCGAGCGGCCGCTACGGTCGCAGGTTCGAATCCTGTCTCGGGCATGTATGTGTGTGATGTCCTTAGGTTAGTTAGGTTTAAGTAGTTCTAAGTTCTAGGGAACTGATGACCTCAGCTGTTAAGTCCCATAGTGCTCAGATCCATTTGAACCATTTAATCACCACGACTGTTCTTTCTATTGCACAAGTGCAAGATTTCTTACGTGTGCACACCCCACGATACTTCAACAACGTCCAGCATACTTAAAAAATTCATTTCATATTCAATACAGTTCAAGAAGTCGAATACAACAACCTACTGATTTGACTTCGGGTTATTACCTTGGAATCTAGCCGGACGGACCGCAAGATTACGTTGGATTAATGTGAGCCAAGAAATTGGACATGGCAGTTTTCAAAGCAACTCTGCGCGCATCCGCCTTGAACTGCTGGAGGAAACCACGAAATGCTCAAGCAAGCTCTATAGACGGGAGATGGACCCTCACGCCGTCCGCTGACTGTTGTGGTGTCCTAGCGCGTGACCTCTCTAGATAGTGGGTGTTGGACTGTAGGGAGTCCGGCGACGAAATTAAATGATTGGGCGGTGCGCGTTGTCCCTGCTCTGACCCTGCTGTCCAGTAGGGTCAAAACTTTATCAACCCTTCTAACCTGCACCTTTATCATATTGGATCGAAATCCCCATCCATTCTCGTGCGCGCTGATATTGTCTCTTGTGTTTTTTTGGCTTTTGTGGGTAGTGGGGTGACTTCACCTTGAATCTAGAACTCACGATCCCTTGTTCCGTTACGAAACATAACTGGTGTTATGCAAATGAAGGATCTCGCGACGTGCCATCGCAGCAAAATCTTCTCTGGTTTCTCAACGCGTCAGCCCGCAGCGTGTCCCGGAAGTCACGTACTTCCTTCCACCTTGGTCCAAAGTCTGGCAGTCCGCTTCGTTATGCCTGAGGCGCGCTCTTCAGGCCCCGCAACAGCCGCTCCGCGACCATCGGACCGACCGACCGCCCGTCCTCTCCACCCAGTCTCCTGTTTACGTGGCCGGCAGCAAGCGCTCGCCGTCACCCGCTGCCTCAAGCGACGGACAACGTTATTTTCTTTCTAGCTTAATGGCTTTCGGAACTTGAAATTTCAGCCAGATAGCCACAGGAAATGTCATATTACAACTGGTTTTGACAATTCATGGGGTAGACGTTATTTACGTCGTAGCCTGATACGATGTAGCATAGAATTAATGAAGGACTGATTCGACATAAAGTAAGATGTACAGTCAGAATATGCCGAAACGGTTAATCAAGACGAAATTGGAACTCGGGTACACACTGGCAGTATACTATAAAAATCCTACTATTAACACAGTAAGAAATGTATCGCCATTGGTACGCATTTGGGATATTTCCAGTTCAGCCCACATTAATAATTATACATCTAAATTAACAATAAAATGTTCTTCGCATGTCCTGTGAGAGTTTTTCAAAAGTTGCGGGTGGAGAACTTAATATTTGTGCAAATCTGTAAGTACCGTCTAGACAGAACAGGAGAATAGTTACCAGAATCAGAGTTGTGTATGGCAGCCACACGTATAGTTACAGTTTTATTCAGACTCGTACAAAATGGCTCTGAGCACTATGGGACTCAACTGCTGAGGTCATTAGTCCCCTAGAACTTAGAACTAGTTAAACCTAACTAACCTAAGGACATCACAAACATCCATGCCCGAGGCAGGATTCGAACCTGCGACCGTAGCGGTCTTGCGGTTCCAGACTGCAGCGCCTTTAACCGCACGGCCACTTCGGCCGGCTCAGACTCGTACACATAGGAGGTACACGGTGACGTACATCTAGAGACTGAGCGTTCCATATTCTGCAGAGTAGCACGTGGGGATACAGTCAATTATTGAGCCGTGGTCTTCCCCTGGAATTCTGACTACCAGGATCATTAGATTAGCAGCACAGGGAGCCTATATCTTGATGTTGGCACTGTTGACGAACTCGTTCAGTAGCTTACACGTTGCTACTTCATTGGATGCTAACAAGTTTTGGAGGCTGCTTGGGAACTGATGACCAAGAGCCCGAAGATTATTGGCATGGGCGTTTATGTGGCGCGCATTCCGCACTGTAGAAATATATGGTTCGGTTCTTCTTCCTCTCCTCAAACACAGAGGGATGGCGCTTAGGTTAAGCCGATAGCGGTGTTTATTGAATTTATAATGATTAAACTTCAGCCACACCGTAACTGTCGTGAAGCTCCTTGATGTTTGTGCCTTATCATACCACGGTACTCTTACAATAGTAGGGTCAACTAGTGCGTTGCGACTGCCTTTGATTTTAGAGGATGGTGGTTTGTGGCGCGCTCAACGGGATGATTATCAGCGCCCGTACAAATTTGCGATTTTTCAGTTGTCGAGTCTCGCCATGCTCCTGAAAGATGATGAAATGATGAGAACAAGACAGAAACCCAGTCCCCGGGTGGAGTAAATCTCCGACCCAGCCGGGAATCGAACCCGGAACCCTCTTATCCAGAGGCAGAAAAGCTAGCCACTAGACCACGAGCTGCGGACTTCGATTTTTAGATGCAACTATGGAGATGGTACAGCTGTTACATGGTTTGTAACCAGTTGAAGGGCTGACATACATCAGAGATGATAATACATCAGAGATGATAACTCTTGCCAGGTAAAATAAATGCATACATAAATAAAATAAAATATTGTGTCTTCTGTGGACGTCTGTGCGAATAGTAGGGCTTCCAAAACGGCAATCAGCTCAGCTGTCATAATAATGGAGTGTGGATGCAGCTCGTATAGACCTCGTTGTTTGCTTCGGGGTACCCAATAAGCGCTACCAGTACCGTCAATTGCTGTTGGGTTAGCTGATGTCCTGGTTTTGACAAGTTCAACTGGTCCTGGCATCAGTATCCAGAGTAGACGTTTCGTATGGCCTGTTGTAGTGCGTTAGAAGAGGACTTTCCCACACCGGGTGCCTTAATGTCTGCATCTCCGTATATTCAGCCGCGAAGGGCGGAAGTTGCTTATTTACCCAGTATCTTGCGTACACACAGTGGGATGTTAATTCCGGATTTTTTTGACAAGGGGCTCATATTCGTCGAAACAGAGCCGCAGGAGAAATTTCTTGCAGAGGTATATTCGTCACAGCTTCAGCGGTGGTTCATTCGCTTCAACCAAGAAATCCTTGGTTGGGGTCGACATGAACGCCCCAGTAACGATGTTCAAGGTTTAGTGCGTGGAGCGTCCTGTCTGATGCTGATCCGCAGCATACGTGTCTCCAATCAGTGTGTGCCCTTATTAGGGACCGGTATAAAGACATCACTGTCCGCTGATCACAGCCACACCATACGCCAGTCGTAGCTGATGCAATTGCAGGCATTTTCACGTCTGGTAATGTTTCTGACATTAGGAGCCCATCTTAGCTTATCATCGATAATGATCACAAGATATTTAGTTGTTTTGGCAACTGGAAAAATATATTGTCCCACCTGCAGTGTTTGGGGAAGTGAAATCCTATGGCGAGTATTGATAATAAAAGTAGACTTGCTATAAGATGTAACGTATATGCAACAAATATGTGACGTAGTTACAGCCAATATCGTCTATGTTCGTCAGTGAACATGTACTCGATAAGCAGCCTGAGATATCAGTAAAAGGACTCTAACCTGCATAACACTGTTTGCGTGTTGTATGAGTGTCAGTTTCACTGTCATTTAAGCCCTAAACAGATAGTTACATGAAAAACCTAAAACTAACATTTGGATAAGCTATCTTACTGCGTATCTGAATATGAAAAACTACAGGAACAAATGAACCTGTAACAATGAATACCTAAGCTATCTGCCGGCCGGGATGGCCGAGTGGTTCTGGGCGCTAGAATCTAGAACCGCGCGATCACTACGGTCACAAGTTCGAATCCTGCCTCGGGCATGGATGTGTGTGATGTCCTTAGGTTAGTTAGGTTTAAGTACTTCTAAGTTCTAGGGGACTGATGACATCAGAAGTTAAGTCCCATAGTGCTCAGAGCCATTTTTTAACCTAAATAATGTAACTGCGTTTTTGATCAAGAATTTACAAGTGATACAGAATCTGACATGTGCAACGGAATTTACTGGATTAGAGTACGTGACATGTTGTGATGTGTCAGCGTTTCTGTTTTGGCCCTACGTTTTGCACTCACCTCTTTAGATGACTGCCTTTCTCCATGTAGTTTACAGCAATTCGTAGCAGCATGCAGGAAAAACGGCTAAAGCTTATTGTTACTAAGAATGAATTTAATAAAAAGGAGTTTGCTTGGGTCTTGTTAACCACTAAATAACTTTTGAGAAGGTATTTCATTAATTAAGTCTATTTAAAACTTCGAAATCATCATGAACAAGTATTAATAATGACAATGATATATGTGTCAATAATGGCTGAGTGCCTGATCAATAAATTATTTCAAGTTCAACGTTAGATTATCATTTAGTAACCACAGCATATTATTTAGATGTGGAGAATAATTATTATTATCCGGAGGATAAGGAGGTTTCTTTCACTGACAAGCAAAACAAAGGATTATTGCAAACCCAGATTAACAATCACGAGCCTAACCCTGAAATTGCTTTTGCGCTATCCTTCCGAATTTTACCTTCGATTCCATCTTCAAGCGTAGTTAAGCCATCTTAATCTCTCCCGCCAATATAAATGAAATCAGGCCTATTGGTTCAAATGGCTCTGAGCACTGTGGGACTTAACTTCTGAGGTCATCATGAAACGTCCCCTTTGAACAATTATACATGACTGTGCTTAAACTGACACACAATATTTTTTTAGCGCAACGCAATCTGACTTTCAATAATCCCTACAAAAGAATGGCCCTGACTAACATTAACCTATACCTTTCACAAATCACTTACCTCACAAAAAATCTTCGTTACTCTAACTACTGCAATCCCAGCGAGCGCCACTACTGCCAGCTAAATAAAAGATTCAAACTACCGAAGGCACTAACTACTGATAGGCATAGTTAGCAAATGAAAGGTTTTAATAGAGAACAATGTATTTACCTTAATAGTCATAATACACCGTATATAGCAGTTCATGACATCCAATCTTACAAATGTACTGTTTCTGATGGACACGCCTCCAGATTATCCATTCTCAAAAATCCGCCATCCCACTTCCCCACATCCACCACTGCTGGCGGCTCACCTCCAACTGCGCAACGCTACACGCTGTTCACACCACTACAATTGCAGACAACAATGCAAACTAGCCACAGACTGCACACAGCACAGCCAGTGATTTTCATACAGAGCGCTACGTGGCGTTACCAATAAGAAAACCTAAACAGCCTACTTACAGTCAGTCCCCTAGAACTTAGAACTACTTGAACCTAGCTAATCTAAGGACATCACACACATCCATGCCCAAGGCAGGATTGGAACCTGCGACCGTAGCGGTAGCGCGGTTTCAGATTGTAGCGCCTAGAACCGCTCGGTCACCCCGGCCAACCAGGCGTATTGCCATGGTTTCTTTTAATACTAGTGCTGCTGTTCACATTTATTGATTTTTACGTGCCAGCAGGGCATACAACTTTGTAATACGCTGTGCTGCTGTGTTTTACTGTTCAGTGGTTTTAAATAGTTAACTGTTTTTGGTAAAGGATTAACAAAGCAATAATTTTATTATTGACTTGTAGGGTTATTGTATTAATTGTTGTATTCTTGATGGTTGAAGAACATTTTAATAAATAAAAAATAGGTTTCCTATAACCTAATAGGGCTTCCCTTTCTTGACGTTTTCTTACGGCAGCGGGAGTTATCTGCAAGCAGTATAAACGTTCATTGCACATTTTTGACATTGTCGATTATGTTACGTAAGTTTCGAAACGATATGTTCTGTATCTTTGGCATATGCTTAAAATTTTGTTAAGAACTGTATTATACATGAGTGTAAATTTGGTTTTCTGCCCTTTAGGAGTTTTGAAAAAGGGTCTCGGCCCGAAACTGTCATCGAATGAATGAAGAGTAAAAATCTGCAACTTGGATTGGTTTTTCGTTCTACTGGTCAACAAAAGTTGCTGACCTAAGCTACTCCAGCGTGCTGGAAGTCCCTTGCTATAAGAGATTTCGAAGCAACTTTCTTGTACACCAATCGTGCAGACATATGAATGTGGTGTGCATTTTCAGATGGCAAGACAAAAGTAATGACTTCGAAATATGTGCTTACGTCATATGCGTATTGTAATGTTTGTCTGGGGCCCTGACAACTTCGCCGCTGAGTGCCCGTAAGCATCAAACACACACACTGTTTGGATGTCACTGGCAAATAGATCATGGAGGTTTGCTGTGTAGAGATTGAATAATAAGGGAGCCAAGTCTGATCCCTGCGGCAGTCCTCTGCTAGTTTCTGTGAGTTCCAGTACAGCTCCGTATTGCAAAATTATTGTCTCCCTATTGCTCAGAAAGCTTACAATGTTATGCACGAGTGTTTTTGGAATCTGGAGTTTGTTCAGTTTTTCCCCCTGAGACTGACATGACGACGTTGTCGTATGCTTTAGTCAAGCCTGTGAACGCAGCTATCATATTTGTATAATTATTCTGAGAGAATTTTAGCTGTTTGCCAATAACTAATCGTAAAGGGATTTCAACTGTCCCTCTTTCTTTTCGAAATCCAAGTTGGTTTTCCGGTAATAATTTCTTCTTCTCACACCGCTGTTTAAAGCGTCACTTAAAATCCTTTCCATTACCGTGGCCGAACACGGCAGTAAAGTTATAGGCCAATATGACTCGGGTTTATCACTTCTCTTTTCCTATTTGTGTATGGCGACGACACGACATGTTTCTAGCGAGTCGATTTTGATCTTTTGTGTTCATACACTATTGTAAGTCTTGAGCAGCAGCAGCATTTGTCGATTGTGTGAAATATGTCGTAACACTGGGTGGTCAGTATAATTCGGGCCATGTGCAGTATCCTCCCCTTGGGAGACCGCAGTCTGCATGTCTTCCAGAGAAAAGAGGTGTGTATTGACACTGCTGTCCTCTTCATATTCCGCCTCCTCTTCCCTGTCCTTCACGTCAGGTGGAGCTGTAATCCACAAGAACGACCCTAAAAGCTTGTCGGATGCTGGAAGTGTGTGCATGTCCATTGTCAGACAGGTTATAATGTTCCGCATTACATTTCAGAGCCTGGTTAATGGAGTTTCTTTGCAGGCAGCAGTGCAGAAATTTAGCCACGACGTTCTTCTTTTATTCTCGAATATTTTCTTGTTTGCTACTTGTGTTTTCTTGAGGGCAAGAAAGTCTGCATCATTGGAGAAATTTTTGTATTTTCTTAATGCCTTCCTTCGTTCCTTGAGGACTGCATCACATTTTGAATCCCGACAGGGTGAAGGCCGATGATTAGTCCGCTCATGACCTTTTTGAGATACTGAGACTTCCGCTTCTTCCTTGATAAGCGATAATCAAGACCTCATGATCCCTTTCTGGATTTCCGGTTTCAATGATCGATTCCTGTTTGTCTTACGGTAGTGATTCGTATGTGTTCCAGTTGGCTTTGTGTTCCATTTCCGGCTGGTGGCGTGTTTGAAAATCTCCATAGGTTCGATGCACAACATTACGTCGTTCCTTTGTCACACTGAAGAGCCAAAGGAACCCTGTGACCGCTGCCCCCCGATGAGACTGAGTAGCGGCCGTGGCGATGCGGGTGAAATGGCTCTGAGCACTATGGGACTTAACATCTACGAGGGCTGTCCAGAAAGTAAGTTACGATTCATCGCGAAATGAAAATCACAGTGGAAATCAGAAATGTTTCATTTGTAACAGTTAGCTACACCTTTCAGCTACTTCTCTACGTAGTCGTCGTTCTGACTCAGACATTCGTCGTAGCGTTGTACCAACTTTCCGATACCCTCATCATAGAAGGCAGCCGCCAGTCCTTTGCGCCAATTCTCTACGCTGGCCTAAAGCTCGTTGTCTGTGCCAAAATGTTGTCTTCATAGCCAGCGGTTCGTTTGAGCAGAGATGAAACTCAGTGGGAGACAATTACGGGCTGTATTGTGGGTAACCAAACATTTCCAATTGAAACGATGCAGGAACATCTTCATTGCCCCTGCGGAATGAGGCTGAGAATTGTCGTGAAGAAGAAACCGCACGACGGTTATGTAATGTTGGTTGCATAGCTTCAGGGGAAAATTCTCACGAGGCCCTCGTACTTGGCGGGAGACACTATTTTATATAACATCTTTACGCGCTCACTAAGAGCTCAGGAATGAAAAGAGCGACATAATTCTGCCTAGAGTCATACTAGAGACACTGCCCAACACATCTTTGCAAAGCTTTATCGGATTTTCATAGTCGTTTCCATTTCGCGACCGATCGTAACTTACTTTCTGGACAGCCCTCGTATGTTCACCAGTCCCCCTAGAACTTTGAACTACTTAAACCTAACTAACCTAAGGACATCACACACATCCATGCCCGAGGCAGGATTCGAACCTGCGACCGTAGCGGTCACGCGGTTCCAGACTGAAGCGTCTAGAACCGCAAAAGCCACACCGGCCGGCGATGCGGGTGAGGTTGGTTGGTTGATTTGGGGGGGGGGGGGGGGGGGGGCGGCTAAACAGCGAGGTCATCGGTCCCATCGGGTTGGGGAGGGGTGGGGAAGGAAATCGGTCGTACCCTCTTAAAGAAAACATCCCGGGATTTGCCTGAAGTGTTCTAGGGGAGTCACTGAATACCTAAATTAGGATGGTCGGACGAGGGTTAGGAACCGTCGTCGTGCCGAACGCGAGTCCAGTGTGCTAACCACTGCGCCACCTCGCTACCTGATGAGGGTAAGGCGGTAGTCTCCAACCGGCAGGAAATTACACCCTGGCTGGTAAAATGGAAATTATCTGAGCCGCGACATTATGTTTAAAAGATTACTATTTCGTAACACTAATCTGCTGAAGATTAGATTGGTAGATCACATAACTAATGAGGAGGTATTGAATAGAATTAGGGAGAAGAGGAGTTTGTGGCACAACTTGACAAGAAGAAGGGACCGGTTGGTAGGACATGTTCTGGACCACAACAACAACAATCTGAATACATAGGTTATCAATAATTAGATCAAAGCGTAAAATAATATGGTGGAAGTTACAGCTTGTGAAGCGAATGTATGAACATCTTCATATAGTCCACCCACTGTTTTGCACTTTGTAGATTGTACCACGCATATATGACAGGAAAATTGAGACATATACATCGTATATGCTTAAATACTCGTCAAAATTCCTTCTCCGAAGTGTAGGTACTCCCAGCAATAAACTTGAAATTCCTTCATTATTCACTGCGCAACAATAAACGAACTGGCAGTGCAGCAGTAGCCACATAAGATACTGGGTCAAAAATGGTTCAAATGGCTCTGAGCACTATGGGACTTAACTTCTGAGGTCATCAGTCCCCTAGACTTAGAACTACTTAAACCTAACTAACCTAAGGACATCACACACATCCATGCCCGAGGCAGGATTCGAACCTGCGACCGTAGCGGTTGCACGGTTCCAGACTCTAGCGCCCAGAACCTCTCGGCCACCCCGGCCGGCCATAAGATACTGCTGTAGGATCTGGCAACCTAAGTCTTATAGTTTCTGGCAGTCAGAAGTAAGGAGTGATTTACAAAGAGGTAAGTGTAGTGCTCGCTAACTTGGTCGTTTTTAAACGAGGGTGCAGGGCGTGGGTGAAGCAAATGTCGCTATGCAGATGGGTGGAGCAGAGGCTCCATATTTTGTGACAAGGTCTACCATGTGTCGGTAGATTGTTAGCTTTTTTTTCTGAAGAAGAGTTTTAGCTAGCACTCGCGATGTATTCAGAATTGCTTCATCGTTCCATGAAAAAAGATTTTTAGAAATAAGCAGCAGAAATTGTGTCATTGACTCATTAGTTCCTTGATTATTAAAAAACTTACCAAAATTAAATATCATTTTTATTTATCATCACTTTAAAAGTAAAACTGTTCAAAGAAAATTCTTTTTCGTTGTGAAGTTCTGTTGCACGCTAATGTTGATAATAATGGATAGGTGGGGTGTCCTAGCTATCTGATATCTGATTTCACTCAGGGGCAAAGGAGTCAGAAACAATGGGAACCACTGCGGTAAGCCGGCCGGGATAGCTGAGCGGTTCTAGACACTTCAGTCTGGACCGCGCGACCGCTACGGTCGCAGGTTCGAATCCTGCCTCGGGCATGGATGTGTGTGATGTCCTTAGGTTAGTTAGGTTTAAGTAGTTCTAAGTTCTAGGGGACTGATGACCTCAGCTGTGAAGTCTCATAGTGCTCAGAGCCATTTGAACTACTGCGGTAAGGAAACTATCGTGCTGTCCGCTTAATCTAAAGTTGACGCTCTGCGCTGTGGCTCATGGGAGCGACCATAAAGGCATCTCCCATTTACAGTCGTTGCTCCCATCAGCAACCACGCCGAGTGTCAACTTGAGTTTATGGACTGTAAGCGCAGCAGAGACGAACGGTGAATCATTCTTGCGACGGTTCGCGCCACATACAGGGATTTCCACTTGTAAGGCATTCACGACCCGTCACTCACCGATCACACAGTCCACAAACGGTTTATAAATGTTGATTCTCGGGCTCGAAGCATCGAGCGCTTTGTCAGCGGCTTGTTGCTCAGTTGTTAAAATAAATCGCGGGAAAGAAGCCAGTGGCAGGGCTTGAAGTAGCAGATGAAGATCTTGCCCTCACTAAGGACAAACCTTCAACAAAGAGCAATAGTTACCTCATTAACTTTCCATCGTGGGGTACCGTAGTTACGTAGAATTTTTTGAAAGAAATTTCCGCAGTTTGACTGTTGTTCGCAGTTTGACTGTTGTTTGTTCATCCATCTTACGCAATCATGATTTCGGCTTTGTAGTCGTTCTCAAATGCATGCTGAAAAATGTTAAAACATGTCTGATCTCTCTGTAACATGTTATATTTCAAAGACCAGAAATACATTTTCGATGACATGTCACAGACAGGTCAGACATATTTTAACATTTCAACATGCGTTCGAGAATGACTACAAAGCCTCAGTCATGATTGCTTAGGGTAAATGAACAGTTAAAAATCAAATGGCAAAAATTTCTTTAAAAACTAGTTACGTAATTGGCGGGAAAGCGTATTTTCTGTTGAAAGTGCATAAAAAAGAGAACTGTATAAATAGAATGTGGAAGGGAGTTATGGCAATGTTCGCATCAACGGCACCGAGAACTGGTTGATTGCAGTACTGATTGTATTATATTGTTGGAAACGCATTTTTGTGAAGAATTTTAACAAAGTATACCGGTGGGATCAATAAATTCTATTTAGCACACCTAGTCTCTCTACTTTACCGATAACATCTGTTTTCTGTCCACGTCACCTCGCATTTACCTTAAGAGAACTGTCAATGATGGGTGCAAACGGATAAGAAGAAAGATACATAGCTATAATTAATTTAAATTAAAAGTAATTGTTCATTTATTTAAACAAATTTACAATATCATAATTTTCTTTTGGACCTTTGTCCCACTTCAACATGGGGTCAGCCTAGTTACTATGGATTTAGCGGTGTTAATATCGGGGGTGGCCGGATGCCCTTCCTGTCGCCACCCCGTATCCCCCAGGAGGGATTTGTGTACCCCAGCTGTCTGCGTCTAGCGGAAGCCATGAAATAGTTGGTTGTTGGTTGTTTTTGGGGAAGGAGACCAGACAGCGTGGTCATCGGTCTCATCGGATTAGGGAAGGATGGCGAAGGAAGTCGGCCGTGCCCTTTCAGAGGAACCATCCCGGCATTTGCCTGGAGTGATTTAGGGAAATCACGGAAAACCTAAATCAGGATGGCCGGACGCGGGATTGAACCGTCGTCCTCCCGAATGCGAGTCCAGTGTCTAACCACTGCGCCACCTCGCTCGGTCATGAAATAGTGTGAACGTGTTTCAAATGTCTGCGAATCGTGCAACTGAGGCGGGACGTGGGGACCAGCCCGGTGGTATTCACCTAGTGGGATGAAAACCGCCTAAAAACCACATCCAGGCTGGCCGGCACACCGGCCCTCGTCGTTAATCCGCCGGGCGGATTCGATCCGGGGCCGGCGCGCCTACTCGAATCCAGGAAGCAAGGCATTAGCGCTCTTCGCTATCCTGGCAGGTAAACAAATTTACAATATAGCACCATTTTTAGACTTTCAATACTGTCCAAATACTTGTATTTAATGCGAGAAGTACGAAAAATACGTATTTACGTAAATACATAAATTTTGAAAATACTTCGTTAGAGAGTCGAAGTTTTTTTATCTCCCTCTGCTTGGAAGAAGATATGTTATTTGTCTCCAAAATAGTTGGCAACCTTAGTCATTGCTCTCGTATATTCGAAAACTATGAACATGTATGTAAGTAAAATGCACCCAGATATTGAGTGAAAACATCCATACAGTTGGTATGGCTATTAAAGTTTGTTTTGGACGTCGCCTGCTCCTGCTTCCATCAGTGTGACTTATTTGCTATATTCCATAAAGACAATCTGCATACATTCAATGTAGTAGTGGATTTTAGAAAAGTTTGAGAACATTCTTTCATTAAGAAAAACACTAGCTGTTTTTTGAGGTAACATTATCGCTATTTATCTCAACAAAGAACTTGTTAAGGTACGAATGTGTGTGGAGAAGATGTCGGTGCAGGAATTTTCGGTCGATAAGCGATGAGATGGTCTCCTGCACGGACGCTGTTGTGCACAGCAGGTGAACAAAAAGACTCGGGTATCATCACCCTCTGTCAACGTCAGATGCGGGAGCTGAGGACTGTGGTGGACAGTCGGCTGGTTGGTGCAGCGCGGAGCCGCCAGGAGGCAGCAGCACAGTCCGGCGGGTTCCCCGCTATCTCTGGTCGCAGCCACAATGACACCCCTGCTCCCCCCTGACCCCCCCCCCCCCCCCCCCCCCCCGGCAGCGCTAATGCCAGCGAGCTGCGACGACCGGTCGATATTGGCTGCTCTGATACGGCCCAGTCGAGTCGGCTCTCAAATTTCTGAATAGCGTCGCCCGCCCCGCTCGCGGAGGAGGCCGGTCGGTTGTAATTGGTTCCCAGCGTCCCGCGGGGACATTACGTCTGCGGCAACAACAGACGTCCGCTGTTGGCGGCACGAGGCAGGCAACTGTGCGGCCGCAGGCGGACGTTTTGTAGCGAACGCACTATGTGATAGCGACTGGAGCTACTAGCATCGGCGTGGTGTTACGCAGTAGCATGAAAGAAATGCAGAAACCATGCAGTTTTCTACGAAGCAAGAAAAGCCTTCACCGGAGCACAACATGGGTCTTCGGGAACCGAAGAGGTTCATAAAAAGGCACATTACTTGAGATGCGCCTGGTGCCTCCAATGAAGAACATTCCACTTGTGCGTCGATTTATATTAATTATTTGTCATTATTTATTGCTCGAAATAGAGCAGACGGTAACCTTTTATCGTTTATAATATATATTACTGTATAATTTATTTAGTAACTATATCCTTAGGAATAACAATTTATAACTAATTCATTAATTACTAAGATAACTACTTACTAACAAAATTTATCAACATACTAATTACAAATCAAAATCTCGGTCATTTTACTTACAAATATTTATTTTCTCGGGCAGTTTCGGTTGAAAAACTGGGGTACTTGCCGTGGGACATGAGGAATTTCAGCTTTTTAGCCCCTATAGTTCCACGAACTTCCTACAGGTGGCAGCATCATACGTAGGCTTCAACGGAGGTACGTTTCAAGGAGAGAGCTGTAACTGAGTTTCTTTTGGCGAAAAACCAGAGCATCGCAGATACAGACGCGCCTGCAGAATGTCTACGGAGACCTGGCAGTGAACAAAAGCACAGCGAGCCGTTGGGCGAGGCGCTGCTCACAGCTGTGACTCCCGCCATGTTGGAACGTGCGGACACACTCACTCGAGGTGATCTACGTATCACAGTCAAACACCTCGCTGCTCAACTGGCCGTCTCTAGTGCTGGCACACTCGTCCCCCCGTTGGAGCACTCAAGTGTGTGTGCTCACTGCGTTCCTTGCCGCCGAAAAACCATAAAAAGCAACGAAGGACGACCTGTGCGAAATTGCTTGCGCATTACGAGGCTGATCGTGACAGACGAGAACAACATGGGTTCACCACTTCGAACCGGAAACAAAACGGCAATTCACGGAGTGGCGTCACGCAACATCTCCTCTGACGGAAAAGATTAAAGCCGGCAGGGTCAAGGTGACGGTCTTCTGGGACCATGAAGGGGTTATTCTGTTTCAAGTCCTCCCTCATGGTGCAACGATCAGTTCTGAAGTTTATTGTGCTACCGTCGGGAAACTGAAGAAAGGACTTCTGTGTCTTTGTCACCACAAAAATGCAAAAGAATTTCTCTTTTTCCATGACAACGCATGGCCTCGCACAAGTCTGCGTACCCACGAGTAGTTCACAGAACTTCGTTTGACTGTTCTCCCTCATCCACCCTACCACCCGGATGTTTATGCAGCAAGGCGTTGGCTGCGGCGTCGGTCGTTAGAGTGGTGCCATGTGGGTACAGAGGCCATCACACTGAACGGAGATCAAGTTGAAAATTAGGGTCTTGCAGCCAAAAGAGTGGGAAATAATATATTGTATTGGGGTCCCGAGTAAAACCAATCTGCTTTCAGAAAAAAATACATACGTACATACAGCTAGGTTTGGCGTCTTCCGGCGCAAGGTGTTTCTGGAATCCAGAAGGCTTTAACCAGGCCAAACAGCTCAAGTCCATTAACGTCTGCAGTTTATAAGCAGTTTCTGCTACTCAGCAGTATGCCTACCTCCTCCCGCCGCCTTCACTACGTCTACTTCTGTGCTAAGGAAACATGGGGCATTAGCGGCTTGTGCCCAGTCTTGTCCCGGCTCACAGAGCTCATCAGTTACACACCAATGAGAACCGAGTGAGGAGGCGCAGTGGTTAGCACATTGGACTCGCATTCGGGAGGATGACGGTTCAAACCCGGGACGGCTATACTGATTTAGCTTTTCCCTAATTCCACTAAATCGCTTCAGGCAAATGCCGGGATAGTTCCTGTGAAAGGGCACGGCCTACTTCCTTCCAAATCCTTCCATAATCACATGGGACCGATGACCTCACTGTTTGATCCCGTCCCCAGAATCAACCAACCAACACCGACGAGCAAAAAAATTATGGCCACCTGTTTAGTTGCGCGTTGCTCAACCTTTTGAATGTAATGCAGCAACGATTCTGGGTAGCAGGGATTTAACAAGTCTTTGGTAGCTTTCCGGAGGTGTGTGACAGCTGATATCTGCCTCACAGCTCTTGCATTTCTCGTGAATTACAGGCCGCTGGTTTGAGGGAGCGTAGGAAGTTCCCAATAGCGCCAAAGATGTGTTCCATCGGGCTCACATCAGACGGAGACGCTGGGCAAGACGTCAGTTCACTATCCTGCTCCCACTGTAGGACGATTTTGATCTCGTGACACAGACAATTATCCTACTGGAAGATGCCATAGCCGTTAACGAATATATCAAGCGTGAAGGCATGCGGGTGGCACAGTCCTAATTCTATCCCTGCCGGCCTACGTCCGTTGCACATGCGGTTTGCCTCGACGATGGTGTAACCAGTCACGATCATCGACCCGGCGTTAACAAGAAAAGTGATTCATTGGTGTAATGGATCACACATTCCCATTGATCCATAATGCACTCTTCATGATCGCATGCACACAGCAGTTGTAACTGACAATAATGTTGGGTCAAGAAGGGAACACGCAGGGGGCTTCTGCTTGGGAGCAGTATGTTCAGTAAAGTGTACTGAAAGGTGCGCTGCGAAATACTTGTGCCTGTACTCTGTCGTCGTACCTAATACAGATCGCCGCCTATCCTGCGTTCCAGAGCGGGCAAGCCTCCGACATCAACTTTCTGTGATGAGGTTTGAACGCCCAACACCTTGTCGCCTACTGGCGGTTTGATTGCCCTTCATTCACTTCCCATAGATGCTAACGGCAGAAGCACGCGAACCGCCAACCAAATTATATGTTTACCAGATGCTCATTCCCAGGCATCGGGCCATAACAATCTGTCAAAATCGCTCATGGCAGTGGGTTTCCTCAGTTGCGGCCCGTATCGTCGCCAGAGTGATTTCCCATTCGTCTCCTCTCAGCTTATGCAGGGTGAATCGACTAAAACTTGCACCCCAAATATTGCGAAATGGAAAGCGCTATTGATGTGCGGTTCTCACCGAATGGATTGGCATTCAGGGCCTCGTATTCTTAACCAGTAAACAGATTGTAATGATACATAGTGTACTTTTTATGCAAACATACACACAATGCCTATTGACATTAACAAACTACAAGTGGGGTAAATTAGAGTGTCAGTAGTGTTTGTTGCAGGATTCTAGTGCGAGTCGTTTACGAGATATCGCATTTTGAAAAGTTTCCACACCGGCACTTGTTTGTGCCATTCAACCTGTGTAGCTGCTAGGTACGATGTTGTTACGTATGTTTGCTTACAATGTACTTGCATGTTCCTTGATTGCACTACGACTCGCTAGTCAGTTTGTGTATGACAGTGCAAGCAGGAGGTCGTGAGTGGACAATGGGATTTATCAGTGCAGAAAAAGCCGACATATATCGAGAGTGTAGGAAGAGCACAGTTCGGCCAGTGTGACCTAGCGGTTCTAGACGCTTCAGTCTGGAACTGCGCGACCACTACGGTCGCAGGTTCGAAGCCTGCTTTGGGCATTGATGTGTGTAATGTCCTTAGGTTAGTTAGGTTTAAGTAGTTCTAAGTTCTAGGGGACTGATGACCTCAGATGTTAAGTCCATTAGTGCTCGGAGCCATTTGAATCATTTTTGAAATACCGTTACCAAGACTCCGCTGGGTTCCCAAACACCCGACCTCATCCTCTTCATGTTGAGGATAATCCGAACAATAGCCCCTGCATCTGAGAGGCACCGCTCCACTTTCAGATATCTCCGGATGACATATTTCAGCACGTCTACATCTACACTACATATCGAAGAAGTCCAATGTTTCTCGACTCATTTTGAAACTTCGCTCTCGGAATTCTGTAAGGCGCTCAGCGATGGACAACGTTCTTTTGTTTTTGCCTCTCTCCACAGTTCGCTGAGCACCTGTGTGACTCTCTCAGGCTGAGTAAAGGATGCCTTTGCGAATCATGAAGTTCGACTTTTGAGCCTTTTCTATCTCTTTCGTTTATTATTTATCATTCAGGAACTCTTCAGATTGTCCCGCCGAGGCTGCCAGTGATCATGTCTGCACTGAATGCTGGACTGTTCGCATTTAGGCTCCACAGTCGCCCTTCGGAGATGTATTCAGTTTCCATTTAAACGATGAGTCCGCACATTTGCAACGGTTGGTTCTAGTCTAATTTAGAATTATCCAAAATTTTCCTGGGAGGTTGAAGGCAGTCTGTTTTTCAGAGATTTTTTGAGGTGTGGAGCTACAGTATCTTCCCATGCATTGCGTAATATCAAACTTGTTATCTTCTAAGCACGTGGCATCACCAGATAATGGTTTGCTAAAGAGCCGCGAAATACCTTTTATTAATGCTGTGCCTTGAATTTCTTTATAATCATTAATTTTCAACAAAACAGAATATATTGGGTTCTTATTGCTCTGTAACTGGCTTTCTATTAAAGGAACATTTTTCGTTACTGTAACTCACTATAAAAGTAAACATATCTTCCCTACTTTATAGTTATTGAGAATGAAAAATTATTTTGTTATGAAATATTTATGTTACAGTTCGCAAAGATTGTTCATCATCAAAATAATTTTGCAGTGGATTTTTGTTAAGAGTAAAACACCAATAATTACCACGACTAGCAAAAGAACATGAGACTATTGTCGGAGAAAAATACGTTTTCAATATAAGGTTGCCAGACAAGAACTAAGCACAGCGAAATTCCTATTATGTTACGAAGGTAAATTATCTTTTTTGTACTGTTAGTAATATATTATCAGCAGCCCGCGTCAACCTGCAAAACACATCATAAAATCTGCTGCTCTGCTCTGCAAGTCTGGAAGCTGAAAGAGATGATTTTATTTCACTATTACCTTCCCGCTTCTTTGCGGTATGATCGATTTCTTTTTATGCAGTTTGAATGCGCCACGGCAACGGCTCGTTCGTTCGTAGCGCAGCTCTGCACCACGGATAATATTTAACTAAATGAAAATATCTCAAAAGGATGGGATAATATTCCAAGCAAGCTACTACAAATAATAATGCAAGGCTTCATTAAATAACTCCATTCAAAACATTCAAATATGTTAACTAATACACACCTTTTACAATGAGTACGTAATGGCGGACATCTATCGACCTTGACAAAAGAAGACTACTTTAGCATATACTACAGCGTCACAGGCTATCTTACTCGTACAACTCCAAAAAGAAGACAGAGAAATTAATGTTCGTTCTGTATTATTTATACTAGTGGTATATTCTTATCTTTGTATGATATTTATCGTCTGTGCGGTTTCAGTACTCGCCGACACAGATATTATCTAAAATAAATAATAATAAAAAAATACATAATTCCATACAATAACAGAATATGATGCACAATGTTCTCTCTTTACTACAAAATATGTCCTTTGCTAATAGACGTTACATAGCCCATGCTGCTGCAAACGTCGTCGAACTGTTCGTGCAGATGGTTGTTGTCTTGAAACGTCCCCATCTGTTGACTCAGGAATCGAGACGTGGCTACACTATCCGTGACAGCCATGCGGATAAGATGCCTGTCATCTCGACTGCTAGTGATACTGGGCCGTTGGGATTCAGCACGGCGTTCCGTATTACCCTCCTGAACCCACCGATTTCATATTCTGCTGACAGTCATTGGATCTCAACCAACGCGAGCACCAATGTCGCAGTACGATGAACCGCAATCGCGATATGCTACAGTCCGACCTTTATCAAAGTCGGAAACGTGATGGTACTCATTTCTCGTCCTTATACGAGGCATCACAACAACGTTTCACCAGTCAACGCCGGTCAACTGCTGTTTGTGTATGAGAAATCGGTAGGAAACTCTCCTCATGTCAGCACGTTGTAGGTGTCGCCAGCGGCGCCAACCTTGTGTGAATGCTCTGAAAATCTAATCATTTGCATATCACGGCATCTTCTTCCTGGCGTTTAAATTTCGCGTCTGTAGCACGTCATCTTCGTGGTGTAGCAATTTTAATGGCCGGTAGTGTACATACACCGCACTATAGATGGGAGGCGTCATAATAGTCGTGTAGGTTTTAAGGGAGAGCTAATTCGAATTGTTACACAATCTGATAATCACAGTTGTTACAGTGTGGCAGTTTGAGCACCAGGAAATGAAATGAGCGTACGGCATTGTGGGCCGAGAATCCCCCATTCGGGGAAGTTCGGCCGCCGAGGCCAAGTACTTACTGGATTCGACGCCACATTGGGCGACTTGCGCGTCGGAGATAGGGATGAAATGATGATGAGGACAACACACCACCCAGCCCCTGAGCGAAGAAAATCTCCTGCACCAGCCAGGAATCGAACCCGGGCCTCTGGGCGTGGCATTCCGCCGCGCTGACTATTCAGCTAACGGGGGCGGACTGAGCACCAGGGTTTCTATTATACAGAGTTAGTCAGATACAGATACAAGTCTATTCTGTTGTGATTTGTAGAAGCTGGGCAGCAACGACAGTCGCTGGCAACTGCGTCCCTCAGAAGAGTAGCGGAACCAATGGCAGGAATCAGACTGGGTGGTGACGGAGTCTCCTATCGACCTACTATAGGGACTCAGCCTGCGAGATGACACCAAATAGCATTTCATTTCTATAGCTGAAATAAACTGCTATTGAGCACGATTGTATCAGATGGGAACAGAGAACACTATGATGGATCACTTTGCATCTAATTGTAAGCTCTTACTAGAGAAATTTCGGATGTTGTATATATATTGCTGCTCATAAGAAAGTAACACCAGGAGGGGCAGCAAATGACGAAATTTTAGTTGTAGTACCTGTAAATTATAGTAGGAAGAATGGATGATTGATTTAGTAAGTGACTGGGATACGGAATTTGGTACATACACGTGCCAATTCTAACTGATTGATTTAGTAAGTGACTGGGATGCGGAATTCGGTACATACACGTGCCGCTTCTAACATCAACTCAGATTCAAGCCCGGCTGGGCATTGCGTCACGCTGAGTTTGGACCACATTTGATTTCATTCTGAAGCATATCTGTGCCACTTCTAACTGATTGATTTAGTAAGTGACTGGGATGCGGAATTTGGTACATACACGTGCCACTTCTAGCATCAACTCAGATTCAAGCCCGGCTGAGCATTGCGTCACGCTGAGTTTGGACCACTGATTTAGTAAGTGACTGGGATGCGGAATTTGGTACATACACGTGCCACTTCTAACATCAACTCTGGTTCAAGCCCGGCTGGGCATTGCGTCACGCTGAGGTTGGAGCGGTGCGACGAATTCATATTGTGGTGAACGGCATATACCGGCTGCGAGAATCGGACGTACCGTGTTATGAACACATCTCTGTGTCTTACCGAACCAAAGATTTGTTTTAAGGACTCTTTGTTAAGGATATGGGTAGATCGGACCTATAAGAGGAGGAGAGAGATTGTATTGTTGTGAGACGACATTAAGGTATATTGTAAATGTTCAAATAGTTTTTTGCACAAAATAATATCCAATAACTAACATCAAGTATTCAAGGTGTGTATATCTCCACAGTGAAATTAGTTAATTATCACAGTACAGATATTACGAGACATAGATCGCTCGTAGATGAAGTTTGGAACGATAGTGCGAACCTGCATTTTCCACGGTCGTAATTCGTCGAGAGATCATCTCCGCCGGCCGGAGTGGCCATGCGGTTCTAGGCGCTACAGTCTGGAACCGAGCGACCGCTACGGTCGCAGGTTCGAATCCTGCCTCGGCCATGGATGTGTGTGCTGTCCTTAGGTTAGTTAGGTTTAATTAGTTCTAAGTTCTAGGCGACTGATGACCTCAAAAGTTAAGTCCCATAGTGCTCAGAGCCATTAGAACCATTTTTTTAATTAACTAACAAATAATAAGATATTAAACCAACTGTAAAGGCTGGCAAATGATGACACGCCAGTCTCTCGTCAATCCGTGACCAGATCTGCTCAGTAAATGTGAGACCTGGAGGGCGTCCTGTAAGACGACGATACGCAAACCACAGTCACCGGACTTAAAGGATCAGAAATGCAACCCATAGCGCCCCAAACTATCAGACCAGTTGAACGCCCGTATGACCGTGACGATTGCAGTTTTGCAATGTTCGTTCTTCTCGGAGCCTACACATACATATACGTTCATAATGTTAGTGTAGACAGAATTGGGACTCGTCTGAAAAGACAGCTTGGTGCAACTGATTGTTGTGGCTGGGTGCTCTGTTTCCGGCGCGCCTCTCTGTGGTGATGTATCGAGGGAAACCGCAACAATGCTCACGGTGCAGAGCGTTCTTGGTGCTCCAGACACCGACACGGTTTTCTGTGAGAATGCTTACCGTGCTACGAGCAAACCCATATCATGACTGAAGCTGCATAAAGTGACTGTAGGATCTCATATGGCCCAGTGAACGATAATGTGTCCTCTTGGGCGCTAGTCGCATGACGCCAGTGAAACGCTTCATGGAGCTGAGTATGGCCCTCCTGAACCCATCGATTGCAGTCGTGGTATCCCGGCCATGGCGAGCACAATATTGTGGTATGTAGACGTTTCTCCTTCTTGCACGTGGCGTAACAAAATATTTTTGCAAATAATCAGCATTCAAATGCGACTGCTACATGAGAAACCACCTTTAATCTTTTCTTATACAAGGTGTTATACGTAAAAGTGCAGATATTTTTATTGGTGATTGAGAACAGCGTACTGAACAACAATACGTTAGTATTTGCTTCATTTGCAGACCAATTATTGTTGTTTTTAGGAGTAGTATGTTTTTAGCGGGATACCACGACTGCAATCGATGGGTTCAGGGTATTAAAATCCATGGAGAAGAAATAAAAACTTTGAGGTTTGCCGATGAGATTGTAATTCTGTCAGAGACAGCTAAGGACTTGGATGAGCAGTTGCACGGAATGGACAGTGTCTTGAAAGGAGGGTATAAGATGAACATCAACAAAAGCAAAACGAGGATAATGGAATGTAGTCGAATTAAATCGGGTGATGCTGGGGGAATTAGATTAGGAAATGAGACACTTAAAGTAGTAAAGGCGTTTTGCTATTTGGGGAGCAAAATAAGTGATGATGGTCGAAGTAGAGAGGATATAAAATGTAGACTGGCAATGGCGAGGAAAGCATTTCTGAAAAAGAGAAAGTTGTTAACATCGAGTATAGATTTAAGTGTCAGGAAGTCGTTTCTGAAAGTAACCATGTAAGGAAGTGAAACGTGGACGATAAATAGTTTAGCAAGAAGAGAATAGAAGCTTTCGAAATGTGGTGCTACAGAAGAATGCTGAAGATTAGATGGGTAGATCACATAACTAATGAGGAGGTATTGAATAGAATTGGGGAGAAGAGGAGTTTGTGGCACAACTTGACTGGAAGAAGGGATCGGTCGGTAGGACATTTTCTGAGGCATCAAGGGATCACCAATTTAGCACTGGAGGGCAGCGTGGAGGGTAAAAATCGTAGAGGGAGACCAAGAGATGAATACACTAAGCAGATTCAGAATAATGTAGGTTGCAGTAGGTACTGGGAGATGAAGAAGCTTGCACAGGATAGAGTAGCGTGGAGAGATGCATCAACTCAGTCTCACGACTGAAAACCACTACAACAACAACAAAACTTTTTTTAGCTTGGTTTGTGCCTCCAAATACATGTAACAAGGACAAGCCATTAATGCTAATTTTCCCCTGGGCAGCGCGTCAGGAGTTGAAGTATGGATGCGTGGACACAAAACGATTAGTCTATACCGACAGGCGTAGTCCACTTAGTGGTGCAGATACTATCGTGCAGAAAACATCCGGCTGTACATTATGTGACGTGTTTGTGGGAAGACTGTTCGATGTAGAGAAAAGCCAACGAACACACTGATGTGTGTCTGTATTAAGTTACCCCAAATAAAAATATCTTCACTTATCCCAGTTACACCTTGTATAAATAATTGTGAAGGCGCAACCTCTACCTGTTTTGTTAGGTTTCGACAGTGCTGAAATGCACATTATTTGAATAAGCATGGATGTAGTACACTTCGTCCCTATCTGACGTTTGATACATGCTGTCTTCATGGTCTGGTAATTTTAGTAGTCAGTAGTGTACATGCGTAGCTAATACGTCTTAGACTGATCCCAGAATTACGAGCTAACACTCGTCTTTGAGCCCTTTTGATTCTACCCCTTTTACGGCAGTTGTGCTTATAAGGACGCATTGCCTCTCGCCTTAGCAGACTCCTACCGCCCACTGCGAGCCCTCTGCCTTCCAAAGTCCTTGTTGTAAATGGCGAACAGAGCAAGGTTTATCCACTACACTGCGGAACAAGGCTCCTGCATATTCATCCTGTGTGCCAGCGGAGGACCTCTGGAACCCGGCATTTCTAGGAATCAGAGAATACGTACAGAGTGTTCAGTACGGCGACTCACTAACGTCCGAACACAGAAACGCGCTGACACCGCGTGTGGCACCGTCGTATACGTCTTCACGGCCGCGTCTGATGTGCAGGAGACGATTCTCTTCATAGTTGCTGTCAGACACTGTTCTCGCTGCATTCGTGAATGGCCCGCAGGCAGAACGGATTCTCGCACGCGACTGAATAAAAGATACCTCGAGGGATGCCGTCAGGGCGGGCGGGCGCGAGCCATGTCTGCAGTTCCACACAAGGGGGCGTGACCTGGACGTTGATGTTCTCATTCAATGTAAATGTCCGGCAGATAACGTCGCACTTCGGCGATATCTGCATGTAAACGTGCCTACAAGTTCCGTGTGTTTACAAATTGCTGTGGACAGAATCAACACATCGGTCATGCTATAGGCGACGTCACTTTTACGTAAGCACAAATCGAAGCCCTTAAACAGAACCGCGCTTCGTTTGTAAACACGTTATTGACACCGATATTGAATTACTTCTGTCTGTAGTATCTACACAGATGAAAGGTATGAGCAAACTCACTTCCTCCTCCCCAGCTCGTACTCTGTTAATGATTTGATCGTGGGCGGGATATTAACTCCAGACCACCTCCTTGTAGCTGCAACAAGCGGAAGATTCAAGTTGTTTGGGAAAGGCCAGGAAAACTGAACGTTACGTACCAAGTACAGCATCTTCCAATGCTCCTGTGCGTCTCTCTGGGCTATTGTTTCGATACGGGATATCTAGTAACCAAGTCCCCATCAAACTCAAAACGCGAGTTCGTGGCCGGTTTAGTCACTGTCAAACTGTCATTGGCCGGCCGGAGTGGCCGTGCGGTTCTAGGCGCTACATTCTGGAACCGGGCGACCGCTACGGTCGCAGGTTCGAATCCTGCCTCGGGCATGGATGTGTGTGATGTCCTTAGGTTAGTTAGGTTTAATGAGTTCTAAGTTCTAGACGACTGATGACCTCAGAAGTTAAGTCGCATAGTGCTCAGAGCCATTTGAACAAACTGTCGCCGGCCGCGGTGGCCGTGCGGTTCTGGCGCTGCAGTCCGGAACCGCGAGGCTGCTACGGTCGCAGGTTCGAATCCTGCCTCGGGCATGGGTGTGTGTGATGTCCTTAGGCTAGTTAGGTTTAAGTAGTTCTAAGTTCTCGGGGACTTATGACCTAAGATGTTGAGTCCCATAGTGCTCAGAGCCATTTGAACCATTTTTGAACAAACTTTCACTGGGAGATGACCGATTTTCACGGATGGAAAACTTTGTATTCGAAATTACGTGCCTTCCGGCAAAGATTCTGAGAGCCCGTGAGAGCAAATTTTCGGAGTGCGTTCTAGAGCTAATAAACTGCCTTCGTCCTACGTTTTACCTATGACTGGTCTGAAGAGACACAAACTGTGGTATCTGCGAGTGCAACATATAAACTTCGGTTTCGTAGGTATCCACTTGATAATGGTTCGCGATGCAGGTGTATGTAGAACAACATCTGTTGGATTATCCTGTCTATAATGTTTGTTTCGCAAACCGCTATATAGCATTTACGTGCGACTTTGCCAATCGACAGCTGAATGAACACTTGTGTGGAAAACTTAGGTACTGTACTTGCTAAACGGACGCAGCAGTACATCGCTTAGCAGTTGACGGACAGGTACAGATGCAGACGAACACCTCCATATTGATCTGTTGTGAAGCTGGCGCTCCCCTCTGCAGCCGAGACTGCGAAAAGCACGCAGGGACAGTGGCACCGGACACGGAGGTAGCTGGTTACAGTCCAGGAACTGGAAAAATAGGGTTAAGTTCAGCATGTAATTCGTTATATAAAAAAAAACTAAAAAAACTGGCCAGATGCTGCTAGGACTCGCGCACTGAGGTTTCCGTACGAACTTAGTTACGAATATAGACAGTTCATCCGTCTCGGGAATCGAAAATCTCGACCATTTTTGCCTGTTAGCGACACTGATACTGGCAAGATATCGCTCCCAGGGATTCCAAGACTTTCGAGAATGTTTTAATTTCAAATTTGACGGATGGGAAATGACTAAAGAAATATTCTGGGATTTTATCCTATACTTGTCTTGTTTATTACCACATTACATGGTTCTAAGTCAGAAGTCAAAAGCAAGTACCCTATAGGTTCTGATGATTGGTGGCAAATGGCCGTATCTTTAGATTGAACTGACTTAGAAGCTTACCATTTATTACGACCCCAAGGCACCACTGGTCATAAATTTCAGCCTGATGCGTGTACCAGTCCCTGAGAAAAAAGGAATCGTAACACACGGACGGACTGACATAGAGACAGTCTGATAACAAATGACAAAACAATATCTTTCGTGCAATACAATAACAGAGTTACAGTTTGCAGATTTTTTTCTTTGGTTGCACTGCGAAACCTTGCTTCTTACCAAATTTCATCATTCTAGGCGAACAGGAAATACCCTAAGGGTTTTGATGAGTGAGGTTGTGAGTATCAAAATATATGACATAATAAATGGCCGTATCTTTTGACTGCAGTTGTAACACCTGTTTTTGACCCAATTTGTATCTGTATAGATATTTCTATGTCAATTTGTAGTATTGCTTATATATAATGTTGTATCTGTCATGGAAATTCTTTGACCATGTATACATGTTTCAGTTATGTGAATTTTTGAATGATGTTGTTTAAATTATGCTTGTGAATTTAAATAGGAAATGAAATAATTGTTATACAATGTACTATAAATGACTTGGTCCATAGTTAGGGAACAGGGGGTTGAATGTAAAAGATGTAGGGAAGCCCCGCAGCTACGGAAGCAGCCTGGCGGAGCGGAAAAGGTGTGGTTGGCGCGCAAGTGTCAACTCGTCTTTTGTGAGGGGTAAGGCGTCTGGGCTGAGCAGTGCTATGGTTAACATCTCGCTAGCAGCAGTGGATCATAGTGGCTCATATTCCTGGAGTTTTCAGGCCAGAAGAGCTTAAGGGTAGTAACATACGTTTTTCCGTGGGGTCCGCCTTCAGCAAAACACAATTTTTTTTGTCCCAGACATGTTTCACTGCAGTTGCAGCATCATCAGCGGTGTTTTAATTATTATTATGGCTGTTAAACATAAGGAACGTTCTTTACTGTTTAAATACATATGAATCTTAGTTTCTGAGTCATAATTACAGGTTTTTGAAGAGCATATAAAATTGTGTATTCATACCTTCTTACGACACGGTGTGGTTTTCCTGCTGTATTACGTTTTTACACTGACTGGTTTTCCTTACAGTTTGTCGCCTGCATCTATATACAACATTCTGTTTAGTTTACTCAAACTGAGTTTAAGAATGAACTGTTTACTGTGTTATCTATTCTAATGAAGGTGGTTAATGCACAGACATAGAGACCCTGTATTAGGCTATGAAGTTATAGATTATGATCATTAGTAGACCCCCTGATTTAAATTCAGAATCATTTCAAGCTTTTCCCTGTTCAGTATTGCTACTAGCTTCATGTGTGTTGCACCTAGTTCAGTTAAGTACGTGTTGTTGAGAGGCATATGTTGCTGTTTACTATCTGAGTGGCCATTTGCTTATCGGACTTACTAGCACATTTATCTGCAAGGTCTGTTAACAGATATAAGGATAGAGTTAAGGGTGTGAGTCAGGGAAGTTTTGGTTAGCTTTCGCCCAGCGTTCTGCTTTATCATTTTGCGTGACACAAAAATGCCTAATTAGGCTGGCGACCTGTTTTAATATGTAATGTTACATCTTGCTTTTGTGTTGGAAATCGTCTGTTCCAGACCCACCGTTTACTATTGTTTATATTCGGCTGGAGTGTTTCGGAAACGAATCCCAGTTTGATTGCTCTGTTTCCATTAGGTTATCTCACGGTCAACTTTCTCAAAATTTCCTCGCAGAGGTATAACGTTAGCAACGATTGCCGTTTAAGGTGGTCGGTGGTAACGTTACACAGTGACTTGGAAGCTTCAATGTATCACACCGTCAAGGAACCTTATTCCTTAGTGTGTGACAAATTTCAAGTTGATACGTCTACCCGTTGCTGAGAAAACGGCTTTTTTTAACAGACGGACAGAAAGACAGACAGACAGAGTGCTCCTATAAGCTTTCCGTTTTGACCGATTGAGATACGGAACCCTAAAATCGATTTGTCATTCCTCTACTGGGCGCAAAAGTATAAGAAAACTGTACGATATGGGATGTATTTTAATTTGACGCCTAGCGCGCAGTTAAATAAAAATATCAACTACCACATTGCAAAGTAGACCTTGCAGAATGAATGGGACATGTGAATACTTCGGGGATTTATAGCATGAACATAGCTAAACAATACAATGAACATGTTAACTTTATAGAGAGACGATATGTTTGCCCACACGAGAGACTTCTGCGTCAGTCGTCTGGCCAGGGTGTCAGTGAATGTGACTGTCTACGTAGAGGAGTCATTTGATCTGCTTGCCGTGGAGTCCTACCGTCTTTTCACTTTGTGTATACAGTGATCTGTCTGGAGTTCCAGGGCCGGATGAACTACCAGAACTGAATTGTCGGCTTACTGCAGACACTCCTGTATCGGAGGCCCCTCGCGCGGCAGCGTGGCGACAATAGACCGCCTCCGACTGCGGCGTGAAGTTCGGTGTTGGCCGCGCACTAACTGCAACTGTCTCGCAGTCAAGTCAGCCTTGTGGCAGCAGAATATGCAGCTGATTGGCTTAAGACGGGACAAACTCAGGGCCACCAATTGATTTGTCTTCCCCCAGTACGACTGAACCGCTCCCTTTTGCAATTCCTTTCTGCTTCTGACGAGTATGGTTCTTGCATTCTGTTGTGTTTCGCCAGTATATCTACTTATTTCGGTTGTAATTTCTGGTGATACAAAGACTCTCCAGAACAAATGAAAGAGTTGATAAGCGATGATGATCGCTTTTTTTACGAGATTGGTGAATATACGAGGGCTGTTCAGAAAGTAGGGAACCTCTTGGCACTAAAAAAAAAAAAAAAAAAAAAGAGCAAATATATTTTATTTTATACATCTGGGAGAGCGACTGACAAACTACTTTTCCACATAGTCACCAAACACACTGAGGCACTTATCATAGCGGTGGACAAGCTTTGAAAGACCTTCGTCGTAAAATTCTGCCGCCTGAGACTTCAGCCAATGAGTCACGCCCGCCTGGAGTTCCGCGTCGTCATCAAAGCGCTGCGTTGCAAGCCAGTTCTTCATCTTGGGAAACAAGTGGAAGTCGCTTGGTGCAAGATCGGGCTGTAGGGTGGATGGGGAAAAATTTCCCATTTGAATGAAATAAGGAGTTCTTTAGTGCAGTTTGCCGTCTGAGGTCGGGCATTGTCATGCAAAAACAAAATTTGAGGTATGAAACTTCCTGGCAGATTAAAACTGTGTACCGGACCGAGACTCGAACTCGGGACCTTTGCCTTTCGCGGGCAAGTGCTCTACCAACTGAGGTACCCAAGCACGACTCACGCCCCGTCCTCACAGCTTTACTTCTGCCAGTACCTCGTCTCCTACCTTCCAAACTTTACAGAAGCTCTCCTGCGAACCTTGCAGAACATATCAGCGCACACTCCGCTGCAGAGTGAAAATCTCATTCTGGAAACATCCCCCAGACTGTGGCTAAGCCATGTCCCCGCAATTCCTTTCTTTCAGGAAAGATAGTTCTGCGACGGATGCGACCATCATGATGCTGTAAACAGAACCTGGATTCATCCGAAACAATGACGTTTTGCCATTCGTGCACTCAGGTTCGTCGTTGAGTACACCATCGCAGGCGCTCCTATCTGTGATGCAGCGTCAAGGCTAACCGCAGCCATGGTCTCCGAGCTGATAGTCCATGCTGCTGCAAACGTCTTCGAACTGTTCGTGCAGATGGTTGTTGTCTTGTTGTCTTGTTGTCTTGTTGTTGTCTGTTGACTCAGGGATCGAAACGTGGCTGCACGGCCCGTTACAGCCATACGGATAAGAAGCCTGTCATCTCGACTGCTAGTGATACGAGGCCGTCGGGATCCAGCTCGGCGTTCCGTATTACCGTCCTGAACCCACCGATTCCATATTCTGCTAACAGTCATTGGATCTCGACCAACGCGAGCAGCAATGTCGCGATACGATAAACCGCAATCGCGATAGGCTACAATCCGACCTTTATCAAAGTCGGAAACGTGATGGTACGCATTTCTCCTCCTTACACGAGGCATCACAACAACGCTTCACCAGGCAGCGCCGGTCAACTGCTGCTTGTGCATGAGAAATCGGTTGGAAACCTTCCTCGTGTCAGCACGTCGTAGGTGTCGCCACCGGCGCCAGCCTTGTGTGAATGAAAAGCTGATCTTTTGGATATCACAGCATCTTTTTTCTGTCGGTTAAATTTCGCATGTAGCAATTTTAATGGCCAGTAATGTATACGCAAAACTTCGAGATGTGAAAATATAGGGGAGTCCATAGAGTCCATAGAGGTTGGAAAGAGGTTGTGCCAGACAACTTGTGAGAGTTAGATAATGAACGTGAGCGTTCAGAGAGGATAGGCAAAACGCGACATGACGCAGGAGGGCGGAATGTGCGGGCTGATTATTCCGCCTGTCCTAGAACGAATAGAATACGAGCACGGGAGTAATCTCCACCGCGTATTGTTACCCGATGCACCGAACATTACCGCAAGCCAGCGCATTGGAGCACAGTAATCGCAATAGGAGGATAGCTGCTGGCTATGAAAGCAGCGCGTGATAAACTGTGTGAAGGCGTGCGCGGGACGTGATGCGGCGTGACGTCGATTAACGAGCGCCGTGCCTAATCTGGCGCGCCGCCCGCGTGCGTGAGCCCGTGCGTGGCCGCGCACCTCTGGCGCGTATTACAGAGCTCTGCTGCGCCCTCACCTGATCCGGAAGCTGTTCCTGTCGCAAACTTCCGGTCGCGCCTGCGGCCGCCCCCAGCTTCTTCTTCGCTGGCTCCCGCCTCTTAGCGTGTGGTGCAGGTTTTAACCACCGGTATTTTGCAAAAATAAATGAAAAACCCATACTAGTTGCTAGACACAGAGTCCAAATCAGAGTTAAACAACCAACCACTCAGCGTGATTACATATTTTCTACCTCTTACCCAACTAGAATCTTCTGATTGCGGGTAATCACTACCGGCGTACCACAGGGCTGGATGTCAGGTCCGGTCTTGTTCCTCTTACATACAACTGGTTTCCAGCACTTACACTACTGGCCATTAAAATTGCTACACCACGAAGACGACGTGCTACAGACGCGAAATTTAATCAACAGGAAGAAGATGCTGTGATATGCAAATGATTAGCTTTTCAGAGCATTCACACAAGGTTGGCGCCGCTGGCGACACCTACAACGTGCTGAAATGAGGAAAGTTTCCAACCGATTTCTCATACACAAACAGCATTTGACCGGCGTTCCCTCGTGAAACGTTCTTGTGATGCCTCGTCTAAGGAGGACAAATACGTACCATCACGTTTCCAACTTTGATAAAGATCAGATTGTAGCGTATAGCGATTGCGGTTTATCGTATCTCGACATTGCTGCTCGCGTTGGTCGAGATCCGATGACTGTTAGCAGAATATGGAATCGATGGGTTCAGGAGGGTAATACGGAAAGCCGTACTGGATCCCAACGGCCTCGTATCACTAGCAGTCTTGATGACAGGCATCTTATCAGCATGATTGTAACGGATCGTGCAGCCACGCCTCGATCCCTGAGTCAACAGATGGGACGTTTGCAAGACCAACAACCATCTGCACGAACTGTTCGACGACGTTTGCAGCAGCATGGACTATCAGCTCGGAGACCATTGCTGCGGTTACCTTTGACGCTGCATCATAGACAGGAGCGCCTGCGATGGTGTACTCAACGACGAACCTGGGTGCACGAATGGCAAAACGTCATTCTTTCGGATGAATCCAGGTTCTGTTCACAGCATCATGATGGTCGCATCCGCGTATGGCGACATCGAGGTGAACGCACATTGAAAGCGTGTATTCGTCATTGCCATACTGGCGTATCACCCGGCGTGACGGTATGGGGTTCCATTGGTTACACGTCTCGGTCACCTCTTGTTCGCATTGACGGCACTTTGAACAGTGGACGTTACATTTCAGATGTGTTACGACCCGTGGCTCTATCCTTCATTCGATACCTGCGGAACCCTACATTTCAGCAGGCTAATGCACGACGGCATGTTGCAGGTCCTGTACGGGCCTTTCTGTATACAGAAAATGTTCGACTGCTGCCCTGTCCAGCACATTCTCCAGATCTCTCACCAACTGAAAACGTCTGGTCAATGGTGGCCGAGCAACTGGCTCGTCACAATACGCCAGTCACTACTCTTGACGAACTGTGGTATCGTGTTGAAGCTGCATGGGCAGCTGTACCTGTACATGCCATCCAAGCTCTATCTGACTCAATACCCAGGCGTATCAAGGCCGTTATTACGGCCAGAGGTGGTTGTTCTGGGTACTGATTTCTCCGGATCCATGCACCCAAATAGAATGAAAATGTAATCACATGTCAGTTCTAGTATAATATATTTGTCCAATGAATACCCGTTTATCATCTGCATTTCTTCTTGCTGTAGCAGTTTTAATGGCCAGTAGTGTACTAGTTGCTAGACACAGAGGCAAAATCAGAGTTAAACAACCAACCACTCATCGTGATTACATCTTTTCTACGTCCTACCTAACTAGCATCTTCTGATTAGCGTGTTAATCACTACCGGCGTACCACAGGGGTGGATATCAGGTCCGTTCTTGTTCTTCTTACATACAACTTGTTTCCAGCACATATGAAAGAAGCATAAATAATTCTCTCTCCTGACGATGGAAATATTGTAGTTAATCCTAACACAGTACCATCAGCACGTGAAAATGAAAGTAATAATCTCTTGAAAATTAATAACGATTCTCTGCAAACAGACCTTGGTTTAATTTAGGCAAAACACGGTACCTTCATTTCGGCACTACGCAACGCCTGACAACACCCCTAGAAATAGTGCATGAGAGTAAATCAATTAATGAACAGAATGAAACTTCCTGGCAGATTAAAGCTGTGTGCCGGGCGGAGACTCGAACTCGGGACCTTTGCCTTTCGCGGGCAAGTGCCCTACCAACTGAGCTATACAAGCACGATTCACGACCCATCCCCACTGCTTCAGTTCTGCCAGAACCTTCCAAACTTCACAGAAGCTCTTCTGCGAATGTTCGCAGAAGAGCTTGTGCAACTCATTTCTAGCCATCAGCGAAAAATTGGCCGGACACCCATCGTGTTGATACCATATTCTGTTCGTTGTTCTTAAAGGTATTTCTTCCAATGACAGACGTAATGTTTCTTGCAGGAATGTCGTGTACTGCTACGATTAAGATTTCCTTCGATGAAATAGGGGCTTATAATTCTGTTCTCCAGAATCCCACACCACACATTCACCGACCACGGTTTTTGGTGTGTAACTTGCCGCAACCAACACGGATTTTCAGTTGCCCCATAATGCATGTTATGCAAATTAACATTTCCATGGTTCGTGAATGTAGCCTCGTCAGTAAATAAAATCAAAGTAATAAATGTGTCATCCCTCTGAATCTGAAATTGATCCCATGGGCAGAATCAATGCGACACATACAATCCTTACAAGTTAATTCTTGGTGGAGACTGATATGGTAGGATGATACTTATGGCAATCCAGAACAGGAACAACACTGCTCTGACTCTGGCTCATGCCAGATTCCCTTGCGATGTGACGCGAACTAACTGAAGGATCTCGAACCACAATGGCAAGAGAACCAACTTCGGTTTTCTCATTAGTAACTCTGTTTTGCCGGATATGTTGCCGATGTGTTAAAGATCCAGTTATTCTCAATTTATCATCCACATATTTGAATGTTTGACGTGTAGGGTGAGTACATTGAGGATATCTTTCAGCGTATAAGTCTCTAGCTCTCATTGAATTTCGTTGACCGTCTCCGTATACGAGAAGCATATCGACTTGTTCTTCGAAGGGGTAAATGTATGGAATGGCTCTGAGCGCTATGGGACTTAACTTCTGAGGTCATTAGTCCCCTACAACTTAGAACTACATAAACCTAACTAACCTAAGGACATCACGCACATCCATCCCGAGGCAGAATTCGAACCTGCGACCGTAGAGGTCGCGCGGTTCCAGACTGTAGCGCCTAGAACCGCTCGGCCACTCCGGCCGGCGAAGGGGTACATCATTGACATTCGCTTGATTCGACGATACTAGTCTTACCGTTCCTATTAGTGTTGTATTGCGAAACCATCGAATGGTGTTTACATGTCAATGCCACGTTAGATGGATTCGCCGTATTCGGCGAATATCTACTATTTGCACGATACACGAGAGAGAATTGTCAGAGCATGTGCTTCGATAAGTGCCGAAGTGGTAAGGAATACCACTCAATCCATGATAAGAATATTGCAGCACTGCATTGATACCAGTGGTTATCAGTTTGTAAACTACAAACTAATCCCCTTAAAATGATTGAGGAGTTTCTTTTTTATTTTTATTTCATTAATCTATTAAATCATAACGTACATAATAATTTTTATACAGGTTTTCTTCTATGGGCCCAGCAGCGTAATATATGTCTGATAACGAAATGATTATTACAGCAGATGCACCAAGTAGCTGTTTATAATAAGTAAACTTTATTTACGACATAAGTTTTAGAACACCAAAATGGGTAACATATGCAACAACCAAAACCAATAGTAACAACTTCTTGATAATAAAATAATATCGCTGTTCGTCTACACAATCTTTGCAAACATATAGCGTCGTAAGAGTGGAACTGTCAAACGGCTGTCACTTCGTAATTAACATTTTATTTTCAAAATTTTGACTTCGTTTACCGTCTTATTAAAGCAGTGACAGTTATAAAACAGTCCACTGACGACGTGGCATGGATCTCACATCAATCAAGACGTGAGTAAAATACAGCTACTTTTAATATAAATGACGTTGACATCCATACCCGGTGTCACCAAAATTGTAATTGCAGGTACTTGAAAATGGCGATAAAGCCGAAGCAGTACGTCGTAAATAAAGTTTACTTACTATAAGCAGCTATTGGCTGCATCTACTCCAATAATTTTTATACAGTTCAATGATGAAATTTAATATTGAATTACAGGCTTTTAATTCGAAAACTGCGGTAAAAAGCTGTTTTTTGCAGGTTGGTTATCAAAAACTTCTCCGTGCTAGGGCTCACAGGTTCGGCCTATGTCTAGGGGAGCAGAGACCCTGGTTACAGCCGTGGTACCACTGCAGGAAGGCGTGTTCCAGTCGCAGGTCATATATCCTGGCCTCCATCCAACGTGCCAGCTGTAGACTGGCCTCCACTCTGAACTAGTCTCTCAAGCGCGGTGTGTGCAGTTGCGGTGTGAAATCGTCGGTCTGCTACAGGTGTGTTGTGACAGTCGTAGCCGCCGCAAGTTGCGCTTCAGGACTGCACGACACTAGCTTTACGCCTCGCCCGAGCCCATCGACACCGGCATTGGACTCTTGATGACTGGAAACATGTTGCGTGGTCGGACGAGTCTCGGTTCAAATTGTATCGAGCGGAGACAACCTCGTGAATCCATGGACCCTGCATATTGTCAGGGGACTGTTCAAATTGGTGGAGGCTCTGTAATGGTGAGGAGCGTGTGCAGTTGGAGTGGTCTGGGACCGCTGATACGTCTAGATACGACTCTGACAGGTTACACGTACGTAAGCATCCAGTCTGACCCTTTGCATCCATTTCTGTCCATTGTGCATTCCGACGGACTTGGGCAACTTCAGCAGGACAACGGCACATCCTACACGTCCAGAATTGCTATAGAGTGGCTCCAGGAACACTCTTCTGAGTTTAAACACTTCCGCTGGCCACCAAAGTGCCCAGACATGAACATTATTGAGCATATCTGGGATGCTTTGCAACGTGCAGTTCAGAAGAGATCTCTACCCCCTCGTACTCTTACGGATTTATGGACAGCCCTGCAAGATTCATGGTGTCAGTTCCCTCCAGCACTACTTCAGACATTAGCCGACTCCACGACGCGTCGTGTTGCGGCACTTCTGCGCACTCGCGGGGGCCGTACACGATATTAGGCAGGTATTCCAGTTTCTTCGGCTCTGCAGTGCATCACGAGCTGCTGTCTGGGCTTGGTCTCGTTACTGTAGCACAGTGACTCATTTGATGCTATTTTCCTGTGATAAGCTAGCACCTTTTCGGAATTAACTGTCAGTAGAATTGATAGTGGACTCTATCATAACTTTCGCGCACCAAATAACAAAACTCATTAATTATAAAACATTAAACCCTCCAAAATACGTGGATATAAAAAACACAAACGATAGATTTACTGTAGGTTTACTGTAGGTTGCAGCTGTGGTTGACAACTCCGATTCGTAACAATATCGCAGCGAAAGAAACATAGCAGTCAGAACAGAAGACAGTAACATACTCATTCGCGGATTTGCGTCAGCATAAATACACTTCATCACACGTGCTAGCAATCGTATGGTGCTGAACACACAAAATGATAATCAGAAAGATGAACGCCAGCCATGTATGTGCAGTGTCGTAGGCTAAAACACATATCTTAATTTGAAACACAAGGCGTCAGGTACTATGCAACATGATTATGAGTATCAATTTTGATTCACCAACCATGCAAGAAAGTTTCTAGTATCTCACTCTTTACATAAACACTTTCAATACGACAATATTAATGGTGGATACTTTTTACTACTATCCAGGACAGAGGAAGGTTTCAACTAGTGACAAGATAATTGGCACGACAGCACAAAGACAACATTTACCGCTGTCAGTGAATTGTTTGTGAAAATGTACGAGCTAACTGAGATGTCACTTTACAAAAAAGTGCGGACCCTGCCTGAAGTACAACGGTGGACCCACACACTGCATTACCGTAGCTATTATATCTTAGGAAATACTGGCGGCGCTTTCGGTTTTTGTGAGTGCGCGACTCCTCAGTCGCTTACGCTTCTTGTAGATCCTGCAGCACTGGTAAGGGCACCTTCCATAATGCTGCCATTTTTACTATTCCAACGGTATCTGAAGCGAGTGATCGTTCGACACGAAAATTAGTCTACTTTCCTTATTTTCATTCTCATATGTCGTAATTATATTTTGGAGTAACTCCTCCCATTCTAGAAAGATATTTTTGGATCAGAAACGGGCGGTTCGGGCAATAAGTGGTGTAAGTTCGCGAACCTCTTGTCGACCTCTGTTCACTAGTCTGGGTATTTTGACATTGGGCTCTCAATATGTATATCCTTACGGTCTTTTCTTGTTAACAATATCAGCTTATTCCCAAGAATAAGCAGCTTTCACTCAGTTAATACTCGGCAGAAATTCAACCTGCGTTTGGATGGGACTTACTTAACTCTTGTGCTGAAAGGTGTGCAGTATACTGCTGCATCCATTTGCAATAAGCTACCACAACAATTCAAAGATCTTAGCAATAATCCAATTGAAGAGTTTCCTCATAGATCACTCCTTCTATTCTGTCGAGGAGTTCCTTGAAAAATTAAGCTTATTCTTGTTTCATTGTTGATTGCGTTTACTTCAACTTATGGCTTAGGTTCATAAACGTAATATTTTTTATCTATTATTACTTATATGTTGTAATCTCATGTACTGACGCTTTCCATGACCTTGGAGATTTGTTCCTCAGTTTCATCGTACGGAACTTAACGTGTAAATAAAGAAATAAAACCGAAGTCAAGAATGGACACTTGGTTCTTCCAGCACGACAACGCTACAGCTCACTGCGCCAAAGCTTGCGCCGAATATTTGCGGGTTACAGGACTGAAACTTCTCGAGCACCCTCCTTACAGTCCAGACCTTGCTCCTTGTGACTTTTCACTGTTCCCGCACGTGAAAATGAAGCTGAAAGGAGTGCAGTTTGCAAGTGATGAGGACCTGCTTTGGGCTTGGAACAACCAGTGTGCCTTACTCCCTACAGAAACTTGGGAGAACTGGTTTAGGGATTGGTTTCGGGGGATGGAGACGTGTATTCAATGTGGTGGAAATTACTTAGAGAATATTAAATAAACAACTCTGTATTGCGAAACTTTCCTGGTACCCTTTATACATTTAGAAAATGAAACTCGCGCGAAGAGGAAAACAAGGACCAACACTTCTGTTCTCTGAGCGACAGCGAAAGCATGTTTGTTTGGAAAGCAGAGCGAGATTTGTCCCCAAGGCCGTGTGGCGGTCTGTTCTCTTTCTTTCTTTCTTTCTCGTCCTTTTTCAGAAGCCGTAGCCGAGCTGTCTGAGCGCTGCACAAAAAGCGTGGCCTGTACCCCATACCGCGCCCGTATCTTCTTGCGGGCCGGCTGTAGGCCACGACTGCCAAACACTTCCGTTATGAACCTCACCGTAAAAACGTACACCGTACAGTCCTAATTTTGCTACAAACAAGTGATTCAAATATAGGACTGGTTTTACGAAGCTATCCTGCAGGGCAGTGCGGTGGGACCAGAGGCGCTGGGGCGGAACAGTCGGGCACCGTCTAATACAACGCTGTCGCTGGCCGCGGGTCAAGCAAGCTACTCATCCAAACGAAGCGCGCTGCGCTGTCCACTCGTAGTACGGGTGCTAGTGGGAAACGTTTCAACTTAGCCGGGTTGCACAAAATAAACGGACACGCCGCTGTAACAAAATTCTTCCGTCCGAACTCGTGGTCTGACGTTGTCTTTCATTTCCCCTATGCACTGTAACATGTCTGGAAGTATTGGCAAATGGCTCTGAGCACTATGGGACTCAACTGCTGAGGTCATAAGTCCCCTAGAACTTAGAACTACTTAAACCTAACTAACCTAAGGACAACACACACATCCATGCCCGAGGCAGGATTCGAACCTGCGGCCGTAGCGGTCGCGCGGTTACAGACTGTAGCGCCAGAACCGCTCGGCCACCAGCGGCCGGCTGGAAGTATTGTGCGAAAATATTATGCCTGACAAGTATACGCAGTTGGGTTTGTGTACCATCATACAGGAAATTACGGACTTCCATATAGGGCAAATGCCGGTTTCAGCTTCGGCGCATTCGTGACAGCAGTCGCAGGTACGCTAGGGCTGTCTTAGAACTACATCTTCAACTGTTGCGACGACGTACGGAAGTTCGTGGGGAAACTTTGTCAGCTAAGCGCGGCGATGGAAGGGGAAATACGCTCACTGAGACAGCAGGGCGTTCAACGGATGTATTACCTATATCAATACATCACAGTAAACTCCGAGCTTATTACCTTTCTAGACCACAATATTCGTTAAAACAATGAGACGGGAAAGACAGACGCGAAATACTTGCGATAAAGCAGCCGTTAACAATCCGCCTTTAAATTTTTGCAAACATTGCGCGGGTTCTGCAAGAGTGTGAGTGGATACATATCACTTAGATATAAGTTCCTTAAAGCGTGCTGTCACCTTTATGGGCCTGTACCTTCCCAATGTATGTGTCCAAGACTGTTCCAGTGGGCATGTTGATGAATCAGCACTTCTCCGTTCCCCATTAAGGTTCGGTCCGTATATTGTCTGTTGTTCTGGCCCGTATTTCGAAAACAGCCCAGAGCCTGTTTACTGGCCCCACAGCGGATTATTATGACGGAACAAAACGCGCTTTCGACGGATCAAAACTTCAGGACAGGAAGCGTATGAGAAAAAGATCCGCTGCTAATATCGAATGGATGTTAAACTATACGTCTTTCGGGATAGCTTTACCTTGAACGGATCCCACTAGTATTGAAAAAATAAAAAAGAGGTTCTAAGCACCATCGGACTTAACATCTGAGGCCATCAGTCCAATAGACTTAGAACTACGTAAACCTAACTAACCTAAGGGCATCACACACAGCCATGTCCGAGGCAGGATTCGAACCTGCGACCGTAGCACCCGCGTAGTTCTGGACTGAAGCGCCTAGAACTGCTCGGCCACAGCGGCCGGCACTAATATTGCTGTTTGACAGTATATTTTCGAATGTCAGGCAGGACCAGAAAGGAAAGTCTTGGAGCGGCCTTTCTTTTTTATTTGGTTTGCGTTTATTCAACCACATCGCTAGCGATTTCGAACAAATAGGAAAAAAATTGACATAGAAATGTCTCAAGGAAGACAATATGAGCTATAATTTAAGAGTACGCTGAAAGATGAAAATTAAAACACCTGGATCCGTCCACAGCTCGAGGCCTAGTGGCTAGCGTTGCTACCTTTGGGTCACGGGGGTCCCAGGTTCGATTCCCGGCCGGGTTGGGCATTTCTCTGCCCGGGGACTGGGTGTTTATGTTGTCCTCTCATTTCATAATCATCATTCGTGACAGTGGCTAGATTGGACTGTGAAAGAAAATGGGACTTTGTACGGGCCCTGATGACCGCGCAGTTGAGCGCCCCACAAACCAAATCTACGGTCGCAGGTTCGAATCCTGCCTCGGGCATAGATGTGTGTGATGTCCTTAGGTTAGTTAGGTTTAAGTAGTTAAAAGTTCTAGGGGGCTGATGACCACAGATGTTAAGTCCCATAGTGCTCAGAGCCATTTTGAACCAGCCAAATATCAACACCTGCATCCCTCTCTTTTACATTTAATTTATTTACGTAACCAGTTTTGGTGATTCATTACATCATATTCTGGTCCCTTGACCAAAATAAATTGTGAGGAATCCATTTTCGTGTGTGATGTACGTTGATCGAGACGCCTGAAGATGATGGTGCAGTGGAACACCAAAACTGGTTGCGCAAACCTATTAAAAGCAATTGATTAGCAGAAGTCCTCGTAATTTACAGGGATTGACACACAAAGAAACGATGAAATGTGTATCAAATTAGCCAGAAGACCACAAATCGCGTAGCAGCGCTAGCGAAAGAATAACAATAACACTAAGAAGAAATGGTCTGTACTGGCGTACTGCTGTTATCGATCCCCCCCCCCCCCCCCCCCCGCCTCTCTCTCTCTCTCTCTCTGTCTGTATCTTTGCTTGTTAAAAGGACACAGCGGTGAGGAGATCTTGCGAGCTCTTTCCATTTTGTAACGTTCTACTGGAAACACCTCTGTTGGCGACGTATGATAAAAGCTGCGCCAGCATTGCGAAGATGCAGACATGTGACGGGTCAGAGGTGCGATAGCTCAGGGCCACCGCATCGCGTTGAACAACGCGCAGCTAGGGTCTATGCCCGCGTTTCGCAAGGACTTGTCTCCGACATACGGGTCCACCAGACCAGTTAAAACTTGTTATCGTCGCTGAACGAGAGTCAGAACTTGACATCGCTGCTTACCGAGCAACGGCGATGCTAAGCGCATGTAGCGGCCGGAGGGGGGAAGTATCGTACACAAGGCGCTCTGTGCCCAACCACAGCTGATACGATGTCTGTTCACCCCAGGGGCTGGCATTCCTCGCCTTCTGCGTGCGAAGGTACGGCAAGCTCGTTTGGACCCTTCTGACCGAGCGAGGCAATACTACTCGCGTGGAACACGGCTTGCTTTATTCACATACGACGTCTTGCAGACAATAGCCGCAGGAGAACAAGTAGAGCCCGTCTTTTTGGATTTCCGTAAAGCATTCGACGCTGTTCCACATCGCCGACTACTAACGGCGCCGTGGCACACAGTGAACTCCAGCGAGAACAGGCTAGGTAATGAAGATCTGGACAACATCTTAAGTGTGATGACTCAAATAGATCGGTCCATACGAAGTATATCCCAAATACATAACGCGTATCTCTTGAAAATGGTTAAAGCCGGAAACGAGTAGCTAACAAATACTCAGCACTGTGGTGCAGACAATTAAACATGTCTTTTCTTCAAAGGATTGTTGTTTTTATGTTGTAATGCAAGTGGTTGTTCGAGTAATTGTAGAAACTGCGAACTACCGTAATTAAACGAATATTCGCGTTCTTATCGAGTACCGGGCGAGTGGAATATCCATTTTCCTGCACATTATTTCAACGGCAGATGTAGAGGTTTTCATGAGTGAGCGACATAACCCGAAGTCAAGTAGCGACGTCAGGATATCAGGATAACTGCAGACTTAGGAACCTTCACGAGAAAGGCTTGCGAGCAGCCACACTTGTCTCTGGCCACATAACTGTTGTTATAGTTGTGGTCTTCAGTTCGAAGGATGCTTGTCTACAGCTCTTCGCCACGCTAGTCTATCCTGTGTGAGCTTGTTCGTCTCTGCCTAACTAATGCTACTTACACCCGTTCATACCTGCTTACCCATCCTCAGGTTACAATTTTTCCTAACTGAGATCGGTCGACAAGGACATTTAATGGGACATCAGACAATAATTAATTAGCTGATGGAGAGAAATGTTCATCTTTTTTTGAAATGAAAATGATGAACATTTCTCTCCATTGCTGATGAAATCTTCTCGGGCTTCCATCCGGGTAATTGCGTCGAAAACCGGCTACGTTTCGATGAGTGTCTGTTTTCGCCAGAAGATGATGAGAATGACACTCATCGAAACGTCGCGGATTTTCGACATAGCTACCCGGATGGAAGCCCGAGAAGATTTCATCAGCAGTATACACTGGGAAAGCCTACATTCACATATTTCTCTCCATTAGCTAATTAACCGTTGTTTGATGTCCCAGTAAGTGTCCTTGCCGACCGATCCCTTCTTTTAGTCTATTTGTGTTAAAAATTTGTCTTTTCCACATTTCAAACGCTTCTATTCTTTTCTGGTCAGAACTGTTTGTCGTCCTCGTTACAAGGCTACACTCCAGACAACTACCATCGGTAAAAGCCTTTTAACATTTAAATTTGTATTATGTGTTAATAAACTCTTCTTTTTTCAGAAACGCTTTTTCATGCTATTGCCAGATACTATTTATGTCCCCTGTACAGTTGCACAAATGATATAAGTCATCGACTGCTTTTTGTGTCTCATTTTCTAATATAATTCCCTGAAAGCAGAATTAATCGATTCGACTTCGTTCCATTAACCGCGTGTTAGTTTATTGATACGCATCTTATAACCTCTTGTTATTCCCTGGTAGACAGCAGTCGGCCAGTCAGAGCAGGTTCAAAAAATGGTTCAAATGGCTCTGAGCACTATGGGACTCAACTGCTGAGGTCATTAGTCCCCTAGAACTTAGAACTAGTTAAACCTAACTAACCTAAAGACAGCACAAACATCCATGCCCGAGGCAGGATTCGAACCTGCGACCGCAGCGCCTTTAACCGCACGGCCACTTCGGCCGGCGGTCAGAGCAGGCGTAAGGCCTAATCCTTGAGAGGTATTTACATGATGGGTAATTCTTCGGTTCCTAAATTTTATCCGAACTATGTTCATAACTAGGGTAGACTGAGGTATTTTTTGTAATTATATTAAGCCTCATAATTTTCGTTTACGTTTCACGAGTGTTCTATCTGCTCTCCACCGAGCGCAAGACAGACTGCCGGGCGGTAGGTAAACTCGTCAAATATTTTGCGAGCATCTCTGGAGTTAGTGCATCCACTTCTGTTTCTGTGGGTACCGAACATGCACATGGCGGCAAGCTGAAGATCTCCCGTTACATAAACGGTGTCTTGAAACTGGTGTGCCAGCGTCGAATCCTTCAAACTGCAGGTGCTGCAACGCCGCGCTCTCGACGAAAATCACACAGCACAGTTGTGACTGAACTGCACGTTTAGAAACGGAGAAAGAAAAATGCCTTTCCTTGCAGTGTTATTGCCTTGTCGACTAGATGGAAACTCGCTGATGAACGAGCGCGAACTAGCTAGCTGTGCCAGCTACACAGCGGCCGTCAACTTCAAACTGGCGCCAACGTAAACGTCTGGTTTCGATGCACGAATTAAAACTCACCCCACGTTTCTATCTACATTCATACAGAAGATACAACGTTCTGAAAAGGAATTAAACTTTTTGAAGTATCCTGTATTCCGCAGGAGAGTGACGTGACTGGAGAACAAGAAAGTCTTAGAAGTAGAGACACTTTCTCTCTGACCTTATGATGGCGATCACAATTAAAAACTGCGTAATTCTTGGCTTAACAAAAGAATGTTGCTTTCAGAAATTCTATGGACTCGAGGAAGACACAACGCGTAGGTGGCCTCACGGCTGATTCTTTGTGTTGATAGTAAGAATATGTAGAACTGATGAAGCGTATCCATTACGGAATTTTAGAAACCGTGGCTGTTAACTGAATGTAAATATTTGAAACTGCGAACAGTCACTTTTTTAGATAGTTGTTTATTATTCCATGAACCAGTTTTCGAACTTTCTCAAGTTCATATTCAGACGGTTTTCCGGAAGTTACATATTTTGTCACCGGGCCAGCACCCAGCATTACCTTAGAAATAGATATGTAACTTCCGGAAAACCATCTAAAAACCAACGTGAAAAGGTTCGGAAACCGGTTCATGGAATAATAAATAACTATCGAAAAAAGTGACTGGTTGCTGTTTTATGTATTTAGATATGTAGAACTTTCTTGAGGTCTGTGTGGTGTCCGGATGCTGTCGAACGTCCCGTGTATACAGTTGCAGCAGCTATCGGCTAATCTTGTGAGGAGACTGAACTTGGGCAGTCAACATTCCTTACTGATTTACCTCTAGGATTTTTATAGCAGACTGCCTCTGTGAATCCAGTGTTACATTTTCCTCTATGTATCCCGTGCTACTTTTCGTCTTGTTTACTCGTTTCGCTATATTGTGGATATAACATTTTGTTGATGTCGAAATTTGTCCTTTGTTAAACCTATGCAACTTCGTACCAGGGTACGACTTAAACTAATGTACTCGTATACTCAGAATTGTCGAAACAAACTACGGTAAAACATTTCCAGTGTTGAGATGGTCAATAAGCAAATGAAAAAAAATATTCTGCATTGCATCCACCATTGCCGGTTCCAAGTCCGGGGACTCATTTCGCAAGTGATGAGGAAGGAGGAGGGGGAGGAGTAACACCTTGTTAAAAAACCTGGGTCCATCTGGCTCCGGATGGTAGTACCCTGTAAGGGCCCCTGCCTAGGCTACTAGGTGAAACTTGATCAACGGTCTCAAAGGCGGAAGAGGAAGTTCAGATTCCCAACGGTGGAGACAGCGGAAGAACTACCTCCAGGACTCACAAACTTGGCTGTATTTTTTGTGGCCTTCGGGCCACACCCAAAATAACTTCCATCAATCATGGAAGTGTGGGATGTAAACTAGGACAAGTCGGAGTGTCTTGGAATCTCATCCAAATTTCAACATAGGCGATCAACGTACCTAGCAACTTTCAATGCAAACTTATTGTTGAAAACCGGAAAACTAAAACATCTAACAGATACGCTAAATAACCACAACGTACTCATAACAGCCATTCAAGAAACATGATAAATGGGTAAGAAGACACATGAAAACAAAAATCTCCTCAAAATTGATGAAGAATTTCCTAAAAACAACATAAGAAGCTTTTACAGAACTTTCAAACAAAGGTTACCAAGATGCAAAGCACCCACCCTCCAATTTCGAGATGTAAATGGGTCCATCGCTCACAACAACACGGAAAATTGCAAAATACTAGCAGGCTACTTTGATAAACTCTTGAATTGTGAACCCATCCTTGAAAAATTTGAATCCATCCCAAATAACCGCGAGAAGCCGGATTCAGAAACTGAGAAAGACATAATAGAATTAAAGATTTCAGAAAATTCACTTATTGATCGAACAGCTAAATTAATTACTAAAGATGAAAAGATAAGGTTCCAAGACAAATCTACACAAAAGTCCAAACCGTTCATCTCGGAAAAAGAGAGGAAGAGAAGATCAGAAAGAATGAAGAAATACTGGGCCCTAGGAAAAGAACAACCCTCAAAGAAATGATTGATCCAGCGTGCCCCAAAGAAGGTGAAACGAAAGAAGAAAGATGTTTCGTCAGCTAGCCAGCCACAGAGGTCTAGCCGCATCGTGAGACTGGTACGTTAATAAGGAGCCCTGACGTGTTCCGCGATACGTGGCACTGCACTTGCGCCGCCTTTTGCCGCCTACGGAACTCGTCGGTCAGCTGCCGTGACTCACGAGGAGGAAGGCGCGCTCTGCCTGCTGAGCGTCAGCGGGCTTTCCTCGGTGGGAGGACCGTGGTGCACGTTGGCCGCCCAAGTTCTGTCGCGGTGTGCGCCCCAAGTATTGCCGCGCCGCTACATCTTCCCGGGCCGTGGTCTCCGATGTGATTGGCCCCCGCTCGCCTCGCCTCGCCTCGGCCTGCGGCACGCACTATCGACCTGCGTAGCGGCCGCAACAGGCGCCACAAAGGGCCGGGCCTTCCCTCCTGGCCTCCCTCCCTCCCTCCCCTCCACCCACCCCCTTCGGTATTTAAGCAGGCGGAAAATTATTTTGTGCTGCGGCGCACGAGGGCTGGGGCTGGGGGCTGTCTACCGCACTCTGCCCGTGCCTAGGGAGCGCCACTTAGTGCGGCGTTTAAAGGCGTCTCTCTCGCTCAACACTCAGCAAAAGGGGTCCACTCTGCTCGCGAGATCGCCCAGTGCCAAAGCACCGGTGCAGCTGCAACTGTAGACAAGGAACACTGAAGTGGACGGACTTACGTTCCATTCTGACTACACCTGCCTTCCCCCCCCCCCCCCCCCCCCTCCCCGCTGTTTAATTGCCGATAAGGCTGTCACCAATCAGCCCAATAAGTCACAGGAACTATCGATCATATTCTTCGAGACTAATATAGTCTTTTTCGATTATACACACAAAAAAAGTTTTGCATCACCCCGGTTTCCAAAACTCCTGAAGATAGACGTTGACTGTGACTGTTATATCACAGACACAGTCCCATTGACTGTTCAGAGATGTCACTAAACCCACCCAAAGATGTGAACAACCGTGCATGAGCAGCGCCTATTAGACGGAGGGGGCGCCACAGCCGATCAGTTCCAGTCATTCCACCATGAAGGAGGTACGCGGCTCGTGTTGTCTGTAGTTCAACAATGCCTAGACGGTCAATACCGCTGTTCCATCGCGTCCGCATTTTCACTTTGTGCCAGGAAGGGCACGGGCACTCAACAAGGGAAGTGTCCAGACGTCTTGGAGAGAACCGAAGCGATGTTGTTCGGACATGGAGAAGATACAGAGAGACAGGAACTGTCGATGACATGCCTCGCTCAGGCCGCCCAAAGGTTACTACTGCAGTGGATGACCGCTATCTACGGATTATGGCTCAGAGGAACCCTGTCAGCAACGCCACCATGTTGAACAATGCTTTTCGTGCAGCCACAGGGCGTCGTGTTATGACTCAAACTGTGCGCAATAGGCTGCATGATGCGCAACTTCGCTCCCGACGTCCGTGCTGAGGCCCATCTTCGCAACCACGACACCATGCAGCGCGGTGCAGATGGGCCCAACAACATCCCGAATGGACAGCTCAGGATTGTCGTCATGTTCTTTCACCGATGAGTGCCGCACATACCTTCAACCAGACAATCGTCGGAGACGTGTTTGGAGGCAACCCGGTCAGGCTGAACGCTTCAGACACACTGTCCAGCGAGTGGAGGAAGGTGGAGGTTCGCTGTTGTTTTGGGGTGCCATTATGTGGGGCCGACGTACGCCGCTGGTGGTCATGGAAGGCGCCATAACGGCTGTACGTTACATGAATGGCATCCTCCGACCGATAGTACAAGCATATTGCCAGCATATTGGCGAGGCATTCGTCTTCATGAACGACAATTCGCGCCCCCATCGGGGACATCTTGTGAATGACTTCCTTCAGGATAACGACATCGTTCGACCAGAGTGGCTTGCATGTTGTCCAGACATGAACCCTATCGAACATGCCTGGTATGGATTTAAAAAGACTGTTTATGGACGATGTGACCCACCAACCACTCTGAGGGATCTACGCCGAATCGCCGTTGAGGGGTGGGACAATCTGGACCAATAGTGCCTTGATGAACTTGTGGATAGTATGACACGTCGTATACAGGAATGCATCAATGCAAGAGGACGTGCTACTGGGTAGTAGAGGTACCGGTGTGTACAGCAATATGGACCACCACCTCTGAAGGTCTTCCTGGATGGTGGTACAAAATGCAATGTGTGGTTTCCATGGGCATAAAAAGGGCGGAAATGATGTTTATGTTGATCTCTATCCCAAGTTTCTGTACAGGTCCCGGAACTCTCGGAACCGAGGTGATCCAAAACTATTTTTGATGTGTGCAATATCTTTGTATAGATGACCATTTTCCGCTGTAGCTGTTACATAGCAGTTATTATTTCTTTTTCCTGTCTTAATCATACAGCAGTTCAAAAAAGTGTCCCACGAGACGCGTTTCGCATTTACTGACAAATCATCATCAGTTGCGGTTCCCTAAATATTGCTACATAAAACGTTTCAACATTTTAAAACGAATTTTTGTTAGAAATGTGTGCAGTTCACTTACAGCGTTTGTTACCGGTTTATACATATATTGAAGTTGATACCTTTTTACCTCGATGCGAAACACATGTGGTGTAACACGCTCTTATATTGCAATTGTTAAGGCCTCAAAAAATGGTTTTCCGAATACGCTTTTGAAGCCCACCGCTAAGGATGTTAGCGTCGTCTTACATCGATAGCAAATTTGTGGAAGTACGAAGTAATATACCGTATGATTGAAATTATTGCAGAAACACACACACACACACGCACACACACACACACACACACACACACACACACACACACCTCTCTCTCTCTCTCTCTCTCTCTCTCTCTCTCTCTCTCTCTGTGTGTGTGTGTGTGTGTGTGTGTGTGTGTGTGTGTGTGCGTGTGTGTGGGCGCGCGCGCGCGCTCTGTCCTCCTCTCATGGAATAACGGAGCAGGTTTTATGGTCTCCTAGCGCAATAGACAGCGGTGGACCTGGTTTCTGGCTCGACTGAGTATTCCTACAGACAGAACTCAGGACGTAATTAAACGCATAATGTATAGATTCACTGGCATCTGATAGTTCAATTTCTTTTATTTTGCAACCATTTCGGTCATTTAGACCATCGTCAGGTGCAAAAACACCACAACGGTGTGCATACGTTCACGACATTATGTTTATTAAGTCAGTCTGTGTCAAAAGTTCAACAGACCAACGAAACAAAAACCTCACACTAGATATCTCTAATGGGAGACATTTTCGAATACGTTTGACAATATGTTTGTAAGAGTTTCATGTTACATACATCTAGTGTGGAAAAGCCATATCGTTTAGCCTGTTGTTAAGGGCAAATTACGTTCTACCACTGCTCATGTAATTTTTATATTTTACTGTCCTACTTCTTAAGTTAAGGGCACGAGAGCAATTCAACACCGGCTGTACGCTTAAAAAGTGTGATGTTGGTGTGTAGAACTTTCCCGACTCTGTGGTCTGTCCTAGAAATTCTGGGTTTCACTGCGTGCGCCGTATGCAGGGAGTCCGTATTTTCCTAGTGCTGGCAGCACATTAGTCTACCAGTCTCAGGCCGTTCATTCGCGTAACTTCACTACATATCTAGGTTTATCGCACCTTTTCCTTACCCTTTCGAATTGCTAAGCCAGACTGGATTGTGGTGGCGGCAAAAGAAACGGCACCGCTACCGCTGGGAGCACGCGACCATAAAAACGACAGGCTGCGGTCAGCTGGCGGGCTTCCCAGCAAGGAAACTGCCCCCTGCTGCTACAGTCCGCAGCGCAGCATTCAGGCTCCGATTGCCCCATACGTATTCGCGGCTTTGGCACGCCGCGCATTGTCTTAGAAAGTGGAGCGGCCGTCAAACCGGAGGTTTGTTTCAACTGATGAAGGTGCCTCATTATTGGCTTCCTACTTTATGTGGACCAGCTCACCCTAGTGCCTTGTAAATGTGGTGAAGCGTCTGGCAGAAGTTCCGTGTTACAGTAAAATGCAAGTGTCGCTGCAGCTGAACATGCTGTCAGAGAAAGCTTTGCCCGTGCCCTTTTCATGTGATGCCCTTTGAATCGTGGGTGAAGGCAGATTCCATATTTCTAGATTCCCAGAAAGCGTTTGCTACGGTGCCACAGTGCAGGCTGTTACCGAAGGTCCGAGCGTATGGAATACGTTCCCAGGCAGGTCACTGGCTCGAAGACTTCTTAAGCAACAGAACCCAGTATGTTGTCCTCGACTGCGAGTGTTTCAGAGACAACAGTATCGTCAGGAGAGGAAAGTGTGATAGGGCTGATCTTCTTTACGTACATAAACGATCTGACGGACAGATGAGCAGCAATGTGCGGCTGTTTGCCGGCGAGGCAAAAAAATGGTTCAAATGGATCTGAGCACTATGGGACTTAACATTTGAGGTCATCAGTCCCCTAGAACTTAGAACTACTTAAACCTAACTAACCTAAGAACACCACACACATCCATGCCCGAGGTAGGATTCAAACCCGTGAGCGTAGCGGTCGCGCAGTTCCAGACTGAAGCGCCTAGAACCGCTCGGTCATACCGGCCGGCACTGACGAGGCTGTTGTGTGCGGTAGGAGAATACAAGATGACCGAGACAAAATTTCTAGTTGGTGTGGTGAATGGCAGCTAGTACTAAACGTAGAAAAATGTAAGTTAATGCAGATGAATGGGAAAAACAAACCCGTAATGTTCGAATACATCATTAGTAGTCTTGTGCTTGACACAGTGACGTCGTTTAAATATCTGGGCGTAACGTTGAAATGCGGTATGAAATGGAATGAGCATGTAAGGTTTGTAGTAGACTTCAGTCCGGAACCGCGCGACCGCTACGGTCGCAGGTTCGAATCCTGCCGCGGACATGGATGTACGTGATGTCCCTAGGTTAGTTAGGTTTAAGTAGTTCTAAGTTCTAGGGGACTTATGACCTCAGATGTTAAGTCCTATAATGCTCAGAGCCATTTCAACCATTTTGTAGTAGAGAAGGCGAATGCTCACCTTCGATTTATTGGGATAATTTTTAGGAAAGTGCGATTCTTCTGCAAAAGACACCGCGTGCAGAACGCTAGTGCAATCCATTTTTGAGTACTGAACGAGTGTTTGGGGTCCCTGCCAGATCGGATTAAAGAAAGACATCGAGGCAATTCAGAGGCGGGCTGTTAGATTTGTTACCGGTAGGTTCAAACAACACGCAAGTATTACGGAGGTGCTTCGGAAATTCAAATGGGAATCCCAGGAGGGAAGGCGATGTTCTTTTCGAGGAGTACTGTTGACAAAATTTACAGAACCAACATTTGAAGCACACTGCAGAACGATGTTACTGCCGCCAACGTACATTTCGCATATGGATCATAAAGATAAGAATAGAGAGCTTAAGGGTGATACGAAAAGGCCTCCGTATAGACAGTTGCTTTTTCCTCGCTCTGTTTGCGAGTGGAACAGCAAAGGAAATACTAGTAGTGGCCACGCATCGTACGGTGGCTTACGGAGAATGTATGTACATGTAGATTAGACAAAAAAAAGGAAACACGACAAAGTGTAATATAAGCCCAGAAAATTTTTCATCTCGTAAATGTAACTCGGATGTGTTATTTTCCTGAAATGTGCTAGTAGGTACATCACCTGCCAACAACATGTAAGGGAAGGTGAGCTTAAAGCAGTCATTGCGTTCAGTCGTCTGACGTTGTGGAAATGTCTACAGAACAGACGCCACACATGTGCCTCGTCGGCATTTCATGTCTTCACCATGGAGACACCCAAAGTCTGACCTGTTGCAGGAATGATGCCTGATGCTACGGGCAATGAGGAATGGATAGCTGGAGCCACGGAAGTAGTGTGCGACAAGTTGGGGAGTTAGGTTGGACGTGAAGCGTGCACGGATAGCCGAAACAGTTAAGGTGATCGCTTGCATAAAGCGGGAAATCCGGGTTCGAGTCTCGGTCCGGCGGAAACTTTCACGAGTCGCCACTGAGTTATTTCCTTGCCCTCCCACGGCTGATGTCGGTATTTCTGTTTCATCATAAAAAATACAGCCTGTTTCACAATGAATGTTACACACTTCTAGAGATTGTACAGTGAACTTCGTAGACCAAATTTTACATAAGAACCCATGTCCGGAAACGTCATCCAACGACGCTGCAGAGCGTTAACGTCATAGGTGCCGGCGCCTGTAAATGTAGGTGACTTCGTGATGATGTTACAAACTTTCAAGGTTGACGGAAAATGATACGTATATAATTTTGAAGTAAGGGTCCCTGTACCGGAAACGAAAGAGTCGAAAGTTATAAGCGAAAACCGATCTAACAGTGTTTCACTCCTGTTGCCGATGGTATGGTCTCTTTTTGTAAAAATACGAGAGGAGTAAGAATTACAATAAACTTTTTACTTATCTTCTTTTCTCGTAGTTGGCTCTAGTTCTTCATGTCTAGGGGCTGATACTTGAAGCTGAAATTTTCATATTTTAGGATCTCATGGTTCGAATTGTCATAATTAACTCTGAAGTGAGACGGTGCAAATTTTTTGTTCTCAAGATAATTTTATTCCCTCACATTTTTCTATATCACATTGTCTTTTGAATTTTCAAGTTAACAAACCAGAAATTACATTGTTCTTCCCAAATATAAATGACGTCCGGTCACATCAGGGGCATGCCCCCTACTACTTCACTCTGCGGTAATAACAATATTCCAAAGGGTTTACAAATTTTCTTGACAAATGAATTTCTATTAATTTATATTGTTTTTTTTTAAATAAATCCACAAATAAACACAATAAATAATACCAAATTGCAGAATTAATAATAGAAATTTTAAGTTGCCAAATATTTCGTAATTTCAAATATTTCTAAAAAAAATTTATCTGGACGTTCAGAGCTAGTACATATCGATTTTAACAAAGAAAATAAACTAATTTATTTTTACAGATTCTAGCCTGAAATATAACGCATAGTGTACAAAACCATATGAAATTTTTTAGAAAAACAGCTGAGATAATATTAAACTTTTCAAAATTTGAAAATATTTCTGGTATCGACTACTTCCGTTGAGGAAAAGTAATGCTATTGGAGGGTGTCCCTTTACAATTGGAATACATGTACTGGTACTGTTGTTAGTAAGGTTGTAGAGAAGGCAACTTTCAGAGGTGGTAGTAAGGACCAAAATAAGAAAAAGTGTCCAGTAAACACGGGCTCTAACAGGCATACTTTAAGAGCTATGAGCACTGGTTCAACAGAGGACATGTGTTTCACAATAGCGAAGATGAACGAGTGTTCATAACTCCTAAGATATGCATTTCAGAGGCCATGTTTACTGGACATTTTCTCTTGTTTTGGTCCATACTGCCACCTCTGAAAGTTTCCTACCCTACATTCTTGGCAACAGGAGTACCGGTACAGCTATTGCATTATCAGATGTATCAAAATGATTTTCGCTTGTAACTTCCACCTCGTCCGTTTCCGAACCGGGGACATTTATCCGTCTTCATCATCCTTGAAAGTTTGTAACATCATCACGTATTCACCTTGTATATACGTAAATTTACAGGTGCTGGTGCCTGTAACTTTGACGCTCTATAGCGTCGTTGGTGAAGTTTTCGCACATGGGATCCTGTGTAAAACTTTATCTACTGTGCCCCTTCTACAACCCCATACAAACCTCTAACGCCGGAACTGTGAGGCACCCTGTGCAGGCGGTTTACGTGAGTTGTTGTTTCCGGCGTGTTTGACTGCAACACTCTGGCTCCGTCCAGACGGTGTCTCGCGTCGTTCGGTCGCCTTTACTGCGCTGCTTTGTCGTCTCGATTTACGCTTAGCTCTTCGTGCAGGTCATGGCGCCGAGGTCCAGCGTTCAGGGAGCGTTCACGACGCGTAGGGAGCGTAGTGTTTCATTGCCAAGCTGTTCAGCGGGTGTCGTAAGAAGTTCTCTCTGCAAAGTCAGCGGCTTGACGTGGACGACTCGCTTTCTCTGAAGTTGCTCTCCACGCGCCAAAAAGCCTCTTAGTAACACACCCGTCTGCAAAAAACGGACTAAAAGGCTGATTGGAATGAAAATTTCTTGTAAGGTTCGGCAGCCATTCATCAAAATACTGTTTCAAAAGGTGGCGATAGCAATACGTCTGAAAATAGAGACCAAGATACTACAGCACCTACCGAGCACCCTAGCGGACTCCCTCAGTTTGCGGGATCATAAGTAAATACACCGATCAAAATTAAAGGACTACAGTAAAATAATATTTATTTATTTATTTACAAGTGGCAAGGGCCCCATTGGCCATACGCCTGCTCTACAAGTCTCTTCCATTTCCTTCTGCTGAGTGCACTGTTTGTCCCTTCAGTGTTCGTGTTCATGCTAGTTGTGTCCTCCTGGATGTTATGTCTCCACCTATTTCTGGGTCTTCTTCTTCGTCTCGTTCCCTCTGTTGTCCCTCCGAATGCTATTTTAGGTAGTCTGTTTTCTGTCATTCTTGCTATATGGCCTATCCAGTTCAACCTTCTCTCCTCTAAAACATGTACGATGTTACGATGTTTGTACAGCTCTCTCTCTTAATTCTTCTTTTTTTCTTATCCTCCATTCCATATGATGTTCATCATATACTGAACCAAAAATTTTTCTTAGTATTTTCTTTTAAATATTAACAGTTTTTCTTCATCTTTCTTTCTGAACATTAATGCTTCATATCCGTATAATGTCGACTGCTACAATCGGATTTTGAAGTTAGTACTGTTGCTGTTGTTGTGGTCTTCAGTCCTGAGGCTGGTGTGATGCAGCTCTCCATGCTACTCTATCCTATGCAAGCTTCTTCATCTCCCAGTACTTACTGCAACCTACATCCTTCTGAATCTGCTTAGTGTATTCATCTCTTGGTCTCCCTCTACGATTTTTACCCTCCACACTTCCCTCCAATGCTAAATTTGTGATCCCTTGATGCCTCAGAACATGTCCTACCAACCGGTCCCTTCTTCTTGTCAAGTTGTGCCACAAACTCCTCCCCAATTCTACTCAATACCTTCTCATTAGTTATGTGTTCTACCCATCTAAGCTTCAACATTCTTCTGTAGCACCACATTTCGAAAGCTTCCATTCTCTTCTTGTCCAAACTATTTATCGTCCATGTTTCACTTCCATATATGGCTACACTCCATACAAATACTTTCAGAAACGACTTCCTGACACTTAAATCTATACTCGATGTTAACAAATTTCTCTTCTTCAGAAACGCTTTCCTTGCCATTGCCAGTCTACATTTATATCCTCTCTACTTCGACCATCATCAGTTAATTTGTTCCCCAAATAGCAAAATTCCTTTACTACTTTGAGTTAGTACTAAGTAATCTTTTTTGTATGATTTTGATAAAACTAAAGAGTGTTTCGTTCGCTATTGCTAGGCGGGCATGTACTTCTGTATCCATTCCATTATTGTTACTAAACAGACTCCCTAAGTACTTGAAGCGGTCAACTGTTTTGAATGTGAATCCCTCTACAGCCAAAGCTGCATCACTTTGGTTTTTCTTACTGATGACAAGATATTCTGTTTTTTCTTTATTAACATGTAATCCTCCTTTCTCAGCAATTTTGTAATGATTTTGCTTCATTTTGCTTAATTCTACTTACTAATGCTACAGTAAAATAATAACTTTAAAAAATTCTAAATACTGTAGAATGTTCCTATATATCTTCCTGCAGTAGTAGTTTGCCACAGACCGTGTGAAACATCCCAGTGATTGCACTGAGTCTGAGTTCCAACGTCACAATATCTGTTCCTCTCTCCTTGTCAGACTGAACTTTTTCAGGTTTTTGCCGAAGGAACGTTAAACGTCGATAACTAAGAACGTTGGTCGTGTATACTCCGCAACTAAATATCCTGGATTGGCAATGTTCAGCAGCTACTGGTGTCGATTTGAGACTGAGAAACGCGAGTTGCGAACTTCCAGTTGGTCCCCAGAGTCGCAGCTTTTGTTCACCTCCCACTTTTCAATAACTGGGATTAGTTGTAGCAATTTCTCCAACTTCCGAATTCCACCTGGAAACTTTCTCAGGGCGGCCTCCCTTTGTGGAAGTTTTCTTACAGGTTTTCAATAGTGCTCTACTTCCGCCGAGAAAGAGACACGACAGAAATTCCTCTGTCATCTTTCTACAACAGCCTCAAGAAGTCGTTCGTCCTGCATCTGCAGCTAATACTCGCATCGGAATTAAGGCTTTCAAGAATAGATAAATTGTGCAAAATTAATTTAGGTCGTTCTAGCTAAATTAGTGAAATGTGCAAATAATAATTTAGTGAAAAGATGGAAAATTTCAAGAAATACGGAACACTGGGAACAATTCAGAAGACAAAGAAAAGAAACATCAAGGATATTCCGCAGAGTCAAACGATCATTTGAGAACGCAAAACTACAAAATCTCCAGGACAGCTTCACAAAAAATAATAGCAGAGATTTCTTTCAAACTTTCAAAGACAAGCTCAAAGGATACCAACTACCAAGTGTAAGCTTCAAAAGTGAACAGGACACAACTGGATTGAACAATCAAGAACATTGCTGTATACTAGCCAGATATTTCAAGAAGCTGCTAAACTGCCCACCTCCAACCTTCTGGCTCCTGCTGAGAACCTAGAAGATGGTATGCCGCCAACAAAAGAAGAAATAAAGGAAGCCCTAAAAAGTCTCAAAAACAAGGCCAACGAGGAAGAATCCATATAGCAGAAATGCTGAAATCGGCAGAACCGGAAGTCCTAGACGACCTACACCGAATCTTCTAGTAAATATGGGAGACAGAAAAACTGCCAGACGAATGGAAAACGGCACTGATCCACCCACACCATAAGAAAGCTGACAAACAAGATGTAAACAGAATGAGTCGGGGCGTGAGTCGTGCTTGAGTAGCTCAGATGGAGATCACTTGCCCGCGAAATGCAAAGGTCCTGAGTTCGAGTCTCGGTCCGGCACACAGTATTAATCTGCCAGGAAGTTTCAAGATGTAAACAATTACAGAGGCGTGACATTACTGGCAGTCACATACAAAATCCTGTCAAAGATACTGCTGAACAGAACTGAAGGAATTCTAGATACACAGCTTGGAGAATACCTTGGTGGGTTCCGGCAAGGCCGCTCTTGTGCCGAACAAATTTTTAATTTGAAGTCAGTAATCCGACACAGAATGCTGAATGGCAAAAATATAGCGGTCTCTTTCATTGACTTCAAAAAAGCCTTTGACTCGGTGGATAGAGAGACCATAGATGGGATCATCAGCGAATTTGGGGTCAGAAACAAGCTGGCAAACATTATCAGAGAAACCTTAACAAGTACAACTTTCAAGTGACTTTTATGGGGGAATTGTCCCAGCCGTTTGAAATCAAGATAGGTGTGTGACAGGACAATGGATTATCACCAATAATATTTAACTGTGTCCTGGAGAAGATCGTGAGAATTTGGAATTCCGAACTTGAAAATCAAGAGATTAGCGCGATCTGTCTAGGAAGAAAATCGAGAGGAATCAAACTGCTTGGCTTTCGCTGATGATTTTGCAATAATATCAGAGAAGTCAGAAAAAGCGACCATACAGATCAACCTACTAGAAAGGATCGCTTGCAAAACAGGACGTAGGATCTCGAAAGAGAAGACCAAATTCATGATAAGTGACAAACATGGACCACAGTTCCTTGAAACACAGATTGGACGGATTGAGAGGGTGAAAAAAATTCAAATACCTCGGTGGAGCCATACAAGGGAACGGAGTGGAGAAAGCTGCTGTGGGGGACCGTATCTCAAAAATGGAGAGAGATTACGGATTAACGAAAAAAATCTACAACAAAAAGTGCATCTCTTGGAATGCCAAAATAAAGCACTACAAGGCTGTGGTAAAAACAGAACGGCTGTATGCCAGCGAATGCCTCTCAGTGAATTACAAGTTGGAAAAGCTCGAGATACTAGAAAGAAGAATATGACGGAAAATCATGGGTCCAACCCATGTTTAAACTGGCTTGAAACAACAATGAAATCTACAAAAAGTTGGAGAAAAACTCGGAGACCATGAAAAAGAGGAGGTTATCATTTCTAGGACACCTGTACGGAATGGACAGAACCAGACTAACCAAAAGGATATTGAGTACCTGTGGAAAAAGAACACTACAACGACGTGGATACATTTCGGACTGATATTCAAAATTTGGAAGAATTTCAAGTCGGAAGAACTAAGAAGACTGGAAGAGTCTGGACAGATGAACAGAAGCAACAGCACAGCGTCCATATAAAGGAGTGCTGGAAAAAGAGGAAACTTCAGACAAAGAAGAAATGAAGTTGGAGCGTGATCCTAAGTGATCAATTCGCAAATAAAACAAAAAGAGGTAGTGATTATCTAGTAAGACTCAGTTTCTATCAGTATCATGTTTTCGCTAGAAATCCACTTGCACAATGAAGGAACTAAGGTGACTGAAAAACCGTTTCTGAACCTTCTGGACGTATGTTCTCCGTATTTTCATTATGTACTGTACAGGGATTTATAAGAACGTCTTATTACTTATGCTCTGGAAAAAGGAATTAAGCGTCCAAGGTTCTGTTGTGCATACAAAGAATTGAAAATTTTATGTGTGATAAGATTCTCAGCGTGATTAACGTCCCCCATTTTTCCTTATTTGCGGAGTTAAAAAAGCTGCTTCATTCTACAATTCGATAGAAATCCAAATGTGGTATTTTGTTTTTGTTTTCGTTATTGACGAGTGGCTGGTATATGCAACAGTTCCTGATGACAGGCTTACACAGAATAATTATTGCTTGTTACAGTTCTTGCTCTATCGATAGTTCTTTTACAAATTCAATGACATAAATATCTAGATCATTTATTGTAGTGAGTTACAGCGTAACTATGTAATGAAGAATAGAAATAAAGGAAAATGTGTTTGAAAAATTCTATTTTCTTTGCAACTTCATGTACTTTTAAAAAATACTCTTAGTATTTTTCCAAATAGCCATCAAGGACTGTTAACAAGGCTGTTGTAGGGACTGTGTACATTTTTTTTTAAATCCCTGCTTCGACGAACAGTTTCTCCAGCTTCCTCGTTAATTTAATAACAGCTCCTAGCTTTCACGTGTCTCCGAAAGTGCTTCTACCTAGATCTTCCTTCAGGTCGCGTGAAAGCCACTTGGCATGATTTCAGGATTGGACGACGAGTGCGCCAGAATTTCGCACCTTAGACTCAAACAGTTTGCGGTAGCAGCATGTAACGTGCGGACGGGCATCGGTTGTGCAGTACACAAACACACTTCGACATCAGTCCTTGGGGATCGAAACAAACAGCCGGACTGAATGTTTTTAACGTCTGTCTCTGGATATCAGCAAAGGGAGCGCTAAAATTCGACGATGCGCGATTCTTTCGTGTTCCAAAGAATGGCTCCCATGCTTCCTGAGCTCGTAGTTTGAGTCCTACAACATCTCGTTGATCGTCGTCCTCCAGGTTTACACGCAACAGGAAAACGGAAAATTAAAAAGATTCTCAAAAGTCCCTTCACATACAATTACAGCCTACCGTAACTATTTGCTGTATATGTCAACCGAACGAAACAGTAGATTGAAAACAGTCTTTTTGAGGGACACGACCGGACTTTCAACCTCGCATACGCTGAGACTGTAAGATGCGCCCTCCTACCTCCCCACTGGCCTTTCCTCCGGCCTTTCTTCCCATATTTTCAAGGACGGTAGCGGTCGCAAATTTAATTAAGACAGTCAGAATTTAGGTATTTGGAAGGTAGGGCTCAGATACAGATAGTTACTGGGAAGTAAAAGCTGTGACCGCTTGATCTCCATGTTTTGTTTTAAATACGAGTACAATTGATCGTCAGTCACATTTGAAAATAATCGGCTGTAGGAGGTATTGTCTGTGTTTCACAATGCAGTACAAATCAAGTCGTAATAAGATCACTGTTCATTTCACAAACATAAAATCTGAACGCCAACAGTCGAAGATCACACTAGCATTCTTCACTTTTATTACATTGATATTTTAGTGAGATGATATGCTACAGCTGTCAGGAACGAGGAGAACTGCATTTCACCTGTCAGCTGTATGAATTATTCTTTATTATTAACCGGTTTCGGTCGCAGCGGCGACGATCACAGTAAGAAAGAAGTACTGCTTTTTCTTCATGTGATGATGGTCGCTGCGATCGAAACCCGCAAAGAATAATTCGAGAACACCTAATGCCAACATGCAGTTCTTCAAGTTTATTACGTTATCCACAACTTAGACTGAGGGCCATATCGCTATTACCAACTGGTTTTTACAGAGGGTAGTTTAGTCTTCGCCTCAATTTAAATACGGGATTTAGTTTAAAGATTATAATGTCAAATTACTGTTTTTTCTACTGATATCTTATTGTTAACCGTAATTAGTTGTATTTGACTTACTTTTCTACACATCTGCATCTACATCATACTCCGCAAGCCACGTAATGGTGTGTGGCGGAGAGTACTTTTTGTACCACTAACTGAACCCTCCAACCCTATTCCAATCGCGAATAGCGCGTGGGAGGAATGACTGTGGGTAAGCGTCTGTGTTGGCTCTAATTTCTCGAATTTTCTCCTGATGGCCTTTAAGCGAGAAGTATGTAGGGGGAAGTAATATGTTGTCCAACCCTTCCAGGGTACTGCTCTCTCGAAATTTCAGTAGTAAATCTTTCTGTGATGCACAACGCCTCTCTTGTAACGCCTACCAATGGAGTTTGTTTAGCGTCTCCGTAACACTCTCTCGCCAGCTAAACAATCCCGTGACGAAACTCGCCTTTCTTCGTTGGATCTTCTCTATCTCTTGTATCAGTCCTATCTGGTAGGGATCCCAGATAGATGAACAACACTTAAGAATGGGTCGAAGAAGCACCTTACAAGCCACTTCCTTCGTTGATGAGTTACATTTCCTTAAGATTCTTCAATAGTGTAGCTATATAATAGTGGATTTCTTTTTCTATGTATGTTCAATATGTTACATTTATTTACGTTCTGTGTGAATCGCCAGAACCTGCACCATTAATCGATTCTCTGAAGGCCATTCTGCGAATTGTTGCTATCTTCTGGCGTTGCTATTTTGTTACTCAACCGCATCATCTGCGAATAGCCTTAGAGAGCATCCGACGCTTTCTACTAGACAGCAATGCTACTACTTTAATAAGTTGCTGTCTCAATCTCTTGAGCCTTATTATTAATTCATTTCTTATTCTTTCATCACGTTTCCCTACTTCACTCAACCTCTATGTTATTCTCATATTTAAATTTCCCACTTACAGGAAATTCATGGATGAGTCGTTTGGAACGACAAACCCAGTCCGCCTTCCTTTGCTTAGTCTCAAATTTCCCCCGAATTTATTCCATGATCACTGTCGCCTACCAGGTGTAGAAGAATGAAACCGGAATTCCTCTATAGATGTTGCTAGCCGTCAGTGTAGCGACCGTGAAACCGCGTCTGAAGCGCCATCTGCTTCCTGTAACGGCTGACGACGAATGTCAACACACAGTAACCAAAGTTCCATACGTAGGTTTCTTTTCAAACCGTAAACATGTCGAGTTTTGTGCCTACGAACCACGATTTGCGGACAGTGTTGGTTTTCTGTTAACATCTGAAGAAAACTGCTGCAGAATCGCATCAAATGCTTGTTGAAGCTTTCGGCGAACATGCTCTTGGGCAAACGCAGTGTTTTCGTGGTTTAAAAAATTCAGGAGTAGTGATTTTGACGCGAGAAACGACGAGCGCGGGAAACCACCGTGAAAGTTCGAAGACAATGAATTGCAGGCCTTATGGGATGAAGATGATCCTCAAGCTCAACAGGAACTCGCGGAGCAATTGAATGTGACGCAGAAAGCCGTTTCTCTTCGGTTGATAGGTATGGGAAAGGTGCAGAAAGTGGGAAAATGGGTTCCGCATGAACTGAATGAAATCGAAAAACCAGTTGTGAAATGCTGCACGTCAAATACAAAAGGAAGTCGTTTCTCCATCGAATAGAGACAGGTGATGAAAAATTGATCCTAAGCGTCGTATATCGTGGTGAAGCCAGGCACTGCAAGACCAAATCACTTTGGAAAGAAGACAACTCTCTGTGTTTGGTGGGATCAGAATGGTGTTATCTGTTACGAGCTGCTAAAACCTGGTGAAACCGTTAACACTGATCGCTACCAACAGCAAATGATCGATTTAAATAGTGAGAAACGATCGGGATATGGAAAAAGGCAACACGAAGTCGTATTGCTCTATGGTAACGCTCTATCACACACAGCAAAATGGGTCATGAAAACGATCGAGGAGTTCAGTTGGGAAATATTAAGGCATGTGGCTTATTCTCCAGACTTGGCTCCGTCCGATGATCATCTGTTTGCATAACTGGGACGCGCTCTCGCTGAACAACGCTTCAATTCGTACGAAACTGGCTCGCTGATTGGTTCACTTCAAAAGAAGAATTATTTTTTTGGCGTGGCATTCATAGCCTGACGGAGAGGTGGAAGAAATGTATAAACAGCAATGGAGATTATTTTGAATAAAATGTTGTTTACCAGTTTCAAATAACAGATGTGTAGTTATTTCAACCAAATTCCCGTTTCATATTTCTACACCTGGTATCTCCACTGCTAGTGTCCTACTCGTAACGCTCAGCGATACCAAAATTGTAAATGCAACTTGCTCAAACTGAGTGACTATAGTTAAAACCGCACCCGCGTTCTGGAAAGTCCACACTGTCAATATTGCAGTGCCAAAAGAACGTGTCTCTCGCTGTCGAAGTACTCGGCTCGGTAGACACGGCTCGCTTACGAGACGCAGCGGAATCTCCTTGTCGCCGGTCCCGTTCAGCGGCGGGTACAGACCACTTGGCCCGGAGCGCTTCCGCCATTCTTTCCTCTCAGAAACCTGCTTAGCGCCCAATTACGGCGCCACGCCGCCGCGCCGTGTTCTCGGCTGTCTTTTTAGGCGCGATCTCCCCCCACCCCTGTTCCCGCCGGTCGTGGCGCGCGCCTTATTGCTTGAGACTCTCGAGGCGATACGAGAGCGGAGTAACTGCGGCCATCAGCGAGGCTGACGGGACGCGACGAGACGGGCGGCGTTTATCTGCGCGCTTGATTTCCGCCGGGGCCCCGGCCGCTGCAGCAGAGCAGAGCAGAGCGGAGAGCCCTTATCTGCTCAACAGGCGGCCGGGGTGGCCGCCCCCCTCCCCACACACACCCTAAACTCGCAAATGCTCGCCCCGCTGTGACATCGCGCGCGCTTCTGATTGGTCGGTCGCGACAAAACCGGTGCAGGCATTTCGGGGATTCCCCTCGGGAGTCGTATCGCTGTTACTACACTGCAGAGATCCATACTCTTCTCTGAACATTGACGAAAGTTTCTCTTAATATTTTATTTTACAACTTCTACGCTCTGGAATTTTTTGTTTTCCAAATTCGGAGTAGGTATTAAAATCCATGGAGAAGAAATGAAAACTTTGAGGTTCGCCGATGACATTGTAATGCTGTCAGAGACAGCAAAGGACTTGGAAGAGCAGTTGAATGGAATGGACAGTGTCTTGAAAGGAGGATATAAGATGAACATCAACAAAAGCAAAACAAGGATAATGGAATGTAGTCGAATTAAGTCGGGTGATGCTGAGGGAATTAGATTAGTAAATGAGACACTTGAAGTAGTAAATGGGTTTTGCTACTTGGGGAGCAAAAAACTCACGATGGTCGAAGTAGAGAGGATATAAAATGTAGAGTGGCAATGGCAAGGAAATCGTTTCTGAAGAAGAGAAATTTGTTAACATCGAGTATAGATTTAAGTGTCAGGAAGTCGTTTCTGAAAGTATTTGTATGGAGTGTAGCCATGTATGGAAGTGAAACGTGGACAATAAATAGTTTAGACAAGAAGAGAATAGAAGCTTTGAAATGTGGTGCTACAGAAGAATGCTGAAGATTAGATGGGTAGATCACATAACTAATGAGGAGGTACTGAATAGAATAGGGGAGAAGAGGAGTTTGTGGCACAACTTGATTAGAAGAAGGGATCGGTCGGTAGGACATTTTCTCAGGCATCAAGGGATCACCAATTTAGTATTGGAGGGCAGTGTCGTAGAGGGAGACCAAGAGATGAATACACTAAGCAGATTCAGAAGGATGTAGGTTGCAGTTGGTACTGGGAGATGAAGAAGCTTCCACAGGATAGAGTAGCATGGAGAGCTGCATCAAACCAGTCTCAGGACTGAAGACCACAACAACAAAACATGCCCTGGAAGCAGAGGGAATCTAACGTAGACAATCACGCTCTCGCGCTGCTTGTTGTTAAACCTTTACTCACTACACTGTACGACCTTCGACGGGGTAGAAGGACACAGTGGAAAGTTACGTCTCAGAAAGAACCGTCCATATCTTCCTCATTGAGCCACTAAAGAAACAGTGTCCCTTACACTCTTCGGTCGGGCTATTCGTTAGAAATAAAGAGGCGAGTAGTTTGGTGTACGGTGTCGGGAAGATATCACGCTAAAAGCGTAAACTGGCCAGTGAAAATAATGTTTATTCAGCACCGCATCCTGAACGAGTCAGGTATCACCATTCCGCGTATAGTGTTCAGTCTTCAAAATCATCGTTAATGGCCCGCATCTCGTGGTCGTGCGGTAGCGTTCTCGCTTCCCACCCCCGGGTTCCCGGGTTCGATTCCCGGCGGGGTCAGGGGTTTTCTCTGCCTCGTGATGGCTGGGTGTTGTTTGCTGTCCTTAGGTTAGTTAGGTTTAAGTAGTTCTAAGTTCTAGGGGACTGATGACCATAGATGTTAAGTCTCATAGTGCTCAGAGCCATTTTTTTCATCGTTAATAAACAATACAGTGAGACGTCACAGTGGCATCTGACTCTTCGCTGACATGAGCACTTATCGTTGGCTGCGCAATAAATAATACTAGTATACGAAGGTAGACCCAGCACGGATGAAATGTCAGGTTCAAGGCTGAGTAAGGACTGCCCATTCTTTGAACAACAGTTACCACATCTTCATATAAGTTCGAAAATGCCAGTTTCATCATACCAACTTCAATTGTCTTCATCCTCACTGATATTTTAAGGCTGACATATAATTATCGTATGGTAAATAAAATGAGTTTCTTTGAGATATCTGCGACCGTAACAGTTACAGACTGCAGTGGGGGAGCTTGGACCTGCGAAACAGACCGGTGACCTTTGTAACAGCCTAAATTACAGAAGTTTGTCTCTTGGTCGTAAATTAGTTTATTAAAACCCATTACCGGTGTAGACTTTGCAGCCATCATCACACCCAACGTGTGCAGCAGCAACGTGTATTGGCCGCGCTTCTATTCTCGTTGGATCTGATGATGGCTGAAAAGCCGCCACATGTCACGAGTTTTAGTAAACTAATTTGCGACCAAGAGACTGACTTCTGTAATTTAGTGTATTGCGGGATTTTGTTACTAGTGAACAATAAGTCTTGGCGTTTCGGAGCCTTCATCGTTAGCCTTTTCCCGCTGCAACGTGGTAAACGTCCGCTCTCGATCTCTTTTCAGCTAGCGACAGTCACCGGCCTCTGAACTAGTTGCTGTCATCCACCGTGTGATGACAAACGGGGCCTCGCAGTTAACGGGACGGCCTACTTGCCTTCTGTCAATAACGTTGTATTTGTTGCACTTCAGGCTTCTCCATGTGATTTCTAATCGAATATAATGACTGGAGTAAAGTGGAGTAAACAAAAGAGGTTATTTTTATCATAAAGATGTCACAAAAAGTATTCACTGCTCGAAACAAAGTGGTTAGAATAATGTGTGGGGCACATAGTCGCACATCTTACAGGCATGTCTTTAAACGGTTGGGAATTCTTACAACTGCCTCGCAGCACATTTACTCAGTAATGAAATTTGTTCTCAGCAACATGGACCAGTTTAAAAACAACAGTGACATTCATGATTATAACACCAGAAGAAAGGGAGACTTACACTATGCTCTTGGCACAGAAAGGTATGAAATATGCTTCTGTAAAACTTTTCGATAAATTACCAACTGAAATAAAATGTCTGACAGACAGCAGCAACAGTTTTAAGAATTAATTGAAATCATATCTCCTTCACAACTCCTTCTATACCATACATGAAGTTTTGAATAGGAGTAAATAAATCTATAGGTACAATATATGCGTTTTGTGCCATTTAAGGAAATGGGGTAGGTAATAAAAATTTTAAGCTTTTTTTTTTTTTAAAAAAAAACTTGATTTATGCATTTCTTATGCACATGACCCCTTCCACATCATAACGGTTACCGTGAGATTGATCGATGGAACACGCAACTAACTATCCTCATTTGAAAGGGTTCTTACACTGACAGGGTTCTTACAGAAATTATGAATATTTCTCGCCGAAGTTTAAATTATGAATCAGTCTTTAGGAGGTTACTTGCCTTAAAGGAAACCTGTGGTCTTTGTGCGTATTATGTGTTCAGTATCGCTGAATCCGACAGTTGCACACCTGAGCAAAGATTACTCCCCAGGTTTTCCGAGAAGGGAATAAGAAGCGAGTTTGTTTTATGTGTCAGAATTTGGCCTAACAATGGAAAACGATGCTTCGTGCCGTAACCCCACAGTAACATCAGCCAATGTCGTAGACGAACACTACCCGAATATGAGAGATAATTCCTTGTGAGTAGTTACAGATTTCAATTTTTGTATTACTTTACGCACTCGCGGTAGGCGTAACCGAAAAATGTTTCATAAACAGTAAGGACTTGCCGATGGTTTCACTTCACTTCATCCTAGGGTGAATCCACAACCTGGACTAGGTCGAGTTGACAGAACAGATCGGTGAAGATGAGTTTTCTCCGTGCTTCGAACGTCCACTAGTGGTGGTCGTGTGGCAGTGCTAACCATTTTGCCGTCAGAAATGGTGTTTGTGTTGTCCTGGGTGATGTCACTGCTCTTATGTAACAACAAGAGAAACGAATGAGATGATGGAGGGGAGTAGCGTATATGCCGGCAACGGATTTCACTCTTTCCCTTGTTTCTGATCCATAACTATCGCTGAAAAACGAATCACACTTCTAATCGAATGCTCTGCTAGCGACGGTCCTACTGAAGTTTCGTTGTTTCCTTTCTGAGAACGAACGCAACGCACCGAGACAGTTATAAGGGGACTTGCAGCTTGATTAGAAATGCAAAGCACAGTGCTGCGTCATCTTTTTACACATATAAGCAATGTCAAATGTAAAAGACGTCTTAGGTTCCAACGCCATTCGTGAATACAAATCCTGGAGCTTCGGGTTCATAGTTTGATTCCCATGCAGCCTCTAAGCTACATTTCGATATCAGCGAAATAATGCTATGTTTCCGTCATTCACAGGACAGGGACAGACGCTGACTCATGAAGCACTGACTGCTGCAAGCCGACGATAATGCAGCTGCCGGAAGACCGAGCCAACATAGCTTTGCGGTTTTACTCGTTTCCGGCAGCTCTCGTTTACATAGTCTACATTCTCGATTTTTTGTTTTTATGCAGTGTCCGTAGAGCAAACAAAGTGCTCTGCGTTTCTCGCCATTGTCGTTAGAAAAAAAGAAAAAATTGTCAGAGGCTTGGAGTTTACACTTTTCACAATAAATTTGTAGAATGTAACCTTGACAGCATCTGTCTTTGGTTTACCTCTCATGCTGTACCGCAGGAGTGTCCCTTTCTAACCTGCAGCTACAATTTCTTAAGAGGGCAGCTACGCACTCCCTTGGTACCTTTGCTTCATGTGTGACATATAATGACGAAGCTGTGAAAGTTTGGCGCTACTGTAGTTCTTAAATTAACTGCATGACACATGCCTCTTTCAAACTCTCGGATGTATGCTTTACGAAAGCTACGTTTTTCGGAACTTCAATTTCTTTGGCATTATGCTAGAGCAATATGCTATTCACTGATCTAAACTAATTATTATTACATTAAAATATTTTGTATACTTAATTATAATTATGTAATTTAGTATTATTTTACTAAAACAGTGTATACATTTTATTGTTATTATTATTAAAATGGCACACATCTGTGGAACGATGAAATTGGGAGTGACTGCAATCATATTTCAATGGGACCTCTCTCCACCCCGCCCCCTCTCCAGAACAGAACTCTGGGTCCGCTGCACCTGCCTCGACCATCCAATCATGTATCCGATCAGTGGTCATGGTAATCAACAAAGATTGCTGCCACGTCTCGCCCAGGAGTGTCGCACTTCGCAAGGCAGTAGTGTGATTTTCTGGACTGGCGTAGGGAAAAATCAAAACAACGGGCCCGCTATGTTATGATATGGGCTGTGGTCTCATCACGATACCTGTTTGGATCATTTTTATTAACTGAATGTGAATGGAAATTTTTATTTGTCCACATTGCAAACTTGGTCAGTACCTTGGCTCGAAGACAGGGGGAGTGTGAATCATGTGGTTACAGCAGAATCGTGCTCCAGCACACTTTGCAATTCAGGTACGTGATTTTCTTTATGAACTATTTCGAGGTCACTGGATTGGACGTTTTTCAGCATCATCTACAGTCCCATCAAAATGGCCACCACAATGCCCGGACTTCACCACACGAGACAACTCATTGTGGGATATAATCAAGTCCCACGGGGCTGTACGGCGGTACAAGACTAATGAAGAATTGTGTAAACGCACTGAAGATACCTTTCGAAGCTTAACCCTGAATTGTTCTGAAGGATGTCAAGGGGGACACTGAGAGGTATAGATCTCTGTGTGAGGTACGATGGTGCAGATACAGAGCAACTGGGTGCATAGTTTGTAAGTAAATCAATACAGAATATACGAGGGGCGTTTGAAAAGTCGGTGCACGACATAGTCTCCTTTTAGACTTATGCACTTCGTCCAACGCTGTTCTGATTTGCTGATCCCTTCCGAATAATAGGAATTGTCCAAGTCTGCAAAATAGCTATTAGTTGCAGAATCACCTCCTCCTTTGAATAAAATCTTTGTCCCGTCAGCCATTTGTTCAAATTGGGGAACAAACAGTAGTCCGTGGGAGCCAGGTCTGGAGAATAGGGGGCATGTGAAACGAGTTGGAATCCTATTTCCATTAATTTTGCGACCACAACTGCTGAGGAGTGTGCTGGTGCATTGTCGTGATGGAAAGGACCTTTTTGCGATCCAATCGCCGGCATTTTTCTTGCAGTTCGGTTTTCAAACGGTCCAGTAACGATGAATAATATACACCTGTAATACTTTTACCCTTTTCCAGATAGTCGATGAGGATTATCCCTTCCGAATCCCAAAAGACAGTCGCCATAACCTTTCCGGCCGAAGGAATGGTCTTCGTCTTTTTTTGTGCAGATTCTCCCTTGGTAACCAATTGTTTGTATTGTCCTTTGGTCTCAGGAGTATAATAATGTATCCATATTTCATCCACACTGACGAAACGACGCTTAAAGTCCTGCGGATTCTTCCTGAACAGCTGCAAGCCATCCTTGCAACACTTCACACGATTCCGTTTTTGGTCAAGCGAGAGAAATCGCGGAATCCATCTTCCGGATAGCTTTCTCATGTACAAATGTTTATGAAAAATATTATGTACCCGTTCATTCGAGATGCCCACACCACTAACAATCTCACGCACCTTAACTCTTCTGTCATCCATCACCATATCATGGATTTTATCAATGATTTCTGGAGTCGTAACCCCCACAGGGCATCCAGAACGTTCATCATCACTTGTGCCTATATGGCCATTCAGAAAACTTTTAAACCACTTATAAACTGGTCTAATCGAAGGTGCAGAGTCACTGTAATGTTTATCAAGCTTCTCTTTAGTCTCCTGAGGCGTTTTGCCTTTCGTAAAGTAATGTTTTAATCACCACACGAAATTCTTTTTCATCCATTTTTTGACAATCACTCAACTAACTTGATTCACACGAATTCCAAACACAAAGAACCAGACCAATATGGCTGACACTTGGTGTGCGTTCTTTCCAAAGATGTTACTAACTAAACATGACCTCGATACGCGTCGGTGGTGCCATCTCTCGGACTTTGCACGGACTTTTTAAACGCCCCTCGTACAGGGTGGTGCAAACGAAAGTGGTGCGGACGAGTGGATACAATTGGACGTGAATATATGCATATAACCACATGCCAACAGGAGGGAACAACTGTCCATACAACCAGCCGAACCTTGGAGCACATTTGCACAACATTCACGCTTAACAGAGTTGCTCGCAGAGATCAGTCTGGTCGCGGCCAAACTGGCCACCCAGGTCACCTCATCTCGCCGCGATAGTATCAGACAAAATAATAAGATCAATAATAAGCACATAACGTTCAACTAATGAAGCGAAAACAGACTGCCAAAAGAACATAGCTACAAGCAACGAAAAAGTTCTTTTACGTGTCAGGAAAATGGTCTCCGCCAGCCGCTGTGGCCGAGCGGTTCTAGGCCCTTCAGTCCGTAACCTGCCTCGGGCATTGATGTGTGTGATGTCCCTAGGTTAGTTAGGTTTAAGTAGTTCTAAGTTCTAGGGGGCTGATGACCTCAGATGTTAAGTCCCATAGTGCTCAGAGCCATTTGAACCATTTTTCACCTCATCTGTCAGCGTGCGATTACTTTTTGTGGGGAACCCTCAAGTCTAAGGTGTATCGCAGCAACCCTCATAATCTTGAAGAACTGTAGCATCATAATCTTCAAGAACTGCAGCGGAACATTTCGGATGAGAATGCAGCAATTCCAGCAGCCCATCTTCGATGCATCGTCAGTAACTTGCCGATTGTTGTCCAAAGGTGCCATGAGGTGAATGTTGTTCACTTTCAACATCTGCTATAGTCAGGATAGTTCTGTATTTCCTTTCCACTGCTGTGTTTCCTTGCATCCTGAAACTCTCTTCTCCGGGTCACTTTTATTTGACCCACTCTATACTAACTTCTGGTCACGCTTTCATGTAGCTGGCAACAATAGATCATAAATCATTCGTTATTTCTCAATATGTGTCCTGTCTGCTTTTTTCCCTACTTTTTACCGCACGCGGTAGTTGTCTCTGCTGTAAAATGTAAACTTTCACGGTCTATTATGCCGTGATCTAGGGGATTTCACTTCAAAACCCGACGTTTCGTTCCCATCTGCGGAGGACATTTTCAAGGGGGATCGTTGCGCACGGGTATTCAAACGCACGCCACTGCGCAGTAATTCACGGAAGCGGAATTTTGCTGTAGTCTGAAGCGAGCCAGGGTGTGAATCGGACATTCAACAAAGCTGCGATCCCCCTTGAAAATGTCGTCCGCAGATGAGGACGGCACGTCGGGTTTTGAACTGAAATTCCTTAGACCACGGCATTATGACACCTTTGTGTTCTGCCTTACGGCAGGTCTTATCACGGGGAAAGCCTCGTCAGAGAGGTCCACCGCATGAGCGTCTAGGGAAGTGATTCCAGTGGTGGTTTCCCGTTGCCTTCCACTGATGATGAAATGATAATGAGAACAACACAACACCCAGTCCCTGAGCGGAGGAAATCTCCGACCCAGTCGGGAATCGAACTCAGGCCGCTTGGCGCGACAGACTGCCGCGCTGACCACTCAGCTATCGGGGCGGACCACGGCATAATCGCCCGGAATATTTCATTAATTGTGAGTTGTCTCTGCTCTTCCACATTTCTCAGTGCTTACTTTTTCAGCGATGTAGAATTTCCTAAATATAAGTAAAAACTTCTGGCACATTGTTTAAAACAGTGATGTGAATGAAAAACGTAGTAAGTACCATCTCCAGAATATTTCACTCATGCGTAGTTCCCCTGTTAGGAGACTGTACAGTAGCAGAGGCAGACCAAGGCCAAACGCTGTCACTGAATAGCGTATTGCTCTACGATAAAGTCAAAGAAATTGCAATTCCGAAAAATAGAGCTTTTGAAAAGTATACGTCCGAAAATCTGAAAAATACATACGTCTCAGGCAGTTCATTTAAGAGCTATAGCAGCAACAAACTCACACAACTTTGATTACGACATAACTTACCCCAAATAAAATCGAAGTATGCATTCACGCTTGTCAATATTAAATGCATTACGACTGCGAACAGTAGCCTGCAAGCAAAGGCTCTACAATGCTCTTTGGATTTCCTGTTGGGTGCGGGTGCGGTCGATCTGAAAGTGTGTGCGTTTGTGCCTGTTGCGATGTATACTGCAGGCGTTCAGGTCATAGGCCTATCCGCGTGAACACACCATCCCGTACACAAGTGGGAAGTATCCTCAGTTTGATGCAGCTTTTAAGTTCTAGAATTTCTCGCCGGTTTCGAGACTCAGAGTTTTCATGTTACTTAATCTTCCGCAACTTAGTCGGGGAATTAGGCAGTCAGTATGTCTACATACACTATGTGATCAAAAGCATCCGGACACACTCAAAACATATGTTTTTCATATCAGATGCACTGTGCTGCCGCCTACTGCCAGTTACGCCATATCAGCTACCTCCGTAGTCGTTAGACACCGCGAGAGAGCAGAATGGGGCGCTCCGCGGAATTTCGAACGTGGTCAGGCGATAGGGTGTCACTTGCGTCATACGTCTGTAAGCGAGATTTCCACACTCCCAAACATCCCTAGGTCCACTGTTTCCGATGTGATAGTGAATTGGAAACGTGAAGGGACACGTACAGCACAAAAGCGTACAGCCCGACCTCGTCTGTTGACTGACAGAGACCTCCGACAATTGAAGAGGGTCGTAATGTGTGATAGGCAGACATCGATCCAGAACATCACATAGGAATTCCAAACTGCATCAGGATCCACTGCAAGTACTATGACAGTTAGGCGGGAGGTGAGAAAACTTGGATCTCATGGTCGAGCGGGTGCTCGTAAGCCGCACATCACGCCGGTATGTGCCAAACGACGCCTCGCTTGGTGTAAGGAGCGTAAACATTTTACGATTGAACAGTGGAAAAACGTTGTGTGGAGTGACGAATCACGGTACACAATGTGGCGGTCTGATGGCAGTGTGTGGGTATGGCGAATGCCCAGTGAACATCTGCCAGTGTGTGTAGTGCCAACAGTAAAATTCAGAGGCGGTGATGTTATGGTGTGGTCGTGTTTTTCATGGAGAGGGCTTGCACCCCTTGTTGTTTTGCGTGGCGCTTTCACAGCACAGTTTTAAGCACCTTCTTGCTTCCCACTGTTAAAGACCAATTCGGGGATGGCGACTGCATCTTTCAACACGATCGAGCACTTGTTCATAATACACGGCCTGTGGGGAAGTAGTTACCCGACAATAACATTCCTGTAATGGACTGGCCTGCACATAGTCCTGACGTGAATCCTACAGAACACTTTTGGGATGCTTTGGAACGCCGACTTCGTGCCAGGCCTCACCGACCGACATCGATATCTCTCCTCAGTGCAGCAGTCCGTGAAGAATGGGCTGCCATTCTCTAAGAAGACCTCCAGCACCTGATTGAACGTATGCCTGCGAGAGTGGAAGCTGTCAACAAGGCTAAGGGTGGGCCAACACCATATTGAATTCCAGAATTACCGATGGAGGGCGCCACGAACTTGTAAGTCATTTTCAGTGAGGTGTCCGGATACTTTTGATCACATAGTGTATATCCGAGGCTTTGTCCTGACTGACTGATCATCGCTCAGCCCAAACGGCAAAGGACAGAAACTTGAAATGAAAGGGTGTAGGCGTCGTTTAAGAAAGGATTTTTCGAAATTCCACCCCTAAATGGATGAAACAGGGAATGAATTTTTTTTCGAAAATACGTTGCTATTAAGGCAATTCTGAAGCTAGACCTGCGAAAACTGTCAGAAATAAAGAAATACATACGTGTGTTAGCACTTTTGGAAATTCAATCACTAAGGGGATAAAATAGTAAGTGAAAGGTTTTTTGAAATTAATGCTTATTAAAGAACTACTAAAGCGTTTTTACAGCTGCATCTATCAAAAGTGGTATTTGATTCATCGGTTACAAACAAAAGAAGTTGTTTTCACTGTTTTTTGAAATTCAACCCCTAAGGGAGTAAGTAGGGGATGAAAATTTAAAACAGAGAATTTCGTTGTATCTAAAAAATTTTAAAAGCTAAATGTATGTGTGTGCGGTTCTAGGCGCTACAGTCTGGAGCCAAGCAACCGCTACGGTCGCAGGTTCGAATCCTGCCTCGGGCATGGATTGGTGATATGTCCTTAGGTTAGTTAGGTTTAATTAGTTCTAAGTTCTAGGCGAATGATGACCTCAGAAGTTAAGTCGCATAGTCCTCAGAGCCATTTTAAATGTATGAATATTTTATTTCACTTCTCTGTTAAATATAAAGAAATGTGTGTTAGGGGATGAACGTTTCTATGGAAATATCACCACAAGAACTCAAAACGAATGATTAATAGTAAACTTGGGCTCTAGCTACCAGGATAGCTTTTTGGTCAGAAGTACGTTCGGAAAAGACCGTGATTCTATGGCCGTTATTGGCGTGGAAAGTTTAGAAGGTGTTTCAATTTGTGAACAACATAAAATTCGATTAAAGAACTCTAAGCGAGCGAAGCAGAGGGCACTAAGCTATTGTTAAAATATAAGGGCTTGTACTAAAACATATTTGGGGGGAGGGTCATGACCCATCACGATCTATCCCGCTCCCCTCCCACCCCCATCCCCACGTCCTTCGAGCTGTCTGTGTTAATTGAGATCACTGTTTTCTGCTCGCTTGGCGTCTCGACTAGCGTCCGTTGTCAGGTGTAGGCCCCACCTCTGCACGACGGCGCCCTCCGACAGCTAGACTGCTGTGTCAGACGCCGTGGACGTAACGTGCGTGGAGTACACAGTGAGTGCAGTGCGTGTACTACGTATGCGCGGCGCGCGCCGCCCGTGCCGGAACCGGTTGGGCGGTTACGTAATGGGCGCGCGCAGCTCCCTCAGTCTTCGCTGCACCTGGCAGCGACTGGACACTGAACAGGCAGCCAGACAGAAGGGAGTCGCACCTGTGGTGACGCCCTGCCGTGCTAGCTTGCTTTGCGTCTTCCACAAACCATGCCAGGGCGCGGTTCTTCACACACGGCCACGACCCCCACACACCCCAACCTCCAACAACAGTAATGACTCCGACGACGACGGGTCGCCAAAGTCAACCTTCCCACCGTCTGCTGTAAGAAAAATTCCTCTGTGTCGGTTGTCATATAACTAACGGATGCAGCTCGGTTACGTTCTCGAAAAGGCCGACGTTTCGATTTTCGACTGGGAGAGGAACACCTGACAAGAGTTTGGAAGGGGCCTCACTGTGGGTCCCCATTTGGCCGGCTGGTCGAATCGCCCAAAATCCAGGCTTGTGGGTCATTTGGATGTCAAATTGGCCTAATGTTGGGATGAGATCATGACGCCCGGCATGCGTGTCAAGGTTCTGGTGGACCACGTCTGATGACCGCCAGAGCGTCTCGCTGTGCTGTGCTCCAAGGACATTGCAGCCCTTCATATTTGCGTCCGTCATCTGACAGCAAGTAACGGACTCACTGCGACGAGAAGGAGATGGTTTATGGAATTGCCGTCGCATGTGTGGACTGCCGTGAACACCTTCAAACAAACGGCAGTGTTTGGGGCGGTGCCACTACTGAGAAGCATAGACTGCTCATGAGTGGTCTCGTATTGTGTTTACTGAGGAGTCGCAGCTCTCGAGTAAGCCAGATGACCATTGTTGGCGAATAGGGCGTCGACCTTTGGAGAGGTCGCACTGTTCAATCAGTTGGTGGAGCACAGCAATCGTGATTTAATCAACCGTCGAGTACTGACTCCAGGTCATGGCTGGCAGTGATTGAGGTAACTCTGACGGTACACAGGTACACCACAGACATACCACGTCCTCAGTGTCACTTCTCATGTGAGAGTATTTTGATGCCATTTCTCAACAGGAGCAAGCTCGTCAACACATGGCATGTGTCTGCAGGACCTGCTGGTTGATGTTGAAGTACTCCAATGGCCAGCAAGTACCCCTGATCTGTCCACGACAGAACATACATAGGACCACATTGGACGTCATCTCGTTCCCAGCGCCGTTATCCAGGCTGTCAAGGCTAGTCACAACAGCTGTGGGACAGCTTGCCTCACGAGAGGATGTCACCCTGGACAAGTGTGTGTATCCAGGCAAGAGTGGGGGCAACGCCGTACTGAAAAGGGGGCTCATACTACCAAGTTCTTTGTAAATTTGACTCGACTTTATAATCTCTAAAGTGTCACCTCATGGCCTTTCAACCTGCGAAGTTTCATTTCGTTTCGTCCTTCGCTTTTGGGCGCTTCACTTTTTTTTCAGGCAGTGCACACACACCGCCGAATCGAATCCGCCCGCCGGATTAACGCCGAGGGCTTGTGTGCCGGCCAGCCTGGATGTGGTTTTTATGCGGTTTTCCACATCCTAGTAAGTGAATAGCGGGCTGGTCCCCATGTCCCACCTCATTTACATGACTCGTAGACATTTGAAAACGTTCGCAGTATTTCACGGCTTACACTAGACACAGACAGCTGGGGTACACTACTTCCGTGTCGGGGTTTATGGGGTGGCGACAGGAAGCGCATCCTGCCACCCTCTGACACTAACATGGCCAACCCCATAGTAACAGGGCTGACCCCGCGTTGAAGTGGGACAAAGGCCCCAAAAAACTGATGATGAGTGCATATATATGATATTGAAATATTAATGGTAGCGGAAAAGCCAAGATTACTCTTATATGGACAGTTTTAACGAATGAAAGCGAGAGGCTAACGAAACAAATATTCCTTTATTTCTGGTAAACGAAGTCAACCATAGTCTCTATCAGAGAAATGAGGAAAGAAATGGCAAGAGACATCAGAGGATCATAAATAACAGATGGGAACTCATTTGCAACCAACATTCTTACTTTAAAAGGTTGCGTATGAAGGAAAAAAAAAAACAACTCAGTAGTGACTCTCAGAGAAATGGGAAAATAAATGGCAAGAAACATCAAAGGATTGTAAATAACAGATAGGAACGCTTTTTACAGTTAACAGCCGCGCGAAATGGCCGTGCGGTTTGAGGCGCCATGTCACGAATTGCGTAGCCCCTCCCGCCGGAGGTTCGAGTCCTCCCACGGGCGTGGGTGTCTGTGTTATTCTAAGCATAAGTTAGTTTAAGTAGTGTGTAATTCTAGGGATCGATGACCTCAGCAGTTTGGTTCCTTAGGAATTCACACACATTTGAACATTTTTACAATTAACATTCTCAGTTTACATGGCTGCGTAGGACGGAAAAAAATCAGGAACAGTATTGGACAAAAGGAATAAAAACTGGCCAGGTGCGAGTAGGACTGGCCCTCTGACGTTTCCGTGCAAACTTAGTTACATATGGAGACAGACAGTTCATCCATACTGGGATTCGAGAATACCGATTAATTTGGCCTGTTATCGATATTGACACTGCCAAGATACCGGTCCATGGAATTCCAAGATTTTCGAGAATGTTTTAGTTTTAAGTCTGAAGTCGGATAAGAAATGACAAATGAAAATTTTGTGGCGTGATTACAAATTAACAACTTCCAGATTTTTTCCTTTACTTGCACTGTGAAACCTTACTTCTTGCGAAATGTCATGATTCTAGCACAACGGGAAGTGCCATTTAGGTTTTGATAAGTGAGTTTGCGAGTATCGAAATATGTGACATCAGTGGTCGTATCAGCTGGTTACATTCACTTAAAACTTAATTTTTTTATACCCCAAAGGAGCAGTAGACCTTAGTATGTGATATAAATTTCTACTTGACACGTCAGCCTGCTACTGAGAAAAAGTGGTTTTAACAGACACAGCGAGACGGACAACAAAGTGATTGTGTAAGGCTTTCGTTTTTACCGAATGAGGCACGGATCCCTGAAAACGCGAGATAGCGCTCCGCGCGTTAAGCTCCACGATTATGTCTTATACGATGGCTGAATACTAGAAAAAAAAACCTCAAGAAAAGCGAGGAAACTGAAGTTTTTACATGATTCCAGTTGGTCAGTACCATGATTTATAAAATGAAAAAATGAGAGTTAGGTAATCGACGTCCCTCGGCGTGTCAGTAGCGAGACGAGCGTCACGTGAGAACAGGGGATGACATTCAGGCTGGAGCCGTTGTGAAGTCACGATGCATGGAGACGGCTCCACTGACGCTGTTTTAATATTCGTGGTTCAACCTGTGCTGGAAGCCACCTCAGTCTGTATTTCATCTCTCTTACTTGCGGGCATTTAGAAAATCCGGCCGGAAGGGCTTAAGAGACCGACATGGTTGTTACGAATTCCGGCAGTCGTTTAGTTTCCGCGATCGCTGTTAACTCCCACATTAAGCGCGCCCGTCCCGCGTAATGGGGAAAGTTCCGCGGGTAACGGTGGTGCGTATTCCAGGAGCGGAAGTCGAGACGGGTCTGCGCTATAACTGTCTTACGGGCTCAAAGAATGGCACTTACGCACTGTGAGCTCGGCCTTAGTGCCGATAAAGGTGTACTGTATAACTCTTGCTCAATAATGCTTTGAAAACGGCACGGACATACACATGGATACTCTGCAAATCACATTTAAGTGCCTGGCAGAGGGTTCATCGAACCACCTTCACAATTCTCTACTATTCTAATCTCGTATAGCGCGCGGAAAGAATGAACACCTATATCTTTCCGTAAGAGCTCTGATTTCCCTTATTTTATCTTGGTGATCCTACCCCCTATGTAGGTCGGTGTCAACAAAATATTTTCGCATTCGGGGGAGAAAGTTGGTGACTGGAATTTCGTGAGAAGATTCTGTCGCAACGAAAAACGCCTTTCTTTTAATGATGTCCAGCCCAAATCCTGTATCATTTATGTGACACTCTCTCCCATATTTCGCGATAATACAAAACGTGTTGCCTTTCTTTGAACTTTTTCGATGTACTCCGTCAGTTCTATCTGGTAAGGATCCCACACCGCGCAGCACTATTCTAAAATAGGACGGACAAGCGTAGTGTAGGCAGTCTCCTTAGTAGATCTGTTACATTTTCTAAGTGTCTTGCCAATAAAACGCAATCTTTGGTTAGCCTTCCCCACAACATTTTGAATGTGTTCCTTCCAATTTAAGTTGTTCGTAATTGTAATACCTAGGTATTTAGTTGAATTTACGGCTTTTAGATTAGACTGATTTATCGTGTAACCGAAGTTTAAAAAATGGTTCAAATGGCTCTGAGCACTATGGGACTCAACTGCTGAGGTCATTAGTCCCCTAGAACTTAGAACTAGTTAAACCTAACTAACCTAAGGACATCACAAACATCCATGCCCGAGGCAGGATTCGAACCTGCGACCGTAGCGGTCTTGCGGTTCCAGACTGCAGCGCCTTTAACCGCACGGCCACTTCGGCCGGCAACCGAAGTTTAACGAGTTCCTTTTACCACTGATGTGGGTGACCTCACACGTTTCGTTATTTAGGGTCAACTGCAACTTTTCGCACCATTCAGATATCTTTTCTAAATCGTTTTGCAGTTTGTTTTGGTCTTCTGATGACTTTATTAGTCGATAAACGACAGCGTCATCTGCAAAAAACCGAAGACGGCTGCTCAGATTGTCTCCAAAATCGTTAATATAGATAAGGAACAGCAAAGGGCCTATAACACTACCTTGGGGAGCGCCAGAAATCACTTCTATTTTACTCGATGACTTTCCGTCAATTACTACGAACTGTGACCTCTCTGCCGGGAAATCACAAATCCAGTCACATAACTGAGACGATATTCCATAAGCAGGCAATTTCGCTACAAATTAGAGACCACAATTAGTGAAGCGATCATGCAAAAGGAACAAACATCGTCCCTTTGATGTCGATACTATCGTCGGAAACGTTTTTGAACTGCGTTGGAGCAGCGGACAGTAGGTTATGGAGTCGCTTAGAGTTTTGCATTTTAATGGGCAAAGTAAAAGGCACAGTTTATGTCATTTCTAATTTCCGAAGTATTTTTGCAACTTTTTACGCCCAGGCGGAGCACAGGAGCCATCAACATCGATGGCAAAGTTGGGACGGACTTCGGGTAGCGCACCGTAATGGTCCCAGGAAAAAAAATGGGCATTTGGTTTTGGTAAGATGCAGTCTAAATTTCGTCTGTCATTTATCGTGAATGGCCATGATGATGTCCGATGGATTCTGTTCAGTACTGTGCGGAGCTTAGACGCAATTCAGAGACATGCTGCCCCTTACGTGAATGTTGCGCAAATGCTCCATCAGATTACTTGGAGGAAAGACAACGATCTTTCCGCAAACGTTGTTGAGGCAGTAGAGAGAACCTGTATTTGTGATAGGCATCTGCTGTTTCTTCACGATGCCCGGACCGACTTCTCAGACGTCAGACACTCAGATCGGTACCAAACCTTGTGTGTCGGTAGAGGGTCAACCGAAACTTCGATTTAGTTCGTACTATGTGCTCTCGTCCAGCAGAACAGTCGTAAAAGCTAATGAAAAGTAACACCAGAACTACAGAGCACATAAGAAGCGCAAACTGTGAGTACGTAATATATGTTGATTTCGTGAGGAAGTTGGCAGAGCGTTAAATCTTCGTACCGTAGTTCCCGAGTTCATTTTCCAACGACGTCATTTTTTTGTTGTTGTATTAAGCGTGAAATCGTTATATTCGACAGTGTGTTTATGACATGCAAAAGGGCTGTTTGGAGTTTCTTTGAAAGCAGTCAACCTATAGAGTACACTTGTAGTTTCTCACAATATACAATCAGAAAAGAAAAATACAGAAACAACTGCATCAGACGTGTAGAAATACACCGAAGAGGCAAAGAAACTGGTACACCTGCCTGACATCGCGTAGGGCCCCCGAGAGCACGCAGAAGTGTCGCAACACGACGTTGCATGTACTCGACTAATGTCTGAAGTGCCAGTGGAGAGAACCGACACCGTGAATCCTGCAGGGCTGTAGATAAATCCGAGAGAATACGAGGGGGTGGAGATCTCTTCTGAACGGCACGTTGCAAGGCATCCCAGATATGCTCAATTATCTTTATGTCTGGGGAGTTTGGTAGCCAGTGGAAGTGTTTAAACTCAGAAGAGTGTTCCTGGAGCCACTCTGTAGCAGTTCTGGACGTGTGGGTTGTTGCAGTGTCCTGCAGAAATTGCCCAAGTCCGTCGGAATGAACAATGGACACGAATGGATGCAGATGATCAGACAGGATGCTGATGTACGTATCACCTGTCAAGAGTGTTATCTAGACGCATCAGGTGTCCCATACCACTCCAACTGCACACGCCCCACATCATTACAGAGCCTCCAACAGCTTGAACAGTCCCTGCTGACATGCAGGGTCCATGGATTCATGAGATTGTCTCCACACCCGTGCCTGTCCATCCGCTCGATACAATTTGAAACGAGACTCGTTCGCCAGGCAACATGTTTCCAATCATCAACAATCCAGTTTCTGTGTTGACGGACCCAGGCGAGGCGTAAAGCTTTGCGTCATGCAGTCGTCAAGAGTACACGAGTAGGCCTTCGGCTCCGAAAGCCCACATCGATGATGTTTTGTTGAATAGTTCGCATGCTGACACTTGTTCATAGTCTAGCATTGAAATCTGCAGCAATTTGCGGAAGGGTTGCACTTCTATCACATTGAACGATTCCCTTCAGTCGTCGTTGGTCCCGTTCTTGCGGGATCTTTTTCCTGCCGCAGTGATGTCGGAGATTTGATGTTTTACCGGATTCCTGATATGCACGGCACACTCGTGAATGGTCGTACGGGAAAATCAACACTTCATCGCTACCTTGGAGATTCTGTCTTATATAGGCATTGCCGATCGCAGTATCGTATTCTGCCTGTTTACGTCTCTCTGTATTTGAATACGCATGCCTATACCAGTTTCTCTGGCGCTTCAATTAATAGCAAAAATATCAAACAAAATAATAAGATCAATAATAAGCACATAACGCTCAACGAACCAAGCGAAAACAGACTGCCAGAAGAACATAGCTACAAACTCCGAAAAGTCCTTTTACGTGTCAGGAAAATGGTCTCCCATATTAATAACCTTTTATGCGTGTCCTGCTGGACGACGGTACACAGCACGAACTAAATCGTTGTTTTGGTTCATACTCTACCGACGTACAACGTTTGATACGTATCTGAGTTTAGCCCGCATCTCGTGGTCGTGCGGTAGCGTTCTCGCTTCCCACGCCCGGGTTCCCGGGTTCGATTCCCGGCGGGGTCAGGGATTTTCTCTGCCTCGTGATGGCTGGGTGTTGTGTGCTGTCCTTAGGTTAGTTAGGTTTAATTAGTTCTAAGTTCTAGGGGACTGATGACCATAGATGTTAAGTCCCATAGTGCTCAGAGCCATTTGAACCATTTGAACGTATCTGAGTTTCTGATAATTGGAGGTTTGGGTGAGCGCAAGCGAGCGCCTCTTCCGTAAGCCCGACACGTGGTCAGAAGTGGTGAAGAGCGGATGTGCGGGGTTGTTGTGAAAGGGCTGCGCTCTGCTCACGCAGTGCTGGCACTACACGGCAGTCACTTCACACTGGCTACTGTGCACACAAGTACTGTTTTCTAGATCGTCAATGTTGGCAGCAGCAATCACAAAACACTTTTGGCCCGAAGTGTTGTGAAAGTGGAAACTAGCGACGTCTGTTTTGGCAGCACTTACTTGCAACCTACAGCTACAAAAGTATTTTCCAACAATTTGTAATCCTTCCGTCACGACAGACTCAGTAACGCCCAGATCGCTGTTGGTCTCATCTGTTTCAGTCCAGTGCGTACGGCGAGCTGCGTCGATACTATGCAGGAGTGCGTCAGGTATTTCGCAGTCATTGTTTTCACAATCGCCAGCATATCCAAATTGCCTTGACGTTGTCTTAGGCACGCTTATTATATGCACGGAAAACAGGAGTAGTACTGATCTTCGAGGAAGGCCATCAATAACTTTCATTGGAGCGCTCGTCCTATTGCCCGTTAGAACTTGGAGGCTTCTATTGCTCGACGTTACCAGTTTTAATACGTGTGATGACTCGTAAAAGTTTGAATGTAACCCCTTGTCTCCACACAGTATCATAAGCCGCCCTTAGGTCTATAAACGTAATTCTGCTTCAATAAAAGTTGACGGTGAGAGTGCGCGGTCAGCGGAACGGCGGTTCTGTCGGAATCGTGCCTTTTCAGCAGGCAGATTTTGGAAAATTGTGCGGCTGACTCTGTTATACAGTATTCTTTCCGGTTCTAAGTAAAGCAATGGGTCGGTGGCTTCGCGGTTTATCATTTCGTTTCCCTATTTTTTAAGATAGCTCTTTTTAAATCACGTGGTATTTTACAGCTTTGGAGAATATCAGTAAAGAATGATGCTAACCAATTTTTTACATACTTCTCACTGTGGATTGGGAATTCTTATTGGATGCCATCAAAATCAAGTGCCTTCTCTGCTTTCATATCTTCGATTTCTTGTTGGTTAATTGGATGTGGTTGAATCTGAGGAGTTCTAGATGTGGTCACAATGTTATTTGCTACTTGCTGGGAGTAACAATCTTTCTCTTGGCGTTTGGTGCGCTGACAGCTCTAAGTTTTCTCAGCAAGTACCAGGCTTTTCCGCTGGAGGTGCGAAAGTACAAGGCCTCAACTGTTTCAGTCCAGTGCGTACGGCGAGCTTCATCGATACTATGCAGAAGTGCGTCAGGTATTTCACAGTCATTGTTTTCACAAATATTTTGTACAAATTTCACATTTCTCGGTACATCCATGATTCAACTGGCCCTACCGATTTCGTACTGTGCAACCTGCATTTCTCTTTTCAGGCTTCCAAAAACTACGCGCGAGATTTTCATATTCCCTCACTAACTACGCGCGAACTATTAGTCCTACAGAAAAATGAACAGGACCTTTTTGTATGAAATTTAAGTGGTTAAATTTTCTAGAGGGATACGTTTTCGCTAGAAGCCGTAGTTTTCGAGTTATTCAAGAAAAACGTATAAAAATGAACATAAAATGTATCTCACTCGCTTATTCAACCCACACTACTCAGGATTTGTAGTACGTTGTTCGTGGCACTCACTCCTACCACTTCACAAAAATTTCCAATTACACGAATTATTTCCCCACATTCGATCCTTTTGGGTCTTCATTGACTGACCTTGTTACACCATCGGCTTAGTCGGGCACTTACAAATTGCGAAATTGACGTTTGTGTAAATTTTACCTAAAGTATTATGACGTTTAACAGTATGAAATAAACGATTACATCGTTGTATGCGTCAGGCCTTCTGACTACGCTACTACTCTACCTGTAAGGCTTAAATATTGGATCGAATTGTCTACTAATTAGTTTTAGCTTAACTCAACTAAAGTCGTTTTTCTTCCAAACCTCACGGTCACGTTTAAATTAATAATGTTAATGAAATAGTCGACTGTGCTGATGGCGTCAGAGCCCAATCAAGAGAGAGCAAAAAAGATCGAACACCGGGTACAGTTCGTGTAGCCCCAAACTTTCGTACAGTGGTGGGAGGGAGTGCCACGAACGATATACTAGAAGTCGTGACTGGTGAGGGATGAGTGTGGGGTTGGAGGTGCGTTTCAGGGTCATTTTTGTACGTTTTTCTGGAATAACTCGAAAACCCTGGCCTCCAGCGGAAATATATTAGAGTACAAAATTTAACCACATTCAATTTCATACAAAAAAATGCTGTTCATTTTTTCTATAGAACTAATAGTTAGCGCGTAGCGAGCGAGATTACTTGAAAATTTCGCGCTTGGTTATTGAAGACTTGTATTGTTGTTGTTGGATTTTGTGTGCTCTTTAAAACGTTTCAGAAACTTCCTACAAGTTTCTCCGATGTGCAATATGTCACAATCGTCACATCCAATTTTGTATATCCCTATCTTATTAAATGGATCTGTTGCACTGGGTTACTGCTTACAATATTGTTTTCAGTGGGGAACCTAATGTATATACTTATATTTTTAAAATTTTTGGTTATTTTGTTAGAAATGATTCCATAATAGGGCAGAGCTACGAATTTAATTTTCTGTTTGGTTTCGTTTCTTTCTATACTAATTTCAGTTGGGTCTGATGTTTGCTTTACTTTCAGTTTCTATCTGTACATTTCTTTCTTTGTGGTTTGAAATTACTTACTTCGGCTAAATTTTCTAGTGTTGCTAATTCTTTGTTGATCTCGTGGTCTTAAAGTTGAAAATTTCTTAATCTCCGTATCACTGAGTGAAAATACGCTATTGTTATGGATCTGGGTGGTTTGATTCGTTATTGGTTGATGTGTCTGTACTAGTTGCTGGTAAATGTATTTAGAATTCGTTTACATTCACATCTTTTGCGAGGTTTACCCAGAAAATAGTGCACCACATATTTTTCTTCAACAATTCTTTCTTAAACATAATGAGAACACGCACACGAAAGAATGGAGGTTTGTCTACACACCCTATTTTTCCACGTAATCTCCATCCCGTACTATGTCCTTCCTCCAGCGCGAAACAAGGGTGTGTATGCCTTGTCGGTACCAATCCTTGTCCTGGTAGCAAAGACAGTGCTTCACTGTGTGAACTTTCTTTGCTGATTGACAGACGCAGCACCAACTGCCGAGTCATAATTCGTCTATTCTTGCGAATGACAACATCAGCTGGCTGCAACGTGTCAGGTGTGACATCCGTGGATGGTCTCTCCGACCGCTGCAAATTGTGGAGCTCCGCCGATCCGCCTTGTGATAACCTCACCCTCCGTGCCCAGCAACTAACTGTACTTCTGTCGACAGGTGATGCTCCACAGAGTTTGCACAAGCATTCGCGAATACGAGGGGGGCCCAAAAATAACCATAATTTCTTTCTATAAATCATATACTTTATTGTTTTCAAATACAACCTTAATCTCCTTCGAAGTACTCTCCATTAACACTAATACACTTGTCGAAACGTTCATTCCAGTGTTCGAAGCACCTTTTAAATTCGTTCTCTTTCATACCTGCTTGCACTTTCACGACATTGCGTTTTACATCTTCCACATCCACAAAACGTTTCCCTCTCAATTCTTTTTTCACCCTCGGGTATAGGAAGAAGTCCAAGGGTGCTAAATCCTGCGAATAGGGCGCGTGGGTCGAGGTAGTCGTCTTCGTGGAGGCCAAACACTGGCGAACGCTGAGAGCCGTGTGCGCGGGAGCGTTGTCGTGATGCAGGAACCACACGCCAGAATCCCACAAAGCCGGACGGTTTCGCGACAAACTTCTGCGAAGCCGTTTCATAACCTCCAAATAGAATTGTTGGTTTACTGTCTGGTTTTCAGGGACAAAGAAATGGTTCAAATGGCTCTGAGCACTATGGGACTTAACATCTATGGTCATCAGTCCCCTAGAACTTAGAACTACTTAAACCTAACTAACCTAAGAACAGCACACAATACCCAGTCATCACGAGGCAGAGGAAATCCCTGACCCCGCCGGGAATCGAACCCGGGCGTGGGAAGCGAGAACGCTACTGCACGACCACGAGCTGCGGACTTTCAGGGACAAATTCAGAGTGTAGGATCCCTTTGATGTCAAAAAAACAGATCAACATCGTTTTCACATTCGATTTCACATGTCGAGCTTTTTTTGGTCGAGGTGAGCCAGGTGACTTCCATTGTGATGACTGTTGTTTACTTTCTGGATCGTACCCATAGCACCATGACTCGTCACCTGTTATGATTTTGTTGAAAAAATGTCGATCATCTTTGAACGCATCCTTCATTTCGAGACAGGCTTGAACGCGACGATCCCTTTGAACTCAGGTAAGAAGCTTCGGCACAAATTTTGCTGCCACTCTTCGCATCCCCAAATCGATGGTCAAGATGCGCTGGTTGGTCGATTGTCCTGCGTCGATCTTCGCTGATGAGATCACGGATTTTGTCGATGTTGTCTTCGCTTCGAGCAGTTGAAGGTCGACCGGAATGGGGCTGATCTTCAACCACCATTTCTCCCTTTTTAAACCGAGAATACCATTCGTACACTTACGTTTTACTAAGACCATGGTCTTTGTAGGCTGTCTGAATCATCGCAACAGTTTCTGCTGCGTTCGTGCCGAGCGAGAAACAAAACTTCACTGCCGCACGATGTTCGTAAGAACTAGCTATTTCCTTGTGTCACGTCTGCACTGTACGCACACTCAAAGAACTGCCAAAGATAGCACACTTCTCACTGTTGGGTGACGCCGCGTGGAAGACTGAATCAGTAGAGCTCCTACTACAACCCTCTGGTGACGCAACCTGCTACTACAAGTAGACGATGTGCAGCATTACGATTCCGGTTACTTTTGGGTCCACCCTCGTATTCCCCACAGTTTCTTTCTCTGCAGTGAGAAATTCAATGACGGCACGTTACTTGTAACGTTCATCACCTGTAGACGCCATTTTGGATCTGTCCTGCAGCTACGCTGTCTGTTGGACGTGACGGAAACTTGGCGCGCTCACTCAGGAGACTTCAGATAATACATACGTAACGTTTCGCATTCGTAGCATTGTTTTCGGCTGAGAAAAAAAAGTGCGGTGAAATACTTTCTGGTCAACCCTTATACATTCTATTTTGTACAGAACCATGAAATCACTTGAGAAGGCCTAGAAGTCTGAAACTAGTTGTGAAAAAATAAAATTAATACAGCAAAAATTGAAAGTGAACAGTTTTTTTTAAAATGGAATGGCCAGCAACGGTACAAAACGCACTCTTCAGTGGCTTGTAGAATTTGTATATTGGCGTCGCAGGCTACTATAAGCCGGCGGTACGTAATCAAGTGCGATACGAGAGTGTGGAAGAGGTGTTCGTTCTGTACTGGATCGTCAACGTGAGGTGAAGAAGACTTAGTCCGTGAACAACGCTTACCAGAGGAAGAGTGGGGAATATTACCAGTGGGCCGAGACAGCGGCCAGAGGATGCCTTTTTGGTTGCTGTGGATGCGTGGAAACGACAGAAAGAAGCAGAGAAGAGAGTGCGCCGACTGAAAAACGGCCGACTCTGGAAGAGAAGGGCGCATTAGCTAATGCAAGTGGAGCGGCGGCTGCTGCGGGAGGGAATCAGTGGCCGCGGCACTGTTGAGGTCTGGTGGCTCAGTTCGCCTGTGGGTCCGCCGTCTGCCCGCAGCAGGTAGCTTCGCCAGCGGGCGACTTTTTGCAGCTCGTGTTTATTTTGCTCCCCGCTGCCGTCATTACTCGGAAGCGCGGCCTGGATTCAGCGCGGCCGCCTCTTCTTCCGATCCCTAGGAGACTTGTTTTACTCATTACCCGCCGCTATAATGTCGGCCCGAACTGTCGCTATAGAAATGCCCCACGGACGCTGATTACCTGTTCGTCAGTTCGTGGATGTACCTGAGTCAGTTACGAATCCGAACTTGAGTTGCTTTCAAGTTGAGAGCACGTGTACTGTCAGTGCAACTCTCTCTCTCTCTCTCTCTCTCTCTCTCTCTCTCTAATTACCTAACGTGCGTCGATTGGAGATTCGGATAACATACACTACTGGCCATTAAAATTGCTACACCAAGAAGAAATGCAGATGATAAACGGGTATTCATTGGACAACTATATTATACTAGAACTGACATGTGATTACATTTTCACGCAATTTGGGTGCATAGATCCTGAGAAATCAGTATCCAGAACAACCACCTCTGGCCGTAATAACGGCCTTGATACGTCTGGGCATTGAGTCAAACAGAGCTTGGATGGCGTGTACAGGTACAGCTGCCCATGTAGCTTCAACATGATACCACAGTTCATCAAGAGTAGTAACTGGCGTATTGTGACGATCCAGTTCCTCGGCCACCATTGACCAAACGTTTTCAATTGGTGAGAGATCTGGAGAATGTGCTGGCCAGGACAGCAGTCGAACATTTTCTGTATCCAGAAAGGCCCGTACAGGACCTGCAACAAGCGGTCGTGCATTATCCTGCTGAAATGTAGGGTTTCACAGGGATCGAATGAAGGGTAGAGCCACGGGTCGTAACACATCTGAAATGGAACGTTCACTGTTCAAAGTGCCGTCAATGCGAACAAGAGGTGACCGACACGTGTAACCAATGACACCCCATACCATCACGCCGGGTGATACGCCAGTATGGCGTTGACGAATACGCGCTTCCAATGTGTGTTCACCGCGATGTCGCCAAACACGGATGCGACCATCATGACGCTGTAAACCGAACCTAGATTCATCCGAAAAAATGACGTTTTGCCATTCGTGCACCCAGGTTCGTCGTTGAGTACACCATCGCAGGCGCTCCTGTCTGTGATGCAGCGTCAAGGGTAACCGCAGCCATGGCCTCCGAGCTGATAGTCCATGCTGCTGCAAACGTCGTCAACTGCTCTTGCAGATGGTTGTTGTTTTGCAAACGTCCCCATCTGTTGACTCAGGGATCGAGACGTGGCTGCACGATCCGTTACAGCCACGCGGATAAGATGCCTGTCATCTCGACTGTTAGTGTTACGAGGCCGTTGGGATCGAGCATGGTGTTCCATATTACCGTCCTGAACCCACCGATTCCATATTCTGCTAACAGTCATTGGATCTCGACCAACGCGAGCAGCAATGTCGCGATTCGAGAAACCGCAATCGCGATAGGCTACAATCCGACCTTTATCAAAGTCGGAGACGTTATGGTACGCATTTCTCCTCCTTACACGAGGCATCACAACAACGTTCACCAGGCAACGCCTGTCAACTGCTATTTGTGTATGAGAAATCGGTTGGAAACTTTCCTCATGTCAGCACTTTGTAGGTGTCACCACCGGCGCCAACCTTGTGTGAATGCTCTGAAAAGCTAATTATTTGCATATCAAAGCATGTTCTTCCTGTCGGTTAAATTTCGCGTCTGTAGCACGTCATCTTCGTGGTGTAGCAATTTTAATGGCCAGTAGTGTAGCAATAGTACCGGTTTTGCATTTTCCGTTTCAACAGCTGGGTTTCAGTTACAGCTGTGAGACGCGATTTTCGGTACCGAGTTAATAATAAATGCGTACGGCACAGTGACCGAATGTAAGTCTTTGGATTGGGCGCCGCTTCGGCTGCTTGCGTGTCCCTAATGTACCACAGTTATCCAACCGAGGAAACAAGACCCTATTGTTTAACGTGGAATTCTAACCAGGTGTCGTTCCAGGTGGCTCCTCAGATCGCAGTCTACAGGCAAACTCAGAATTTCCGTGGTCCGACGGAGATTCGATTCTGTGACCACTCGTTTCCCAGGCATGCGCTTTACTGTTAGATCGCAAGGCTACAGGACACCAAGTTGCGAAGTTCGAAACTGCGCTACCGGCCACTGCGCATGCGCGCTGCGCGGTTTCGCCTTTTGCTATCGAAACTAAACAGTTTCCGACGCGAAACTAGTAGCTACGCGTGGCTTGAGGTGAGGTACCGTGTGGGTTGCATATTAACAACGTGAACAAAGAGAGGTACCAAGTGTGGAACGGAGCAAATCATTCGCTTCCTGGACATCTGTACTGTGCATAGGTGTTCACGGGAGTTCAGTGATGTTAACCAAAGAAACAAGCAGCGCCGTGTTCCTTGCGTTCCGTCTTGGAAAATTTGACTCTTGCGTTCCATTGATGTAACATAGTTCACACTCGTTTAGTTGCAGTTTCCATTTCTGTGAGACGTCTGTGCGGCATCTCGCCCAATCTCACTATTCATCACATTTAATTGCGTCGGTAATGTCTTCTTATCACATGATTCATATTCTACAACCAATTTATAGTATGAAAATTGCCAGGAGTACACAAAGAGAACAGTCACGTCAATGACCGGACGGAAAGTTCATAATTTTGTGCAAAAAAAAGAGACACGACTGCGATTTGAACACGGGCCTTGCGCTTTGCAGTCCAACACTGTGACCACAGAACCACGACGCCGTGATTCTAGCAATGCGCTCGAAGTTGCACATCGTGAGCTTAGACAGTTCACTGTTTCTATTTTGCTGCTTTTCTCATAGCTGAGCACACCTTCTTCCTGTTTTCATGCTTGATCTGTGTGCAGTTCTTGAGGGGCTGTCCACTGGCGCCATTTTACCACTAGATCTGAAGGGGTTGTGATGGGGAGTTACCCTTGTTAGTTGAGGCCGTCCTTCACTACCCGAACGTGGATGGGATGACGGTGTCTAAGATGCAGAGCAAATTTCATTCCATTCGAAACGTATACATATGAATTACGAAAAATACAAGCAAGGAAAACATCCGGCTGTGGACAAAACAACATCTACTGTAGAGACGAATATAAATCCTCACTTACCAAAAAGCGCAGCGTGATGTGTAGTTTGATTTCTGATGACAATTTTTTCAAGCATTATAGCGTTGGTAATGTTTGTAAGAGAAAAGAAAAACGTGAACTGGTCTTGTGGCTTTGTCAGATGGTTCAAATAACTTCTAGGGTCTTCCAAAATAATTAGCCGGCCGGAGTGGCCGAGCGGTTGTACGCGCTAGTCTGGAACCGCGCGACAGCAACACACATCCTGCCTTGGGCATGGATGTGTGTGATGTCATTAGGTTAGTTAGGTTTAAGTAGTTCTAAGTTCTATGGGACTGATGACCTCAGAAGTTAAGTCCCATAGTGCTCAGAGCCATTTGAATCATTTGAACCAAAATAATTTCTTTCAGCAAGGTCGTTGAGCAACATTTTTTCCTATCGAATCAGGAATCCTAACACATTTCTTGTATATTTTCTTGTGCGTGGATTTCATGCCGGCCAACGGCCTTGCTGCAGTGGTAACACCGGTTCCAGTCAGATCACCGAAGCTAAGTGCTGTCGGGCTGGGCTAGCACTTGGATGGGTGACCATCCGGTCTGCCGTGCGCTGTTGGCCAGCGGGGTGCATTCAGCCCTTGGGAGGCAAACTGAGGAGCTAATTGATTGAGAAGTAGTGGCTCCTGTCTGGGAAACTGACATACGGCCGGGAGAGTGATGTGCTGACCACTTGCCCCTTCATATCCGCATCCAGTGACGCCTGTGGGCTGAGGATGACACGGCGGCCGGTCAGTACCGTTGGGCCTTCATGGCCTGTTCGGGAGTTTTTTTTAGGGTTTCATGCCGACAAGTATTTACTGCGCCACTATGTGTTCAGCTGCCAAAACTTCCATTTCAGAGACGACTCCGACATTCACAAAACTAAGAAACTGAACTGTACACTGGTGTCGCTGTCTCTACTGTCATAAAAGAAATCAGCTTCGTGAAACGTAATGTTGTCGTGTAAAGTAGGTTTACGGGGGCGTAAGAGTTACGTATTAGACCACTGGCCTCTAAAGTCGCTCCATCTTTTTTATGATGGTTTGCGAAAGTCTCGGCGCATGTGACTCCCCTTGCAACAGCGCTGGATGAACTGGAACATTAGGGAATGCACGAAGTCCAGACGTTCTCGTTTGAGTATGGGACGAGTTGGCCTATCGTTTGAATGTCCGTTGTGCGTCCGGTGCAGGCCATGTTCAACGTTTTTGAAACGTTGATCGAAAGTTTGATCCTCAACGTACGTAAATGGTAAAAGTACACCAAACTTGTATGTGTACTCATGTAAAAGACGAATCCTTGTAAAATCGGATGTTTCAGTTGAAAATAAAAACTTTCTCATTCTGTGCGTATGTTAAAATGTACTGAAAGTCTCCATCTTCATGCACGTTGAAGATATAGTCCAGTGAACTGGGATCAATCTTTTTGAAACACATTATTTTTGTATATGAGATACAGCCAAGGCTTGTCTTTGGTCGCGGTGTCATATGATGCACGTGAAAGAGTGCAGTACTGCATGTTGGAACTTCTGAATGCTGAGGGGACACTGTTTCCTGTATGAAAAAGAGCTACGAGGCACAAAGTAGGCTTAGCATTCCATTAACTAATATTGTGAAGTCACAGGTGGTGACATACGAATTTAGCATTGTAGTGCCTTTGTATTGAAACTACCTCTTTAATTGTTCTTTTTTTTATTTTTTTATTTTATTTTTTACTAGGCACTGACCAAAAGAATTTTCCCTGACAAAGACAACTCAAACTTAACCTATTCATTTATTACCCACAATATACAAGCCCAACGCATTCTGACTGCTATACATTGGCAACATGACTTCCAATAATTAACACAAAAGAATGGCCCTGAATTGCAAGAAATCCTAAAAATAATACAAATCCAAAAAATATGAAATTAAAGACACATGAAACTACCTCCAACTCCGTTAATTGCCTAAACTCATTTCAGTCACGAATCTCGATAGGGGAAACCCCATTCTTTTTCATAAGTCACTTACCTCACAGAAAATCTTCAAAACACGAACTACAGCAATTACAGCAAGTAGCAACAACAGTCAGCTAAATAAAACGATTCTAATTACTATAGACTCTAACTACTGGGAGTCATATGGTTAGCAAAAGAAAGATTTTGTTGAAGAGCGAACAATGTATTTAGAAAATTTTACCTTATTCATGTGACATCCAGTTCCAAAAATTATATGGTTGTCAATAATTCCACTACCCAAACATTATGAAAGATATTCATAATCATACATTTCCTTGCATATTTTCTTAAATTGGTTCAAACGGCTCTGATCACTATGCGACTTAACTTCTGCGGTCATCAGTCGCCTAGAACTTAGAACTAATTAAACCTAACTAACCTAAGGACATCACACACATCATGCCCGAGGCAGGATTCGAACCTGCGACCGTAGCGGTCGCATATATTTTCTTATAAACACATCATTTCATCTCACTTCACATTGCCTGTCCTACCAACACAGAGTCTCCATTAACAATATCATGTCCATACACTTTCCTATCCACTCGCTAACTGCTAGTTCGTCCAACCACAGTATCTCTTGCTGAGGGCGCAGAGCGCTGTCACGCGATATTAACACAGTCTATAGCGCTGCCAACATACAAATAGGTTACTTAATAATGATCGTCTCTGTGTAAGCGAGAATGCTGTAATGCGAATGTTCGCGTTACATAACCTGTGTCCTAGAAAATATTCCGCGAGTCTCTAGAGCTGGAGTTCATGAATAAGTAATTAAATTGCTGCCTGCTGTGATCAGTGGACGGCGGCAAGACTGTGAGGTAATAAACAACGTGGATAAATTATGAAATAGTTCCTGGAAGGGAAAGAAAAGGGGGAAAATGTTGTTTAGGGGGGTTTTGTCTCATTTATTTCGGACATTGCACCCGATGCACAATTAAATAACACGGAAACACTTGTGACGGCACCGTGCGTGTATGGCGTATAAGGACGAGGAGTGTCAAGTATTTTGCGCTGTTTACGCGGCTTGTTTGCAGCGCCGGGCAGCTTCCATACATTGTATTGCGCAGGGCGGCGGATGTTGGACGGAGGCCAAGTATGGCAAAACAGGCCGTCTTCAGCTGCGCAGACCGCAAAGGCATGACGGACTCTACCGTCGTGTGTGTGTGTGTGTGTGTGTGTGGATGGGTGGGTGAGGAAGAGAGAGAGGAGACCGGAGTGGGGGGGTGGGGAGGGGGGGGGGAGGCTTAGGTTTGGTTGGCAGACTTCCAGCAGCGCGCATCAGGGCAGCCACAACAGCAGGCTCAACCCTCATGGGCGCCCCTGGGAAGTGGCTCTATTTTTCCCGTCTCTTTCCTCTCCGTATCTCCTGACCGTAGCATTTGACTATAGCAATAACACACACGCGCACTCTCCTTCTCTCTCTGAAAAACAGACACACTATTTAGAACAGCCTATGAATACCCCTCTGTTAAAAGAGCTACAATGAAGACGCCTAAGTAACTGGTATATGCATGCGTATTCAAACACAGAGATATGTAAACAGGCAGAATATGGCTCTACGGTCAGCTACGCATATATAAGACAGCAAGTGTCTGACACAGTTGTTAGATCGGTTACTGCTGCTACGATGACAAAAAAATGGTTCAAATGGCTCTGAGCACTATGGGACTCAACATCTGAGGTCGTATGTCCCCTAGAACTTAGAACTACTTAAACCTAACTAACCTAAGGACATCACACATATCCATGCCCGAGGCAGGATTCGAACCTGCGACCGTAGCAGCAGCGCGGTTCCAAACTGAAGCGCCTAGAAACGCTCGGCCACATCGGCCGGCTACGATGACAGGTTATCAAGATTTAAGCGAGTTTAAACGTGGTGTTATAGTCGGGGCACGAGCGATGATACACAGCATCTTCAAGGTAGCGATGACGTGGTGATTTTCCCGTACGAGTGCACCGTGAATATCAGGAATCCGGTAAAACATCAAATCTCCGACATCGCTGCGGCCGGAAAAAGATCCTGCATGAACGGTACCAACGACGACTGAAGAGCGTGACAGAAGTGCAAACCTTCCGCAAACTGCTGCAGATTTCAGTACATGACTATGAACAAGTGTCAGCGTGCGAACCATTTAACGAAACATCATCGATATAGACCTTCGGAGCCGAATTCCCACTCGTGTACCCTTGATGACTGAACGACATAAAGATTTACGCCTCTCCTGGGCCCGTTGACACTGAAATTGGACTATTAATGACTGGAAACATGTTGCGTGGTGGACGAGCCTCGTTTCAAATTGAATCGAGCGGATGGACGTGTACGGGTATGGAGACAACCTCATGAATTCATGGACCCTGCATGTCATTAGGGGACTGTTCAACATGTTGGAGGCTCTGTAATGGTGTGGGGCATGTGCAGTTGGAGTGATATGGGACCCCTGATACGTCTAGACACGACTTCAACAAGTGATACGTACATAAGCACCCCGTCTGCTCACCTGCATCTATTCATATTCATTGCGCGTTCCGACGGATTTTGTCAATTCCAGCAGGACAATGTGACACCCCACACGTCCAGAATTGCTACAGAGTGATTTCAAGAACACTCTTCTGAGTTAAGTGCTTCCGCTGGCCGCCAAATTCCCCAGACAGAAACATTATTGAGCATATCTGGGATGGCTTGCAACGTGCTGTTCAGAAGAGATCTCCACCCCCTGGTACTCTTAACGGATTTGCGGACAGCCGCCGCGCGGGGTAGCCGCGCAGTTTAAGGCGTGTTGGCACGGCCCGGGTCGCTCCCTCCGTCGGAGGTTCGAGTCCTCCCTCGGGCGTGGGTGTGTCTGTTGTCCTTAGTTAGTTTAAGTTAGATTAAGTAGTGTGTAGGCTTAGGGACCGATGACCTCAGCAGTTTGGTCCCGTAAGACTTTTCCGCTAGTTTTATGGGCAGCCCTGCAGGATTCGTGTTGTCAATTCCCTTCAGCACTGCTTCAGACATTAATCGACTCCGTACCACGTCGTATTCACATCTGCTTGCTCGCGTGGGCCCTACACGATATTAGGCAGATGTACCAGTTTCTTTGGATGTTCAGTGTATTTTTGTATGCTTTCGTGGTCATTGTCATTGACGATAAAATATCCTAAGTTGTTAGGCTGCGTCATATAATTCCCCTTCAGATTTCTCCAGTACTTGACGTTTCGTCCCTCGTGCTGGAAACTTCTTCGGGAGTCTTCTGTTGATCCTGGCTAGCTGAGCACCGTCGAATATCAGTGCCGCGTCCACTTACAAAAGGCTGTTTTCGTACTCAGTTTCAAAGTGGAGTTACTGGCTGAATATCTTCGGGCTGCTGTTGGGCTGTCGCCTTTGGGTACATGCAGACAGCAAGTAGTGAAAGAGAGGGGGCGTGTTATCAGAATATTCTGTTGCCGTGCCGCGGAGGTGTGTTCCAGATAGTTGTAACGTTCCTCGCGTACCGTCGCTGATGGGCGTGTAGCCACGAAGCCGGGAGATAGCTGTCGCTTGCTTTTAAAAGTTTTCAGGTGCAAGAAGCATGTTCATTTTGAATGTATCGTGCTGTTCACTCACATCCTCAATAGTCTTCATTTTTCACCCACCCACTGCGCCAATGTCTTATAACCTCTAACCGGTGTTTCTGAGAAGTGGACGGGTAGCAGATCGGCGCATACCTAGCGTAGCTTCACGGGAAACGAATTGCGCGGGGCCAAAACTTGACACCTCTCTTTTTACCCGTGCTTCTGCCTGGTCACAGAATGTCAGTGAGCTTGTTAAATGCGTTTCCTCCCGTTTCTGCATAAACCAGGCACCAGGCAGTATCGTTTGCGAGAGTTTCGAGGATTCCAAAGCAAGAAGTTACCTGAGATGCTGCGAGAATCGTCCGTTTGACGAATGAAGCTGTACAGGATGTCCCGGGAGGATTGGTCAACATTCAGGTATATCCCGGAAACAATCATTCAGAGCAAAAAAGCCCAGTTAACATGGACTGTAAAATGCATACCTGAAGAGCTATGAGTGCTTGTTCTGTAGAAGACATGTGTTTCACAATAGCGAGGATGAACAAGCGCTCGAAGCTCTTAAAGGTATGCACTTTAGAATATACGTTTACCAGACTTCTTACTTTGAAGGATAGTCTCTCTGATATCCCTGAATATTGACCATTCGTTGTCGGGCTGCCTCTATAGGCCCGTTAAGTGGTGAGATACCTCGAACTCGTTGTAGCAATAATAAACTAAAGCAAGCACCAGAGATTGTTACCAACTACATTCATTTCCTTCCTGCAATTACCCGGACGTTGCGGAGCGGCAGAAGCAGAGCTGTGGATCCTCGCTGCGATTCGCCTGTTGCTCGACCCCAGGGACGTCGGACGATAGTTACTCGGTCGTCTGTTACTACTTCTAGGAGCGCCAGCCACCGCTCGCGGCCTCGCAATACGGCTAATCAAGCGGCAATTGCGGAGCTGGATTGCTCTCGATCTCTGATCGAAAACAGCAGTAATAACCGATACGGGCGCCACTCTGCCCTCTTCAGCAACTCTGCGGCTCTGTACACCCGTTATTAAACCCAAATTTCCCGTGCTTTATTTTATACGTGACCGAGAGTACATCGAAAATCAACTACACGAATAATTTTTGCTGAATCGCAGGTACCGATTTTGAGCTTTGTTGCCACATTATAGGAATATTAAATGTCTTTCATATATGCGTGCTTGCGTTTCTCTTAATTCAAAAAGATAGTCCATTAACTAGTAAAACGAAGAAGTATCTTCCGATAATACTTAATGAAAGTCTGTCGTTTTCTTTTACTCGTATTTGATCAAAGACAGCTTTCGATTCGAGCTGTAATGTTGAGGAAAAGGAGAAACAATGATCACAATGAGAACAAGCACAATAAAATTTTGGCCAGACCAGAACACGCACTGAAAGAAACGATAGAACGAATAACCGGAAGTCCTGTGGACATCTGCGCTCGCACCCACACGGGCGCGAGCGCACACACACACACACACACACACACACACACACACAGAGAGAGAGAGAGAGAGAGAGAGAGAGAGAGAGAGAGATGAAACTGCATAGGACGTGAAACATAAAAAGTGGATCGTGAGGTACGATGAGCACATTAGCAGTACCCTCCTCCGCAATTTAATTCGTTACAAAACAGTGAACGGAACCGAGAGACTCAAATTTAAACTGTTGATTAGGTTGGAAGAAAATATAGCGGGAACAAACCAGTATCCGAATGAGACAAATCGAGGAAAAAGCCTGTTGTTGCAGAAAGTAACACATTCAAAATCGTTTTACAGCATTAGCGAGACGGTGGATACCATCCACCTAAGAATTAATAGAGCCCTAGCCGCGCGGAATGGGGTAAAGTATTACTCCTACAGCAGAAACAAACTCTACCAGAGGAATGCAGCTACACCCCTAAAAGGAATGACATCAAATATTTCGTTATGCATCGTTTAGTTCATAGCTTGCTTCTTTTGTTAACTGTGTACCTATAGATCTGCTAGCTTTGCAAAATCTACCTCGTTCGCTGATGATATGGCAATAGTCACCAGTTGTTAGAACTTAACCATACTTTGCACTTGGAAATGTTCCTTCGCAATCTCTCTGAAATAGCAACATTTTATATACCTCGTAAAGGAAACATATTAATAAGCACGCCGTAATAAAAGCACAGTATTTATAATTATTTGATTTCTAAATGACTCGCACTCTAAATTCTAGTCAGCACATAGGTAGCTGATAAAAAATCGATTGTTCTGTTTTAGAAATATGTCTCAGACAGTGATTTCAGTATCCAACTTCTAGGATGAGCCGACTGCTTCCATATACTGTTACATTCCTATGTAATCACTGGGGATAGTGCTAAAGATTAATAGCACTACTCATATGTTTGAGATAAGAAAGTTGCGAAAAGTCGATAACTGAACATACAGGATGGATTCGTCAAAGGTTGTAGTATTCTTAAAATTACTTAACAGTGCGTTTGATCTTCAGCTGTATATGTGAGTAGAGAACGAAAGAAACGTAAGACGTTTACGTGTTGTCGGCGACGGGATCATTGGCTGAAGCCGTGTTCGTCTCAAAGTGACCGCCCTGACATTTGCCTTATCCGATTTAAGGAAACGACGGGAAAAATGAATCTGAGTGACTGACGGCGATTTGTAATTAATGAAGAAGTTAGTCCCTGTTGAACCTTCACTTTCGTGATCAAGAAACGTGACGAGACTTGAATGCGGAGATAACTGTACCTTTTCGTCTAGCGTTCTGAGTGCTGTACTGAATTCTGAGACAAGACTCTCGACGTTTCCCGCAGAGTTATAGTAGCGAAATGTGTGACTCCACCAATACAAGGATTTATTAAAAGCATGTACGCTCCTTACCTGTTACACCTGTTACTACTGCGCTGCGCGGCGAAAGCGGACTTGGTTTTCTTTATCTTGCCGGTGGAGTCCCAGTTTAAGTTGCCAAATGTCAGCAGACAGATTTGGCGAGAAGTCACAACCCTTGAACGATGACATCGGCGACTGGATAGTCTTCGGACGAAGCAGTCTCTCCGTGTCTGTGGTCGCCCACAATTACGTGGCTGCCTGGTTTGTGGAGTTGACGCCATCCTTAACAGACAGCGCCAGACGTCTCTTAGTTAAGCTCTGCAATCAGACACAGAAGATCACGCAATGCCAATTGTCCGCCCTGTCATCCGCTGCCGTGTGGCGTCATTTGAATCCGGTATGGATGGACACCGATGTCTCAGCCGCTGCCAGCTGCTGCAACTGATTCACGCACGTCTTTAGATGGCACCTCGAGCCTGAGTGAGCCTCGTTCCAGTTCTCACACCAGGGAAAGCCCTTGACGGTACCTGGAACTGAACCCAGAGGCTTCGCACGGCAGTCAAACGTGTTGACTTCTCAACTGCTGAGGAATACGTCGCTGTGTTATCGCCCTGGGTAATCAGACTATGTTCATTCATTAATTATGCAAAAACTGTCTATTAGAATGTTTACATTTCTAGGTTCGAAAAGGATTTTTTTGTCTGGGCGTGGGTTCTCGTCTTGTACATCTACATGAGTACTCTGAAATTCTCCCAAACTGCTTGGCAGAGGCTGCAAAATGTTATTGTTGTGGTCTTCAAAAAAAATGGTTCAAATGGCTCTGAGCACTATGGGACTCAACTGCTGAGGTCATTAGTCCCCTAGAACTTAGAACTAGTTAAACCTAACCAACCTAATGACATCACAAACATCCATGCCCGAGGCAGGATTCGAACCTGCGACCGTAGCGGTCTTGCGGTTCCAGACTGCAGCGCCTTTAACTGCACGGCCACTTCGGCCGGCTGTGGTCTTCAGTCCAGAGACTGGTTTTATGCAGCTCTCCATAGTACTCTATCCTGTGACAAGCCTCTTCATCTCCGAGTAACTACTGCAATCTACATCCTCATGAATCTGCTTAGTGTATTCATCTTCTCGTCCCCCTCAACGATTTTTACCCTCCACGCTTTCCTCCAGTACCGAATTGGTGATCCCTTGATGCCTCAGAATATGTCCTACCAACCAATCCCTTCTTCTAGTCAAGTTGTGCCACAAATTGCTCTTCTGCCCACTTATATTCAGTACCTCCTCATTAGTTACGTGATATACCCATCTAATCTTCAGGATTCTTCTGTAGCACCACATTTCAAAAGCTTCTATTCTCTTCTTGTATAAATTGTTTATTGTCCATGTTTCACTTCCATACATGGCTACACTCCATACAAATACTTCCAGAAAAGACTTCCTGACACTTAAATCTATACTCGATGTTAACTAATTTCTATTCTTCAGAAACTTTTTCATTGCCATCGCCAGTCTACATTTTATATCCCCCATGATTCGACCATAATCAGTTATTTTGCTGCTCAAATAGCAAAACTCATCTACTATTTTAAATGTCTCGTTCTCTAGTCTAATTTCCTCAGCATCACCTGATTTAATTCGACTACATTCCATTATCCTCGTTTTGCTTTTGTTGATGATCATCTTATAACTTCCTTTCAAGACAGTGTCTTCCAAGTCCTTTGCTTTCTCTGACAGAATTACAATGTCATCAGCAAACCTCAAGGTTTTTATTTCTTCTCCCCGGATTTTAACTCCTACACCAAATTTTTCTTTAGTTTCCTTTACTGCTTGTTCAATATACAGATTGAATAACACCGGGGATAGGCTACAACCCTGTCTCACTCCCTTCTCAACCATTGATTTCCTTTCGTGTTCCTCGACTCTTATAACTACCTTCTGGTTTCTGCACAAATTATAGCCTTTCGTTCCCTGTATTTTACCACTGCCACCTTCATAATTTGAAAGATAGTATTCGGGTCATCATTATCAAAAGCTTTTTCTAAGTCTACAAATGCTGTAGACGTAGGTTTACCTTCTAAGATAAGTCGTAGTGTCAGTATTGCCTCGCGTGTTCTAACATTTCTACGGAATCCAAACTGATCTTCCCCGACGTCGGTTTCTACCAGTTTTTCCATTCGTCTGTAAAGAATTCGAGTTAGTATTTTGCAGCCGCGACTTATGAAACTGATAGTTCGGTAATTTTCACACCTGTCGGCACCTGCTTTCTTTGGAATTAGAATTATTATGTTCTTCTTGAAGTCTGAGGGTATTTTGCTTGTCTCATACATCTTGCTCACAAGGTGAAAGAGTTTAGTCACCGCTGGTTCTCCCTAGGCTGTCAAGTAGTCTAAAACGAAATGTCGTCGACTCCCGGTGCCTTGTTTCTACTTAGATCTTTCAGTGCTCTGTCAAATTCTTCACGCAGTATCATATCTCCCGTCATCTTCAGGTGCGTCATCTTCAATTTCCGTAATGTTGCCCTCAAGTACATTGACCATGTATAGAACCTCTTCCTGTCGATCTCATTTTTGAAACGTTTGTATTTCTTTTCTCCTGATTCATTTACTGCATTTTTATATTTTCTGCTTTCGTTTTTTAAACAAATAGTTCAAATGGCTCTTAGCACTATGGACTTAACATCTGAGGTCATCAGTCCCCTAGAAATTAGAACTACTTAAACCTAGCTAACCTAAAGACATCACACACATCGATGCCCGAGGCATGATTCCAACCTGCGACCGTAGCGGTTGCGAGGTTCCAAGCTGAAGCGCCTAGAACCGCTCGGCCACTGCGGCCGGCCTCAATTAAATTCAATATTTCTTGTGTTACCCAAGGATTTCTACTAGCCTTCGCCTCTTTACCTACTTGATCCTCTGCTGCCTTCACTGTTTCATCTCTCAAAGCTGTCCATTCTTCTTCTAATGTATTCCTTTCCCCTGTTCTTGTCAACCATTCTCTAATGCTCCCTGTGAAACTCTCTACAAACTCTAGTTCTTTCGGTTTGCCTAGGCCCCATCTACTTAATTTCCTAGCTTTCTGCACTGTCTTCAGATTTAATCTACACTTCATAACCAATAAATTGCTGTCAGAGTCCACATCTGCCCCGGGAAATGCCTTACAATTTAAAACTTGGTTCCTGAATCTCTGTCTTACCGTTATATAATCAATTTTAAACCTTCCGGTGTCTCCAGATCTCTTCCATGTATGGAGCCTTCATTCTTAAACCAAGTGTAAGCGATGAATAAGTTACGTTCTGTGCGGCATTCTACCAGGCGGCTTCCTCTTTCATTCCTTACCACCAGTTCATATTCACCTACTACTTTTCCTTGTCTTCCTTTTCCTATCATCGAATTCCAGTCCCCCATGAATATTAAATTTTCGTCTCCCTTAACTATTTGAATAATTTCTTTTATCTCATCATACATTTCGTCAATCTCTTCGTCACTTGCAGAGCTAGTCGGCGTATAAACTACTGTGGTAGGCGTGGGCTTCGTGTCTATCTTGGCTACAATATTGCTTTCACCGGGCTGTTCGTAGTAGCGTATCCGCGTTCCTATTTTTTATTCATTATTAAACCTACTCCTGCATTACCCCTATTTGATTTTCTATTCATAACCCTGTATTCTCCTGACCAGGAGTCCTGTTCCTCGTACCTTCTCTAATACTTCCTCTTCACTAATAACCTTTTTTAAATTTTCTAATCTACCTGCCCGAATAAGTGATCTGACATTCCACGCTCCGACGTGTTGAACGCCAGCTTTGTTTCTCCTGATAACGACGGGTGGAAGACGTAGCTTTCAATTTCCGTCATCCAGTTCTCTGACAGCGCCTGTGGTACGCCTCTAAACCATTCCATGTGTCATATTTTATCGCGATAGTTATATTCGTCGGAGGAATCAAAATATTTGGACATTCGAGGGAAAAATTTGATGATTGAAATGTGTTGAAAAGGTGTCAACGCAATGAAAAAGTCTGAGTTGTATTAGTTGCCGTTACACTTTTTCCCTGTTTAGTGACAACAGAAATTAGTTCGCCGTCGTTCGAGTTTTTGCGGTGTCTTCTGTCAGGGTTAACCGGTAAGGGTCGCATACTACGCGGTAATAGGCTGGAAGAGGACGGCCAAACGTAGTGATTTTGTTGCACTTCCAAAATTCTCTGCCGATAAATCGTAGAATTTCGTTCAACATTGTTAAAAGCTTTCCCACATGATGGTCCCAATGTACACTGTTTCTGAATTTAATCCCTAGATACTTAGTTGAGTTGGCAACGCCAAAATATGTGCCAACCAGAGACGGATAAATATGGGGGGGGGGGGGAGGAGGGCGGGCGCTACCCCCCCCCCCCTCCCCCCCTTGTCGGGCAGTTCGCATTCCCACCCGCGCCGTGCGCCGCCCCCGCCAGTCAGCCCGCACCCCCCTGCTATTCCTTCTTTCTTTCGTCAGCCGACCCGACTGAATGGAGTTATCGAGCAGTTGCACTTTCCAGTGTAGCACGCACGTCCGCGTCATCGTATTTTATACGTTTCTGTCTGGCACATAGATAGCTAACACATACCTACGAAAAAACCCGAGGTAATTCTAGTGATCTCGATAGGTTATTCTCTCTGGCGTTTGTTTAAGAAAAGTCGCTAATATTTTACTGTTTTCTTGCACAGAGAACCTTCGATACGGTAAAAGTAAAGGTAGCTTAAGATATCTTCAGCATCTCCTTGAGGTTTTTCTGTATCCGCCACTGGTGCCAAGTATCCTGTAATAGAGTATCAACGGATTTCTCTTCGCAGTGGTGTGGCAGCTTCGTTTTTGTTATTGTCCACCTCCTTCGCGCACCACGCTGGTGAGTATATGCTGCTGTTCGTAATCAGTGGATTGCTACAAGCCAAACTGATCGTGTGTACCGTCTGCCCAATCCCCACCGTTCACAGACGCCTCTAGAATCGCAGCGTGCGGCTAACGTTGCGTCTTCCTCAGGGTTCCTAAGAGCCATAATATGCAGGGAACGGCCATCAGATGGTGGTGTTGACCGCACAAGGCAACTTCCAGGTAGAGCTTAAATGTCTTCGCGTCACACGCACCAGTCTGAATATCGAAATGACGTCGCTGTGGTGCACTTTGACTCGGCGGCCGGTTTCCTGCGCTCTTGCTCTTCTTGCACTAAAGTGGCAGTGCGCACCAGGTCTGAGCGCTGAAACATTCCTGGAGGCTTGTTGTCGGACTGAATACTCGGTGTACACGAGCAGCATCGGCTGTTTCATGGTTCAAATGGCTCTAAGCACTATGGGACTTAACATCTGAGGTCATCAGTCCCCTAGACTTAGAACTGCTTAAACCTAACTAGCCTAAGGACATCACACACACCCAAGCCGGGCAGGATTCGAACCTACGACCGTAGCAGCAGCGCACTGTCATCCATAAAAATTCGATCGTTGTTTGGGAACTTGAACCCCGTGAATGGTTCCAAATGGTCTCCAAGTAGGCGAAGATAACGATTTCTACACAGCGATCGGTTCAGTTGTACCAGGGGACCCAGTCCATTCCATGTAAACACAGCCCATACGATTATGGAGCCACCACGGCTTGCACAGTGCCTTTTTGACAACCTGGATCCATGGCTGCGTGGGGTCCGCGCCACGCTCGAACCTTACCATCAGCTCTTATCATCTCAAATCGGGACTCATCTGTCCAGCCAACTGTTTTCCAGTCGTGTGAGGCGCCTTGTCACGGTTCGCTCGGCTCCTCCCGTCAGAGGTTAGAGTCCACCCTAGGCATTGGTGTGTGTGTATTGTCTTCAGCATAAGTTAGTTTCAGTTACATTAAGTAGTGTGTAAGCCTAGGGACAGATGACCTCAGCAGTTTGGTTCCATAGGAACTTACCACAAATTTCCAAATTTTTTCCAGTCGTTTAGGGTACAACCGATTTGTTCACGAGCCCAGGACAGGGGCTGCAGACGATGTCGTACTGTTAGCAAAGCCACTCGTGTCAATCGTCTGCTGCTGTAGCCCATTAACGCCAAAGTTCGCCTAACCGATACGTTCGTCGTACGTACCATATTGATTTCTGCGGTTATTTGACACAGTGTTGCTTGTGGATATTAGGGCTGACAACTGTAAGGAAACGCTGCTGCTCAAGGTAGTTAACTGAAGACCATCGGCCGCTGCGTTATCCGTGGTGAGAGGTAATGCCAGAAATTTGGTACTCTTGGCACTTTCTTGACACTGTGGATCTCGGAATATTGAATTCCCTAACAACTGTCCCATGCGTCTAGATCCAACTACCAATCCGTGCTCAGAATCTCTTAATTCCTGTCATGCGGTCATAATCGCGTCGGAAACCTTTCCACATGAATCACCAGAGTACAAATGACACCTCCGCCAAACTTCTGATCTTTTATACCTTGTGTACGCGATACTACCGCCATCTGTATATGTGCATATCACCCTAGGGCAATCGCAATACTTCCATCACCGCAGTACAAATGTGGTGCGAAACTCGGTACCTGAAATCGCTCACAGCGAGAGAGCAGCTTCTCGTAGGTCACTGGAGAACGAAGGGTCCAAAGCGTTTCCAGTCGATTTCCTGTTCCGCCGTCACATATTTCGTTGGTTTAGCGGTACGTGTGCCACACATTTTGCACGGTCCGTTTCCTTGTTGTATTTATGTTGTATTTTATGGTTTTGCCTAGATAGCGTAAACAGGTGGCAGAGAGAGGGAACCGCCCCGTGTAGCACGACGTGACGAAGCAGCGCGCAGGGCGCGTGTAGGCCGGCGGCCCGCCAGTGTTTGCGCCCTTTGTGGGCGGCCCTGTCCCTATCCTTGCCCCTGAGCCTGCTGGGCCGATATTGCTCGGGTCGCCCTGTTTGCCGGCGCTATGCAGATCGCCGGCTGACCCGGCCTCTACTATATTGCTGGCGCAGGCGACAGCTTTGTGCTGGGGATGTCCTCGCGGAGGTATTTCCAGGAGGGCGAGGGCGACCAAATAACCGTGTCTGACAAAATATTAGTCATCCACGTGTCTGGTACTGAACTGATACCAGGCGGTCGCGTAACCCTCCACTGCTGACGTAGGCACTGAAGTGTACGCTCCAGGCGGGTGTGTGATGTCAGCGCAGAAAGACGCTCGGGTATCGAGACGTGACAGAATGGCCTAAAGACTCTACTGTTGATGAAAAGCTGTCGGGTTTTGAAAAGGGTGGCAGTGTGAAAACAGTACCACGACTTTTCAAAGCGTGTTATACTCATCATTTTCTGCCGAAATGTCGAGATATGTATATAACTGTAGTCTCATCAATCTAGGGCCTCGCCGTAGATTTGATCATAAAAGTAGTTAATATTCTGTTCACTGCAATGTGAAATGTAACCGCTTCGAGCGCTGGCGTCGCTACAGCTATTTGACGTCTCCGTAGTGTGTCTGTAAAAATGGCTTCATACACTCCTGGAAATGGAAAAAAGGACACATTGACACCGGTGTGTCTGACCCACCATACTTGCTCCGGACACTGCGAGAGGGCTGTACAAGCAATGATCACACGCACGGCACAGCGGACACACCAGGAACCGCGGTGTTGGCCGTCGAATGGCGCTAGCTGCGCAGCATTTGTGCACCGCCGCCGTCAGTGTCAGCCAGTTTGCCGTGGCATACGGAGCTCCATCGCAGTCTTTAACACTGGTAGCATGCCGCGACAGCGTGGACGTGAACCGTATGTGCAGTTGACGGACTTTGAGCGAGGGCGTATAGTGGGCATGCGGGAGGCCGGGTGGACGTACCGCCGAATTGCTCAACATGTGGGGCGTGAGGCCTCCACAGTACATCGATGTTGTCGCCAGTGGTCGGCGGAAGGTGCACGTGCCCGTCGACCTGGGACCGGACCGCAGCGACGCACGGATGCACGCCAAGACCGTAGGATCCTACGCAGTGCCGTAGGGGACCGCACCGCCACTTCCCAGCAAATTAGGGACACTGTTGCTCCTGGGGTATCGGCGAGGACCATTCGCAACCGTCTCCATGAAGCTGGGCTACGGTCCCGCACACCGTTAGGCCGTCTTCCGCTCACGCCCCAACATCGTGCAGCCCGCCTCCAGTGGTGTCGCGAGAGGCGTGAATGGAGGGACGAATGGAGACGTGTCGTCTTCAGCGATGAGAGTCGCTTCTGCCTTGGTGCCAATGATGGTCGTATGCGTGTTTGGCGCCGTGCAGGTGAGCGCCACAATCAGGACTGCATACGACCGAGGCACACAGGGCCAACACCCGGCATCATGGTGTGGGGAGCGATCTCCTACACTGGCCGTACACCACTGGTGATCGTCGAGGGGCACTGAATAGTGCACGGTACATCCAAACCGTCATCGAACCCATCGTTCTACCATTCCTAGACCGGCAAGGGAACTTGCTGTTCCAACAGGACAATGCACGTCCGCATGTATCCCGTGCCACCCAACGTGCTCTAGAAGGTGTAAGTCAACTACCCTAGCCAGCAAGATCTCCGGATCTGTCCCCCATTGAGCATGTTTGGGACTGGATGAAGCGTCGTCTCACGCGGTCTGCACGTCCAGCACGAACGCTGGTCCAACTGAGGCGCCAGGTGGAAATGGCATGGCAAGCCGTTCCACAGGACTACATCCAGCATCTCTACGATCGTCTCCATGGGAGAATAGCAGCCTGCATTGCTGCGAAAGGTGGATATACACTGTACTAGTGCCGACATTGTGCATGCTCTGTTGATTGTGTCTATGTGCCTGTGGTTCTGTCAGTGTGATCATGTGATGTATCTGACCCCAGGAATGTGTCAATAAAGTTTCCCCTTTCTGGGACAATGAATTCACGGTGTTCTTATTTCAATTTCCAGGAGTGTAGTTCGTTTGTTCCTTCGACTCTTCGTTTTTAATAAACTTGCTTCGACTAGCGTGGGGGGAGAGCAAGAGGCACAGTGCATGCTATTAATTGTGTGGTGAAGGGCAGTGAAACACGCTGGAGGCGACTTCATGTGCACAGTCACAACTACAGACATCCACCTCTACATATGGAAACATCCAGGCAGCTTTTAATAGCAAGCCGAAATTGAGGATGTGGACACACTCTAAAATTAGAAAATTCTTTCTTAACTTTTCATCCTACTTTATCTATTTCTGAACTCTGGATGCCACAAATTAAAAAGCGCTTCATCAGTTTCATATTTTTTAGTAATTTTGTAGTTGTTGGAACACTAATACCATTAATTAAATTATTCAAAATTAAAAAAGGTCTTATTGCCCATATAGTGTACTAAACATTTATTTACCTTCACATATTCCCGCTTCAGTACTTATAAATTGCTTCACACGTTTCTGGAATTATTTTGGTTAATGTGCAATGTGATATTCGAGTGCTGTGTTGTAAACTAGAGTAGCTCTCTTATGTATCAAGAAATTCAAGTGTCTCATTTTGCCTGTCTTCTGCACATATAGCCCGTCTCAAGAGAGTATTCTGTTTTATAATACGGTAAGTCACTTTACTGAGCAAATACTGAAATACACTGTCATCCATTCGTAAGTATTTATATATTAAGACGTGACTTCCTCCACTTGCAGCTCTCGTAACAAATTTTGCTGAATGCTTTTATTATCTCGACCAATACCTAGGGCTTCATCCAAGTATGTTTCCTTCTTTTTCGCCGACTTTCTTCCACGTAGACACACAACGTAACTGTGGTTCTAACAACTGCACCGCATAGTAACGAGTAGTCGTCCGCCATCTTGAAATTTGACGAAAAATATGACGACAGTGTAATACCCCTTTTTAGCGCCATGTCAAAGAAATTTGACGAATATTTGATCATATTTTTGTTGTTGAAGACACATGATCGAGTAATACCGGCCTGAGCGAAATAGCCAGCCGTTTGACTGATGCGCTGCTGCAGATCCGAGTGGCGAGCGTTCTGCCCTCTGTTGCCTGCAGCCTCCAGGTGACGTCTCGGGCGGAAGACGGGCACACGTGTGAACCGTGTGCAAGCGCGCACGTGCTGCGCTGTTCTGTTGTGTTGTGTTGTGTGCTGCCCGCGCCGCATTGCATTCCGGAAAGCGCCCCGGCCGGCTGCCTCGCAAATGGCTGGCTGCTCGCACGCAATTAGCGAGAAGTAACACCGCAGGAAGACAGCGAGCAATTATCCTCCCTCTCTCTCTCCCTCCTCTTCTCCTGCACTGAGGAGATTCGCTTTAAGAGATGCACTTTCGAAGACTTCTACCACCTGCTAGATTTCACTCGCGCAATTTCTCCCCCAATCCCGTCGCCGCGCATTTCGCCAGTCAGCCAACACATTGCACACGTATGTCGTGTACACGTAGTTCCTTCTGATTTGATCTCACGTTTACTAAAACTGCCTTTTAGCAGTCACCCTTCCCCTAGAAGGAACAAGACAGCAGTTGAATATCTCTCTGCCGGCCGGAGTAGTCGAGCGGTTCTAGGCGCTACAGTCTGGAACCGCGCGACCGCTACGGTCGCAGGTTCAAATCCTGCCTCGGGCATGGATGTGTGTGATGTCCTTTGCTTAGTTAGGTTTAAGTAGTTCTAAGTTCTAGGGGACTGATGACCTCAGAAGTTAAGTCCCATAGTGCTCAGAGCCATTTGAACCAATATCTCTCTACCGAAGCTGATGGTACCTAGATAGCACATGATCGTTGGTTTTCATGCGTTAAGGTAATTGCACTCCGGGGCGTCTTTCCGTTATTTTGGCATTCCCTATCCGAAAATTCATGGTTGCTTCCTCGGTGGGCTCCGTGATACCAAACCAAGTCAGGTACAGATAATTAAACTTGTGCCCCCTGCACTTAGCTATCGAAAATGACGAACGGTACTCACGGTTAACAGTGACGTCTCGAAGTCGAAGTCCGAAGGTACACTACAACAAGGTGTGCCTCCATCTATACAAAGAAACAATTAATTACACTCATGCTCATAAAGTAAGGATAATGCTGATACATGGTAAAACAACGCTCTGGTGGGCGGTTTGCTGGTTTAAATCTCCTCGGGGTATGACCATACGGTGCATTTGACCTGCGGTCGTCTCACGGTGGCGCTGGCAGCAGTCCATATACGCAGAGGTGTGTTGGTGCACGTCAGAGTACGGTGCAGCGAGTAAGTGTGCAGACGTTTTCAGACGTGCTAATGGTGACTGTATGTTGAAAATGGCTCAAAGAACACCTATTTATGACGTTATGAGGGGTAGAATACTAGGGCGACTGGAGGCTGCTCAAACACAGCAGGTCGTAGCACGGGCCCTGCGTGTGCCGCAAAGTGTGATCTCAAGATTATGACAGAACAGACATAGTTTATTCGCCCGGAGACCTGCAAGGTGCATTCCTCTGACCCCTGATCACAGGATAGCCCGTAAAGCCTGGTGTCAAGAACACAGTACATGGTAATCGGAACAGTGGTCCCAGGTTATGTTCACGGACGAGTCTAGGTGTACTCTGAACAGTGATTCTCGCCGGGTTTTCGTCTGGCGTGAACCTGGAACCAGATACCAACCCCTTAATGTCCTTGAAATGGACCTGTATGTAGGTCGTGGTTTGATGGTGTGGGGTGGGATTATGATTGGTGGACGTCTTTGACATATCATATCTTTGACAGAGGAACTGTAACAGGTCTGGTGTATCGGGACGTCATTTTGCACCAGTATGTCCGCCTTTTCAGGGGTACAGTGGGTCGCACCTTCCTCCTGATGGATGATAACGCACGACCCCACCGGGCTGTCATCGTGGAGGAGTACCTTGAAACAGAAGATATCAGGCGAATGGAGTGGCCTTGCCTGTTCTGCAGACCTAAACCCCATAGAGCACGTCTGGGATGCTCTCGGTCGACGTATCGCTGCACGTCTTCAAACCCCTGCGACAATTCAGGAGCTCCGATAGGCACTGGTGCAAGAATGGGAGGCTATACCCCAGCAGCTGCTCGACCATCTGATCTAGAATATGCTAACCCGTTGTGCGGCCTGAGTACGTGTGCATGGTGATCATATCCCACACTGATGTAGGGTTACATGCGCAGGAAACAGTGGCGTTTTGTAGCACATGTGTTTCGGGACGGTTTTCTCAACTTATCACCAATACCGAGATCTATGCCGTGTATGTTCCCTATGTGCCTATGCTATTAGCGCCAGTTTTGTGTAGTACCACGTTGTGTGGCACCACGTTCTCCAATTATCCTTAATTTATGAGCATGAGTGTACTTCTTAACACATACTCCCCTCCACCCCCAAAAAATGTAAAAATTAGTTCGTATGCGAAAATAAATCATGAGTATAAAGGTAACATAGATGCTTGCGACTTGCGGCAGTGAAGAATGGGTGGTGGTAGTGGGGAACGAGGAAGAAGACTGGGAGAGGGGGGGGGGGGGCTTGAGGGTAATGAGAATTTACTGTGGCTGCCATGAAAGCCGGCTGGGTTAATCGTGCTAGTAGCAGTCATGCAAATGCTCTTGCAGAGCGCGCTACATAATAAATGCTCAAGAGCCACCAACGTTGGGATTATCTGCTATAGCTCTCTGACTCTCAACCTTTAAAAGATTACATCAGTTCCTAACACTGGTTTCAAACTTACGATCAAGGAAACTGTTTACCGTGAGCGGAACCGTGAATGGCGCGTATCTCAGCAACATACAGCAGGCACCTAGCGGCCACACAACCGAACGTCTCCCCTCGCCCATGGCACGACTATGTGAAGCTAAGTAATCAAAGTCGTATGAGACTTGGATGTTAGCCCGCACATTTACATCGACAAAAATTCTAGTTTGTGGGCGATGTAATCAGGATCATACTGACGTAGCCAATCTTAATCATTTAATACTGGCATGCACAAAGTGCAAGGAAGCACACGAAGTATTGTACAGGACACAGATTGCAAGAGGTTTCCCTCTCCCTACAAATGTTCCTCATGCTCCACTTCGATGTAAATACGTACAGTTTAATAAATGATTCAAATGGCTCTGAGCACTATGGGACTTAACTGCTGAGGTCATCAGTCCCCTAGAACTTAGAACTACTTAAACCTAACTAACCTAAGAACATCACACACATCCATGCCCGAGGCAGGATTCGAGCCTGCGACCGTAGCGGTCGCGCTGTTCCAGACTATAGCGCCTAGAACCGCTCGGCTACTCCGGCCGGCACAGTTTAATAGAGGAGTACGTAAAAGAAGCTGATATACAGATTTAAACTTGGTACTAGAAGTTCAAAAATGGTTCAAATGGCTCTGAGCACTATGGGACTCAACTGCTAAGGTCATTAGTCCCCTAGAACTGGGATGGTTCCTTTGAAAGGGCACGGCCGATTTCCTTCCCCATCCTTCCATCAGCCGAGCTTGCGCTCCGTCTCTAATGACCTCGTTGTCCACGGGACGTTAAACACTAATATCCTCCTCCTCCCCTAGAACTTAGAACTAGTTAAACCTAACTAACCTAAGAACATCACAAACATCCATGCCCGAGGCAGGATTCGAACCTGCGACTGTAGCGGTCTTGCGGTTCCAGACTGCAGCGCCTTTAACCGCACGGCCACTTCGGCCGGCGGTACTAGAAGTCACGTGGCTCAAGTAATCTTATGGGAACAGCCTGGATAGAATAATGTCTCTATATTACGTATTTCAAATTAAGTACCTGTATTTGTGCATGAAGACTCAAATTACCATCCCTAAGTACACTTTTTAAATTAAGAACTTTCATGTCTGAATGTAGACTTAAACTTGCCACGGTTCTCGCGGCTCCCCCCGTCGGAGGTTCGAGTCCTCCCTCGGGTATGGGTGTGTGTGTTGTCCTAGGGTAGTCTGCGCACGTGCAAGCTGCCGTAGTGCTGTCCGATGCACCAGGCCACTGAGCTACACGAAATTATTATTCTGTTGTCCGCTCCCGGTGTTGAGTGGTCAGCGCGACAGAATGTCAATCCTAAGGGCCCGGGTTCGATTCCTGGCTGGGTCGGAGATTTTCTCCGCTCTGGGACTGGGTGTTGTGTTGTCCTAATCATCATCATTTCATCTCCATCGACACGCAAGTCGCCGCAGTGACGTCAACTCGAAAGACTTGCACCAGGCGAACGGTCTACCCGACGGGAGGCCCTCGTCACACAACATTTACATTTATTTTATTATTCTGTTACTCTCGTTGGCAGTTGTTTGGGATTCGTCACACGGGACGAGTTACCTAATGTCCACGTGTCGCTCTACGAGTTTTGTGACGCCATTTCCTGCTATTTCGCGTCGAAGCCATTTTGTCAGTGAAACACAAAATAAAAGATTTGCGATTTTTCGGCAAAGTATCAAGTACTGTAGAACCAACAGGAAGAGAGAACGCTTCGTACGTCACGAGTAAAAAGCTTGAGCAAAAAGCATCACGCCATACTGTATTTGAATTGACAGCCTCTATGTGTGATTTATCGTGTAACCGAAATTTAACGGATTCCTTTTAATGATGATGTAGACCACGTCGCACTTCGTCATTTAGGAAGAATTGCCAATTTTTTCCACGAAACGTTCCCTGCTTGCTCTCTGAAACAACGCACTCTACTTTGACTGGGATCGCGGCAGTACCTACGGGTCGTAATGTGAACAGGTGAATTGCACATGTTGTTAATACGTTAATGTTAATACTGCTGACCCCTTAGGACGATGTCGAAGCGCAGTCTAGCATGTGTGTTCTCCTCGGAGTCTCCACACCCGGCCACGTCCACGAAGATGCAGTACACACAACCGGGACTCATCTGAAAGGACGCAGTGGCGTCCTGTGCCATTGGCGCAATGTTGTCGGCGCGCCTCTCTCCTCTTTCGAAGCGGTAACAATGGTCGCTGTGGTAACAGTCCACGGTGCTTCAGACGCTGTCCCCCTGTCCTCGTGGAGACTTGCGTCGCTGCAGACCGACCCAATATCTGCGTCAAGCTACGTGAAGTGCCTGTACGAAAAGTGTGTCTGCCCTCTCGCGCGCTAATCGCGCGGGGTCGCTAAGATCCGGCTTAGTGTTGAGGGATCCCGACCTCCGCGAGGAGCAGTAGAGCAGAATGGTAAACTGCAGACACCTGCGCTGCCACTCTGCACTTACACGTCATGGCAGACGTTGTTCCTTATTACACAAAACATAGCAGGATATTCTTACAAACAACCAACGTTTAAGTGAATGCGAACACGTTGTGGTCTTTCATAATGCACAGAATGTAGTCGCCTTTACTCCCAAATTCTTGCTGTGGTTGCGCTAAAGTACTACACTTTTGCATGCAAAACAATGTAGTAGCATACTTCGTAATAGTTTCACGTCTGTTACAAGCCGCCTTCATGCACTGGCAGTTTTAAGGGCCAGAATTGTGGTTCAGCCTTAAACTTGATCCCGGCAGAGCGCGAATGAACACTAGTGGCCATTACAATTGCTACTACAGACGTAAAATTTAACTGACAGAAAGAAGATGCTGTGATATGCAAATGATTAGCTTTTCAGAGCATTCACACAAGGTTGGCGCAGGTGGCGACACCTACAACGTGCTGGCATGAGGAAAGTTTCCAACCAATTTCTCATATACAAACAGCAGTTGACCGGCATTGCTTGGTGAAACGTTGTGTGATGCCTCATGTAAGGAGGAGAAATACGTACCATCACGTTTCCGATTTTCATAAAAGTCGGATTGTAGCCTATCGCGATTGCGGTTTATCGTATCGCGACATTGCTGCTCGCGTTGGTCGAGATCCAATGACTGTTAGCAGAATATGGAATCGGTGGGTTCACGAGGGTAATACGGAACACCGTGCTGGATCCCAACGGCCTCGTATCACTAGCAGTCGAGATGACAGGCATCTTATCCGCATGGATGTAACGGATCGTGCAGCCACTTCTCGATCCCTGAGTCAACATTTGGGGACGTTTGCAGGACAACAATCATCTGCACGAACAGTTCGACGACGTTTGCAGCAGCATGGACTATCACTCGGCGACCATGGCTGCGGTTACCCTTCACACTGCATCACAGACAGGAGCGCCTGCGATGGTGTGCTCGACGACGAACCTGGGTGCACGAATGGCAAGACGTCATTTTTTCGGATGAACCCAGGTTCTGTTTAGAGCATCATGATGGTCGCATCCGTGTTTGGCGATATCTCGGTGAACGCACATTGGAAGCGTGTATTCGTCATCGCCGTACTGGCGTATCACCCGCCGTGGTGGTATGGGGTGACATTGTTTACACGTCTCGGTCACCTCATATTCGCATTGACGGCATTTTGAACAGCGGACGTTACATTTCAGATGTGTTACGGCCCGTGGCTCTACCTTTCATTCGATCCCTGCGAAACCCTACATTTCAGCAGGATAATGCACGACCGCTTGTTGCAGGTCCTGTACGGGCCTTTCTGGATACAGAAAATGTTCGACTGCTGCCCTGGCCAGCACATTATCCAGATCTGTCACCAACTATTAAACGTCTGGTCAATGGTGGCCGAGCAATTGGCTCGTCACAATACGCCAGTCACTACTCTTGATGAACTGTGGTATCGTGTTGAAGCTGCATGGGCAGCTGTACCTGTACACGCCATCCAAGCTCTGTTTGACTCAATGCCCAGGCGTATCAAGGCCGTTATTACGGCCAGAGGCGGTTGATCTGGGTACTGATTTCTCAGGATCTATGCACCCAAACTGCGTCAAAATGTAATCACATGTCAGTTCTAGTATAATATATTTGTCCAATGAATACCCGTTTATCATCTGCATTTCTTTTTGATGTAGCAATTTTAATGGTCAGTAGTGTATTCGCAAGCGAAAAGCTGAGTCAGGCTGTCGATATGGGAGAGTGAGGAAGTGCCGTCGTGCGCGATCTGGCCTCACCTCACGTCACCTCATCGCGTTGCTCCCGACTTGCGATTGTTGCTGATGAGCCGTATCCGGCGCGCTGGCGGGATAGGGCGGCGGGCAGTCGGCGGTCATCCCGATTAAGCTGCGCGGCGTAATGAGTGACCGGCCTGGTCGAGCCTCGCCTGCTCTGGCCTTCCCTGCTCTGTTCCCACTGCAGCCAGCGGCGGTACCCACTCTGGCGCGTCATGTGTCAGTAATTACGCCGGCTCTCCGGCCCGATATCTGTCCCAGCAGAGCTACAACACACTGTGTAGATACGATACGCAGTATACAGCTGCCCCTACCGATACCGTTCTATGCAACCCGCCCCACGTCTGTAGCAAGGACAGTATACAAACACTTCACAGCCACGTAATCGGTGTAAGTTCTCTCTCAGCGCTTTGGCTGACCTTTAGCGAACGGAATCATACCGTAAAAAATACAACTGAGAGCTAGTCGTGAGTTATACTGTATCTTTAGACCAATATATGCCTTAGTCCTGCCATTCTTTCCCAAATGTCTCCAATGTTGCGTGTGTACTTAGCGGTGTACTTATACGGTTTTGAATGTCCCTGTAACTTTATCCCTTTTATAACTACTTAAATGATTCAGAAACATTCCTTTATAAAGTGTGTTTCACTATCAGAAACAACGAAATCAGCAGGTGACGTAATGGGAAGCATAGAAGTAACAATTTTCCGGTGCATAATGTCAATATGTGACTCGCCGCGTTAATGTGCTAAAGTAGTTTCATAAACAGAATTTGTACGAGAAGTCTTTGATGTCTTCGTATACAGATATTCTGTGACATTTAGACAATGTGTTCTACATTTCCAGAGCGAACTGGCCAACAACATTTTCTGTCACATGGGGTTGCATAAAACGACATCGGTAGGGGCAGCTGAATCACACTATATACACGGTAACGCAGGGGAATGGTCAGCATTAGGGGCTATCGCAGGAACGATCATTTATCATTGGAAGTAAAATTCTTCATATGGACGTATGCCCTATTCCGAATGGTTTCGGGGGTAGAACATATTTCACGTATATTGTTATTTATTTTCTGTTTCATTCAATACATTTTCGGGTCTACACAAGTACATAAGCTAGTAAACATTATAACAAGCGTTTTCGAAGTTATCAATTGAAAAATACATAGTTTTAACACATTGACCACTAACCATTATCGTAAGACAGCTGTTGTACAGGTCACAATAAACGTTCAAATATGCCATCGCTAACTTCAATGGATTTGTTCACTTCTGAGAGAAAATGTGTCGCCTGAGGCCTCTGCACGGTTCCTAATGAGGCCAGCAGCGTCTACAATGCAGCCAAGCAGCTCATCTCGCATATTCACCGAACTGCATGAACAAAAATCTAATGGGAAAGGTCTGGCTATCTTAGTGGCCAGTTAACTTTACCACCACAACCAATGCAGCGATTAGGTTGAAACTAAGTCTGTAATTATTTTATCATTTAAACACTGACGTACAGAATTTTCCCTGACAGAGACAATTCATACTTAATATATTCATTTATTACCCACAATATACAAGCCCAACGCAATGTGACTGCTACACATTGACAACATGACTTCCAATAATTAACACAAAAGAATGGCCCTGAATTGCAAGAAATCCTAACAATAAAACAAATTCAAAAAATATGAAATTAAAGAAATATGAAACTACCTCCAACTATGTTAATTGCCTAAACTCATTTCAATTACTAATCCTGATAGTGGAAACCCCATTCTTTTTCATAAGTCACTTACCTCACAGAAAATCTTCGTGACATGAACTGCAGCAACTACACCAAGCAGCAACTACAGCCAACTAAATAAAAAGACTAACTGCTATAGACTCTAACTACTAGAAGGCATATGGTTGGCAAAAGAAAGATTTTGTTGAAGAGCAAACAATGTATTTAGAAAATTTTACCTTAATCATGTGACATCCAGTTCCAAACATTATATAGTTGTCAATAATTCCACTGCCCAAACATTACCAACAACATCCATCCTCATTTTCTTGAGTCTCACTCTACAGTGCACGTCCTACCAACACTTAAAATTAAAAAAAATGACCATACACTTCCCTATCCACTCGCTAACAAACCACGTGTCTCCTACCAAAGGGCGCAGAGCGCTGTCAGCGATATTAACAAAGTCCATAGCGCTGCCAACATACAAACAGGCTATTTACAAGGTTATGCGCCGTTGACATGTTCCCTCACACGTGTGGTAAAACGCGGAGAGGCTCCGTCATGCTGGAAGTACGTTGCAGCCCGCGTCGCCAAAGAAAAGTCGCGACGAAGATTAAGAAATGAGTACTAAAAAGAAGAAAAAATTAAGTAATTGTGTCTCGTCATTCGCTCTTCTAAGACGACTGCCCATGTCAGCACCTTGCCGATCATGTCCCACCAAACTTTGATTGAAAAACGAACCTGGAAATTGGTTTCAACTGTAGCGTGTGGATTTTCCTGCAGCCACCGATGATTATTACGCGTGTTGTTGATTCCATTAGTGTAAACCTGGCTTCAGCAGTCAATAACTTTTAATGAAAGAGAATCACCATCGTCGTTGAACCAGTGACAAAATTCAAGTCGTGTGCCTTTGTTACGCTGCATGTGAAATAGTTACAAGTTTTCCGCATGTAATGTTCGCCATACACGCGTCCGTAGGACACTGGTAGTGCGTGCAGAAAGTCACCGTATGCCGGTAGCAGGACTACGCTGCATCGTTTCAACAGTGTGTTGCTGTTCCTGCACAGGTTGTTGAAGCGCACGTTCAGATGAAAAATGAGAACTCGGTTGAAAACCTGTTTCACGCAGTAGGAAAACTTTGGTAAACACTCTATGGTCAGAGATTCGACGGGTCGGAAAGGGCGGACGGTATTCTCCGACAGCAGCACGAGCACTGCCATTGCAGAGGATGTAAACATACACCACATCTGCGTAGTCTTCAGTAGTGTAGACGTGTGGCATTCTAGCCAACACGTGTAAAAAGACAGTTAAGGGATGCTTCTGTCCGATACGATCTCAATCGCTCGCACCGTTTCTCTCACAACATACCAGGAAGCAGGTACGTGCGCGCCTCTAGCTCAAAAAGAAATGTATCCTTTGATATTCATGAACAATGAGAATTCCTCTCGGGGAGCCCTATATGACTATAAATGTATACGCTATCCACGCAACGGATTTTTCTCATCTTCAACACGATTGGGGTTGGGTTGGGTTGCTTGGGGAAGGAGACCAGACAGCGAGGTCATCGGTCTCATCGGTTTAGGAAGGGTGGAGAAGGTAGTCGGCCGTGCCCTTTCAAAGGAACCATCCCGGCATTTGCCTGGAGCGATTTAGGGAAATCACGAAAAACCTAAATCAGGATGGCCGGACGCGGGATTGAACCGTCAACACGATTGTAGAACATATTGAGATGTAAGAAATGTCGTTCTAGTACGATGCACTTCTCGAGCGTATTAGATACATTGAGCGCCAGCCACCGAGCAACAACGTAGGAGCAACCAGACGAGGGGGTAGATGACACCGAGTCTGCTTGCTAATGCGTTTCACGCTCATCACTTTGCTTTTCTTCTTATCTTTTACCTAACACTCGTATTGCCACAAAGAATCATCATTCTTTGGAAAGGAACAGTAACGGTAATGATACTGGTAGTCAGCCGGCCGCGGTGGTCTCGCGGTTCTAGGCGCGCAGTCCGGAACCGTGCGACTGCTACGGTCGCAGGTTCGAATCCTGCCTCGGGCATGGATGTGTGTGATGTCCTTAGGTTAGTTAGGTTTAACTAGTTCTAAGTTCTAGGGGACTAATGACCACAGCAGTTGAGTCCCATAGTGCTCAGAGCCATTTGAACCATACTGGTAGTCATAGATCATTGGCGAAATGGACAGTTGTTTATCGATTTCATTCTTGCGCATATTACCGGCCAGGATAGCCGAGAGCACTAAGCGCTGCTTTCTGGATTCGGGTAGGCTCGCCGGCCCCGGATCGAATCCGGCTGGCGGATTGACGACGAGAGCCGGTATGCTGGCCAGCCTGGATGTGGTTTTTAGGCGGTTTTCCACATCCCGCTAGGTGAATACCGGGCTGGTCCCCACGTTCCGCCTCAGTTACTCAGCTCGCAGACATCTGAACACATTCACACTATTTCATGGCTTCCACTAGACACTGACAGTTGGGGTACACTAATTCCGTCCTGGGGTGTATGGGGTGGCGGCGGGAAGGGCATCCGGCCACCCCTTAAAATTAACATGCCAAATCCGATTAACCATGGCCGACCCTGCATAACTGCGGGACAAGGCGCAACGATAGATAGAATTCTTGCGCATATTAAAAGTTATCCTTGTGAAGTCAGTCGTATGTAAGCAGTATTTATCGTAAAAATGTGAGAAATATAGTACAGAGTTGCACCAAGCACGTTCTATGAATGCCACTTTGTGGGATGCACATTTGAGTGTTCATAATGGTAGTGAAAACAAGATTTCAGTGCTTTTTTACGAGAACAGCAGTTAAGGAATAGTTTTCGACGCAGTGTGTGTGTCAACGCAGTTACGAATGCCCTAGCTGTCAACTGATGCAGTAGCAAGGATTGGAGAGGAATTGCATCTTCACAGGACGGTATTTCTCTCTGTTCCTGTAACAGTGTACAAGGGTTCCGCATTCTAGACTTGGTTATAAAAAATATACGTCGCAAGGTAGGTATAGCCCGTTATGAGTTCACTGCGATACGCACATCAGTGATATTAATAAACAAATGTGTCCGTCATGAAGCTTCCTTATTATATCTCCATTATTCGTCGCCAGGATTGTACCATTATGATTATCATAAATATTGTTAATTTCCGAGGAAACTTGATTCGTTGTTGCGACACAAGTGTTTGGTGGGACATTATGGTAAAGAGAATAAAATGACGAGACTGGAACGCAGTAGAGACTCTGCAGGCTGCCGCCTTGGCTGGTTGCGTTATCGTCTCTTCTCGGCAGCGAGCGCTCTCGTACGGTATTCGCTAGGCTCTAAAACTTTGAACATCAGCTTCATGGAAACGCTGGAGGAGCACATCGTAGTAGGGTAGCATTCGTTGCGTGTAACTACGTACTACAACAACGTGAAACAAGAGAAAAGTCGGTTGCCTGTTGGATTTGTCGTCCCTTGTCAGATGAGCGAAGTGGGCGAAATCCTCAGTGGAGTTGCGGTAGGTAGTCTGACCAAAGTTCAGTTCTGCTACAGCCGACACCGTTGCCAACTACATCAGCTTCACTAAAAGAGCTCACACTATAAACTCTTTCATCGTTTATATGTCTTGCCCTGACTATCTTGAATGCTGGCTTTTCTCTCCTACTCTCGCTGGTTCGAATCCTGCCTCGGGCATGGATGTGTGTGATGTCCTTAGGTTAGTTAGGTTTAAGTAGTTCTAAGTTCTAGGGGACTTACGACCTCAGCAGTTGAGTCCCATAGTGCTCAAGGCCATTTTCTCTCCTACTCAGCGTAGGCGGAACACAGTTAATGGTCACTCGCACTGCAGGTGACGCAGAGACGGGTGTGGAACAAACAGGCAGTTCCTGAGGTCGATGACGACGGAGTTCAGGAAGTGTACAGGTAACCAATGTGTAGCGGAAGTCATCGTAGGCGTGTGCAATCAATCCAGGGGCTAATTCGAATGGAAAAACGTAAACGCAGGCAAGGTCGATCACTCTACTACCAACGGTGAGTATTGAAGGCATCGTAGACTAGCGAGGACCAACTGGCAGGCGTGGGTCCGCAGTGTTTACAGGATCTCTCGCGTCGGTGGACGGGGCCACGTGACACACCTGTGGTGGCGGCGGAGCCCTCTGTGAGAGGAGCACTTCTAACCTTTCCTCCAAAGCGATGCTCGGGCTGGCCGAGAAACCCGAATCACTGTCAAATACTAAGCTTACATTCCATCCATCGTCGTCAACATCGTCGTCGTCATCTCCTTGCAACGTTTAGGTGTTGTAATCGCCTGTTCCGGTCTCTACCATCTATTCATCCTTACATCCATCCATTCTTTCCTTTGGATTCTTTCCTTTGAAAGCCATTCTTTTTTGTCTTATTTCCAGAGAGGGTTGTAATATACTGCAGTTTGACTTAATCTATACATATACAGGGTGTTACAAAAAGGTACGACCAAACTTTCAGGAAACATTCCTAACACACAAAGAAAGAAAATATGTTATGTGGACATGTGTCCGGAAACGCTTACTTTCCATGTTTGAGCACATTTTATTTCTTCTCTACATCTAAAAATGGAAGCATCCCATCACTTTCAACCTCCATGGTAAATTTAATGCAGTGATGAAGACAGTTGAAGTGCTCCAAAAATCTATTAACAGCATCACGTCCATGTGGTCAGACGAAAAAGGTGTCATCCACATATCTCCAGAAGCACGTTTTACGTTCAGTATCTCCTTTCCTGATTCGTGTCTGTGGAGAATGTCTTGCACAGCGAACAATCCCGTGTGTCAGGAAAAGAGAGCAGGTCAGTTCTGTTTCCAAAAAAGATTAGCTGCACAGAGTTACAGACCAATATCACTGACGTGTCTGTCTGTCTAAGAGTCATATCGTATCCTCATTATGACGTTCGTGCAAGGAAACAACCTATCCTCAGAGAATCAGCACGAATGCAGGAAACACCACTCGTGTTTAATTCATAAACGGACTTTTGCAGCAGTTAGATTCCGTCTTCGTAGATTTCTGTGAGACTTTCGACTCCGTGCCCATTAAGCGTCTAATTAGCAGTGTACGAGGGTTGTTCAATAAGTAACGCCCACATTAAAAAAAAGCCATTTATATACATAGACAAACGACCTTGTTGGTGCTTCACATTTGATGCTTGTTTTGTGCGCCGTCGAAGTTTCGAACCGTTCTGGAAGCTGGCAGAGCCGTAGTACCGCGTCAAAATGGCGTCTACACACGACTCACATTACAAGCAGCGTGCTGATTGAATTCTTGTGCGCAGAAAAAGAAAACCGTGGTGAACATGCATAAACGTTTGTGTACAGTGAATGGCGATACTGTAGTTGATAGGGGTACAGTTGTGCGTTGGGTAAAGAAAGTTACAGCCTCAGGAAATGCAGAAACAGAGCTCCACCATCAGCCACGCTTGGGACGTCCGGTCACAGCCACTGCTCCAGACATGCTGAATCGTGCGGACGCCATTATTCGTGCCGACCGGAGCATCACAACTCGACAATTGGCCCTACAGTTGTCGGTCAGCATTGGAAGTGCGTCTGCAATGATTGAGACTCTCAGATAGTCAAAGAGTTGCTCACGATCGGTTCCACGAATGCTCTCAGCGGACCACAAGATTCAAAGAAAGGCCATTTCATCTGAACTGTTGGAGCGTTTTGAGAGCGACTGAAAGGCCTTTCTTCCACGGATCGTTACGGTGGACGAAAGCTGGGTGCACCACTTTGTGCCGGAAACAAAAAGGCAGTGGCAGAATCCTCATTCACCATAAAAGAAGAAATTCAAGACAACCCCCTCGGCCGGAAAAGTCATGGTGACAGTCTTTGGGACTGTGATGGCGTCATTCTCGTGGATGTGATGCCAAGAGGGTCAACCATCAATTCAGAGGCATACGTGAAGACTCTGAATAAACTTAAGAACCATTTCCGACGTGTTCGATTGAACAAGAATCCAGTAGAAATCTTGATCCAACATGATCAAGATTCTCTATGGGGAACACACTTTGAAGATGACGAGAGTGTCAGACATGGCTACGCCTACCGGACAAGAGCTTTCACCAGCAGGGAATACATGCTCTTCCACAATGGGGGCGCACGACCATAGAACGTGATGGAGACCTCGTACAAAAATAGGACATGGACAAGACATGTTGATGTATATTGTCAGCAAATTCTGTCTCTTAACAATAAATATGTTCTGAGAAAAAAAAGTGGGCCATTGCTTATTGAACTGCCCTCGTACGATCAAAGGGAGTGTCTTTGCAGACATGCAGTTAGCTGGATGAATTTCTTGCTAGCACATTAGTGGAGTGTAGCCTTGCACAGAACACAGAAGATGACATGCTGCGGAAGAATGCTGAAGATTAAATGTTGTGACTGAATAGATATGAGGAGTTTCTGAACCGAAATGAGGCAAAAGAAATGAGAAATGCATACCACAACTTGAGTACTAGAAGAAATCAGTTGATAGGACACATCCTGAGGCATCCACGGTTAGTTAATTTGATAAACGATTGTAGTGTGTCTGTAAAAATTATAGTGTGACGTCAATGCTTCACTACACTAAGCATGTTCGAATGGATGTAGATTGCAAAAGTTAGTGAGAGTCGAGGAGACTTGCACACGGTACACTCGCTTTAAGTACTGTATCAAACCAGTCTTCGGAATGACGACATCAACAACACGGAACCAGATGCGTTATGAGATTAAAGTCCTATCATATAAAATGAAATGATGAAATCATCGTGCGGCATTGATGGCCGGGAGGCCCCATCCGGGGAGCTCCGGGCGCCGGTTTGCAAGGCTTATTTCAGGTGACGCCTCATTGGGCGACTTTGCGCGTCGATGATGATGAGATGATGATGATGATGAGGAGGAGGAGGAGGAGGAGGAGGGGGAGGAGGACAACACGACACGACACACAGTCCCCGAGAGGAGAAAATCTCCAACCCGGCCGGGAATCGAACCCGGACCCTCAGCTTGGTAGCAAAAACGTTACCATTTAGCTTTGCAGGCGGACTTACCATATAAGGTCTTACATTACAAAATGAAATAGAAAATAATCCAAGTACGTTAAACTGGACACACAACAGAAGTAACATCGGGGGTGAGCCAAGGCAGAGTAATAGGACCGCTATTGTTTTGAATATACAGGGTGTTACAAAAAGGTACCGCCAAACTTTCAGGAAACATTCCTCACACACAAAGAAAGAAAATATGTTGTGTGGACATGTGTCCGGAAACGCTTAATTTCCATGTTAGAGCTCATTTTATTACTTCTCTTCAAATCACATTTATGATGGAATGGAAACACACAGCAACAGAACGTACCAGCGTGACTTCAAACACTTTGTTACAGGAAATGTTCAAAATATCCTCCGTTAGCGAGGATACATGCATCCATCCTCCGTCGCATGGAATCCCTGATGCGCTGATGCAGCCCTGGAGAATGGCGTATTGTATCACAGCCGTCCACAATACGAGCACGAAGATTCTCTACATTTGGTACCGGGGCTGCGTAGACAAGAGCTTTCAAATACCCCATAAATGAAAGTCAAGAGGTTTGAGGTCAGGAGAGCGTGGAGGCCATGGAATTAGTCCGCCTCTACCAATCCATCGGTCACCGAATCTGTTGTTGAGAAGCGTACGAACACTTCGACTGAAATGTGCAGGAGCTCCATCGTGCATGAACCACATGTTGTGTCGTACTTGTAAAGGCACATGTTCTAGCAGCACAGGTAGAGTATCCCGTATGAAATCATGATAACGTGCTCCATTGAGCGTAGGTGTAAGAACATGGGGCCCGATCAAGACATCACCAACAATGCCTGCCCAAACGTTCACGGAAAATCTGTGTTGATGACGTGATTGCACAATTGCGTGCGGATTCTCGTCAGCCCACACATGTTGATTGTGAAAATTTACAATTTGATCACGTTGGAATGAGGAAGTACAGTACATACTGACGAAACTAAAATGAGCTCTAACATGGAAATTAAGCGTTTCCGGACACATGTCCACATAACATATTTTCTTTATTTGTTTGTGAGGAATGTTTCCTGAAAGTTTGGCCGCACCTTTTTGTAACACCCTGTATACAGGGTGTACATAAAGTTCGGGAACACTTTCAATTATTTATTGCACAAGAACCAGACACTGTACAGATATCATACAAAAGTCATTTTGAAGAGACATCCTGAAAGTTTTTTTTTCCATGTATACCGCCACAACGTAGTTTGGTAATTTGCCGATAGTCAGCGCTAGTCACAAACATGGCAAGTTCAGGTGCGGAGCGAGCTTTCTGTGTGTTGGAGTTCTACAAAAACAAATGTGCTACAGCTGTTCAACGGATGTTTAGAACCGAGTATGGTAAGAAGCCACCAACAAGGAAGGCCATTTACCACTGGCACAACAAATTCGTTACGACGGATTGCTTGTGCCCGGCAAAGAGGAGCGGACGTCCCAGTGTGAGTGAAGTGAATGTGGAGCGCGTACGAGAGACATTTTTAGGGAGTCCAAAGAAATCGGTGCGTCGTGCATCCCGTGAACTCGAAATGGCTCCAATGACAGTGTGGAAAGTCCTGCGACAGAAGCTGTCTATGAAACCACTCAAACTGGAGCTAGTGCGGAAGCTCAATGACGACGACAAAGACAAGCGTTTTGCTCTTTGTTCGCAGTTGCAACAGTTGAATGAGAATGAGGATGGCATTGTTGATCGCTTAATGTTTAGCTACGAAGCCACTTTTCACACGAATGGGAAAGTGAACAGGGGTAATTGTCGAATCTGGGGTACAAAGAATCCACACAAATGCATTGAATTTGAGCGTGATTCCCCAGAGGTAAATGTTTTTTGTGCCTTGTCACGTAGAAAACTGTGCGGGCCATTCTTCTTCGCCGAGAGCCCTGTCACTGGATATTCCTACTTGGACATGTTGCAGCAATGGCTGATACCTCAAGTGCAATCGGACTCTCCGTTCATTTTCAGCAGGATGGGGCTCCACCCCATTTTCATCGTGAAGACCATGGGTACCTGAACACGGAGCTGCCGCATCGATCTATCGGCCGTGCTACAGAAGGGGACAGCTGTTTCGTGAAATGGCCCCCCGATCACCAGATCTCACTCCGTGTGGCTTTTTTCTGTGGGGACACATTAATGATCTGATGTATGTACCGCCTCTACCACGTGTTGTAGCAGAGCTCCGGGAGAGAATACGGGGTTCAAATGGCTCTGTGCACTATGGGACTTAACATCTGAGGTCATCACTCCCCTAGAACTTAGAACTACTTAAACCTAGCCAACCTAAGGACATCACACACATCCATGCCCGAGGCAGGATTCGAACCTGCGACCGTAGCGATTGCGCGGTTCCAGACTGTAGCGCCAAGAACCGCTCGGCCACTCCGGCCGGCAGAATACGGGGAAGCGACTGCCACAATCGACGATGCCATTTGGGACGGATATGGCAAGAATTCTATTACCGTATTGACGTCTGCCGATCACTCATGGTTCGCATATCGAATGTTTGTAAAAACAACTTTCAGAGTTTCTCCTCAAAATGCAATGTGTATGATATCTGTACAATGTTTAGTTCTTGTGCAATAAATAATTGAAAATGTTCCCGGACTTTATGTACGCCCTGTAAATCTTCTTAAAGTATCTTCTGTTTCCTGTGTAATGGTCTGGTCATCATATTTTCAACGCTTTCCTCTAGATGGTCTTTCTACCTTATCAAAGGCGCTTCAGAATCAATAAATGCTAAATGCATTTCTAAACCAGATTCCCGACGTTTGTCACTAATTTGTCTTGTTATAAATATATTATCATTACACGAACGTTTCTTTCTGAAGTCTAAGTGTTCGTCTGAGATTATTATTGTTTATAGTCTTCGATTAAGAATTTTCCCATAAATATTATACGATGCATTTACTGAACTTATTCCTTTCTTTAATCCGTAATTGTGATTGTATACGTAGTAAAATAATGTCATCCAGCATGGCAAGAAGGGCAGCATCGGGCGTAGAATTTTGATCTGTTTATTGTACATCGATTTCAGCTACTCTGCAGCTATCTTCAATGCAATTACGAGGGTTGGAACTTGAATTGTGGCAACTATTTATTTACATCTCGTAGCTCGTACAAAACAGATACGTGTTTCAAAGTTTTACTAACCTTCAAAGTAGTCACCCGCATTGCGTATAACCCGTTGCCAGCGATGTGAAAGTCGTAGGATACTCTTAGCAGTGCCATTTGTGTTGACAGTTCGAGCGGCGCGGTCTGTTGCCTGACGAATTTGTATCAGTTCTGAAGTGAATGCCGTGAAGTTTTCCCTTCAGTTTAGAAGTCGAGTTGAACTCACGAGGGCTTAAGTCAGGGGAGTGCAGAAGGTGGTATAGCACTGCAGCCCCATCAGTCAAACAAATCAGTAACAGCTTGCACTGTACGTACTTGAGCATTGTCCTGCAAAATGATGGTCAGGTTCTGCAGAAAGTGTCATCACTTCTGTCTCCATGCTGTTCATTTTTGGAACACAACCTACGTCCAGTTTAAAGACAGAAGTGATGACATATTCTGCAGGACCTGACCATCATTTTGCAGAACAATGCTCAAGCAAGTACAAATAGTTCAAATGGCTCTGAGCACTATGGGACTCAACTTCTGAAGTCATTAGTCCCCTATAACTTAGAACTAGTTAAACCTAACGAACCTAAGGACATCACACACATCCATGCCCGAGGCAGGATTCGAACCTGCGACCGTAGCGGTCTCGCGGTTCCAGACTGCAGCGCCAGAACCGCGCGGCCACTTCGGCCGGCAAGCAAGTACAGTGCAAGCTGTTACTGATTTGTTTGACTCATGGGGTTGCTAAGTGCTATACTACCTACTGCACTCCCCTTACTTAAGCCTTCTTGAGTTCAACTCGATTTCTAAAATGAAGGAAACACTTCACGGCATTCGCTTCAGATTTGCTACAAATTCGTCGGGCAATAGACCGCGCGGCTCGAACTGTCAACACAAATGGCACTGCTAAGAGTATCCTACGACTTCCACGTCGCCGGCAACGGGTTATACACAGTGCTGGTGACTACTTTGAAGGTCAGTAAAACTTTGAAAAACTTATCTATTTTTTACGAGCTGTAAATAAACAGTTGCCACTATTAAAGTTCCAACCCTCGTATGTCCAGGTCATGATGACTCATCGTAAATAAATTCGCACATGATACGACAATGACATTAGAGATAACAAACAGTTTAACTATTAAGCATACATTGAGCTGACAAGTCATGGGATAGCGATACGCACATATACAGATGTCGGTAGTATCGCGTGCACAAGGTATAAAAAGGGCGCTGCATTTGCGGAGCTGTCATTTGTACTCAGGTGATTCATGTGAAACGGTTTCCGACGTGATTATGGCCGCACGACGGGAATTAATAGACTTTGAACTCGGAATGGTAGTTGGAGCCAGACGCAAGGGAGTTTCCATTTCGGTAATGTTAAGGGAATTAAATATTCCAAGATCCACAGAGTCACGAGTGCGCCGAGAATGCCACATTTCAGCCGTCGCCTCTCACCACGGACAACACAGTGGCCGACGGCCTTCACTTAACGACCGAGAGTAGCGCCGTTTGCGTAGAGTTGTCAGTGCCAATAAACAAGCAGTGCTGTGTGAAATGACCGCAGAAATCAATACGACGAACGTATCCGTTGGAAATGGAAGTGAGTGTTTGGCGTCACTGGTCGGGAGGCCCCTTGCGGAGCAGGTCCGGCCGCCTTGGTGCAGGTCTTATTACATTCGACGCCACATTGGGCGACCTGCGCGCCGGATGGGTATGAAATGATGATGAAGACAGTACAACACCCAGTCCCTGAGCGGGGAAAATCCCCGACCCAGCCGGGAATCGAACCCGGGCCATTAGGACGCTGACCACTCAGCTATCGGAGGGGACAACGTATCCGTTAGGACAGTGCGACGAATCTGTCGTTAATAAGATATGGCAGCAGATGACCGACGCAAGTGCCTTTGTTAGCAACACGACATCGCCTGCAGCACTTCTTCTGGGCTCGCGACCACATCGATTGGACCCTAGACGAGGGAAAAACTGTTGCTGGGTCAGATGAGTCCCGATTTTCGTTGGTAAGAGCTAATCGTAGGATTCGATCGTAGCGCAGACCTCACGAATCCATGGACCCAAGTTGTCAACATGGCGCTGTGCAACTTGGTGGTGTTCCATAATGGTATGGGCTGTGTTACATAGAATGGACTGTGTCCTCTTCTCCAGTTGAACCAACTGAGACCATCTGCAGCCATTGATGGACTTCATGTTCGTAAAGAACGACATATTTTTTTTTTGATATAATGTGCCATGTCACCGGGCCACAGTTGTTCGCGATTGGTTTGAAGAACATTCTGGACAATTTGAGGAATGATTTGGGCACCGAGATCGCCCGACATGAATCCTATTGAACATTTATGGGACATATTCGAAGATCAGTTCGTGCAAAAAATCCTGCACCGGCAACACTTTCGCTATTATGGACGGCAATGTAGCCAGCATGGCTCAATATTTCTGCAGGGGACTTCCAACGGCTTGTTGAGTCCATGCCACGTCCAGCTGCTGCACTACGCCGGGCGAAAGGAGGTCCGATACGATGTTAAGACGTATCCCATGACTTTTGTCACCCCAGTGTACACACATCCATACAGTTAAAACAGTATAACTGTTTGTTATCAGTAATATCAGTGTGGTACCATGTGCGATTTTATTTTACGATGAATCGTCATAATTTGGATATACCTCCACTGGAAATGGAAATGCCGTGTGGTTAGCGCCTCCCATCGGGTAGACCGTTCCCTGGTGCAAGTCTTTCGAGTTGACGCCACTTCGGCGAGTTGCGTGTCGATGGGGATGAAATGATAATGATTAGAACAACACAACACCCAGTCCCTGAGCGGAGAAAATCTGCGACCCAGCCGGGAATCGAACCCGGGCTGTGAGGTACGAAATTACGTCGCGCTGACCACTCAGCTACCAGGGGCCGACATACCTCCACACAAGATATTGATCAGTAGCTCAAATCGATCTGCAATAAGCAGATTAAAAAAAAAAAATACGGCCGATCCTACCCTTCTTGCTGTTTTGGATCTCATTAATGTGGTCGTGGAGCACGCTCTTCCTAACGGAAACAAAAGTGAATAAAATAGTCTTCTTTCATCATATTAGTTAAAAATATTCCTGTAAATTTTCCTTCCCTTTCCCAGCTACTAAGCTTTTATGTTTAGTTGAAAGTGGAAGATACGTTTATCTTTGTTTCTCGTCGGATGGCAGTCACTAAACGGGACTAGAATTTATTAGATTGTGTTTTGGCTGCTAGTTACCGAAGAGGTATACAGTTCATCATAGAATAATTTGATATTTGAGAAACAAAACACAATTTCGTTGCCTGAAAATGGCTTGGTGATCGTAGGACCGGATAGTGACAGTACTAAAGGAGAGTATAATGTTCACAATCCTAAGTTTTCATCCTGGCAGTTGTTAATAAACATCACGTAAGTTGATATGTTTCTTCGAATGCTGGAATTCAGAATGAAGAACACAATGTGGACATAGTACACATGTCACAGGCTACACAAGACAGTTGTATGCCACTGACAACACATCTCTTCCGTGAACTAAAACTGCTTGGTCATAGACCGAGTCCCTAAATGAAACAACTTATAAAAATAGTGATTTATTAGATACTGAAACATTTCTACGATCATCTCTGCAGTTCTGTAACACATTATATCGGAAGGAACTAGACAGCAGCAGGGAACTCCTGTGCAGAGTAAAAGTGAGCCACTTCGAGGCCTCTCAATGTAAAATTACAAGTTTGGGTCTTACCAGTAAAATTTTTCAGGTCTGCTGTCAATTTCAGAAGGACGTACATCCTTTTGTACTGCGAAACAGCTTTATGGAGCACGGACTTCTCCCTCCGTGTGTTTTCTTGGGTCTGTGCTGTAGTTCTATTTGAATGAGGCCGCGTTATTAACGACAAATCTTATGAGGAGTGTATCTATAGCAATTGGAGAGCTATAATTCTAAAATGCTGGAACAACGGCCTGGACAGAATTCGGGAATTGTCCGCTGACAGCCCTTTTCTCGTCTAGTAATGTGAATGGACACACTCTCGCCTAAAATATATTGCTAATAATCGGATATTATGGAAAGTAAACAAGTTTTCGCAGTATTAAGTGTGTAGTGTGGCTGTTACTGTAATTCCACTTTGGTTAGGCGCTGTACTACCACATCTCCCTGCTTTAAGGACACGGGGAACTTTTCCGGCTCAATATTATGTAAAAAACACATATTTCTTTCAGGCACTGTTTATGCTTTACAGATTTTTTGTTGTTATCAGGTAATGCAGCACACTTTCTAAACAAATTAGAAGTATTTTGAATATTTTTGAACCTGCTTTGGGTTGTTAAAATAATTACAAAGAAATTGAGGCATTTTTTTTTCAAAATGCTTTCTCAAATTGAGGTACCGTTTAATCTAAAGTTATACATTTGAAGGAGACCCAATTTTTACCAGATATGCATGACATGATGGCTGAGTTACTAGACCTATTTAATTCCACCTATTATGTATATAACAAGCATAAAAAATATCATCTTACATTTTAATTTTTTGCCTAGTAAAAATGTTATTTTTTCTATAATTTAGTTGATTCTGCAATATAGTTTCGGTCTACCACAGAAGTATGGACTATTGCAAGTTACAGAAAAAATTAGAGCAATGCTTTATAAACTTTAGGAAATATTTGTATCTGAATTCTGAAAAATACAACTTGCAGGAAATTGCGAATGAAGATATGAGTCCAATTAAACTGTGCCTCAGAACATTCCTGAATCATAGTCTTCATCCTGCAGCATTTCTTCATCTTCAAGCTTCCTCTTGGCATTCTTTTTAGCACTTCTTGCTTCTTTGGTAACTTGAAGAGCTAATCTTTCAGCTTCATGCACCCGTTGTCTGCCACATGCAAGCAATTGATCATCCGTATTAGAGCCACATTTTATGCCTAAATTTCTCAGAACCTCCAACCTTCCTCTCACTCCATCATTGAAACATATCACTGCATATAGTACACCAACTTTTAATGTATTTAGTCCTACAAAAACATTCTTGGGTAATCTTTCCCAGATGCAATGGCTGAAACTTTCATTTGTATTCTGAGTGCCTCCATGAAGACATTTACTAAGCAAAACAAGGTCACTCAGGTCTCTAAAAATTGGTTTTATTTCATTCATAACAGCTTCAGGAAGAGAATACTTATGATGGTATATTGGACCAATTTCTTTTGCTTTTTGGTAACCTCACCAACAATCTGCTCCTTTAGGGCAAGGTCCGCGAACAGGGTGATCATCTGTGGGCAACTTAGGAAAATAGGTGATGCATACAGATTTTCCCATTGCTGTAACATCATTCAGAGGTGCAGTTCGTCTAATGGCCAGCCCATAATAACTCTGAAGAAGGTCTATTTTAGTTTCTGTCAATCTGACTCGGCCAGACAGAGATTTTCCAACAGATTGCAACTTTCCTTTCATTTCTCTTCGTAGCTTCCTCAATCTAACACGCATCCTCTTTTTGCACATGCCCACAACACTCCAGTTTTGTTACAAAGGTGTTATCATAAACATTGAACTCATTAATTTTATTGAAAGCTTTAGAGTCCCTATCGCTTAGGTACTTCTAACGTTGTAAACGGGCACCGATCTCTGAAATATTTTTATAGCTCCATCACACTCCATATCTCCATTGTAACATAATAATTCGTAGAACACTGATGTTCAATATGTCTTTCAGTGTTACCATGGCAGGTGAGACAGCACTTCGTCAGCAACTTTTCCATTCTCTAGAGAAGTAGCACTTACAACACCATTCAAGGAACAATGCCCTCGACGTTGCACGGACCCATCACGTGTAACAGCAATGTCCCTGGTTTACAGTTTCTTCTACTGAACGTTTCATAGATACTTTAGACACAACCGTCAAGACAGCTTAAAGTATTTTTATGTACTTGCTGAACCTACTGGGAGGAGGAAGGTCCATCAAACCACAGAACGCTTGAGCAACTTTTTTTCCTTTTCCTATTGCACGCATTACATACACTAACTTCAAATTCACATCATATGAATTATGCACAATGTTCGAAGTCATTTTCGAGGTAGATTTATTGCAGGATCTACACAGAACAACTAATTTTGATGCTAAAACCTTCCTTCTACTTTGTTGTTCAATTATTTCGAGCCAGCCTTCGCCATCACATTGTTTAATTTCGCCACTTCCTTTATCAAAGAATATAAGATGCCCACATCAACAACAACAAATCCACTACAAACAGTGTCATTGTTAACACAAAGTTTGAATCACCAGGGGGCGTGCCATGTGGGAGTTTCTTCCGTGAAGAATTGACAGTGTGGCTTTCTTTGTTTGTGAACTGGTTACCACGGAATTTCCTTTTATTTAATTTCTTTATGCGTGGCATAGTTCGTATTTATTGCACACTAAAGGATATGTACTTCCACAAATATATGTAGCACTTTGGCAACAAACATTCAGTAACATTTGAACAAACTGCTTCAGCGAAGCAAAAGTTAATACTATCAAAGATAATCATTTAAAGGCACTAGAAACCTGCACTGTTACCAACATACACAATGTATCATACGTATAATCGCTGGAAACAGGAAGTTCACAGTTCTCTTCGAAATAATACTGGTTTCTATAACAGAAATAAAGGGGGCGGGGCGGCATAGATGACTGTAACTTTAAAATTTAGTATATAAAGGTCATTTTTCATTTGAAACCCTACAATGTATATATCAATGCAATCAGGAAAGACTAAAGGACTACAGATTTGAATAAAGTAATAAAAAAATTTCAATTTTTTCCACCATATATAAGTACCCTGTATCCTTAAAATGCAGTGCGAACTGAGTTTATCCGCCTGCGAGAGCACGACTTCTCTGAGTTATTCGAGGAAAACGAACAGAGCTGTTTATATACTTAGGGAAAACGGACAAAAATAATCTTTCTATCCCGTATTATTCAGCTCTGGAGGGAAAGAAATCAAAATGAGTATGAACAAAGTCTGCGCAGTGCAAGCAGTTAAAAAATAAGAAAAAAAGAAACCATAGCCCTTCTAGAAACTTGGGTTGATGTTTCCTCTGCAAGTGCAGTAGTGACAGTTAAAATAAACGATTCGATACCGTTCACTCGACAACTGCATTCACAGCTGTGTTCTACGAGCACCTTAAGGTGTCTGGCGCAAGCTACCACTGTATAACTGTCATTTCTCCTGAGATGGAAGGTTCTCGAAACCCTTCTGTAAGGGCCCGAATTTTTCTAATTTTAGCGTCACGGTCATCTTGTGAGATGATACGCGAAAGGGATTTATAAGTTTTCTCATTCGTATTAGAACTTCTATTGAAATTTTTTTAAGTGTAAATCTGCCCGAGATGCACGACACCTTCTTCCTAACACCTGCTACTGCGCCGGCCGGAGTGGCCGAGCGGTTCTAGGTGCTACAGTCTGGAACAGCGCGAGCGCTATGGTCGCAGATTCGAATCCTGCCTCGGGATTGGATGTGTGTGATGTCCTTAGGTTAGTTAGGTTTAAGTATTCTAAGTTCTAGGGGACTGATGACCACAGCTGTTAAGTCCCATAGTGCTCAGAGCCATTTTGAACCTGCTACTGCGGTTTGTTGAACTTCTCTGTGACACTGTTACGCTGAATAAATAAAGCCGTAACGAATTGTGGAGGTCTTTTTTGAATATTTTTTCAATTTTCCGTTAATCCAAGTTTTTCAGGAACGCATACCAATAGCGGCGCTACGAGCCTACCTTTAGGTACCTCAGACGTTTCTTTCCCTTCTGACGATACCTCTCCATTAAGAGCGACACGTTTGAGTTACAGAAGTCTTCAATCGAATCGCATATCTGTTCTGATATTCGGTATGCACGTATTTTGATTACTAGGCGACTTTACCGGGCTGTACCGAAGCCTTTCGGAAATCCAGAAACATGGGCGAACCTGAGATGCGCTGTCTACTGCCTTTTGGATTATATCAACCAACAGGGTAAACTGAATTTGCAGACACAAAATTGATACCTGCAGAGAAATTGGCTATGCAGTACGATTGGCAATTACAATAAGTTCACGTACTCCAGTGCTGGACAATGTACGAGTTGCGAGAGGCGGGCACTTAATTATCCGGTGGCGTGAGAAAAATGCCCGTTGCCTGCCGGCTGCTTCCCGCGCACCTTGGCTGCAGCGGGAGTGTGTCAGGCCGGCCAAGGTCGTGTGTGCAGGTAGGCTGGAAGGCAGGCAGGCAGGTACAGCTGCAACAGCGTGACTCACTCGCGTCAGCGGCTCCCTACCTCGCCACCTGGCACTGTGCTCTCTGTGGCTCCCTCACCGCCCCGCCCATCTGGAGAGGCCGCGCTGTTCTTCTCCTACCACTCACTGTATATGTCCACTTGTGTCCAAAATTAAACCAACCATCGGAGATTTGGCAAGGTTGCATTTATTTTGCTACAAAACAGTATAAACAGGTGATAGTAAAGCAGGAACAATGTAAAGAACACAGAACAACTCCAACATGCATAACGGTAGACAAAAATGGTCTTCGTTTATTCCAATTTAACAGATTTGCGCACACATTCCGACTACTGGTTAATGTGCTCAGTATGGGGTGTCACCATCTCTGGCAGCAATACAGGCTGTGAAGAAAACGGTTCAAATGGCTCTGAGCACTATGGGACTTAACGTCTGACGTCATCAGTCCCCTAGAACTACGCTACTGGCCATTAAAATTGCTACACCACGAAGATGGCGTGCTACAGCCGACAGGAAGAAGATGCTGTGATATGCAAATGATTAGCTTTTCAGAGCATTCACACAAGGTTGGCGCCGGTGGCGACACCTACAACGTGCTGACATGAGGAAAGTTTCCTACCGATTTCTCATACACAAACAGCAGTTGACCGGCGTTGACTGGTGAAACGTTGTTGTGATGCCTCGTGTAAGGAGGAGAAATGCGTACCATCACGTTTCCGACTTTGATCAAGGTCGGATTTTAGCCTATCGCGATTGCGGTTTATCGTATCACGATATTGCTGCTGGCGTTGGTCGAGATCCAATAACTGTTAATAGAATTTGGAATCAGTGGGTTCAGGAGGGTAATACGGAACGCCCTGCTGGATCCCAACGGTCTCGTATCACTAGCATTCGAGATGACAGGCATCTTATCCGCATGGCTTTAACGGATCGTGCAGCCACGTCTCGATCCATGAGTAAACAGATGGGGACGTTTGCAAGACAACAATCATCTGCACGAACAGTTCGACTACGTTTGCAGCAGCGTGGACTATCAGCTCGGAGACCATGGCTGCGGTTTCCGTTGACGCTGCATCACAGACAGGAACACCTGCGATGGTGTACTCAACGACGAATTTGGGTGAACGATTGGCAAAACCTCATTTTTTCTGATGAATCCAGGTTCTGTTTACAGCATCATGATGGTCGCATCCGTGTTTGACGACATCGCGGTGAACGCACATTGGAAGCGTGTATTCGTCATCGCCATACCGGCGTATCACCCGGCGCTATGGTATGGGATGCCATTGGTTACACGTCTCGGTCACCTCTTGTTCGCATTGACGGCACTTTGAACAGTGGACGTTACATTTCAGATGTATTACGACCCGTGGCTCTACCCTTCATTCGATCTCTGCGAAACCCTACATTTCAGCAGGATAATGCACGACCGCATGTATCACGTCCTGTACGGGCCTTCCTCGATACAGAAAATGTTCGACTGCTGCCCTGGCCAGCACATTCTCCAGATCCCTCACCAATTCAAAACGTTTGGTCAACGGTGGCCGGGCAACTGGCTCTTCACAATACGCCAGACACTACTCTTGATGAACTGTGGTATCGTGTTGAAGCTGCATGGGCAGCTGTACCTGTACACGGCATCCAAGCTCTGTTTGACTCAATGCTCAGGCGTATCAACGCCGTTATTACGACCAGAGTGGTTGTTCTGCGTACTGATTTCTGAGGACCTATGCACCCAAATTGCGTGAAAATGTAATCACATGTCAGTTCTAGTATAATATATTTGTCCAATGAATACCCGTTTATCATCTGCATTTCTTCTTGGTGTAGCTATTGTACTTAATCCTAACTAACTTAAGGACATCACACACATCCATGCCCGAAGCAGGATTCGAACTTGCGACCGTAGCGGTCGCGCGGTTCCAGATTGAAGCCGGCAAACAGTTCCTGGAGATTTTACGTGACCGTGAATCTGTAATCTGAAAATATTTAAAAGAAAATTGCATGAAGTAAATTAATATTGTTTAAACCCCAAGATCCCGTATTACTTCCGGAAACTTCAATACGCACACCTCTATATGAGAAGTTTCCCAATCCTGTTAAAATTCTGATAATAAAATCCTTTGATTGTGGAAAACAGTAAAATCTTCTGAGGCTAGTCTGATGATTAAGGACACACTATACTGTAATTTTGCTTACCAGTAACAATTAAATCCAGATAAAATTGCATCTAAACATAAATGAATGTAAATATGACGTTTAGTGACATGTAAACAAAGATCGCGTACTTTGACAGCTGTTAGATTCAAAGTTCCCCTCTAATACGCTAACTTGAACCAATGGCGAGTAAGCTACTTCTTTTTAATTGGTCGCCGGCCTCGGTGCCCATGCGGTTCTAGGCGCTTCAGTCTGAAACCGCGTTACTGATACAGTCGCAGGTTCGAATCCTGCCTCGGGCAGTCCTTAGTTTAGTTAGGTTTAAGTAGTTCTAAGTTCTAGGAGACTAATGACCTCAGATGTTAAGTCCCATAGTGCTCAGAGCCATTTGGACCATTTTTAATTGGTCGGTGTAAATAACTTTAATGGCAGATAACTCAATTTACGTGTCAGGCCAAATTTCAGAGTACAACATAAATTCTCCTGCCTAAACGACTGTGTATATACGTCGAAGAACTCCCCTCCAAAAGACACACATAACGCAAGTAACGACTAGTACAAATATACTGAAAAGCATAAACAAATGAATGATGGCAATAATTACTGTTAGTGCTGGGGTCAACACTGAACAGTCTTTACAGTACACTTCTTTTATGTGCGGAGAGAAACATTAAGAGATAGTTTGTTACAAAGCAGAAAGAAATTAAACTGGTTACAATTTTAAGTTTCGCGAAGAGAGAAATGGTTTTGAGTCTTATCTGTTCTGGGTCGGCGTGATGTGGTGATGGCGATAGAAGCAGTTTGAAGTTGCTGAAATGAATCCTGTAAATTCATCCAGTCGCGAGACTGGCATTAATATATCCTCTTTCCTTACATCCTGTTTCGGCTGGCGGTGGTAGTAAGTTGCGTATCATCCATTTGTCGTAGGCTGGAACAAAGTAACTGTTTATGCAGCACTTGAAGGTCGTATTAGTTCAGCTGCTCTTTCACACACGATAGTTCGGCACAGTCCACACGTCGTGTTTAAATTAACATTCCACTTGCTATAATTTGCCAGTTGCGAAGTTAGACAGTCCCTCTGCTTTTAATGTTCATGGTTCACGATTACACTGTTCCCGCGAAAACTGTCATTTACGTAGCAACACAGTTCACAGTTTCCACATTGGTGATTAGTGTTTTAGCAGACGTCATTTGTCGTAGTAAAGAAAATGAAGAATATTAAATTCACAGTCAATGTAATGCAGTCCAGTTCTAAACCGACGACAATACTGTCTGTTCACGAGTGCATTGTCACTGCCACAAGCATCGTTCTGCAAAAACCAACAGCGTTCGCGCAATACAACGTTCGTTGGAATGTCCATCAAAAGTCACATTTCCAACCGTGTCTAACACATGAAAGTCCGGTATTAACATCGCGTTAAACTTACACCATTACTTCACACAATACTTGCTTCCGAACAGCCACGCTCACACGCCATCCGCGACTGTCTACCACACACTGTTCGACCCGACTAGTATCGATACCTCTCTCGCTCCACAGTTCTTACAACACTTCTGCCTATTGCATTCCGTTTCACACAATACGTTTAATAAAACTGTTTGAAAGATCATCAGAAAAAATCTAAGTCTTTACATAATGAACTCGTATAGAAAACAGCAAAGTAAACATAGTCACTCTTCATGTTCTACACTGTATAACCAAATGAAAAAATTCTACGTCAGCAAAATATATCTATGAAGTACAAGGTAGTAAAAAAAATGGTTCAAATGGCTCTGAGCACTATGGGACTCAACTGCTGAGGTCATAAGTCCCCTAGAACTTAGAACTACTTAAACCCAACTAACCTAAGGACATCACACACATCCATGCCCGAGGCAGGATTCGAACCTGCGACCGTAGCGGTCGCGCGGTTCCGGACTGTAGCGCCTAGAACCGCTTGGCCACTCCGGCCGGCTACAAGGTAGTAAAAGACAGGCAAAAAAATTATATCTCCTTATTAATCATGGTAAGCAAGGATAGCAATGGCAAAAGAGGCGTTTTATAAGAAAAGGAGAATCTTCTGCAGCGGTATGGACAGAGAACTCAGAAAGAGACTCATAAAATGTCTTGTATGGAGTGTTCTTTTATATGGCGCTGAAACATGGACTATGAGGAAAAAAGACAGAGAAAGGGTGGGGGCTTTTGAGATCTGGACGTGGCGGAAGATGGAAGGAATAAGTTGGATGGACAGAGTAAAAAATGAAAAGGTACTGAGAAGAGTGGGAGAGAAAAGGCAGTTACTAGATGTAAAAAAGAGAAGAAAAAGAAATTGGATTGGGCATATATTAAGAAAGAATGACGGACTGATAAAAACAGTTTTAGAAGGTTATGTAGAAGGGAAAAGGAAGCGAGGAAGGAAGAGATTCCAGATACTGGATGACATGATGGACGGTACAACATACAGCAGCCTTAAGAAGGAAGCAATGGATCGCAGAAAATGGAGAGGCAAAGGACCTGCTAATATAGCAGATAACTGATGATGATGAATCATGGTAACAAAAGGCTTGAAAACGACGGGTCATGCTGGGAGTGATGAGATCAATCTCATGTTGACGCAGTAACGCCCATTCTTCCTGCAGAGCTGCTCGCAAGTCTTGGAGAGTGGTTGGTGGATGCTGACGTGATGCAACCCGTCTCCTTAATGCATTCCAGACATGCTCTACGGGGTTCAAACCGAAGAGCGAGCAGACCACTCCATGCGTGCAATATCTTCCGTTTCCAAGAAAACATCAACCCCGTGCTCTATGGGTTCGAGCATTATCCGTCCTTCAATACGGAGTCTAGGCCTGCAGCACCTCGTAACAACTGCATACGAGGTCCAAGATTTCATCACCTTACCTAACAGCAGTTGCATCTTACCGATTCACCTGCATAGTTTCATGAAGAGGTGTTCAAGGGTTCAACATAAACCCTGCCCATGCCATTGGTCATCCTCCTCTATATCAGCCTCTTCCTACAATGTTTGGGTCCCAAAATCGTGTTATACCCTGCCTCCAGGTCCGAATCCGTCGAAAATCAGTCTCCAGACCAAATCTGGTCTCATCTGTGAAAAGAACGTTGTCCCACTGTTCGACCGTCCACGTGGCTTGTTGATGAGTCCATTCTAGACATTCCTTTCTGTGAACACGCGTCAGAGGTACACATAAAGCAGGTCTCCGACAATAAAGGTCATTCTGCCGAAGCCTTCTGTAAACCGTTTGCTCGAAACAATAAGTCCAGAGGATGTTGCGGTACCGTGATGCCCTTACATGCCCTACGGTCATCTCTTTCTAATGTCACACGTGGTCGCTCCTGCCCCGATCTTAAACAACAGCACGATTCACATTAGCCGACCGGTGTGGCCGAGCGGTTCTAGGCGCTTCAGTCTGGAACCGAGCGACCGCTACGGTCGCAGGTTCGAATCCTGCCTCGGGCATGGATGTGTGTGATGTCCTTAGATTAGTTAGGTTTACGTAGTTCTAAGTTTTAGGGGACTGATGACCTCAGATGTTAAGTCCCATAGTGCTCAGAGCCATTTGAACCATTTGATTCACATTAAGCCATCGAGCCACATCAGTATGTGACTTCCCTGCTTCCATTTTTCCTATGGCCCTCCATCGCAGAGACTCCGGTAGCCGTCTTATCTGTGCCATACAACTCCGTCTGTGACTGTGTACACAACGATTATGGATATGGGACTGTTCGGCAACCTCTACCGCGTTTGTTAGGTACCCTGACGTCATTGTTGGCGTGGTTGTCCACTGATCGCAATGCCATTTTGCGCGCAGAATACGATCGTACGGACATCTGTTGACAGTTTGTGAGTATACCGTGAATTAGATACAGAACGGGGCGTATATGTGGAGCTTGTTTTCAAATGGCACCAAATCCTAAAAGAATCCCTTCTAATAGCTTGCTGGATCGAACAAGTAAATATTTTCTATCAATAAGTACCAAATCTCTTGTACAGAGGCTGTCAAATGCAGCATTTTACACCACATCCCTTTGAACTTTCATAGCGAGAAGCACCAAATTCTCTTGCATTTATATGACTGAGTGCTGTGACGTCACAAATGGGCTCGGCTAATAAGTTTGTTATTGTGTTTTTTCATGTAATATGATTGCGTTTTCTGTTGTGTTTGCCTATGTTTAACACTTAGAATGAATTCTGATATGTTCCGCACACGGCGAGAATTTCTACTGTCTGTCTTCGTGCTTGCCAAACATTAACTTGGCAGCAAGGTCGCCAGATCTCCCCCCAATTGAGAAACTTTGGAGCATTATGGGCAGCGCCCTCGAACCAACTCGGGATTTTGACGATTTAACCCGTCAGTTTGGCAAAATTTGGCACGATATCCCTCAGGAGGACGTCCATCAACTTTAGCAATCAATGCCAAGCCGAAAAACTGCTTGCATAAGGGCGAGAGGTGGACAACGCGTTATTGACTTGTTGAATTTGTGTACCTGTTTCTCAGGAATAAATCACCCAATTTTTCTGAAATTATAATCATTTATCTGTACATATACATCACATCTACCGATATCCGTCCCATCCGGATAATTCCTCCGTGATGCCTCGTTTTTTTTGTCTTCTTAGAGTCTATTTACACAGACGTCTTGGCGTGCATCCGTGCGTCACTGCGGTCCGGTCCCAGGTCGACGGGCACGTGCACCTTCCGCCGACCACTGGCGACAACATCGATGTACTGTGGAGACCTCACGCCCCACGTGTTGAGCAATTCGGCGGTACGTCCACCCGGCCTCCCGCATGCCCACTATACGCCCTCGCTCAAAGTCCGTCAACTGCACATACGGTTCACGTCGACGCTGTCGCGGCATGCTACCAGTGTTAAAGACTGCGATGGAGCTCCGTATGCCACGGCAAACTGGCTGACACTGACGGCGGCGGTGCACAAATGCTGCGCAGCTAGCTCCATTCGACGGCCAACACCGCGGTTCCTGGTGTGTCCGCTGTGCCGTGCGTGTGATCATTGCTTGTACAGCCCTCTCGCAGTGTCCGGAGCAAGTATGGTGGGTCTGACACACCGGTGTCAATGTGTTCTTTTTTCCATTTCCAGGAGTATATATATATTGTGATATGGGCTCACAATACTTTGTTGGAAGCTAGAGGGTCGTGTTCTCTGTCATAAATCTGCGTACTGATCAGTGCGACCGTCTGCGCATGCCTACCGCGCATCTTGGATTGCGATTAGGTATGGGTTTGGGTTTGGGGAGGGGGCGGCACCGGCTACCAGTACCAGCGCTTAATGTCTGCTACAGATGAGTTGGGTCTCGTGAGGAGGCGCGCGAGATATTCTGAGAGGGAGCTATTTTCTTTGCGGTCGCACTGTAGCGTCATTCAGTCTTACTCACGTAGAGTGAGCTAAGCTTACGCAGGGGCGATAAAATAGTTCGATATATTTTCTGAAATTTAAATTGTTGCGCACAATTTGAAGGAAACCTTTGAAAACGCTTTTATAGCCCACCGCCCACGTAAAAAGATGGAACGCCTATTAGTGGGTGGTAGCAGCTAGGTTGACTGCCTCTGGTCTAATAAACCATGGTGAAAAATCAGCTAATTCCTCCATTGATTTCAGAGCCATATTCAGTAAAGGCATGCCTTCATTTCTTCCGATGAAATATCTTTCCGTGAGTATCACACGTTCCGTAGTTTTTCTGATGCAGGCACATTTTGTTGTGGTAGCTTTTCCATAAATAAGGTCGCCTGTAAAAAAGAGTTGGAAATATTCGAATTATTTTGTTCGACGAGCACTTCAGGAATTTGCTAAAGAGCACTGTCCTACGCGACAGATTGCCCACTATCGTCACTTCTCCTCGTCAGTAATTTCATATCACTGGGACTTGTATAATTACCACTTACACGCCTTCTGCATGTTGTCTTCACACGAAGAAGAAAGGGAAAAAAACAAATGTACAGGAGAATTTCAAGGTGAACAGTACATGCCTAAGCACGTAGCCCATAATCATCAAAAACAGACAACTTACGGTACTTGGTAGTCAGAGTCGTTACGACATGGCGAAACGTGTGGCACCGCGAACGGGACAAAAAAAAAAAGTAACATAGCCCACCGATTTTCCACTCTGTCTCCAACGTCAGACAACGTCCGGAAAGGCTAAAATGAGTGCTGCTTTAATTACAGGTACATCAGTTGATACACCGTCACATGACCAGTAAACTTTAATGGCACGAATCTTTTTTCCCTTTGGTAAGGACACTGAAGAGCATTAGCATATTGTAATAATGGCGGCGAGGTTAGCAGTCTTTAACATAGCTTTTCGCTGCCTGTCTCCACATTAAATGTGGGAAACTACATTTCATAGGCGCCTAAACGTCGCAACAAAAAACAATAAATCTACCGAATGAAAGACAGAATCCATAAAAAAGATAATATACTGCTTCATTGTCTTCAGATAAATAATTATATAGGTGTCTTAATGTACCGAGAAATTTCTATAAAAGGTTCATTTCTGGATAAAGCAGCATCGATAATTTGCATACAATGAGTTTTGTTTCCCAACCTCGTAGTCCTTTGTCAAATTCCAAGACTGTCCACCAATTATCTCTCTAAGAATCTCGTTAGTGTCGTGCGTTCTGAACTTGCTTGCCGTGCGGTGCTGCCGCCATTCGACCGTAGGATCCTACGCAGTGCCGTAGGGGACCGCACCGCCACTTCCCAGCAAATTAGGGACACTGTTGCTCCTGGGGTATCGGCGAGGACCATTCGCAACCGTCTCCATGAAGCTGGGCTACGGTCCCGCACACCGTTAGGCCGTCTTCCGCTCACGCCCCAACATCGTGCAGCCCGCCTCCAGTGGTGTCGCGACAGGCGTGAATGGAGGGACGAATGGAGACGTGTCGTCTTCAGCGATGAGAGTCGCTTCTGCCTTGGTGCCAATGATGGTCGTATGCGTGTTTGGCGCCGTGCAGGTGAGCGCCACAATCAGGACTGCATACGACCGAGGCACACAGGGCCAACACCCGGCATCATGGTGTGGGGAGCGATCTCCTACACTGGCCGTACACCACTGGTGATCGTCGAGGGGCACTGAATAGTGCACGGTACATCCAAACCGTCATCGAACCCATCGTTCTACCATTCCTAGACCGGCAAGGGAACTTGCTGTTCCAACAGGACAATGCACGTCCGCATGTATCCCGTGCCACCCAACGTGCTCTAGAAGGTGTAAGTCAACTACCCTGGCCAGCAAGATCTCCGGATCTGTCCCCCATTGAGCATGTTTGGGACTGGATGAAGCGCCGTCTCACGCGGTCTGCACGTCCAGCACGAACGCTGGTCCAACTGAGGCGCCAGGTGGAAATGGCATGGCAAGCCGTTCCACAGGACTACATCCAGCATCTCTACGATCGTCTCCATGGGAGAATAGCAGCCTGCATTGCTGCGAAAGGTGGATATACACTGTACTAATGCCGACATTGTGCATGCTCTGTTGCCTGTGTCTATGTGCCTGTGGTTCTGTCAGTGTGATCATGTGATGTATCTGACCCCAGGAATGTGTCAATAAAGTTTCCCCTTCCTGGGACAATGAATTCACGGTGTTCTTATTTCAATTTCCAGGAGTGTATATATATATGGCTATTTGTCAGAGTATATGAAAATTGGTTACGTAGAATCTGTTGTAAATAAACAGCATCCACAGTTTTATTATGTCGTAAAGTATCCAGTGAGGCAATGAAGTCAAGTCAATCGTGAGAACAGCTTTCGACAAAGCATCCAAATGACTATCGCAAGTCCTTTCAGTATTTTCAGGAAATCTGTGAAAAATTTCAAAATCGTTCAACAACAGCCCCATCAATTAAGCAGCGAACGAAGGTGGATCATTTGCCACATTTCAAAATTAATTACGAAAGGAGATAAAGCCTATAATGTTCGAGAAACTGTAATAACACTCTCTGTAAAAGGATTTGTCTCTATAGGGTAATGCATTAGGATATACCAGAAATTTCAAAAACATTGCCCCTGATAATCATGCTCTACAATGCTGGACGCGCCTTCACACATCGCAAGAAGTGGGAACACGTAATGTACCCAGGAACACTGTCAAACATGATCTCTTTGGAAGTCCAGGTGCTATGGTGTGGGGAGGCATAATGTTGCGTGGGCGTACTGACCTCCAAATGTACGAGCACGATCCACTCACCCTTCGACATTACTGTCACACTGTGTTGCTTCCCCACGTGAATCTTTTCAGGGGTGCGTTCGGCTTTGACTTCGTTTTTTTCGGATGTCAATGCGCTATCGGAACGAAGAGCGCTGGTGGTGGAGTTCTTGGAACGAGAGGATATTCGACGACTGGACTGGCCTTTCGTTCCCCTGAAATAAATCCCGTCGAGCACGTGCGGGATGCGTCGGGCACACGTACTCAGCACATCCACATGCAGCAACGCCCACGCACCAGTTGTCAACGCGCTGGTGGAGGAATGGAACGCCCCATCACAAGAACCCCTCACCAACCTTGTGGCCAGCAACGGAGGACGCTCCACAGCGTGCACTGCCGTGCGTGGCGACCACACTCCTTATTAAGAACCATGTCCCACCTTTTGTAGTGTCCAGACCACCATGAATCGCCGTGACTTGAGTATAATTATTGTCCTTGAATAAAAGTGTCATTTCTGTTCGTTTCAATGTGTATTTCTTTGTTACCTTCTCTACTACACTACGTACGGTTCAAGTTTCATCGAGCTATGATACTTGGGAGTGACACGTCATGCGAAAATTGCTTCCGTCCTTAAGTTTCCCGCGCCAGTGTATTGTTGCGTGCGCTACTGATGGAACACCATCGCCGGCCTCTGTGGCCGAGCGGTTCTAGGCGCTTCAGTCCGGAACCGCGCTGCAGCTACGTCGCAGGTTAGAATCCTGCCTCGGGCATGGATGTGTGTGATGTCCTTAGGTTAGTTAGGTTTAAGTAGTTCTGAGTTCTAGGGGACTGATGACCTCAGATGTTAAGCCCCATAGTGCTCAGAGCCATTTGAACCATTTGGAACACCATCAACGGTAGGTCACTGTCGTGAATATGTTGCTTATTTGATGGAAGAAGTACCAGATGTTTTACGTATTCAATATGTGTTGCACAGACATCATCCTGTATGGAAACATCTAAGTAAAAGTCTCCATTCATCATTAACCATAATAATTAGAGCTGTAAACGAGATCAAATCCAATTCAGAAACTGACAGAATGTTTCGACGATTGCCAGGTCAATAAGATTTTAATAGGTTACTTTTGCAAACAGAAGTTTCGGTGACTTTCGAAGGGTACATCTTTGGCTCGTTTTCTAGCATTATGTGATAGTGTCATACAATTTGTTGAAAGAGATAATCAGACCAATCGATGTGAACAATTAAAAACAGGAAATAATGGTACCTTTTATTTGGGTACTATTTCCACGAGATTTAATTAGGTCACTTTGCAGGTTCAAGGAGCGAATAAAAGTCATTCAGGCTGCCAAAGCATTGTGTCATTGTTTATTGACCAACTGGAAGTACTTCGTTATGATTCTCTGAAATGAGAATTTATCAGTTTCCGGAATTATCACCTATAAAAGATCATGTTACTCGAAATTGCACTGCCGAGCGGTTCTAGGCGCTACAGTCTCGAACCGCGCGACCGTTACGGTCTCAGGTTCGAATCCTGCCTCGGGCATGGATGTGTGTGATGTCCTTAGGTTAGTTAGGTTTAAGTAGTTCTAAGTCTAGGGGACTGATGACCTCAGAAGTTAAGTCCCATAGTGCTCAGAGCCATTTCAACCATTTTTTTGAAATTATACTGATAGATTCAGTAAGCTTCAGAACGAATTGAAACTGGACATGGAAAAACGATTTGAAGGTATTTTGAGACTGAAGGTGTATGACTGGATGAAAAATTCTTTTACTGCAAATGCTGAAGAACCTGATAAAACTCGCCAAAAAGAACGGTTAGAAATTAGGTATGATGAAGAAAGTACACATAAATCAATGCTGGTGGATATGGAAACCTAAGGCAAAATTAAAAATGCCTGTGTTATGTCCAAATGTGTGGAAACGTATATTCAGTTTATGGATGCTTTTCTTACCTGATAACTTGTTGGAATCAAACTTCACTGCTGTTAATCATATTACGACCAAAGAAAAAACGTTCCTGAATATTTCCGAAAGAGAAGACCGTCGTTTGTTCCCTACAAAAATCGAGCCAGATATCCAGTATTTGGTTTCAGAAGAACAGCCTCAGGAGTCTCATTAATTGTTTAATTACTTAAATGTAATTTCATCAGACTTCATGCTTCTACGAGTATGTGCGCAATGTATGAATGAAAAGTTAAGTCTAGCTACACTAGGTTGTTTTGTAAATATTTATTGTATCAAACTTGGTGAAAGTTCGACATAAAAATTTGGTATCTAATCGACAATGCTTCGCAATTCCTAAATATGTTTGGAAATTGGATACATTTACTAATTTCATTCTCTTCCGTCTCTCTCTCTCTCTCTCTATATATATATATATATGTATATATATAGCCAGAATATTATTAGCTCCTATAGCAGCGTCGCTTGGCGAGGTATGACTGCTAGTCAGACACACGCACGATGCATGTAGTATCAGTGAGCGTGCTGTCCGTGAGATGAATGGGGAAGGCGCGCCATCTATCTGTCTGACCGAGGGCAGACTGTGATGGTCCGGAGGCTCGGCACGAGCATTGCGGAAACCGCACGACTCGTGGGGTGTTCGAAGAGCTCTGTGGCGGGTGTCTTCAACCACGTGGCGAAACCAAGGTGAAACCACGTCCAGACGTCGTGGGGTCGGGCGGCCACCCATTATTACAGAAGTCGGACGTCGTTGGCTGGGCAGACTGGTAAGACAGGACAGGCGGCTAACTGTGGCGGAACTGACACCGGACTTCAACACTGGACAGAGTATAAGTGTGTTTGAACACACAGTGCAGCGAACACTCCTAACAATGGGCCTCAGCAGTCAACGATCCATGCATGTGGCAATGTTAACACCACGACAATGGCAACTAAGACGGAAATGGGCACGTGACCATCGGCACTGGACCTTGGGGCAGTAGCTAAGCGTTTCACGGCCTCATGAATCGTGATGCCTTCTTCATCACGCAGACGGGAAGACGCGAATCCGTCGTCTTCCAGTGAACAATTCCTTGACACCTGTACTGAGGGACGAAGACAAGCTGGCGATGGCTCCATTGTGCTCTGGGGAACATCCAAGTGGGCATCCGTGAGTCCAGCTTAGCTCGTGCAAGGCACCATGACGGCGAAGGAGTATCCTACACTGCTTGCAGACCACGTACACCCCTTCACGACAGTCAAGTTTCCCGGCGGCAGTGACATTTTTCAACAAGATAATGCGCCATGTCACAATGCCAGGAGCGTGGTGGAGTGGTTCGAGGAACACAGTGGCGAGTTCCAGTTGTTGTGCTGGTCCCCCAGCTCGCCAGATCTGAACCCTAGCCAACGCATTTGGGATGTGATTGAATGTTGCGTCAGAGCTCTTCGCCTCCCCCCCCCCTCCCCCTCCCTCCCGGAATTTGCGGGAATCAGGTGACATGTGTGTGCAGATGTGGTGCCAACTCCCTCCAGCAGCCTACCAAAGGCCTCTTTGCTTCCATGCCACGACGCGTCGCCGCTGTTATCCGTGCCAAAGGAGGACATTAGGTAGGTAGTCTAATGTTCTGGCTGTCAGAATAGCCTGTGTCCTGTGTCCGCCCAAACGCTCGTCAGAGTATATTGTAAAAAAAAAAAAAAAAACAAAAAAAAAACAGAAAGAAGTAATTGAATCACGAACTGCAAGAATATTTTGACGACTAATTTTCTCTTTATACAACGTATATATTATAAATCCGTAGCCTACGTCTATCTGAATGTTTATTAGAGTATTGTGTAAAAATTTGGAGATAAATGGTCAAGAACTTTCGATATTTTAAAATACGACTTGTCTTTATATAGTCGTGTAGATTATATACTTTAACTTGCTATAACTGCCTTACAAACCTTATAATGTGCTTCTATACTTTATAGACCTCCGGTCATATGGAGCCAGTTGGCGGTTAAAAAAAATTGCTACTACAGAGATACAGAAGTGAACGGCACGTATATCAAGGCTGACTATCCCTGGGTTAGACTGAACCCCGCTATTAGATGATTTTTAATGATTTTTTCAGCCCCCTCTCATTTTTCTGGATATAGATTAACTCTGTTTTCCAACCAAAATAAACAGTAGCTGAAGGGAACATGGTTAAAAAAATAAAATAAGAGAGAGAGAGAAGAGGGTAGGGGTATCACTTTGATGGAATATCACAAGCCGAACCGATGACGCTGCCGGCGATATTGAGTCCGAAGGCCTTGTTGTATTTCGCCCTCAGACCTTGGGGCCTCTGGTCGGACGACAGTACTGTGTGTGTGTGTGTGTGTGTGTGTGTGTGTGTGTGTGTGTGTGTGTGCAGGCAGAGGCTCCTGGCTGTCATCACAGAGGAGGCTGCCGGCGCCAACTCGGCCTCATCTGCATTTCTTGTCTGCAATTCAGATGGGGCTGCGCCGCGGCTTACTCACCGTCACTTTCACAGTTTGGCGCTGCGTCTCTGTTTGCCTGTGCCCTCCCAGGCAGTGTCGTAACGATCTGACACGTCAGGAAAGGAAGCGTCTACTGCCGTCCCACCAACATCTGCGTCGTCACAGATTAGCTGTGCCGGACTAAATTCCTCTGAAAATGTTCAGAAAAACCACGGACAAACCTAATCCTGGCAGGAAAGATCGAATCCATGAACACTTGTTTCATCCAGATGCAAGTCCAGTGCCTCATCGATTTACACCTACGATCTTGGAGTGCCTGAGTTGTTAAGCAGTAGACATGCATGCATGTCCGAAGGAAAGGGCACTGCAGCGATTGGAGCCGTTATCAAATATATGAGATGTATTAGCAGCTGCGAATACGGAGAACCATCAGCTACACAAGGAAAAGACGACAGGGAAAACTTGTGTCGGACCGGGCCTCGAACCCGAATTTACTGTTTATCGCCACCTGTCGCCTTACCATTAGACTATCCGAGCATGCTCGACAGCAAGACCGAAGCTTTCAATACGTCGTCAACAGTGTGTTTAAAACCTGTACTCGTACATCTACTACGTATATTCCCGTACATGGGAGACATTTTAATTGAAAGTCGTTTGCTCGGTGTCGGCAAATAAATACGATATTGCATTGCCTGTGTTGTTCAGAATCACGGTGCAATGTTACTTCGGTCAATTAAAATGTCCTCCCCTGTATGGCAATTAGGTAATGTGTCTACAAGTATAGGTTGTGAGGTATGAACAAGAGATGGAAGTTTGGTATTGCCGGCACGGTAGCTCAGCGTGTTCGGTCAGAGGGTTAGCAGCCCTCTGTAATAAAAAAAAACTGAGCTAATCGATCAACAACGAACTTAAAACGGATGTCTTTCGACGTCCGCCCCGAGCAGATAAAAAAAAAGAAAAAAAAAAAAGCGGTTAAGGCGACCGCTCGCGTAGAGCGAGAAATCCAGGTTCGAGTCCAGGTCTGGCACAAATTTTGATTGTCGTCGTTCCGTTATACACCTGATGGTATTTACATCTGAAACAGTAAAATGTATGGCAGATGTTCCTGCATTTCATCGTTCACTCGGAATTCCAGTTACGTTTTACGCTGTGACATCGTAGGCTTTCCCGGCGTAATAAGTCTTGAAAGTCTCTTCGGGTTTGCTGCCGGATCCTAAAATCAGCTCGATTCGATATTTCGGCGATCCAACTGGTCGCCATCTTCATGAGAATGCTGCTTCTGCTGATGAGTCCCGCTGAGAACTGACCCCAGGCTGCGAATCCTATGTCCTATATAGGCCACCGTACCGTACACGGCGGATGCGCCGCCCATTACAGTTGCTGCCCTCCAAGACTGCCGCCCTTAGTAGAAGACTGGCGACAACGATATATCGCACTCAGGGACGATATTCGAATACTCGGACTGCCCGCACCGAAGAACGTTCTGTTTTGATGCGGGATAATACAGGATTCCACGTCCTGCTAAGAGGAAACCCATTGCCTCTGTTAACTAAATTATCCGCCAACCTAATTTCAATTGCTTCTTTGTAGAAACTGTTCCAAAAACCGGAAGTGTTGGCCAATATCACAGTTACGTCAAATTTCATACCGTATCCCTCATTTAAGCAGTGTTCTGCTAATGCCGATTTTTCCGGCTGTTGTAGCCTCGTATGACGGCGATGTTCCACACACCTGTCATGAACTGTGCGAATCGAACGGCCGAAGTAAGCCTTGAAACATTAACGCCCCAAATCATCTTTCACAGAGCCGAGTAGTGCCCTAATCGTAAAAGGTGGACGGAACACACTCTTAATGTTAAAATCCCCTGAAATTCTTCCTATCTTAAACGATATGCCCCCCAGCATAAGGGATAAAGGCCACCGATCTACGTTCCTCTTCATGCACCTCCAGTAATGGTCCAAACTCCATAGTCCGACGAATCTGATTCTCAGTGTATCCATTTTCTTTAAAAACAGCCTTCAAATGCGCAAGTTCTTCTGTTGAGCTGTCTGCGTCGGAAATGGCATATGCTCTGCGTACCAAAGTCCTAAGAACGCCACTGCGTTGGTGTGGTGGATGACAGCTCTTAGAATGAAGATACCGATCTGTGTGCGTCGGCTTTCGGTGACCACTATGTCCCAGAGTACCATCTGGTTTTTTTTTTATAAACCATAACATCTAAAAATGGAAGCATCCCATCACTTTCAACCTCCATGGTAAATCCGGGTATGAAAACAGTTGAAGTGGTCCAAAAATCTATTAAGGGCGTCACGTCCATGTAGTCAGACGAAAAAGGTGTCATCCACATATCTCCAGAAGCACGTTTTACGTTCAGTATCTCCTTTCCTGATTCGTGTCTGTGGAGAATGTCTTTTAATTTGATAAACGATTGTCGTGTGTCAGGAAAAGAGAGCAGGTCAGTTCTGTTTCCAAAAAAGATTAGCTGCACAGAGTTACAGACCAATATCACTGACGTGTCTAAGAGTCATACCGTTTCCTCATTATGATGTTCGTGCAAGGAAACAACCTTTCCTCAGAGAATCAGCACGAACCCAGGAAACACCACTCGTGCTTAATTCATAAACGGACTTTTGCAACAGTTAGTTTCCGTCTTCGTAGATTTCTGTGAGACGTTCGACTCTGTGCCCATTAAGCGTCTAATAAGCAGTGTACGAGGGTTGTTCAATAAGTCATCATCATCATCATCATTTAAGACTGATTATGCCTTTCAGCGTTCAGTCTGGAGCATAGCCCCCTTATAAAATTACTCCATGATCCCCTACTCAGTGCTAACATTGGTGCCTCTTCTGATGTTATACTTATTACTTCAAAATGATTCTTAACAGAATCCAGGTACCTTCTCCTTGGTCTGCCCCGACTCCTCCTACCCTCTACTACTGAACCCATGAGTCTCTTGGGTAACCTTGCTTCTCGCATGCGTGTAACATGACCCCACCATCTAATCCTGTTCGCCCTGACTGCTACATCTATAGAGTTCATTCCCAGTTTTTCTTTGATTTCCTCATTGTGGACACCCTCTTGCCATTGTTCCCATCTACTAGTACCTGCAATCATCCTAGCTACTTTCATATCCGTAACCTCAACCTTGTTGATAAGGTAACCTGAATCCACCCAGCTTTCGCTCTCATACAGCAAAGCTGGTCGAAAGATTGAACGGTGCACAGATAACTTAGACTTGGTACTGACTTCCTTCTTGCAGAAGAGAGTAGATCGTAGCTGAGCGCTCACTGCATTAGCTTTGCTACACGTTCTTTCTCTATGTCGCCATCCTGTGAGAATATGCATCCTAAGTACTTGAAAACGTCCACCTGTTCTAACTTTGTTCCTCCTATTTGGCACTCAATCCGTTTATATTTCTTTCCCACTGACATTACTTTCGTTTTAGAGATGCTAATATGTTCAATAAGTAACGCCCACATTTTTTAAAAAAAAGCCATTAATATACATAGACAAACGACCTTGTTGGTGCTTCACATTTGATGTTTGTTTTGTGCGCCGGTGAAGTTTCGAACCGTTCTGGAAGATGACAGAGCCGCCGCGTCAAAATGGCGTCTACATACGACTCACATTACAAAGAGCGTGCTGCTTGAATTCTTGTGCGCAGAAAAAGAAACCGTGGTGAACATGCATAAACGTTTGTGCACAGTGAATGGCGATACTGTAGTTGATAGGGGTACAGTTGTGCGTTGGGTAAAGAAAGTTACAGCCTCAGGAAATGCAGAAACAGAGCTCCACCATCAGCCACGCTTGGGACGTCCGGTCACAGCCACTGCTCCAGACATGCTGAATCGTGCGGACGCCATTATTCGTGCCGACCGGAGCATCACAACTCGACAATTGGCCCTACAGTTGTCGGTCAGCATTGGAAGTGCGTCTGCAATGATTGAGACTCTCAGATAGTCAAAGAGTTGCTCACGATCGGTTCCACGAATGCTCTCAGCGGACCACAAGTTTCAAAGAAAGGCCATTTCATCTGAACTGTTGGAGCGTTTTGAGAGCGACTGAAAGGCCTTTCTTCCACGAATCGTTACGGTGGACGAAAGCTGGGTGCACCACTTTGTGCCGGAAACAAAAAGGCAGTGGCAGAATCCTCATTCACCATAAAAGAAGAAATTCAAGACAACCCCCTCTGCCGGAAAAGTCATGGTGACAGTCTTTGGGACTGTGATGGCGTCGTTCTCGTGGATGTGATGTCAAGAGGGTCAACTATCAATTCAGAGTCATACGTGAAGACTCTGAATAAACTTAAGAACCGTTTCCGACGTGTTCGATTGAACAAGAATCCAGTAGAAATCTTGCTCCAACATGATAAAGATTCTCTATGGGGAACACACTTTGAAATGACGAGAGTGTCAGTTATGCAGTGAAGACATGGCTACGCCTACCGGACAAGAGCTTTCACCAGCAGGGAATACATGCTCTACCACAATGGTGGCGTACGGCCATAGAACGAGATGGAGATCTCGTACAAAAATAGAACATGGACAAGACATGTATATTGTCAGCAAATTCTGACTCTTAACAATAAATATGTTCTGAGAAAAAAATGTGGTGCATTACTTATTGAACGACCCTCGTACGATCAAAGGCAGTGTCTTTGCAGACATGCAATTGGCTGGGTGAATTTCTTGCTAGCACATAACTAAAGTGTAGCCTTGTACAGAACACAGAAAAATACATACGGCGGAATAATTCTGAAGATTAAATGTCGTGACTGAATAGATATCAGGAGTTTCTAAACCGAAATGAGGCAAGAGAAATGAGAAATGTATATTACACCTTGAGTACTAGAAGAAATCATTTGATAGGACACATCCTGAGGCATCCACGGTTAGTTAATTAGATAAACGATTGTAGTGTGTCTGTAAAAATTATAGTGTGACGTCAATGCTTGACTACACTAAGCATGTTCGAATGGATGTACTGTAGGTTGCAAAGGTTATTGAGAGATGAGGAGACTTGCGCACGGTACACTCGCTTTAAGTACTGTATCAAACCAGTCTTCGGAATGACGACATCAACAACACGGAACCAGATGCGTTATGAGATTAAAGTCTTATCATATAAAATGAAATGATGAAATCATCGTGCGGCATTGACGGCCGGGAGGCCCCATCCGGGGAGCTTCGGGCGCCGGTCTGCAAGGCTTATTTCAGGTGACGCCTCATTGGGCGACTTTGCGCGTCGATGATGATGAGATGATGATGATGAGGAGGAGGAGGAGGAGGAGGAGGGGGAGGAGGACAACACGACACACAGTCCCCGAGAGAAGAAAATCTCCAACCCGGCTACTGTTGCTTTGAGTACATAGAAACGATTTACCATATACACTGAAACGCCAAAGAAACTGGAATAGGCATGCGTATTCGAATACGGAGATATGTAAACAGGCAGAATACGTCGCTCCGGTCTGCAACGCTTATATAAGACAACAAGCGTCTGGCGCAGTTGTTAGATCGGTTACTGCTGCTACAATGGCAGGTTATCAAGATTTGAGTGAGTTTGAACGTGGTGTTATAGTCCGCGCACGAGCGGTGGGATACAGCATCTGCGAGACAGCGATGAGGTTGGGATCTTCCCGTACGATCATTTCACGACTGTTCCGTGAATATCAGGAATCCGGTAAAACATCAAATCACCGACGTCGCTGCGGCCGGAAAAAGATCCCGCAAGAACGGGACCAACGGGGACTGATCAGCGTGGCAGAAGTGCGACCCTTCCGCAAACTGCTGCAGATTTCAGTACTGGGCCATCAACAAGTGTCAGCGTGCGAACCATTCAACGATACATTATCGGTATGGGCTTTCGGAGCCGAAGGCCCACTCGTGTACCCTTGATGACTGCACGACACAAAGCTTTACGCCTCGCCTGGGCCCGTCAACACCGACACTGGACTGTTGATGAATGGAAACTTGTTGCCTGGTCGGACGAGTCTGGTTTCATATTGTATCGAGCAGGTGGACATGTACAGGTATGGAGACAACCTCATAAATCCATGGACCCTGCATGTCAGCAGGGGACTGTGAAAGCTGGTGGACGCTCTGTAAAAGCGTAGGGCGTGTGCAGCTTGAGTTATATATGACCCCTGATACGTCTAGGTACTACTACGACAGGTGACACGTACGTAAGCATCGTGTCTGATCACCTGCATCCATCCATGTCCATTGTGCATTTGGACGGTGTTGGGCAATTCCAGCAGGACAAAGTGACATCCCACACGTCCAGAATTGCTACAGAGTGATTTCAGGAACACTCTTCTGAGTTTAAACACTTCCGCTGGTCACCAAACTACCCAGACATGAACATTATTGGGCATATCTGGGATGGCTTGCAAAGTGCTGTTCAGAAGTGATCTCCATCCCCTCGTATTCTTGCGGATTTATGGGCAGCCCTGCAGTATTCATGGTGGCAGTTGCCTCCAGCGCTATTTCAGAGATCAGTCGAGTCTATGCCTCTTCGTGTTGCGGCGCTTCTGCGTGCTCGCGGGTTGTGGGGGCCCTTCACGATATTAGGCAGGCGTACTAGTTTGTTTGGCTCTTCATTGTAAGATGAACAGCACTAGCAGACTGTTCACTGAAGATGTGGCCGTCTACAGGGAAGCAGGGTCGTTGGACGCTCTAAAGAAATCAGAACGGCGTGGACAAAATTTCCGCTTCGTACATCGAGTGACAGCTCTTTTTAAACGCGGATAACTGCAGGGTAATTGCTATAAAGAAGAGAAGGAACACGTTAGCGTCAGATTAAAGATTCAGTGGCGAACTTGTGGAGTATGTGACCTCGTTTAAATATCCAAGGATTAGTAATAAGAATCGAAATGAAATTACAGGAACACGGGATTATTAAAATACTTAGATTCACTGGAAAGGCTCTAGGAGAATTCAAAGGACATGGCGCACAGCACAGTAGTTGGACCAGTTCTCTAGTAATGCATCGGCGTTTCGAATCCTTACCGCGTAGCCCTGAGAGCAAATACCGGACAAATTCAGAGACATGCTGCCAGAATAGGTCGATATAGCCCGTAGGAGATACACGCAGGAACGAACTGAATTGTCAACCTTTTGGGATACAGATGATTTATTCCTGTTGCGTAAATTTATAGACACAGTATTCCAGGAAGACTACGCGATAAGTCAACCGCCACTATCGCTCATCTCGTGTACGGATGGAGAGAATAAGATAAGATGGATTAGGGCGCGTACACAGACATGTGCTCATAACTTCGCCACGCACAGAACCGTGGTTTGCGGAGAATTTCTGTAGATATAACTGCAAACAGAGCGTGGGAAAACTCGTGGCAAGTTCGAACCCACGCGTCTTTCGCGCTCTTATCATTTCCTCTGTGGGATACAACACCGAAGCAGTAGAATAGTTCTGTGTATGTCGAAGACGGGTTCTCCACACCTGCTAACACGCGTTTCTCGGGTAGTGCGCTGTCTGTGTCTATGAGAGCTCTCCCGTTAGGCCTAAGCCGAACGCCTGTGGGTAGGGCACGACTCTCAATTCCTTCGGTCGCCTTCCTTAATCTGGCATGTTGAGGACACCAAGCACTCAGACCAGAAATAGGCTCAAAAGTGTAATGCTGGTGTCTCCTTTTTCTTGACACGAATTCTTCCGGTATTTCGTAGTCTTTCGTCTGATTTCCCCGCGCCAGACATTTTGCACTCGACCTACCTCATATCGCCCTAAAAAGCTGTGCAGTGCATGTGACTGACTACAGCAGCATACTATTAATGTTACATTCGTTAGCTACCAGGTATTTTTATCCTACAGTATACATTTTGTTATGTTATTTTTCATTGTTTGGAACGTACCGGTATTCATTACGTCCAGTAACCTACTGTCTGCATTGTTTTGGATTTACTTGCATTTTTCCAGTGAGGATACGTTCTTCTATACTAGCACGTAATGACAATGCCGTCACAATCTACAGCTCTGGCTATCCTTTATGGGCAACTGATTGTACTCGATGCTTCATGAACGGTTCAAGACGTGGAAGCCAGCAAGTGACAATAAACAAAAGGTCGACTACATTGCTTCTATTCAACGCTGGTATACTCGTCAGATGTCGTTGTTCGTGATGATGATGATGATGATGATGATGATGATGATGATGATGACGACGACGACGACGATGTAGTGATCATTGCGAAAACGGTTTGATGCAACTCTTCAGCTCAGTCTTCCTCGTGCAAAGGTAAAGCGCTAGAAAGAACATATTGTTGGCCCAATATTAACAAAAAATGGTTCAAATGGCTCTGAGCACTATGGGACTCAACTGCTGTGGTCATTAGTCCCCTAGAACTTAGAACTACTTAAACCTAACTAACCTAAGGACATCACACACATCCATGCCCGAGGCAGGATTCGAACCTGCGACCGTAGCAGCCGCACGGTTCCGGACTGCGCGCCTAGAACCGCGAGACCACCGCGGCCGGCAATATTAACATGATGGACTAGAAATTCCAACTTATCTTCATCTTGAGGCCATTTTCGTCCTGTCGTTGCAACAACAAAAAAAAAAAAATACATATTTTTTTCATGAGACGCGTTTCGCTTTATTGCTGCAATTAAGTTATTTACATTTTCATTTGCTTTAAGATCGGAAAACAGTTTGTGAACAATATGTTGGTTCTTACTCACGGTGATTTTCGCTTGATTTCTCGCCTACATCGGGAAATGCCGTCTGATAACACATCGATGATGTTGTTCTTCGTTAGGAACTGATAGTAGTGGTCTAATGTTAAGCTTCTCTGCAGCACTATCCATTTTTTTACGTTTTTTCACAGCACACTTTTACGCACAGCACAATTTTTGTTTGTTTTTTATATTTCTTTGTATTGTGGTTTGCGTTTTCTGGTGTTCAGAAAATAACCTTGCCGCTAGTTTGTCTTCCATCTATACTCTCTTTTTCTTCTTAGTTTATTGTACGTGTGTGATTCTATTTAATTATGCTTTTGTGTACTTATGTACTGTCTAAGAGCAGGGAAGGAATGGTGATAGAGGATTTTTTCCAAAAGAGGAAATTGGGTGGGGAGGGGGGTGCTTGGGTGGGAAAGGGTGGAGGATGGAAAAGGCTCTTTTCATTTTCATGTCATTTCATCAATTATTTTACGTAGAGTCTGGTTTCCAGTACGTATTGGGTCATTGAGCAACTATTTATTTTGTGTTGTGCTGTGAAGAACATAAAAAATGTATATTGCTGCAGAGCAACGAAACATTAGAACACAACTATGTGTGTCTAAAGAAGAAAAACATCAGCGATGTTTTAGCAGACGGTATTTCCCGATGTAGGCGAGAAATCAAGCGGAAATCACCGTAAGTAAGGGCCGACACATTGTTAACAAACTGTTTTCCGATCTTAAAGCAAATCAAAATGTAAATAACTAAACAGCAGACCACTGATGATGCATTACCTCAATGCAGCGAAACGCGTCCTGTAAAAAAGACAGGCATTTGTTGTAGTTGCAACGACAGAACGAAAATACCTTCAATAATTGTAAAACAACTACCGATAATATGGCCACATAAATGAAGAACTTATCTTCATCTGGATTTCTTCATTACTGAAATTATTTCACCTAGACATATTGACCGAAACGTCGCGAAAGTCGACGCTAGGAAAGTGTTCTGCGTGTGTTTGAGACGAGGTATGTGAATAGGGTAACGCATCTCTGTTAAAGTTAAGAATTCGAAGAATATGCCTGCAGGCATTATTATAAACGGGCAGTAACCGCCTTGTGTGTTGCCCATGGAACATTTCGCAGCAATCCGTTTTCAAAGTGTGAAACCCACAGAACAGCACTTTCGTGACAAGAAGTAAGTGTTCAGAGTGCGAACACACGTCCAGTTTATGAATATTCCTGTTTATTGCGACTGAGGATTTACACACGTAGGAAGTTTCAAGTTTCGACGTTAGCGCTAAATGTGTTATACCCGTTTTAAACGATGAACGAACTTGTAATCGATTGACAACCAATTGCGTCATTGGCGGCCGCCTATCGTGTGAACGGGTTCACTATTATCATCGCGTTAGTAGCGACGAGTGATGATTCTAGGGGTAAGGGAATAAGACCACTTCTAAATTCGGTACTAGTGGCCTCACTGCGCATGCGCGAGCTGGGGTTGCTGTCTGCTGTGGTCTGCCACATTGCTTTCTGGTGCACTTAATGTATGTTGACTTTTGTTGCTGTTTATGGTCGTTTCGTTATCACAAGGAACTGTCTGAGCAAGTGAGTGTAGTGCACTTTTCGTAAATATGTTCACGGAAGTTTTTAAATCTTTGTAAATTTCATAAATAATTAATGATACGCTAATGTGAAATCACGACTTTTTATGGTAGTAGCGCAACGCTGTGTTTACGTTTATCATTTAAAAACGCTGATACTAGATCTTTTACGGGTTCATAGTTCGGGTCTAGTGCACTTGGAGCACTTCAGTAGACTGTAATCTTTGTTGGACACTTTCGTTCATCGTGTAAAAAAGGCTTTAGAGCTATAACAACTCAGCCTCCATCTCGAACATGCTGCAATGCTCTGAAAAGCACTGGAGTCATTTGTACCAACGAATGATACCATAAAAGAGCGTACGTAGTCGTTGATTGTGGGGAGGACGGGATGGCAGTCGAACTTTTAAGTGAAACTGCGCTCCCGTTTCGTAAATAAACAAAGTTGCTAAGTAACACTGCTCTTTTGTTTTCGAAATTAGAGAAGTTTTTTTCCGCTAAAGTCTGATGTTTCACGTTATATCACGCCGCTTCGGTGCTGTGTACAGCGGCAACATCCTTGCTCCGAAACAAAATAAAATGTTTATTAAAAGTTGAGCCATACACGCGGAGTTAACCCGGTTACACGGAGCTCGTGCTAGCGGCGCTCCCAATTAATAGCGCTTATTCGGGGATTTATAGGCGCCAACTTAGTTACGGGCTGGCGCGTGAGCGCTGTATGGCTGGGGCGTTCATTAAATTCTGTGCCGTGGCGGTGCAGTCTGCAGTTTACAGCGAGCCAGCCAGTCAGCCAGCTGTACAGCTGTATATTGCTCCACTGTGTGCGGGGCCCCGTTCTGCAGACTTGCAAGATCAACTAAGTTTGAATGAAGCCAAGTTCGGAAAGTTGTAGCCAGATTTGCATCGCGATCCCTGTGCGGGTCTCGAGTTAACGGCCGCCATCTGCTACAGGTGCGCTGGCGGAGGTGCCGATCCCGGTCTGGGCATCGTACCTCACCTTCTCCTCAAACACCTGTAATCCTAATCAGCCCTCTGCAAAAACGACAGCCTCCCACACTCCACCTTAAAAAAAAAAAAGTTCAAATGTGTGTGAAATCTTATGGGACTTAACTGCTAAGGTGATCAATCCCTCAGCTTACACACGACTTAACCTAAATTATCCTACGGACAAACACACACACCCATGCCCGAGGGGGAGGACTCGAACCTCCGCCGGGACCAGGCGCACAGTCCATTAGACCGCTCGGCTAATAACGCGCGGCACTCCACCTTCAGGAGGTTGATCGAAGAGGTCTGATTGTCAGTATCCGCTTCACATGGTAAAAGCCACACCGTTTGAAACGCATCACATGCTCTGCTCGTGCACTCGGCAGCCTCTCCCCACAGCACATGGCGGCTGTAATGTTCAACATGATCAGTCAAACTTGAATAGTACAGCTGTCAAACAGGCCGGTGGGATTTTCCGTGCTACATGAAAGTCCGTGCATATCTTTCGCAAGACATAACGTTCATGAACATACTGCAAAACGTTTGTGAAATTAATAAGAATAAAACTAAAATGGTGATGAAACAGATATTGGCAATAATGTTTGTGTTTACGTGTGTAGCATGACGACAACAAAAAAATATAGTGTACTACAGACAACGATGATGAAAATGGTCACAAGCTGGTTTTATTAGCCAGAGAGTGTAACAGAGATGTTAAAAAAAATCTCACGTATAAGACACTCGAAGAAAGGCACGGTTCATTTCGGGAGAAGCTGCTTAGGAAACTAAAAGAGCCGTTTTTCAGGGCGGAAACTATGAATATTCTTCAGCTTGCTGTGTGTCTGAATCAAAGAGAGGGCGCAGAGAAAATGACACAAATGCCTCTACGCGCAGGGGAGCACAGGCAGAGTACAGATGTAGATGATGACATGAGTGTGGTCCGGCGAATTAATGGAGAAATGACGCATCAAGTAAAACCGCACTGAATGGAAGCTGTCACGTATCACAGAGATCGTGGCAGGGTATGATCGTAGAACTGATTTTAGTCTCACTAAATTACTTGCGTCCACAGACATATACGTTTGGTATGTCGATTTATGTTCCTGCGTGGTGCTCCGAGAAATAGCAAGTTTACCACACAAACCACATTCCGAATAGGTTACTCCTGGTAGAAACTCCGACAAATTTGTATCTCAGTGTAAAACCATACACACGGGTTGGACAAAAATATGTAAACACCAAAAAAACGACACATTACCATGCCTAAGACGGCGTAGTAAACCAGTTGGCGTTCACAACAGCTTCCAGTCGCCTTGGAATAGATGAATACGGCTCCTGCATGGTTTTCAAGGAAACTTGTGCCATTCCGCCAGCAAAACAGTAGCACGTTCAGGTAACTGAGATCGAGGTGGATGGCGACCACGCACCCTACTCTCCAAAGGAAGAAGACAAAAGCTCAATAACTTCCTGATCTGGTGAATGTGATGGCCTAGGAGTTCCGACAATACATCCTCGTACTCCAAAAATCAGTACTGGACGATATGAGCTGTTTGCGAAAGAACATTGTACCGTAGGGTGGACCCGATCATCCAAAATGATCTCACAACTGTTGGCAGTGATGCGACATTCCGGATTAACCATGGGGCCCATGAAATATCACGATATGCCTGCCCAAATCACCACCGAACCCCGTCATGTTTCACTCTTGGGACGTAAACTCGGCCAGACGTTGGGAACAGTATGAAACAAGCCTTATGCGACCGAATGACTGTCTTGCGTTGCTCCGTAGTCCCCGGTTTTACGGCTCCGGCATCACGTTTCCCTGTTACGGGAATTTGCATCAGTGATGACTGGTTTTGGAATTTCGCCTCGCCCTGTAATTCCCTGCTTCTGGAGCTTTCTTCGTGTTGCTTTGGTGCTGACAGGGTTCGCGAGTGCGGCATTGAGTTCTGCAGAGACTTTCTCATCTTTCGTCCTCTTCTAGTTTGTCACAGTCCTCTCCACTAACCACCTATCATTACCATTCAGCACACACTTTCGTCCGCGTTGTGACGTAGCGGATGATGTTCTTCCGCTTTCACTTGTATGCGGTATAAATCTTCAAGAGAGTGTCTCTTGAAACACCTAATACTTCGGCTACCGTGGTTACGGAAGCATCCACCATAACTGTACTAACAATTTGCCCCTGTTTTAATTCACTCATCTCCGACATAATCCACTCACAGCTACACAGAACACTGTTCTGACCACGACTGACGCTTGCATTACTGCCAAGAACTGTGAGATCATTTTGGATGATCGCGTCCACCCTACGGTACAATGTTTGTCCGCAAACAGCTCATATCGTCCAGTACTGATTTTTGGAGTACGAGGATGAATTGTAGGAACTCCCTGGCCGTCACAGCCACCAGATCAGAATGTTGTTGAGCTTTTGTCTTCTTCCTTGGAGAGAAGGGTGCTTGGTCGCCATCCACCTCGATCACAGTTACCTGAACGTGCCACTGTTTTGCTGGCGGAATAAGTTCCCTTGAAAACAATGCAGGAGCCGTATTCATCCATTCCAAGGTGACTGGAAGCTGTCCTGAATGCCAACTGGTTTACTACGCCGTCCTAGGCATGATAAGGTGTTGTTTTTTGGTGTTTACATAGTTTTGTCCAACCCCTGTGTATGGTTTTACATTGAAATACAAATTTGTCGGAGTTTCAACCATGAGTAACCTACTCGGGATATGGTTCGTGCGGTATTGAGGACATAGATCAAATACAACAGCGTAACCTGCAGCCTTGGCTAGCATCTACGTTTATTTTCAAGCATGCAATTCTCGCGGAGTTTCCATATTTCCGATTCTTTAAGAATGAAACTCCCGTGTATGAAACAGCTGCAAACATTTGATTACTACACAAATGAGGTAGTTTGTTACATGTTTGATATAATCGAGAAAGGTTTGAAATTATGTGTCAAGTTGTTTGGAAGTCTATAAGTGCTCTCATTGCCCAATACTGGATGAATATAGTTTGTGTAATTTGCGCGCCTTGAGTTACACTGCCTGCACACATATAAATATTTTCTTATTTCTAAGCATAATACTTGTCAAACTTCCTGGCAGATTAAAACTGTGTGCCCGACCGAGACTCGAACTCGGGACCTTTGCCTTTCGTGGGCAAGTGCTCTACCATCTGAGCTACCGAAGCACGACTCACGCCCGGTCCTCACAGCTTTACTTCTGCCAGTATCTCGTCTCCTACCTTCCAAACTTTACAGAAGCTCTCCTGCGAACCTTGCAGAACTAGCACTCCTGAAAGAAAGGATATTGCGGAGACATGGCTTAGCAACAGCCTGGGGGATGTTTCCAGAATGAGATTTTCACTCTGCAGCGGAGTGTGCGCTGATATGAAACTTCCTGGCAGATTAAAACTGTGTGCCCGACCGAGACTCGAACTCGGGACCTTTGCCTTTCGCGGGCAAGTGCTCTACCATCTGAGCTACCGAAGCACGACTCACGCCCGCTCCTCACAGCTTTACTTCTGCCAGTATCTCGTCTCCTACCTTCCAAACTTTACAGAAGCTCTCCTGCGAATACTTGTCTTACTATCTTAAACCTTTAACATAAGATTATAGCTCGTAAAAAGTAGTTTATGACAGCATGTTGAATTTTTAAGTTCGATCGGTAACAATGTGAAATATTGAAAAACAAGGTTTTGTCGCCCCAGAAAGCCATTACACAGGCAACAAGCAACTGGGGCCCCAGGTGACCGTACCCCGGGTTAGCCGCTTAGTAATACAGATTTTTTTGTACACTCCTTTTACAGTAGAGTAACCTCCTTCATTTTTGTTCCAGGTACGTTGACAGCTGCCCGCCAGAGCATCACCAGGCACTGGTAATGAGTCCCTTGCGTTACGGGTAACAGTAGCCAGTAATACAGCAATATTTTGCGGTACAAGTTTCTTTTGAGTGGAACAGCTACTCTGAACATTTGTCCTTCATTATATTTCAACTCATACTTGGATCTACGTTCATGAGCATATCATTGTTAATTCGATCCGTAGGCCTAGTATTTCACCAATAAAAATTGTAACTTATTTATCTAGTGCACCTACGTAAGGTTAACAGTATGGCTCCTTTTTTACTTATTTATTCATCCAGCGACATCACATAATGACACAGGATTTGTCGACGTAATTCAGTTGAAATCTATAGCTCAAAAATATTTATATACGCAGAATACGTAAGTATGCTCTTATGTGGAAAGGACAGGTAGTCGACTGTGACTTTGATGAAGGAACCATCCCGACATTTGCATGAAATGATGTACGAAAAGCACGGCAGGCATCAGGATGGCCTGACAGAGCAAAGCCCATCCTCCCGAATATGAAGTTAGTCTCTTCACAACTGCACTGCCTCATTCCGTTGGCCCCTACTGTACAAAAGTCGCCGTGCTGTCTGAAGCGCGTTGCCACGGTTTGCGCGGCTCCTCCCGTCGGAGATTCGAGACCTCCGTGAGTGTGTATGTTGTCCTTAGCGTAAGTTAGTTTAAATTAGATAACGTAGTGTGTAAGCCTATGGACCGATGACCTCTGCAGTTTGGTCCCACAGGAACTTACCACAAATTTCAATTTTTTTTACAAAGTTCGCGTATATATTTTTTAGTCATCAGTTTTCTGACTGGCTTGATGCGGGCCGCCACGAATTCCTCTCCTCAGCCAACCTCTCCATCTCAGAGTAGCATCTGCAACCTACATCCTCAATTATTTGCTGGACGTATTCCAGTCTATGGCTTCCTCTACAGCTTTTACCCTCTACAGCTCCATCTAGTATCACCAAAGTTATTCCCCGATGTTTTAACAGATGTCCTATCATCCTGTCCCTTCTCCTTGTCAGTATTTCCCAAATATTCATCTCCTCGCTAATTCTGCGGAGAACCTTCTCGTTCCTTATCTTATCAGTCCACCTGCTTTTCAACATTCGTCTGTAGGACCACTCCTCAAATGCTTCGGTTCTCTTCTGTTCTGGCTTTCGCACATTCCATGTCTCACTACCATACAATGCTGTGCTCCAAACGTACATTCTCAGGAATTTCTTCTTCATATTAAGACTTGTGTTTGATACTAGAAGACTTCTCTTGGCCAGGAATGCCTCTTTTGCCATTGACGTCTGCTTTTTATGTCTTCTTGTTCCGTATGCCATGCGTTGTTTTGCTGCCTAGGTAACAGAATTCCTTAACTCCATCTACTTTGAGATCACCAATTATGGTTTTAAGTTTCTCACTGTTCTCATTTCTGCTACTTCTAATTACTCTCGTCTTTCTTCGATTTGCAGTTTACTCTTGATGACATACGTTATAACATAGTTTTGCTCTTAATCGCTGGATACGTCAAGGACGCCCGGTACTGACTCTGGAATCGTGAACACGCTGCTACGCACCTAGCCCGAACTGCATTCTGTTCGCAAAACTGACTCCAAGCCTATAAACATGCCACTATGTCCCACGCACGTCTTCACGTCTTCCACTCAGCCCACCTGAAAAACTGAGTCAGCATTCCCTCCATGATGAGTGAGAACTCAAGAGAATGAGAAGACATTTGTGCTACATACTACTGGTCTTGAAACGCGATTTGTAAAAACATTGTAATGTGACAAGGTGTTGTACTTATATCTTTTATTAACCACTGTCCTGAGTCCTTTAACTAATCTTTGATTGTGTAATATGCATAACTTATGACGAATGTGTTTGCAGCTTGTTTAGATAAACTAGTTTTTGGTAAATGTACGTCCAAACTGCTATTTTTAAGTATGTATTGCTCAGCGGTAGCCGTCTCATGATTTGTTGTCTGTTTTTCCTTCAAAACTATAACACTAATTATATTCCAAATTCCATTGCTACTGTGACTATTTCATCCACAGTGGATTCAGAATTTCCGGAGGATTCGTTGCCACTGTAACACACAGACGCCCAACAGAGCCCAAAAGCGCGTTATTAGCAGTGTGAGGGACAGGTGGCATGTCCTGCGAGCTCTTCATCCTCTACTCCTCTCTTTCCTCCCGAAACTCTTTGTCACCAAAACTGTAAATATTAGACAAAAATCTGTACGTGTAACACAGCCAGCTGACTTCCGCATCAGTGGCTCTTTTCAAGTGATAGAGAGGCACAGATAACTGAGGAAAATAAACGTTAAGTCAAAATTGCATTTATAACTGTACGATCTAAGCGGACATATTTCGAAATTGAATTATCAGCGAACCAGACACTGCGTTGCTTAACTACTTAGAATTGGGTTGAGTTGTAGGGCAGGAGACCAAACAGCAAGGTCATCGGTCTCATCGGATTAGGGAAGGACGGGGAAGGAAGTCGGCCGTGCCCTTTCAAAGGAACCGTCCCGACATTTGCCTGGAGCGATTTAGGGAAATCACTGAAAACCTAAATCAGGATGGCAGGACACGGGACTGAGCCGTCGTCCTCCCGAATGCGAGTCCAGTGTGCTAACCACTGCGCCACCTCGCTCGGTTAACTACTTAGACACACAAAAGTTGAAGAGGCAGTGTTCGAATAACGACACTTGAGTTGCATCTCTTTACATTCGAACTCGGTGGCTAAGTGCACAAGTTCCAGGTGACGAATCCAAAACTCCAGGGCTCGATACCTAATCGTTCCTAGGACTTTCGCTTGTTTCACCTGTGTTAACAATCCATGTATGTGAAAACATTCGAGTTGCGCCGTGGTTCGCAGTCCATGTTAAACGGCAGGCCTCTCTCTAACTGGTTGGTTAGGTCAGTTATTGCAAGAAAGGGCGAGGAATACAGAATGAAGAAGAGTGCAAGGAAGACGAAAGTGATGATAATGAGCAAGAAGGAAGCTCCAGTTAACATGTACTTGGACGGATAAAGGTAGAACAAGTAAAATCATTTCTCTACCTGCGAAGTTAACTAGATGGGACGGAAGGTGCACCAAAGAAATGAGGAGGAGGAGGGTACCTAGGGGAAGAAAACCATTTTAAAAGGTGGAGAATTTCCTGACATCGAGAAGAATTTCAGTGGACCTGAGGCAAATATTTAATAATTGTTGTGACTGGAGTGTAGTGTTATACAGCAGTGAATCGTGGACAGCTAAAAAGAAAGAAGAAAGATCAGTAGAAAATTTTGAAATGGAGTTATGGAGGAAGAAAAAAGGGGAAACAAAGATTATTGAAAGCGATCAAAAATACGAAAATATCTTTGTTGGGACATATACCGTGTAGGAGTTGTCTCGAACATAGAACTGTAGAAGGAAAAATGGAAGAGAAATGGAATGTTGACGACATTAGAAATGGACGAACTTACAGACATATGAAGGAATATTCTCTGTAAGATGGCAAGAACTATGCCCCTTACATGAAGTCATTAAAGATCACCGAACTCACGTTGAGCGAACAGTAGGGCTGAACAAAAATGACTGACAGGGCACAATGCATCTTGTACAGGGTATAGTATGGATATATTGGAATAATTAATGTTTGGTGATGATTTTAAAGTAATTCACGCGACATGAAAACTTTGTGGAAACGCGTCGGTTTACTGGAGGCTAGTTTATCCCAGGGAAGTATTCAGAGTTGACTGCGGCTGGGTGGCAGCGCGTGGCTGGGGAGCAGCGAAGGTAAGCGGCAATAGGCAGCTTAGGGCGGCTCGAACTCGGAGAAAGCGGTAACGGGGCGCGGCCTCCAGCTGCCTTAAGATGAGTGACAGTGAAGTGATGGTTGACCCCATGCTGGTTCACGTGGAAACAGCCGGAGAACTTGTACGCCTGTTGATAAATATCCGTCGTCCCGTTTTCAGTGAAACATGCGAGAAAGCCGCGCAAAGTTACGGTGGAGTGGTCAACAGAGGCCGAAATATGCGTGTTCGTGACTATAGCAACTTCACGCTGAATTCACGGTCCATAGAGTCTGAAGTAAATCAGATGATGAGCGACAGAATGAAATGCGCCGGCCTCCAATGGGAACGTAGGACCACGGAATTTGAAGTACTCTCCTGGGAGTCAGAATTCCGGAAAAAATGGTGTTTTATGCAGATGCTAACCTTGATGGGTGGCCTGGGAGGAGCTAACTAGCAGAAGTTGAGAGGAAGGGAAATTTTGTGGGAATTTGTTCACTTTCCAGAGCAGGCATTGGTCAGCGCTGGGAAGCGACGCATAATTAACGCGACTTGCCCTGGAATTGACGTAACTGATTTTGTTGGAGGGGAAACCGAGGTGAAGAGTGGACTGGCAGAAGTCTCCGTAGATATCTTCCATTCCCAGCTTGCCTAGAGTGCAGACGTGGCGTTCTTTACTCAGGTTGCCTGAGAGAGAGTGAGCATCTCTGCAGTTTATGACTTAGCAAAGGGAACGATTGAGTTTGGAGATAGGAGGTTTTGGTTCAGCTATGTACTGAGCAAGATAGCTAGGAGTGAATAGACGAGCGCAGCCTTGCAGCACCACGAGGCTGGCCGACGTCCGCACAACGCCACCATCGCGCCATGCTGAATTCGGTGATATTGCGCCCGCTCCAGCTTGAGTTAGGCCACTGATTAATTTGTTGGATCACGCCGGCAAAGTTTCCACGACGGTTTCATTGGCCGTGTATTGCAGAATTCTTCTCGCACTTCGCATTACGCCTGGGTCGGTCGATAAGAATTAATTTTGATTTATGGCGTTTTACTCCAAGCAAACGCAATTTATCCGCACTGCCTGTTAGGAGAGTCATGTAATGCGATGATTGAAGGTCGCTGTCTCCCCATTTGTGCTAATCAACTGCATCTGTTTTCAGTCAAGTAGTTGAAATCCCAAGTCACTTTCTTAATTAATTTTATGTTCAACATTTGCATCTGGTGTTCAGTAGCTGAGTATAACATCAATGTGCACCCCTTTTTAATTAAAAGGGATCAATTCTGAATCAATTAATGTCAAAACTGCCACCGCAGTTCAATCAGGAGTCACAGGGCCTTATTACTTTCTTTGCGTTATCCGATATTGCGGCAGTTTTGCACTCTCTGTTGATGTGTTAGTCAATTAGCTGGGGTGAACACACGCCAAAGCCAGATAAGTGACGGGTGGGGTGTTTCAACTCAGAACAGAACACGATGGAGAGCCTCCAGTTGAAATCTGCCATAAGACAGATACCCTGAAGAAGAAGAAGTCAGTTATAAAGGGGAATGGGACGTTCAAACCAATGTTGGGGTCGAGGATGTTACTTGCAGTTGAAGGAGGAAGGAACGACAGTTCGACGTCTCCTCACGTTACGTTGTCTATTTACATCAAGAACGCAGAACTGAGAATGAGCCACCGAATGTTTACGCACCTTTCTCCGCTGAACTTGCTTTTGCGAGACTGTTTAGAGCTTTGTCGTTCACAGGAATGGGAATGGAAAGGAGCAGCAAAGCTCCTCTCTGCAGAGGTCAAACGGCGGCGGCCTCGGTATTGCGAGGACGATAAAAGCTTCTTCCAGGCGGTCTCCGGGGGCGGGCAGGGCATTATGCAGCAGCAGGTTAGCGTCGGCTGCGCTCGCATTGCTGCTCCGCCCCGCAATGTAGGTCAAGCGAGCGGCGGGCGGCCAGACCTTTTGTTGCTGTCGGAGGCGGGGGAGGGCGGTCGCGCGGCGTGGAGTAGCGTAGCCTAGGATATTGCGCACGCCGATTCTCGATCGGTTGAAGGAGCGCCTCGGCTGGGCCTCAGAATAACGCAGGCGGCGGAAACTTGTTTACTCGACCTCTCTCTCTGAACTGCGCGAGCAAACTTGGAAAAGTTTCGCGACAGGCGAGGAGACGTGCGTCGGCAGAGATTACAGCTCATCATGCACACCCACTAGTGACGCCAGAGTTAACGCCTGAACAACGTTGGGAAGCGTCGACCACGAAACCTCATTCGCCCAGAAACTTTTTAAGACTCGGATTTCTCGTTTCAGCAGAGTGTCAAGTGATACACAGCGGATCTCATTGCCGAGTTTCAGTTATGAAGTCACACGTACGAGGGTAACTCCAAAAGAAATGCACACTGTTTTTTTTTTTTTTAAATCCACCTTTCATTCTGCATGTTTGAAAGTTTTACAGTGTGTAGATACATCCTTAAGGAACAATATTTTCATTTCTCCACATAATTTCCATCCCTCTCAACTGCCTTACGCCATCTTGGAACCAGCGCCTGTATGCCCGCACGGTAAAATTCTGGACCAAACTGTTGGAGCCACTGTTTGGCAGCGTGCACAAGGGAGTTATCATCTTCAAACCTTGTACCACGAAGAGAGTCTTTCAGTTTGCCAAAGAGATGATAGTCACGTGGAGCTAGGTCAGGATTGTAAGGCAGGTGTTTCATTGTTGTCCATCCGAGTTTTGTTATCGCTTCCATGGTTTTTTGACTGACATGTGGCCGTTCATTGTCGTGCAATAGCAAAACATTCTGCTTTTGCCGATGTGGTCGAACACGACTCAGTCGAGCTTGAAGTTTCTTCAGCGTTGTCGCATATGCATAAGAATTTATGGTGGTTCCACTTGGCATGATGTCCACAAGCAAGAGTCCTTCGGAATCGAAAAACACCGTAGCCATAACTTTTCCAGCAGAAAGTGTGGTTTTGAATTTGTTTTTCCTTGGGTGAATTTGCATGATCCCACTCCATTGATTGCCTCTTCGCCTCTGGTGAAAAATGATGGAGCCATGTTTCATCACCTGTCACAATTCTTCCAAGAAATTCATCTCCACCATTCTCGTACTGTTCCAAAAGTTCGCTGCATACCGTTTTTCTTGTTTCTTTGTGAGCCACTGTCAACATCCTGGGAACCCACCTGGCACAAACCTTTTTTAACGCCAACACTTTCAGTATTCTGCAAACACTTCCTTCCCCTATCACAACGTAGCGTGACAACTCGTTCACTGTGATGCGTCTGTCAGCAGTCACCAATTCGTTAACTCTCTGCACATTGTCTGGAGTGTGTGCAGTACGAGGCCTGCCGCTGCGAGGACAATCCTCAATATTGCCGTGCCCGCTTTCATCACGTAACCTCCTTGCCCACCGACTAACTGTACTGCGATCGACAGCAGCATCTCCATACACCTTTTTCAACCTCTTGTGGATGATTCCCATTGTCTCGTTTTCACAGCACAGGAATTCTATGACAGCACGTTGCTTCTGACGAACGTCAAGTGTAGCAGCCATCTTGAAGACATGTTGTGACGGCGCCACTCATGGGAACAGATTGAACTAAGTTTGAAAACAAGCGGGAAGAATGTATCTACACACTGTAAAACTTTCACACATGCAGAATGAAAACTTTATTTTTACAAAAACAGTGTGCATTTGTTTTTGAGTGACCCTCGAAAAATTAAATAACCTCATACAAAAGTGTTTTGGTTTATTTCCTCCTCGCTGTTTGCAAAGCAGTATACGAAGCCTTTCGGGAAAATAATCTCCACTGGAGAGGAAACAATTTTTTTAAAGAAATTGAAGACATGCGCGGTAAAACGGGCTAACCTTCAGATGCAAAAACTTAGGGGTGACACCATTGTCAATTTTGATAGTTCCCCATACCTAGTAACAGATGGGAACACTTATCTCTAAGCTTTTACATTCGAGGGATAGCCTGTTTTTCCGCGCATGTCTTCAGTTGCAAAAACGGAAAAACGCGAAGAGGACTTCCAAACTGAGCAAGATAATTCTGTCTACAAATTAAATATTGGAATATTTAAATAAACTATATTACAAGAATCTCAAACATATACCTTTGTTTTACTTTTATTTTCTGTGTAATTGCCATTGTCATAAGTTATAAGGTTCTGTCATATTTCTTAATTAGTTGAAAATTTACCTGTGCGCGAAAGGCTGCCGCCTGAGGCCATTGTAAGCCCGTGAGAGGCTGTCTAAGCGCTTCACAAGATTCTCGCGTTAGCTTCGCGGTCAGTGACGGCACGGTGTCGAGATTTCACGGCAGATGCCGTGGGTGCACTTGCCAACTGTACAGCAGTATCCATTACAAGTCATGCGGACGCATTAGAAGCGATTTCCTGTGATTCCATTAAGCTTCTCATTTAGCCAGTTTTAGCATTACGTGGCTGGTTACAGTGAAACAATACTATGGCTTTAGTGTGACCAACTCATTTATACAAGAAATGTCAGTTTTAGGGCACTCAGACTTTGGCGGCACGTGTAGCAGATGAATGGCTGATTGACGGACCAAGGGAGTCCTTCGCTAGGTGCCGACAGAAAAGAAAAGAGCAATACAGCGACCTGTTAGTATGTGGGTCAACGACATTATAAAACATAAGAGCAGGGTGGATGCGCATAGTTGGAACCGCAATGCATAGGAAAGTCTATAACAGGAATTCTTTCAGCAGCAGATGTCAAGCGAATACTGCTGCTGATGATGTTGATAGGGTGAAACCTTTACAGTAAAAATCGTTGTGATGATAGAGGTTTCGAAACTGAGTATTGAGAAGTAGAAACAATGATCGGATGCGAGTACTTCAGGTACTAGAAAGTCTTCAGTGAGCAACGCTTTGTGGCAGTATCTTCAAGGAAGGAAGTAAGTAAGGAAGGAAGATGGGGATTGACGTCCCTTCGACGACCATGTTATTACAGGTGGAGGAAAACCTCGTGTTGGGGAAGAAATTCGACCGTGGTCATTCAAAGAAACTATCCTAGTGTTAGCCCTAACAGATTCAATAGATTTAATGAAACTACCGAAATCCTAAACCTGGATGGCTGGACGCCAACTTGAACTCCTGTCCTGGACTACCTCAGACACGTCGTTCGCACCGCTGTCTTGAAAAACAACACGCCGTCGCCTTTGGTGCGGTTGCAAAGTAGTCGGTATGTGAACCTTTCGTGAAACAGAAGAGGAACTAGAATGAATCTATTACTCTGCAGAGGAATGTGCCCTTGATAGAGATTTCCTGGCAGATTAGAACTGTGTGCCGTAAGGGGGTACAAACCCAGGACCTTTATCCATCGTAAGCAAAGCTCTATCCAGCGGCGACTCCCGACCCACCACACTGTTTCACTTCTTGCCAGTATCTCTCTCTCTCTCCTACTTTTCAAACTTCTCAGTAGTTCTCCCGCTTACGTTGCGGGACGAGCAGTCCTGTAGTGAAGGACAAGTTCCTGCTTGGAATCACTGTCCGGCGTACGGTTTTAATAAAAATGTTCAAATGGCTCTGAGCACTATGGGACTTAACATCTGACGTCATCAGTCCCCTAGACTTAGAACTACTTAAACCTAACTACCTTAAGGACATAACACACATTCATGTCCGAGGCAGGATTCGAACCTGTGACTATAGCAACAGCGCGGTTCCGGACTGAAGCGCCTAGAACCGCTCGGCCACAGCGTCCGGCTACGATTTTAATATGTAAGGAAGTTTCAAATCAGCGCACACTGACGTGCGACACTGAAAATTCGTCAGGGAAACAACTTCCTAGGCCAGGGGTTAACGAATCACTGATTTTGAGCGTGAACGTTCGCTCCTGCTCAGGCGCTTGCTCGCGAGCTGAGCAAATTCCTGCGTGGTGGGGAGCTTGGGAAATCCACGCGCACAATAATGCAACGACAACTCGTCACTTTCGACAGCAGCACTGTATGACACCGACGATATTTCCCCATTTAAATCTGCAGCGCGAGGAATGTACTTCCTACACAAAAATGTGTGTTCGAAAAATGATTGGTGTAGCATAGCACATCGAGTACTTTAAGGAAGTTCAGTTTACAGGGGCAATACATGTCTTACCATGCCAAAAAAGTTCTTTCTATGTCCAAAGCTGTATACAAGTAGCGACTGTACCTGTGCCTTCGAGTCCTTTGGGATCATCAGATCAACCAGTTCCCCGACCTGAGGTAGCAAATGCTCTGTACGGTTGTTTCACACTGACATCACCAAGAATCTAACAATAACACAGATTTTTCTGCCATACTGGGTAAGAAAACATCTTTCAAATATATTTTGACCTGGTCAGACCTTTGTTTACCAGATTTCGATACTATCACAAGGACTTCAAAAAAAGATTCTTAATTTCTCGGTTCAGTCTCACCGCTAGTTTCTTACAAAACTATGAAAAGGCGGCTGTTCAGTGGGGGAAAACCATTTTGACCATTATAACCGAGAACAAGAAACTTGTTCATCCGGTGATCCCAAGGGACTCGACGGCACAGGTACGGAGGTCATACGGTTCTGTTTACAGCATCATGATGGTCGCATCCGTGCTTGGCGACATCGCGGTGAACGCACATTGGAAGCGTGTATTCGTCATCGCCATACTGGCGTATCACCCGGCGTGATGGTATGGGGTGCCATTGGTTGCACGTCTCGGTCACCTCTTGCTCGCATTGACGGCACTTTGAACAGTGGACGCTACATTTCAGATGTGTTACGACCCGAGGCTCTACCCTTCAATCGATCCCTGGGAAACCCTACATTTCGGCAGGATAATGCACGACCGCATGTTGCAGGTCCTGTACGGGCCTTTCTGGATACAGAAAATGTACGACTGCTGTCCTGGCCAGCAAATTCTCCAGATCTTTCACCAATTGAAAATGTCTAGTTAATGGTGGCCGAGACTGGCTCGTCACAATACGCCAGTCACTACTCTTGACGAACTGTGGTATCGTGTTGAAGCTGCATGGGGAGCTGTACATGTACACGCCATCCAAGCTCTGTTTAAGTCAATGCCCAGGCGTATCAAGGCCGTTATTACGGCCAGTGGTGGTTGTTCTGGGTACTGGTTTCTCAGGATCTATGCACCGAAATAGCGTGAAAATGTAATCACATGTCAATTCTAGTATATTTGTCCAATGAATACCCGTTTATCATCTGCATTTCTTCTTGGTGTAGCAATTTTAATGGCCAGTTGTGTATATAATCAAGCTGCTGTCACTAGCACATAATCAGTTCTCTTCGCCAAGGCTTACCAATGTACTGAAATATGCATGATATAAATCAGGATATTTAGAGGATGGCCCGCTATAATTTGAAATCCTGCTGAATTTCGTTTTATATTGTGATCTCCGTTATGTATGTAATGTGAAGAAATTTCATTCATTTTATGTGCATGGCGTACGAAAACGTTATGTTTTAAGCATTTATTTAGACATTATCACAATAATGCGTTACTAAATATTTTCAATTAACAAAATACACATATTTGAAACGGTTAACTAAGAAACAAACAAAAAGAATAGAAAACGTAAAACAAATATTTAAAGCAGAAAACAAATACAGATAAAACAGATAATGGACTAATAATGAATGAATAGATATTTTAATTCATGCTGAAAATACTGTGACAGCACATTGTGTAGAGATTATTTTCCAAAGATGGTATTTCAGAAACCAGCTTTATTACACATGGATGTATGTAGCTTGAAAGCTTCTTTAATTTATGTTATAATAAAAGTTTTCATTCTTAAAGATTAATTAATGGTAATGGAATGTTTTGGCAGATTTCAAATTATTACAAAACTCGATTACAACGTTTTCAAGAACGTTAATTAAATACCAACTTTTACATGAGAAATCTTTTTTTATATATCAACGTTTGGAAGATATTCCCTCTAGACCCAATATGGCAAATTACCTTTTGGGGTGTGTTTTACCACTTAAAAGTGAAATTGGGCACAAACAAGAAAATACAATTCGCCTTATTTTGCGCTCACTACTCAACAGTCAAGTTTAATCAAGATCGTTTTTTGACACTTCCGAATGTTCCCTTGACAGCGCCACGAAAGAGAAGATCGGTCTCTGTTAGATATGTGCAAGTTCCTGCAACCAAAACGCAAACAATTTTACAGAGATCTGCAATGTTACCAGTGATTCGCAATGCTCAATGTGACTTCATTCTCCATTCGAAAGAGACGAAACCTTGCGTTAATATTTTGTTCCGGTAAATCACGTATTACACTCGTTTCTTGTTATTTTCATGAATTTTTCGGAATTCGCTCTTACTGACAGCGACATTAAAAATAGTCTTAAACACTTTATTCCACTCACTTTGTTGGAGGTTGTTTCTCAGGAACGTGTGTGCTTCGAACTACAATCGCGGAATCTGTACCATTGAATGTCTACCACTAGTCCGTGAAAAGTTTCCATTATAGTGCGTTGTTTATTATTCACCCGTCTCTCGTTCGTTACTCGCGTTGGTGGTGCCGCCCATTCTTACGGTGCAGCGCGTTGTTCCAGCAGGCAGCCTGGAGAACTGCTGACTGCAGTCGCTCGTGTAGTGTTGCAAATGACGGACGCCGTGGGAACTGCCACAACAAGCGCAGTGTAGTGTAGTAAATGGTATTTTCCCACCAGAGATCCAAGATCCGACAAAATGTCCAAGCCTGCGTTACCCGAGTGTGCGCTTCGTATCAAAGGCGATACCACGAAATGGCAGCGGTGACGTTCGAGTGCGGTATTTTCCGACAGCAGAGCGCAGCGCAGCGCAGTCTGCAGCGCTTCAGAACGACGGGCCTGATGCGGACAATGATCTGGACGCCGAGCGGAAGTCGTGCAAGAGGAGAGGAGAGATTCCAGCCACTTGCTGGTCGAGCCGAGTCGCCCACCGCCAGCCCACGCCGCGTTCTCCGCTGGTGGGCCACTGTCCTCTCCCAGCCCGATGGACGACACTCAAAATACACTCCTGGAAATGGAAAAAAGAACACATTGACACCGGAGTGTCAGACCCACCATACTTGCTCCGGACACTGCGAGAGGGCTGTACAAGCAATGATCACACGCACGGCACAGCGGACACACCAGGAACCGCGGTGTTGGCCGTCGAATGGCGCTAGCTGCGCAGCATTTGTGCACCGCCGCCGTCAGTGTCAGCCAGTTTGCCGTGGCATACGGAGCTCCATCGCAGTCTTTAACACTGGTAGCATGCCGCGACAGCGTGGACGTGAACCGTATGTGCAGTTGACGGACTTTGAGCGAGGGCGTATAGTGGGCATGCGGGAGGCCGGGTGGACGTACCGCCGAATTGCTCAACACGTGGGGCGTGAGGTCTCCACAGTACATCGATGTTGTCGCCAGTGGTCGGCGGAAGGTGCACGTGCCCGTCGACCTGGGACCGGACCGCAGCGACGCACGGATGCACGCCAAGACCGTAGGATCCTACGCAGTGCCGTAGGGGACCGCACCGCCACTTCCCAGCAAATTAGGGACACTGTTGCTCCTGGGGTATCGGCGAGGACGATTCGCAACCGTCTCCATGAAGCTGGGCTACGGTCCCGCACACCGTTAGGCCGTCTTCCGCTCACGCCCCAACATCGTGCAGCCCGACTCCAGTGGTGTCGCGACAGGCGTGAATGGAGGGACGAATGGAGACGTGTCGTCTTCAGCGATGAGAGTCGCTTCTGCCTTGGTGCCAATGATGGTCGTATGCGTGTTTGGTGCCGTGCAGGTGAGCGCCACAATCAGGACTGCATACGACCGAGGCACACAGGGCCAACACCCGGCATCATGGTGTGGGGAGCGATCTCCTACACTGGCCGTACACCACTGGTGATCGTCGAGGGGACACTGAATAGTGCACGGTACATCCAAACCGTCATCGAACCCATCGTTCTACCATTCCTAGACCGGCAAGGGAACTTGCTGTTCCAACAGGACAATGCACGTCCGCATGTATCCCGTGCCACCCAACGTGCTCTAGAAGGTGTAAGTCAACTACCCTGGCCAGCAAGATTTCCGGATCTGTCCCCCATTGAGCATGTTTAGGACTGGATGAAGCGTCGTCTCACGCGGTCTGCACGTCCAGCACGAACGCTGGTCCAACTGAGGCGCCAGATGGAAATGGCATGGCAAGCCGTTCCACAGGACTACATCCAGCATCTCTACGATCGTCTCCATGGGAGAATAGCAGCCTGCATTGCTGCGAAAGGTGGATATACACTGTACTAGTGCCGACATTGTGCATGCTCTGTTCCCTGTGTCTATGTGCCTGTGGTTCTGTCAGTGTGATCATGTGATGTATCTGACCCCAGGAATGTGTCAATAAAGTTTCCCCTTCCTGGGACAATGAATTCACGGTGTTCTTATTTCAATTTCCAGGAGTGTAGTTGTCGAAACGCTGGTTCGACCTTTACAAATACGACACCGTCTACAGACCAGGAGCATTAAGTAGCCAAAGAGAAGCGGATTGTTACAGCGCAGCTTCACTGCCACAGTGTATACTACCTGGTATCGTAGAGTGTTGTCACCTTCCCAGTCAAATCGTTCAAATGCCTCTGAGCACTATGGGATTTAACATCTTAGGTCATCAGTCCTCTAGAACTTAGAACTACTTACACCTAACTAACCTAAGGATATCACGCACATCCATGCCCGAGGCAGGATTTGAACCTGCGACCGTAGCAGTGGCGCGGTTCCTGACTGAAGCGCCTAGAACCGCTCGGTCACCGTGGCCGGCCATTCCCAGTCATTAATTTTGAGCAGTAATATTGTTTTATTTCTCTTTGTAGTGATACATCTACATCTGCACTTCACAAGCCTCCGTACGGTTTGTGGCGGGGTCACTTATGGCATTACTACCATATTACCCTCTAGCGGGTCCATCAGGGAATGACGGTTGGGAAGAATGATTGACCGTAAAGCTCCTCATGACATCTAATTTCTCTGACTTCCTCGCACGGCCATTTCTCGAGAGGAAGTGATACGCTGCCCGATTCCTCTTGGAATACGCTATCGGAATATCAATAGTATACCTCTTCATGAGCGTCTGTCTATAGAGTTGGTAAGCTATAGCGCGGACCAAGCGATCCCATAACGAAACGCGTCGTCCTTCTTTGGATTCTCCCTACATTGTCTGTTGATCCTACCTCATAAAGAGTCCCAGATTAATGAGCAATACTCGATAATCGCTCCAACGAGTGTTTTGTCAGCCACCTCTCTCGTACGTCAATTACATTTCCTTGACATTATTACGATAAAATCCTTACATCTGTTCTCAAGAATGAAGCTAAACGTCGACGCCAAAGGTTTACTTTTCCATTGTTCCCAAGCGCTGGCGGGAAGTGTTTCTGTAGAGGAATATTTCGATTGCATAACGTCATAAATTCTTTTTCTTCTGCTCCCTAAAAAATTTATTAAAGCAGCTATTGGGCCACGAAATCTGCATGTGGTTCTATGGACCTTGTGACAGGCACTTAAGTGTGAATTGCAACATAGTCGTGTAGATGTACATACATGTAAATTTGTTACGTTAGGGCTCAACAGCCAGTCCTTGTCCGCCCCCGGTAGCTGAATGATCAGCGTGCTGGATTGTCAATCCTCTTGGCCCGGCTTCAATTCCCGGCTGGGTCGGGGAATTTTCTCCGTCCAGGGAGTGTGTGTTGTGCTGTCCTCATCATCATCCTATGATCCTCATCGACTGCAGGTCGCCGAAGTGGCGTCAAATTGAAAGACCGGCACCCGGCGAACGGCCTGCCCGACGGGGGGAGGGGGGGGGGGGTTAAGCAGTCCTTGCACCAGTCCTCAATCCTGAGTAAATGGTCCTGCGTTTCTCAAGTCTTCTGGCAATTGAAGGATGTAAAAGAAAACTAAGAATACAAAATTTTAGAATGTATGGAGGAGATAAAAAGAAACATTTTTTATGTGAGAAAAATTTCACACAAGTGTACCGCTTTGCTACTTGGTAACTATAAAGATTTCGACGTTAATGGTGTACAGAGATGGTGTTCAGAGTGCCGCAGAATGAATATTATTTTACGATGTTGCTGAATATGTCGTCCCGTTACATTAATGCTCATGTGGCATCTGCGCTCTAATCATTATCTAACGCGCTCAAAACAACCACGTGTTTCAGGCGTAATGGATGCAGCTTAAGCTAAACGAACAGCCAGTGTTATTGGAGTGTGTTTCGGTGTCTCGTACACCAAGCGCTTCATCTCTCTCCACAAAAAAGAAATCCTTAGGGGTGAGAGGGCGGGGTGGCCGCGGTACTGGCCCACCCCTCCTGACGTCAGCGGCAAAATAAGGTGGCGCCCTGCGATGCTGGAACTATAACCGTTGCTCTATTGCTAGCTCTGTTCTCCAACATTTCCTCTGATACTTCACAGAGAAAGATACGGTAATTTCCTCCATCGACTGTCTTAGGCAGAAGATATGTCCCAATCAGACGGTCGTGAACAATACCAGCCCACCAACAAATCTTTGTTGATGGTGGAACACGAGTTTTCGATTTCTTATTGATGGGTATCATTCCTGTTGAATTGTGAACGAACGTTGGCCTCAGGGAAGCCTAGCGTGAAAACCCTCCATGTACCACTAGTGCGGGTTGGGGTTGGGTTGTTTTGGGGGAGGAGACCAGACAGCGAGGTCATTGGTCTCATCCGTTTACGGAAGGCTGGGGAAGGAAGTTGGCCGTGCCCTTTCAAAGGAACCATCCTAGCATTTGCCTGGAGCGATTTAGGGAAATCACGGAAAACCTAAATCAGGATGGCCAGACGCGGGATTGAACCGTCGTCCTCCCGAACGCGAGTCCAGTGTGCTAGCCACTGCGCCACCTCGCTCGGTAGCGCGGAAACGTTGCTCCTGTGACTTACAGAACAAATGAGTTTCGCCTGTAATAACTTGTCAAATTTATGTGGAAAGTTTTTTTTTTTTTTCATCGTCTATACTTTAAAGAGTATCAGCCGCCCCTGTGTGAATCATTCCCAAAGTAACTGTAACAACTGGCGACTTCATCCCGTTAAGAACGACGTGTTGATTTCTATGGGCTGGGATATCCTCAATTGAGCCTCAGATGTAGTCAGTACTTGGTAGAAACAACTGCGCGGAACTTTATCGCATGGTTCATTAACGTTCTGTTGACGTCGTGACATTAGGTCGTATAAACCTCCTGACAAAAACAGGGAAGTAGCCAGAAGACACGGTCGAATGCCAATGTAACTTCGTACACTTGCACGCAATCGGCGGATATGTTAGTGATTGGAGCTGCAATTCTGTTTGACAGTAGTGCAGTTAGCAGGCCTGCCAGGCTATGTAAGGGGGCGCGAAAACCGTCAGATCTAGAGTGAAAGACACGAAGATGCGGCGTACTCGTGTGAGACAGCGTTATCAGCAACTGACGAGAGTTTAGGGGACTCATTGTGGGTGTCTGTTTGGGCAGTTGGTCAAACTGTCCAATAACCGGATTTGCGGGACACTCGGATGTGACAGTGATCAGCTGTTGGAGTGCATGGGAACGTGAGGGTAGGCATACCCTTCGTTAACGTTACGATCGACCACACCTACCATAAAAGAGGATTTTCGTTATTGTGTACCAAGTACATCGTAACCCCTTCACATTTGCGCCCAGCATCTGAGAAGAAGTTGTGGATTCGGTGCAACATTCTGTGTCACCCCAGAACATTCGTCGGAGTCTATCAGCAGCCACAAACTGATTTATATTCTGGGCAACGCCGGCTGATGTTGGGAAGAATTCTGCTAACAGCTGGTAAATTGTTGTTTATTAAAACATAGCCGGTTTCGCGGCCTAAAAATGGTTCAAATGGCTCTGAGCACTATGGGACTTAACACCTGAGGTCATGTCCCCTAGACTTAGAACTACCTGAACCTAACTAACCTAAGGACATCACACACATCCATGCCCGAGGCAGGATTCGAACCTGCGACCGTAGCGGTCGTTCGGTTCCAGAATGTAGTGCCTAGAACCGCTCGGCCACCCCAGCCGGTCTCCTTCCGTAATCCGATGAGACCGATGACCTCGCTGTTTGGTCTCTTCCCCCAAACAACCCAACACAACCAACCAACATCACATACCTTCCGAACCAGTGAAATTTCGTTTCCTTCTCTCGTCCTGGAGGGTGCTTACACATATTTTAGTCAGGTACTGTATCTCGCCCAGTGTCCTGTACGGAGCGCTGCAACCCGCCGGCCCGCAGCTCTGGACACCTGGAGGCGATGACTCGTCGCGGTAAAGGAGGCGCTGACTCGGGCAGAGAGAGTCACACAGCCACTCCCTGCCTTTTTACAGGCACGCCGGGCGTCGTGAAAGGGCGAGGCGGTCTGCGTCGGTCACCTGGCGGCGAGCCGCGTCACCTCTGCGTCAGCCGCGCGAATACACTACCGGCGCTTGCTGAATACGCAAGCGGGCTTTCATCTGCGGTCCCAAAGCTACCCACTGCTGGCCTGTCCCTTATACTAAAATGTAGACTTTCACCGCCGGAAATGTCATGTCCATTATAATTATCCGGGCTGTTATGCCGTGGTCGGTTGATGAATTCTGTGTCAATTCCCAAGGTTTCGTCCCCGTCTGCGGAGGACATCTTCAAGGAGGTCTGCAGCTCGATGGAAGGTCCAACACACCCACTGGCTCGCTACTTCAGTAGCATAACATCCCGGATAATTATAATGGACATGGCCTGTCCCTTGTTTGAAATACGATTTACCGGTACAATGAACCCAAAATTTGAGTGACGATCCAAAACACTACGACCGTCCGCTACATAGCGTGTTGGTCCACCTTTGGAGCGCTGTACAGCAGCCATTCTGCCTCACATGGCTCTGACAAGTCCTTGCCAGGTATCCAGAAGTGTGTGGCTCCAGGTGTTTTCGCAAAGGACCCTCAGTTCCCCTAAATTATGGGCTTGTCCTTCGTGGGCGGGGATGTGGCGTCCGATATCGTCCCAGATGAGTTCCATGTCAAGGAGGTTTGGTGGTCAAGATATCAACCTGAGATCACTATCGTGCTCCTCAAAACACAGCAACAGGATTCTGACCTTGTGACACGGACAGCTTACGGCAAGAAAGGAAGAATGAATTGAATTGTAGGTTTTAATAACGATCATCCTCCTTTACCTCCTCTGCATTACTGCAGACGACGTGTCACTGAGCACATTTGTTCTGTGCCTGCAGTACACGTGAGGCGCCTAGTTGTTTCTACTGCATTGTGTGGAATACGAAAGTTCTGTTATAGTTTACGAACCTGCTGTCTTCAAGTTGATGTCCCCAGCGCAGAAAACAGTACGCAGGTCGTAGATTCTGTGTCTTGAGGCTGAAAGTGACTTTTAGCGAGGTTCTGTTCTGAAATCATGTATTACTTCTTTGGGATGCCACTCGTGTATTTCAATGTAGCCACACGAGAAGACTACATGATCTTAGTACAACACCTTCGGATACAGCAAAGTACATGATCAAACACAATGTTTACGAAAATGTATCTTTACACTATTTCTGGCACGTGTCTGTGCCTCATGACTACCGGAGTGACTCTTTTAATACTGAATACTGGCAAACACATCCTGCCACAGACAACATGACTGTACATCTCGACTGCCTAATCCAGAGTGACGAACAGGAACTTAAATAAAAATTGGAAACACATCCTACGACAGACAACATGTGTGTTCATCTCGACTGCCTAGTCCAGAGTGACGAACAGCCCGAAACACTTCGCGCGCCATACCAGAAAAGGCGTGACCCGAACGCTTCCGAAGTGCTTCGTCTGCAATTTCGTCAGTCTTTTGTTTTTGATTTAAATTGTTTTTAATGATTCTAAAATGACTGATTGATAGACAGCTGTTGAGAGATATTTATATTAAAAATGAACTAATAATAATAATAACAACTATACTTTAACGTTTTGGCGCCCTTGCTCCGAACACAGCAGCCAAACACAGAGCAGTAGCATTATGCGGGCGGTCTTTCTCACTGGAATGGTACCGAGTCTAACATCTGTCACAGGTACCTCACACCACATTTCGTCATCTATATACTTCTTGCATCTCCACTGCTCTGGGAACAGCTTCTTGGAGCCTAATATGATGGCTGACTAAGCCAGAAATATTACAAGCTATCGTACTTGAAGACGTCATCGTCAAGGTGCGCGGGGCGAGGGGGGAGAGGGAGGGGGGAGGTGGAATGTATACATTGAACATGAAAGGATGTAGCTGATCCGCAGTATTGCTCATGTGGTCCACATCTGCCTCGAGTCCAGGGGAGGCCACCATGAAGTCCTGCATAATGTGATACTGCCTCCGCAGGCCTGCATTCGTGGCGCGGCGCGTATTTCGACAAGCCGTTGGCCAGGATGAGGGCGTACGTGGACACGACCAGCGACCTGGTATTACAACAAACTTCGTTGCTCCGACAAGGCGACTCGTTTCCATTCACCGACGGATCACGTGCCCAGTGCAGTCGTACTTGGGCCAAGACGGGAACACGTAAGGGTCTTCTGCTACAGAGTCACGTGTTCGACAATGTGCACCGAACGATGTGCTCCAAAACACTCGTGCCTGCACTGGCATTGCACTCTATCTTCAGATCTGCCACAGATCGCCGCCTGTCCTGCTTTATACGTTGGGTATGCCTTCGACCTCGATGTTCCGGCACAAAACGTGGACGTCCAACACGCCGTAGCCTGCTCGTGTTTTCACCAACGACAGTGCGTTCATGCTCACTGCATTGGCATGCGAAGTGCCGGCCAAATTAATCGTTTCCGACGTGCTCTGTCGCAGGCCCCAAGCCACAAAAATCTCCCATTTTTCCAAAGCGAGTTGTGTCCGAAGATTTCCTCATTTTCGGCCCATATCGCCGCTAGGTTCATCCCCCATTCTTTTCTGGCTCATTTTTGTGTAATGCCTGCCCATCATAGTATGAATGAATATGTAGTGACATGTGGAAATAGACTATATATCAGAGCGGGATTCAAACCCAGACCTGCTGTGTATCGCCAATAATCACCATGACCATTACGTTGCCTAATCTCGCCTCGAAGTGTAAATAAAACATTCACTTTCACTGGTACTACTTTCTATTGTGGCGCGCTGGTAAGGCACGGGACTCTGAAGGACAGAGTCTTTGTCCTGCAATTCACATTTGTATGTTAAAAACTCTCCAAAGCCAAGATCGCACAAATATTTCTTTATTTACAAACAACCGGTTTCGATTTCATGAATTACATTTTATCCACATGGCAACTTAGCTCCAGGTCCAACTCAAAAGAACACATTTTATAACATAAATTAACATAAATTTTTGAAGACCAGAAGGTAACAGCAAAGTCCCTCGAAACTGTTTGTTTGTAAACAAATAAATATTTATCCGAGCTTAGCTTGTCGCAGTGGATACACCAGTTCCGTGAGATCATCGAAGTTAAGCGCTGTTGGGCGTGGTCGGCACTTGGATGGGTGACCATCCGGGCTGCCATGCGCTGTTGCCATTTTTTGGGGTGCACACAGACTCGTAATGCCAACTGAGGAGCTACTCGACCAAATAGTAGCGTCTTCGGTCAAGAATACCATCATAACGACCGGGAGAGCGGTGTGCTGACCACACGCCCCTCCTATCCGCATCCTCAACTGAGGATGACACGGCGGTCGGAATGGTCCCGATGGGCCACTTGTGGCCTGAAGACGGAGTGCTTTTTTTAGCTTTAGAGAGATTTTGAGAAATAAAACATCGCTCTTTCTTATTTCTCAGCATGAGAAAATTCACATCTACGCCTTCCGTTGTTTCCTTATGCCGCTTACGGTGAATGGTAGGACGCTTCCTCTGGAAGGGGGCAGGGCATGCCCGATTCCCGATTCCTTTCCCCCCCCCCCCCTCCCTCCCTGTGCGAGCTTCTGCTCTGTCTCTAATGACCACTTCGTCAACAGAACGTTACACCCCAATCTTCCGTCCTTCCAAACAGTCCAACTGCAGGTTGTCCCAAGGGGTATTTACGATAGCATTGCCCATATAATTTGTGCACACATGCCGTGGGTAGGTAAAGGATCGATTGTCGAGCGCCGAGAGCGCATGGCGCTGTGTGTGTGTGTGTGTGTGTCTGTGTGTGTGAGTGTGTGTAGGCCGTCGTAGTTGTGACGACTTAACGGAAGGTGGTGCATTGGGCGTAGTATCGGCTCACTCAGACCCCAGCGCCCTGGCCTGAGCCCCAATAAATCCTTGTAATTATACCATTTAGTGGCAAAACGTACTTGTTTTTACGAAGAAGAGAATATCAGAAAACGAAATGCCGATTATACGCGTCCGCATCTAGTGCGCTGTCCCTTGGACTCCTGCGTTGACCACATGTGTACATTGCTATAGTAGCGTGTGACGACATTATCATCTACTGGAAGTGTGTTCAGATTAGACGTGAGTAAGTGTGTAAGACGAAAGTGGTTAATGTCTCTGATTGTGTTGAACTATCTCCCACTGTGTTTAACGAGCCTGTATTACTTAAAATAGTGCAAACTCACAGTGACCTTGATTATTCCAAAAACCTTATTTGTTGCCTATAAACGATTAGACACCCGAGACTCGTCGTAGCTTCTCCCGTGCCAAAACCGATCCTCCATTAGGCCATGGTCACAAGGGTCAAAGATTAGGATGCTACGTTATTGCAAGATTTTAACAATGGAGGTTGAAACTGGGGTGTTAAAGCGCTATTGATGGAACGGTGGATATGTTTCCATTCGATTGAAACTGACAGAAATGAAATGGATGGACAATTTGTGGTAGTTGCTGAGGCTTTGTTAGGTGTTCTACTTTATTAAGGCGATCGCTCGTGGTAAACTGGAGATCCTCGTTCAATTCCCGTTGTGGCAAAACCTTTACTTTTTCACAACATATTGTTTACATTATAGATTAAGCTTTTATCAGTGCATTTCACCGATTTCATTTCATGCCACTGAATTATGCCCATCGATTGTTCGTTTCATGTAGAGATTATTTTCCACATAAACGGGCTTGCCAAAACAATATATACTTTATAACTTTAACGCCGCATTTCTGCAGCTTATTCTCTAACTTACTCGTAACGCACTGTTTGTATTTTTGCTCACATTTTGTTCGAGCGCAGCAGCTCTGAGCATGCATACTCAGTGTAGCCCTCTTCTTCCATATATCATAGCCGCATGGTCAAGGAGCCTTGCCACGGTTCGCGCGGCTACCCCCGTCGGAGGTTCGAGTCCTCCCACGGGTAAGGGCGTGTGTGTGTTTGTGTGTTGTCCTTAGCGTAAGTTATGTTAACTTAGATTAAGTAGTGTGCACGCCTAGGGACCGATGACCTCAGCAGTTTGGTCCCATAGGAGCCACCACCATGTCTCGCTTCTACATCTAAAGGACACTCCGTGCCAATATTAGCATACTGTGCTTGGCCAGCACCCCTGGGAGAAACGAAGTGGTGCAAGTTGCTTAGCCACAGCGCTCGGAATGGATCTTCGACAACTTTCCTCCCGACAGTAATTCGCAGAGCAAAGTGGATTTGGATCGCGACGACATGGAACCGAGGGCCTCATACACATGCCACACGCCTGTCACATCACCTTCCGATCCCTGTTTTTTCCCACACGCCGCTGTGCGTGGTGTACGAAATCAATTTACCCCTTTTCTATTCCATTAACCGGAGGGGGGGGGGGGGGGGGGGTTCGTGCGTGCAAAGAACTAGGTTCAGTTGCTCTTCGTAAAACGTCAGCCCAAGTTCACCGCCTGACACTTGTTGGAGGAAGTATAACGTGTCTCTCAGCTCTTCTTGGAACTCGAACTTTCGGAATTTTTCCGCGATGCGCAGTGTGTTTCCTGTAGGGTCCGCCAGTTGAGCTCCTTTAGTGTTGCTGTGAGACTCCCGGCAGCTCAACAAATCTGTATCGATTCCCACAGTTCCTCCTAGATTGCTCTCTGTAGTGTCATTAGCCTAAGTCCCTGATAGTTTAGTTCATCACTGTTATCATTTCCAATATTATTTTTTTCGCAGTTACTTGCCTTTCGGATTGCAATTTACTTGTCCAGCAGTAAACTTGTCTAATTAAATGTAAATGTCGTGTGACCGTTCGCTGGGTGCAAGTCTTTTGATTTGACGCCACTTCGGCGACTTGTGCGTCGATGGGGATGAACTGATGATGATTAGGACAACACAACACCCAGTCCCTAAGCGGAGAAAATCTCCGACCCAGCCTGGAATCGAACCCGGGCCCTTAGGACAGACATTTTATCGCACTGACCACTCAGCTAACGGGCCGGACAACTAGTCTTAGGCAGCGAGAAGGAGCATCCAAAGGAACTTTCAGCAACCTTTGACTATTCCGTAAGTCACGACTGAAGTCAATCATGGGGCACACAGATATCATGGAACAACAATGCGGAGGAATATTAAGTCCAGTGACCACATACGCTCATTTGTACTTGAAAACCGAGCGAGGTGGCGCAGTGGTTAGACACTGGACTCGCATTCGGGAGGACGACGGTTCAATCCTGCGTCCGGCCATCCTGATTTAGGTTTTCCGTGATTTCCTTAAATCGCTCCAGGCAAATCCCGGGATGGTTCCTTTCAAAGGGCACGGCCGACTTCCTTCCCCGTCCTTCCCTAATCCGATGAGACCGATGACCTCGCTGTCTGGTCTTCTTCCCCAAACAACCCAACAACTGCACTTGAAAGGAAGTGAAAGCTTCGATTGATCGTAGGACACTGAGGATCTGCTGTTAGTTATGAGAAGTCGTGCATTAAGAACACTTGTGCGAACTATAGCGCTCGATAATATGGGGGACGTATTGTACTGGACTGATGGAATTTGGGTGGCGTGGCAAGGAAGATATCGGCCTAGGTGACGCAGAGGTCGCCACAGTGGTGTAGTTCTCGGGAGGACGGCGGTTCAGATCCTCATGTGGCCATCCAGATGTAACTTTTTCCTGGATTCGCTAGCTCCTTTAAGGCAAATTCTTGGTTGGTAGGACACGGCCTGTTCCCTTCCCTATTCTTCCTTCAACCTGAGCTTGTCCCCGTCTGTGATGTCCAGGCGTTAAACCCTAATCTTTCTGCCTTCCTTTCCTTTACGAATAAGTGGGAGAATTTAACATAACATATGAAAAATGGCGCCTAACATCGGACGTAGACAAATGAAGAGGCAGATTTCATGGCTGAAATTACCAATATTCTTCAGTCACCAACGAGTTGCTACCGTTATTAACGTGAAGATAAAAATTCCTAGTCGCAGACATCTACACATATACAAGCAGTTATTCTATCTACCATCCATTCGAAAAGTTAAAGGAAGAAAAAGGTATGTAGCGTTCAGTCAATATCATGCCCTTTAGATTGATATCTGGAATATTCACTCTTAGACAAAAAGACGCACAACGAAGGAATCTTCCGTCTGGGACGAAAATCGGTGGTTGTGATGTACAGACAAACAAATGATTACAATTTCACAGAACTTTGATGATTTATTCAAGAGAGAGAGCATAAATTGAGCAAGTCAATAACGTGTTGGTCTTTGTCGGGCCCCTGTGCAAGAAGTTATTCGGCTTGGCATTGATTGCTAAAGTTGTTGGACGTCCTCCTGAGGGACATCGTGCCAAATTCTGTCCAACTGGTGCGTTAGGCCGTCAAAATCCAGAGCTGGTAGGAAAATGGAAATAAGCGTTTGGCGTCATTGGTCGAGAGGCCCCTTGCAGGGTAGGTCCGGCCGCCTTGGTGCTGGTCTTATTACATTCGACGCCACATTGGGCGACCTGTGCGCCGGATGGGGATGAAATGATACAGCACAACACCCAGTCCCTGAGCGGAGAAAATCTCCGACACAGCCGGGAATCGAACACGGGCCCGTAGGACGGCGACCCGTCACGCTGACCACTCAGCTATCGGGGCGGACAGCTGGTAGGAGGGCACTGCTCATAATGCTCCAAAAGTTCTCAATTGGGCAAAGTTCCGGCAACCTTGCTGGCCAAGGCAGGGTTTGACAAGCACGAAGACAAGTAGTAGACGCCGGCCGCTGTGGCCGAGCGTTTCTAGGCGCTTCAGTCCGGAACCGCGCTGCTGCTGCGGTCGCAGGTTCGAATCCTGCCTCGGGCATGGATGTGTGTGATGTCCTTAGGTTAGTTAGGTTTAAGTAGCTCTAAGTCTAGGGGACTGATGACTTCAGATGTTAAGTCCCATAGTGCTGAGAGCCATTTGAACCATTTGAACAAGTAGTAGAAGTTCTCGCCATGTGTTGGCGGGCATTATCCTGCTGAAATGTTGCCTTGAAAGACAACCAGATGAGATGTAGAATATCGTTGACGTACGGCTGTGCTGTAAGCGGGCCGCGGATGTCAAACAATGGGGCCCTGTTTGGAAAACAATTGGCACTCCAGACCATCACACCTGACTGTCGGGCCGTATCGCGGGCAACAGTAAGGTTGGTATCCCATCGTTCTCTGGAGCGTCTCCAGACATGTCTTCGCTGGTCATCGGATCTCAGTTCGAAGCGGTCCTCATCACTGAAGACAATTCTACTCCAGTCACTAAGATTACAGGCCGAATCTGCCCGACACCCCTGGAAACGGACTTGTTGGTGTACAGAAGTCGCAGGTAATTGGCGCGAGGGTCGCCGTGAGCTTATCCCCCATTCTGTTAGCCGCCTATTTATGGTCCTGATGGTCACAGAAACACAGTTCCATGTAGGATCAGTGATAATGATAAATCCTGGGCTCTGAGTGCTTGTCTGACGATTGCGAGGTTTTCACCTTCTTTCGTCTCCCCAGGTCGACCGCTTCCTTCTTGAGGCTGTGTTCTACCACGGTTCACCGATTCCTACCAATGTCGTCGAATAATGGCATCGCTTCTATTCAGATGTGGAGCGATTCGCCGATCACCAACTGGCATCTCTGAGTGCAACTACACGTCCTCTCTCAAATGCTGACATCTCCGTATATTGTTCAAGCGTCTGACTGCGAGGCATAATTACTGTCCAGCTGCGTACCGGGATGAAATTCGCAAAGAATTGTATCGTGATGTCCCCTGTTTAATGTCCTTGTAAGGCGCGAGGTGAAATTGCGTTACAGCGTCACACATTCATCGATCAGCTGCCAAAGCTCACAATTTTGCATTTACCTTCGATACCTCTATGAGTATCAGTTTGTGACTAGTTTGCATAATTCTTTCTTGGTGCATCTTTCTTTTTGTCTGAGAGAGTAGATACAGATGAAAAAAGCTCTATTAATTTATCTTTGAAATTCTGAAGTTTGCAGAGATAAAATACAGGGAGCGAAAAGCTGTTTACAATTTATACGGAAACAAGGCTACAGTTATAAGAGACGAAGGACGTGAAGGTGGAGTAGTGACTGAGACGACCATGTTATTCAGTCTTAACATTGAGCAAGCAGTGAAGAAAAAGAAGAAAAAATTTAGAAAGGTATTTAAAGTTCAGTGCGAAGAAATGAAAAATAATCCTTTACGGTATATTGATAATTTTTACTTTTTGGACCGTCTGACTACAAATGAATGAATCACAATTTTCGTGCCATTCGCGTTTCGCTTTTATTCTTTCCAAGACATCTTCCGTGGCCTGGAATATGTACATATTTTTACTATTTAGTTTACGTTTTTGGCGATGTATCTATAGGTTATAAACATCTCTGGTGGTTGGTTTTCCTTATTATGTAGTAATATTTTGAGTTGTACTTACAGGTTGCGTGGACGATTTTCTACATATTACGCTTCTGTTCCATTTTTGGGGCCGTTCCTCTTCTTATAAATGCCACTTGTGGTTTTTTCCCTCATTTCACAGCACTAGTAACGGCACCAAAAATGGAACAGAAGGATAACATGTAGAAAATCGTCCACGCAACCTGTAAGTACAACTCAAAATATTACTACATAATAAGGAAAACCAACCACCAGAGATGTTTATAACCTATAGATACATCGCCAAAAACGTAAACTAAATAGTAAAAATATGTACATGTTCCAGGCCATTGAGGATGACTTGCAAGGAACAAAGGCGAAACACGTATGGCACGGAAATTGCGATTCATTCAGTTGTAGTCACAGTCCAAAAAGTAAATTTATCATCATATTCTAATATTACACGCAACTGAGGAAGACAGTACTACAAAAGTTGAAGATGAAAAATAAGCTTCGCTGCTAATATTGTAATTCTGTCAGAGACGGGAAAGGCCTTGGGAGACGAGCTGAACAGAATGAATAGTGTCTCGAAAGAGGTTATAAGCTGAACATCAACAAAAGCAAAGCATTGATAATAGAATGTACTCGAATTAAATCAGGCGATGCCGACGGAATTGGATTAGGGAAGGAGACACTAAAACTGGTAATGTGATTTGCTCTGAGGAGAGCAAGAGAACTAATGATGTATGAAGCAGAGGGGATATAAAATTCATACTAGCGAGGGCACGAAAAACTTTTCTAAAAGAGAGAGATTTGTTAACACGGAATATGTTGTTGTGGTCTTCAGTCCTGAGACTGGTTTGATGCCGCTCCCAATGCTGCTCTATCCTGCGCAAGGTTCTTCATCTCCGAGCAACTGCTGCAACCTACATCCTTCTGAATCTGCGTAGTGTATTCATCTCGTGGTCTCCCTCTACGGTTTTTACCCTCCTCGCTGCCCTCCAATACTAAATTGGTGATCCCTTGATGCCTCAGAACATGTCCTGCCAACAGATCCCTTCTTCTGGTCAAGTTGTGCCACAAATTCCTCTTCTCCCCAGTTCTATTCAGTACCTCCTCATTAGTTACGTGATCTATCCATCTAATCTTCAGCTTTCTTCTCCAGCACCACATTTCAAAAGCTTCTGTTCTCTTCTTGCGTAAATTTTTTAGAAAAGACTTCCTGACACTTAAATCTATACTCGATGTTAACAAATTTCTATTCTTCTGAAACGCTAACCTTGCCATACCCAGTCTACATTTTATGTCCTCTCTGCTTCGACCATCATCAGTTATTTTGCTGCCGAAATGGCAAAACTCATCTACTACTATAAGTGTCTCATTTCCTAATCTAATTTCCTTAGCATCATCTGATTTAATTGGTCTGCATTCCATTATTCTCGTTGTGTTCTTGTTGATACTCATCTTGTATCCTCCTTTCAAGACACTGCCCATTCTTCCAAGTCCTTTGCTGTCATTGACAGACCTGAAATGTCGTCGACGAACTTCAGTGTTTTTATTTCTTCTTCCTGATTTAATTCCAACCCCAAATTTTTCTTCTGTTTCCTTTACTGCTTGCTCAAGATACAGATTTAATGACATCGGTGATAGGCTACAGTCCTGTCTCACTCCCTTCTCAACCACTGCTTCCCCTTCGTGCCCCTCGACTCTTATATCTGCCATCTGGTTTCTGTACAAATTGTGAATAGCCTTTCGCTCCCTGTATTTTATCGCTGCCACGTTCAGAATTTGAAAGAGTGTACTCCAGTCAGCATTGTCAAAAGCTTTCTCCAAGTCTACAAATGCTAGAAACGTAGATTTGCTTTTCCTTAAGTATCTTCTAAGATAAGTCGTACGTTAAGTATTGCCTCGCGTGTTCCTACATTTCGACGAAATCCAAGCTGATCTTTTCCGAGGTCGGCTTCTTCCAGTTTTTCCATTCGTCTGTACAGAATTTGAGTTAATTTTTTTGCGACAGTGACTTATTAAATTGATAGTTCCGTAATTTTCACATCTGCTAGCACCTACTTTCTGTGGAATTGGAATTATTGTATTCTTCTTGAAGTCTGAGGGTATTTCGCCTGTCTCATACATCTTGCTCAGCAGATGACAGAGTTTTGTCAGGGCTGGCTCTCCAAAGGCTATCAATAGTTCTACTGGAATGTTGTCTACTCTCGGGGCCTTGTTTCGACTCAGGTCTCTCAGTGCTTTGTCAAAGTCTTCACGCAGTATCTTATCTCCCATTTCATCTTCATCTACGTCCTCTTTCATTTCCATAATATTTCCCTCAAGTACATTGCCCTTGCATAGACCCTCTGTATACTCGTTCCATCTTTCTGCTTTCCTTTCGTTGCTTAGGACTGGTTTTCCATCTGAGCTCTTGATATTCATACAGGTGGTTCTGTTTTCTTGAAAGGTCATGGGAGGGGAGGGAGGTCGAATATAAATATAAATATTAGTAATGGATACCATATTGCCACTACAGATTCGGCAATTTTTTTAAAATATTTATTATCACAGTCTATAAAATAAATAAAATAAAATAAAATAAAATAAAATATTAATTATGTATTATTGTATGATAGTGATTGGTTGTACTTAATATTTGCGTGACGTTTAATTATTCGGTATCAGACGCTTGACAATGGCTTTTTCGTAAATGTAATGTTATTCGTAGTTGACCGTGAAATAAGACTCAAATAATCGGACTTCGTATTTACATCGTTTCCAAAGACTGCTGCGGTAGGTGCGGACTCAAATCTAAATCTCAATATTAGAATAATTTGCCAGCCATGTCAATACGTCGTACAGAGGTGACTGTCTACTAAACATAAAAAGTTTACACAGTTAGTTAAATCAGATATATTCAACGAATAAGCCTACAGTTAAATAATTCTATTTACTTTCATAAATATAAATTCTTTACAGATTCGAGTGCCTAGTAAGATTGCAACTCGCAGTGATCTTATATAACATTAAATATGGCGGTGTGCCAGTCAATGAAATATACGTGCTTCCCCCACCACTTATCCAAGACCTCTCTCTCCTTAATCAAACATACGAGTAACGTAATTCTGTTTTTGTTTTATCAGCGACACAGCGCTGCAGTTCTGTGCCATAGGCTTTATTTATTTCTCACAGATTAATTATTTAATTAAGATTTCGCGTTTCCGAGGAAACTCACGCACGGCATGCAAATGTGCCTTTATATTGCCCCCTGAATTGCGAGGCGAAAGGACACACCTGCAGGCGAGCAATTCACCTAAAGGCACAAGAAAATCTAAGTTATCTACAACTATTTACATGACTTACATTATACTGTATATTATATACAAAATTTGAATGACGCGCGTGCGCCGAAAAAGTTCTTATGTTGGCAAAACAGAGTGCGCACATGCGCAGAAGCGTCTGTGTAACTACGGCACTGCCGTTATTTCGTAAATTTAGATCACGCGGCACAGTATTGCAGTTCATATTGTTCGTGTGCGCGCGCATTTCTTAGTCGTTGCACAAAGAAAATATTCCACCAAGATTACATATGAAGACTACATTCTATGACAGGTAACTTAGTTTTAAAATTACAATATTTGTTATAATACAATACAACTTTAGATTGTTGAATGTTCTTAGTTACATAGCATTGCAATGAAATGCTTCAACGAAAAATGTTCTGTTGTTTCAGGTGCGTTGACCTATACACATCGTGTCGTTATTACAGTTTATATTCATCTACTGCACAGTACTGTTTCACAGGTTAGTGTCGTCGTGGTAAAGTTTTTTGATCACAGTAACATCGCTGTATAACAACGTGATTGATACATAAGCATGTCCATTTCCTATTTCCATTATAGTCGTTGTGATGCAGTTCGTTGTGACAAAAAGCATTGTTTATTACAGATCAGACGTGACCCGTCGAGTAATTAGTCCATATGCAGTTCGTTTTCGATATTCCGTGGAAGCTTGGTTGCAGAACCTCGGACGGCACATAGCTGGCGTCGATCCTTGGACAGTCCAGGTAAGAGTGTCCGTCACATTTCGAGAACATTTCATTCCCTGAAGTTCCAACCAAAATTCTTCCACCCGTCGTGTTGTTTTCTGGACAGGCACTTTGTGTCCATTTAATCCAGTTAACATCTTGAAGTTGGGTACTGTAGTAATGTCACTAGACGATCCACGAATTATGCACTTCACATATTCAGTTTTTTTTTTTAAATATAGCTCACCTAAATGTTCGTAGTTACTCATCGCGTTTACAAAGGTACGATGCATCATGAATGTCATTAACAGTTTCTTTCACATAGGTTTCTGCGTAGTTGCAGACTTAGTAATGTACGTTAATGTCCGTGAACAGTGGTTCACTACGCATTTTTTTTTTTTTTTTTTTTAAGTTTTTCACATTTTGGCACTCGTTATCGTTCAAATTTTCACACAGTAACAGTGACATTATACATCAGTTAAAAAAAATAAGTAATAATACATATACACGTCACATATTTTCTTAGCATAAACATAATACAGTTACACATAAATATGTTTTCATCATTATTACATAGCTATAAATTATTACATTGTGTCACATTTGATTACATGGATTGCAGATATTTACGTCCTCTTTAACGGTTTTGCTGGGATTTTATCGATGTTTTTTGTGATGTCATCTGAAATTAAGATAGGTTAGACACAACATTCATTACATCAGTAGGCAAGACCAGGCGTTTTCACTACTCAATAAATATTTAAAATAATAAGAGACGGAAAGCTGTTAGATTCCTCGCGTTTTGTGCGTGTGTGTATAGTGTCTGTGTGGCCTTGGCTACTGGTAGATGCTTTTCTTGCTGAGAGATGTGCGTCTAATCTATTTCTCGAAGTAAAAGATCGCTTCACAGATGACGTCTGTCGGTTCGTCAGGTGTCATACCAAGTCAGTGGTACCTACAGTCACAAATGTTCCGTGAAAAATTTATATGTCATTCACTGCTACGTAATCATAAATTTTACTTTAATATTCAGTCTTCTCGGTGGTGCCGCGGCGTTGAAAGAAAAGTTCTTCTGTCTTCAACTGCGTCACTGGAACCGCTGAAATGAAAATTTCTATACTGCTTATTATCTGTGTTGTAGCAAACAGAGTTTTGCGAGTTGCTTAGCAATGTTTTCATGGGTATGACTTTGACATTATTTGGCATGAAATGCTCTAAGATCTCGGTGTGCGTATAGCCCAATAATTTTGTTAGTTCTAGGATGTTGTAACAGATACGCACCAGGATGCGGTATGTTAACAATTATATAAGGTCCTTCATATAGCAGACGCCACTTAGCGTTGCGTCGTTTGAGTGCTACAGATTTATGATGAGTACGAAGTAGTACAAGCATTCCTACCTTGAATTTTTGTTTTCTTTTTATTATGTTTGTGTGATGTTTGTTTCGTATCTGTGCGTGATGTGTCAATGTAGTCAATACTTCTTTTATTTTCTGTTCAGGTGTGATTTCCTTGTCTGACAACTTAGGTAATGGTTCTATCCACTGATCGTTCTGTTTGCAATTGAACATGATCTCGTTAGGTGTGTAATTCGTATCGTAAATATTTAAGTTATTGTGTACGTCTTCGAAAAGACTTAGGTAGGACACCCAATTAGTATGTTTTGATGAAATATAGGTCCTCATGAATCGATTTAGTTCTCGGAAAAGTCTCTCAGTCGCGTTACATTGTGGACTAAACTTTGAATTAAATATACTTTTAATGTTATTGTCCTTCAAGAAATTTCTCCATTTGTACCCAGAGTAGTATGCTGCATTATCTGACAGAATTGCTTTAGGTTTTCCCACGTGCGTCAGGTAATCACTTGAGAATCTTCGTATTATAGCATTTGCAGAGGCGGATTTTAAAGCATAAAGTTTTACATGTTTAGAAAATATATCGTAAAAAGCTAAGATATATTTGACGCCTCCAGAGCTTGCTGGATGCGGTCCACTGATGTCAGTACACAGAATTTCCAGGGGTTTACTAGGTAAAATAGAATGTAAATCTGTTTTTGTGGATAAATTCTGAGGTTTTGATTTTTGACATATGACACATGTTTTCAGTTCCCTGTAAATTTTTCTTCTCATATTGCTAAAATAACAGTATGTACTGAGCTTTGCCAAACACTTTTTCGTCCCCTAATGATCCCAAACTAAGTGTGTGTGCCAAATTAGATTACGTTCAGACTCTTTGGGAATGCATACACACCAGTTAGTAGCATTTGGATGTCGGCGGTAAAATAACACATCATTGTGTAACTTGTAATACTTAGTCAAAGGATGGTTGTGTTTTTCTACCAGTAATGTTATTATCTTATACCAGTGAGGATCAGATTTTTGTAATTCAGCCATGTTTCTGCACATATCAATATAATATTGGTGATACTGCTTGTCTTGCATTAAGAGAATCCTGTAGTCATTTATATTTTCTAAGTCACTGTTGGTATCATTCATACCTTGTGGAAGTCTAGACAAAGTGTCTGCAATGGTGTTGTCCTTACCTCTTATGTACTTAATTTCAAAACAGTAGTTCTGAAGTGTAACTGCCCATCGTGATAGTCTAGGATGTACAAGTTTACAAGTTAACAAAAATGTCAGGGCCTGGTGATCGGTGTAAATTACCGTATGTTTTCCAAATAAATAATAATTGAATTTCTTGAATGCCCATACTATGGAAAGTGTTTCTAACTCAGTAGTGGAGTATGTACGCTCACATTCAGTTAGAGTGCGACTCGCAAACCCAATAATTCTTATCTGTTCCTCCTCTTTATTCTTTACAACTTGAAATAAGCAACAGCCCAAGCCAGTACGTGAAGCGTCACAAGTCATACAAAAATCTAAATTGAAATCTGGATGGCTCAATATGTTAGCATTCACTAAAGCATGTTTAATTGTATTAAAGTCATTCTGGCACTGTTCCGACCAGATCCAAACTTGATTCTTTCTGAGTAGATTTAGCAGATGTTTACTGTTCAAAAGTGGTTGTGGCAAAAAACGTCTGAAAAATGAACATAGCCCAAGGAATGATTTTAACTGCTTTTTAGTTCGAGGGCTAGGAAAGTTTCTGATAGCATCTAATTTACTGGGATCCGGACGTATGCCCTGTGAATTAATGATATGTCCTAAATACTTTATCTCACTGCAACCAAATTTTGATTTTCTTAGGTTGGCTGTGACTCCAGCTTGTGCAAATTTTTCTAAAATTCTTTGAAGTGTGTCAACGTGTTCATTCCAGGATTGTGTAGCTATCAGTATATCATCTACATAGTGTGTGACTGTCTCAACTAAATCGTCGCCAAGCACGGTATCCAGGGCTGTAATGAATACCCCAGAGCTGACATTCAGTCCGAAGGGTAGAACACAAAACTGATAGGTTCGCCCCCCGAACATAAATGCAGTATATTTCCGAGAATCAGGAGTGATACCCACCTGCCAAAACGAATTAGCGAGATCTATTGTGGAAAAATATTTTGCATCTAGAAATTTCTGTAATTGCTCTTCTAAATTTTCAGGTTTTGTGTGAACCGGTAAAATTATTTCATTAATAGCTCGTGCGTCTAACACTAACCTAATGCTTCCATTTGATTTTTTGACAACAAGTAGAGGACTACAATAAGGTGAGGTGGATGGTTCAATGACCTTCCAGTCTAACATTTGTTTTAATTCTTGCCACACAGCAGGTCGTTGAGATAACGGTACGTTATATGTCTTATTGTAGAAGATCTTGTGAGGCTTAACTTCAATCTTGTACACATACGTGTTGATAACACCTAATCGTTTGGTAAAAACTTGTAAATATTTGGATAACACTTCCTGTAGTTTTATACGTTCATGTACACTGAGAGCTGTAGCTTCACTTACCTTATGATCAAGCAATGTTTTCAAGTCCATTAGCTCTGTGTCAGATGAGTGTGTTTGCATGTCTTGAATGTCTTTGTCAAGTACTAACTGAACCTTGTACCCTGTACAGTGTTTGTGATGCTTTAGAGTTCTCCTGTCCAAATCAATAATAATTACACTGCCTTTATCATTTAAAATACATTTACCTTTGGAGAAGTCTATAATGCAGTCCTTCTCGCTCATAATATCTATTCCTAATATGCAATTTGTCACAAGGTTTTGTACAACCAGGAATGGCCATTGTACGGTTCCATTACCTATTTTAACGTTTACAAAAACTTGCTTTGTAACCCTACATGACTTATTACCTAGTGCAGTAGTTATTTTACAGTTTTGGGCAGGAAACTCAGGCACAGGTTCCAATTCACACATCTTTTTATAGAAATTAAAAGACAAAACGCTCACAGCTGCACCTGTATCTAGGATAATAGTAGTTGGAATCCCACCTACTACACCAGTAGTAGATGCTAAAACAATTTCATTTGTGTTTAAACGACATTGTGTACTGTCTTGTAAAAGTTCATCTGATATATTGTCATTGTGGTTGTATCTTATAAATAAAACAGGTAGTTTTTGTTTAGAATTACTCGGCATATCATTATTCTGTTGTTCAAGTGTGGTGTCAAATAACTGATTAACATTGAAGTCGCCCCCCAAGAATTCTTCAGCCACGACCTGGGGCAAAGTAGTGACTGTTTCTAGTTTGTTGGATTATCATTTGTACTAGGTACTGACACAGATTGGGGTTGTGCATCAGGTGTCATTTCTATTATATTCACATTCGGATATTGCCTATTATGATCTCCAAACTTTTGCGGTTGTTGTTGCTGTTGCGCATTATAACTTACCTGTCGGTCGTAAGGTATGCTCCAATTTTGTCCTGGTGGCTGCTGTGGTAAAGCAGTATTTGAATGATAGTATTGATCGCTACGAGTCCAGCCTTGATGCTGTCTTGGCTCGTAGTTACTATTATTTCTATTTCTGTTTGTGTTTTTGTTGTTACATTTGTATCCGTTGTTACCGTTGTTGTTATTACCGCGGTGCCTTTTGTATGGATTGCCGCATGAAGTGTTATTACTGTTGTAATTGTTGTTTGTATTGGAATACGCGTGTTGATTTTGATTTCCGTATTGAGACGGCATGTGAGTTTGCTGTTTTTGCTGTACCGCGTATCCAACTGTGGGCGCGCCAGAATTGTGTTGGCAAGCCTGCATGTTTTGCATACCACTAGTGTAAACATTGTGGCTGCTGTTTTGCCGCGCGAAGCGCTGATCTTCAAGTAACATGTCAACCGAATCTAAAGCTGTTAAAAAATAATCTGAATCGTCATCCGGGATATGTAGAAGTTTTTCCTTAATGTTGAAAGGCAATTTGGCCTTCAACGCTCGGAGTATATCACGTGTTGCGACTGGTTCGTCTAAAAAATGTCCCATGTTCAAGTATTTTTCAAAATATCTGCGTAAGTTACCATTTTTACTGTTAAAAGTTTCAGGTTCTAAAATTTGTCTTCTGAGTCGCTCCTGGACGGATTGCGACCAGAATTTGTTCAGAAAAGCACGCTCAAACTCACTGTACGTGGTACATACGTCAGCTTGACTGTATGCCCAGACAGCTGCATCGCCTTGGATGTAACCGACAATATATGAAATCTTTTTCCGGTCACTCCAAGTGCGTGGAAATGCGTTACTAAAAGATTTAAGAAAAATCACCGGATGAATGGTTCGTTTTTCTGGGATAAAAGCCTGAAATTGCCTGTGTTTTATTAAGCTTTCTTCTTCCTTTGCATTATGATATGGATTTGTTCCACTGTAATTACTGCAATGCTCAGCTGGCGAGTAATTACGATAATGTTGCTGTAGTTTACCATGATAATAGCTTGTGTTTGTGTTTGCACGTTGTGGTATGTGTTGTTGTCGTGGTGTGTTTTGTTCTTGTGTGTATGTTGTGTGCGGTATGTGTGCGTCACACTCGTATGTATATTGGTTTCTGAACTGTACATTTTGACTGATATTTTCGTTACATTCAGACTGTGGTTGATCGGTGAATTGTCTCATGGGTGCAGTGACGAATTGTACTGCATCACTAATCAGCTGTTTGTTATTAGTGATGTATTCCACTACGGAGTCGTGCACAATTGTTGGTAAATTTTCACGTATGCATCTATCAAAATGTTTGTCTTTGTTCTCTACCCAATCATGAAATTCTTTATTAATATTTTGAAAATGAGCTGTGGCATCAGATTGTAAGATGTCAGTCAGGTGTTGTTCAACATTGTCAAATTTATTCTGTACGTCAGTAATTCGTTTTTCAAGGTTGTCATGTACTGAAGGATATGTTTGAATTTGTTCAGTAAGAACTTCACACGTGACATTAAGGTTTTTTAATTGTGTCTGTAAAAGTGCTACGTCATTTGTAGTCTTTTCTTGTCTCGTATTAAGCTTGGAAAATTTCGTACTGAGTTCAGTCATCTGTTTGGTCAGTGTGGCGTCTATAAGTTCCACACGTTTACACAAAGTGTCATTACATGCCTTGATTGCTATGAGGTCAGATTTAATTTCGTCATTTTGTGTCTTTAAGGTTGCCATGTTTTCCGCGTTCTGTTTCATTAGCATTTGTAACATGTTGGCAATGTTTACTGTTTGCAAGGTCTCTGCCCCCGCCGCGTCATTAGACGTGACGTCATGTATTAACATGGGCTCTGACTGAGACTTTGAAATTTTTGTGGTGGACGGCCTATTGTCAAAACTTCCGTTAACACTTGCGTCAATATTTGATGAATCGTCACTACCGGTTGCTGTCGTAAAGTCATTTTCTAACACTTGTCTCTCGTCCGAGTCGGATTGCGTCTGAATAGTATGTCTTTGCTGTTCCATCTTTGCGTATTGTTTTCTAGTTATGACCATGCCACACGTGATATATATTTCAAGAAATTAATGTTTGACACTGGTTTTAAAATAAAATGCAGTTGAGCATGAATCGCTCGTAGCAACAATGGCTGTTTGTTAATTTAAAAATGTAAACTGAATATGGGATTATTGTTAATGGCTGCTGTCCATGTTACAACGTATCGTACAGAAGTCGGCCATATTGTACACTCGTGTATTGGTATTGTTGCAGAAGTTATTGTTTAAGGAAAAGTACTGAGAATGAAATTTATCACTGAAAACTGCTACGCGCGAAAGAAATACTACAGAATCTACTGAAGAGCTAATACACTGAATTATGCGTCTGGTCAAGCCTGCCAATGCAAAGATGCTGCGTCTTACCTTATTTTGCTGGAAGCTTCATTGCGTCTTCCCGCAAAATTTTATAATTGGCAAATATCTTCAGATCTTTGTTATTTCTCATACATTCACGTCCAGGTCCAGATAGTTAATTTTTCACATGAAACAAAGAGAACAGTGTAACAAATGACAAAATAACAAGTCCGACACGCAGTCGCCAATATAAAATAAATAAAATAAAATAAAATAAAATATTAATTATGTATTATTGTATGATAGTGATTGGTTGTACTTAATATTTGCGTGACGTTTAATTATTCGGTATCAGACGCTTGACAATGGCTTTTTCGTAAATGTAATGTTATTCGTAGTTGACCGTGAAATAAGACTCAAATAATCGGACTTCGTATTTACATCGTTTCCAAAGACTGCTGCGGTAGGTGCGGACTCAAATCTAAATCTCAATATTAGAATAATTTGCCAGCCATGTCAATACGTCGTACAGAGGTGACTGTCTACTAAACATAAAAAGTTTACACAGTTAGTTAAATCAGATATATTCAACGAATAAGCCTACAGTTAAATAATTCTACTTACTTTCATAAATATAAATTCTTTACAGATTCGAGTGCCTAGTAAGATTGCAACTCGCAGTGATCTTATATAACATTAAATATGGCGGTGTGCCAGTCAATGAAATATACGTGCTTCCCCCACCACTTATCCAAGACCTCTCTCTCCTTAATCAAACATACGAGTAACGTAATTCTGTTTTTGTTTTATCAGCGACACAGCGCTGCAGTTCTGTGCCATAGGCTTTATTTATTTCTCACAGATTAATTATTTAATTAAGATTTCGCGTTTCCGAGGAAACTCACGCACGGCATGCAAACGTGCCTTTAAAAGTCTCAGTTGCTACTTAGATTTTTGTAATAAATGTTTTAAAGAATAAAAAACGTAAGTCTTAGGAAATTTCGTGTTACGCCGGCCGTTGTTGTCGTGCGGTTCTAGGCGCTTCAGTTCGGAACCGCGCTGCTGCTACGGTCGCAGGTTCGAATCCTGCCTCGGGCATGGATGTGTGTGATGTCCTTAGGTCAGTTAGGTTTAAGTAGTTCTAAGTTTAGGGGACTGATGACCTCAGCTGTTAAGTCCCATAGTGCTCAGAGCCATTTGAACCAAATTTCGCGTTATGCTTTTGTCTGTAGTGTAGTCTTGGTGGGAAGTGAAACGGGAACAGATAAACAGCCTGAGAAGGAAGAAGATCGAGGCCTTTGAAAAGTAGTGATACAGAAGAACGCTGGAGATTAGATGGGTAGATCGGATAACTAATGAAGAGATAATGAATCGAACTGTGGAGAAAAGGAATTTATGGCTCAACTTGACCGATAAGGTACATCCTGAGGCATCAATGAAACGTGGAGTGGTGTATCGGGGATGGAAAGATTAGGGGAAGGCCGGGTCTTGGCTACAGTTAGCAGCTTGATATGAACGTAGGACCAGCAGTCGAGGATATCTGCTGCAAACCATGTTCGGACAGAAGGCGGCTACGACGACAACAACAACTCTTAGTTTGATTAGTTTCATGTAACTTAGTTATTTATTGCTTATTTAGCCTCTCTTACATCTGACCAGGAACGACACATACAAAAACTATTACATGGGAATCACAGTAATAATAATGTGCATTATTAATAAAAATAATAATTGGAATTAATGATAATAATAATAATGGTAACACTAATAATGATAATAATAATGAAATGTTGGAGGCATTAAAACGATCCTGATTAATTTAACACTTTTGAAGCCTTTTTAGCACATTTGAAGCCTTGTCTGGTGTGAAAAGTAGTTGAAGGGATAATGGAGGAGAGGACTGAAATGAAATTGACAATGGCTGCCAGGAAAGAAGAGAATTTGAATAGAGGACTCTGTAGATAAAGGGCGGAAAAGTCGGGTGGGCAGGGATGGTTGATGAGAGTGAGCTGCAAGAAGAGGTAGCTATTGTGATAGAAGATGGGCCATTAGCTATCTTTTGACGCCTGAAAGGATTTTAATTTCTCTAATATTTTGAGGAATATTGTTCCAGAGTCGGATTACCGATACAGGGAAAGAATGAGGGAACACGGCAGTGTTGTGTAGTGGTACAGAGCGGATTTTACTTTGTGGACAGCGAGTATTTCTGCTGTGTTGTTCAGACAGTAGCGTGAGGGTTGAAGGTAAATAGGAAGGAGTGCAATGATTGAGAAGACGATGCGGCTTTCAAGTTTTACCTGAGTATTTCAGTTTTATTTATTTTTATGTACACGTCTAGTTCCGTAGGACTAAATCGAGGAGCAAATCTTTAAGGTCATGGAACGTGTCAGTACATGAAATAGCAACATAAAAAGTAGTAACAGATAAAGTAAAATGTTTATGAACCCAAAAAAAAGGTCATGCCATACATCCGGCCGTTGTGGCCGAGCGGTTCTAGGGGCTTCAGCCCGGAACCGCGCGACTGCTACGGTCACAGTTTCGAATCCTGCCTCGGGCATGGACGTGTGTGATATCCTTAGGTTAGTTAGGTTTAAGTAGTTCAAAGTTCTAGGGGACTGATGACCTCAGATATTAAGTCCCATAGTGCTCAGAGGCATTTTGAAGTCATGCTATAAGTTTAAGTAAACGCAATCAACAATACAACTAGAATCAGCTTAATTTTTCAAGGAAAGAGGAAACTCTTCAGTTTCGATTTGAAAGCGAGTGGATTACTGCTAAGATTTTAATTGAAATCGATGCAGCAGTATACTACACACCTTAATGCACAAGAGTTTAGGAAGTGCGATCCAAATACAGATTGGATTTTTGCCTAGTATTAACTGAGTGAAAGCTGCTAACTCTTGTGAATTAACTGATATTGTTAACAAGAAACGACAGTAAAGAATATATATATATTGAGAGATCAACGTCAAAATACCCAGACTCGTGAACAGGTGTCGACAAGAGCTTACACACTTACTGCCCGAACCGCCTGTTTCTGGGCCAAAAAAATCCTTTTAGAATGGGAAGAGTTACCCCAAAACATAATACCATATGACATAAGCGAATCAAAATAAGCAAAGTAGACTAATTTTCGTGTCGAACGGTCACTTACTTTAGATACCATTGGAATAGTAAAAATAACAGCATTAAGTCTTTGAACAAGATCCTGAACATGGGCCTTCCACGACAGTTTACCATCTATCTGAACACCTAGGGCCGGCCATGGTGGCGTAGCGGTTCTAGGCGCTTCAGTCGGGAACCGCGCGACTGCTACGGTCGCAGGTTCGAATCCTGCCTCTGGCTTGGATGTGTGTGATATCTTTAGGTTAGTTAGGTTTAAGTAGTTGTAAGTTCTAGGGGACTGATGACCTCAGATGTTAAGTCCAATAGTGCTCAGAGCCATTTGAACACCTAGGAATTTGAACCGTTCAGTTTCACTAACCATATGCCCATTCTGTGAAATTAAAACGTCGGGTTTTTGTTGAACTGTGTGTTAGAAACTGTAAAAACTGAGTCTTACCGTGATTTAACGTTAGTTTATTTTCTACAAGCCATGATTTTACGTCATGAACTGCACTATGTTGCACACAACATCCTTTACTACCAGTTTACTGCAGTGTGATTCGTTGCTGTTGTGAGGTAATAGCATTGACCTTTCAGACGTACTGGTGCATATTCGTGTGTCTGAGGCAAGTCGGTGACAACTGCAGGAAGCCACAGAGATGGCCACACTTCTGCAAAATACGGAATGCGGCAGGTCACAGCCGTACCGCGTCTGACGGACTCTGACGCGACCCGCCCGTAAATGATTGCTGCTGCAGCGCTGCGGCGAGTGACTGTACAGTAGAATAGAACGCAATGGCCCTGCCCCCGCTGGCTACGCGGCTCACAACGCAGAAGGCGCCTCCCGGGGCTGAAAGCCGACACCGCGACCACGACCGCACGGCCACGCGCCCGCCCGTCCGACGTCTTTTGCGGTGGCCATTATTTGAATTTTAAATCCGAGGAACAGTTGTGGCGCATTGCCAACTGTACCCACTGCAGATTTCTTCCTACCCAGCTTTTTCGTAGCCTCTCTACATCCCTGGTTCTTCTTTCTTATTGCCAATTTTCGTCATTCTTTAACGGGGTGACATTGCTCTACTGATTACACAGGTCAACAATAAAATATTTTCGGTCACTTTTTCTGAGGTAAAGCTTAAACTCATTGGTTTTGAGGCACTAAATCCCTATTAGAGCTCAATTGTTTTCTCCTACCACTTACAGTGTTTTCTCAATACTTGGTAAGGTTACATCTGTATTTTAGACACATTTTAAACTTTCTGTAATACAAAGAACTATTTTAAATTTGTAATACAAAATATTTAAAGGGGACAATGGCAACAATTATATTAAAATTCAAAGTGCTTTTATAAATCAGTCGTATTAAAGATAACATACAGTTTTTAGTATATAGTTTTCACACCTCCTTTGGCGCTTACATACCGTTCTTTCAGTACGGGTTATGTAGTGGATTGGGTAGGAGACGGCTGAAAGAGGGAGTTGTGGTTGGGAGAAATTTGTTGTGAGAGATAAGTGTTATATTTGCCGTGAATTTAATAAAAAAAGTATGCTTAATATATAAAAGTGAAATATTTCCTCACTATGACATGTGTGAATTTAGCAAATAGCCAGAGATGCTTGAAGGAGGTGATTAGCAACTGGCTATGTTAAAGTGTAGTCAGCAACAAAGTCAACCAGGTACATGAAAGTCAAGAACTGCTAACATTACACCCCTTCTTCCTTAACAGCTTATCAGATTTAGATAATAGCGACGTCTGCAGTTATATAAGAAACGAAGTTTTCTCATTCAGCAGTAAACAAAAACACCCTGAAGAAGGTCACTCGCAACAGTGATCGAAACGTCGGTAGTTTTACATATTGACAATGTGGTCGCAAACCCAGAACAATTTTATTGACTATGTCAATGGCCGCGGAAGCCTACCTTTATACAGATACGAGAAAATTTAGTTGCACTGATTGTTGTCAAGGATTCGTTAGAATGCATAACATTCGTCATGCTGGAATTAAATGCACATAGAATTGTTAATAGTTACTGAACAACTGCTCATAGCTATTGTCGTACGTGTTTTAGAGCCAGACTTTTTTTACTGCGAGTGATCGTTCGTGTCATATCCCGGAATATTGATCATTCTTCCCGGGACACTCTGTATATGGTGACTTGGAAACGAGCAAGGTTATGAGAATCAAATCAAGTTTGTGGAGCCTATAGAGTTAATGCATCGTTTTTGTTATTGTGGTCTTCAGTCCTGAGACTGGTTTGATGCACCTCTCCATGCTACTCTATCCTGTGCAAGCTTCATCATCTCCCAGTACTTACTGCAACCTACATCCTTCTGAATCTGCTTAGTGTATTCATCTCTTGGTCTCTCTCTCTACGATTTTTACCCACCACGCTGCCCTCCAATGCTAAATTTGTGATCCCCTGATGCCTCAGAACATGTCCTACCAACTGGTCCCTTCTTCTAGTCAAGTTGTGCCACAAACTCCTCTTCTCCCCAATTCTATTCAATACCTCCTCATTAGTTATGTGATCTACCCATCTAATCTTCAACATTCTTCTGTAGCACCACATTTCGAAAGCTTCTATTCTCTTCTTGTCCAAACTATTTATCGTCCATGTTTCACTTTCATACATGGCTACACTCCATACAAATACTTTCAGAAACGACTTCCTGACACTTAAATCTATACTCGATGTTAACAAATTTCTCTTCTTCAGAAACGCTTTCCTTGCCATTGCCAGTCTACATTTTATATCCTCTCTACTTCGACCATTATCTGTTATTTTCCTCCCCAAATAGCAAAACTTGCCGGCCGCGGTGGTCTAGCGGTTCTAGGCGCGCAGTCCGGAACCGCGTGACTGCTACGGTCGCAGGTTCGAGTCCTGCCTCGGGCATGGATGTGTGTGATGTCCTTAGGTTAGTTAGGTTTAAGTAATTCTAAGTTCTAGGGGACTGATGACCACAGTAGTTAAGTCCCATAGTGCTCAGAGCCATTTGAACCAAATAGCAGAACTTATTTACTACTTTAAGTGTCTCATTTCCTAATCTAATTCCCTCAGCATCACCCGACTTAATTCGATTACATTCCATTATCATCGTTTTGCTTTTGTTGATGTTCATCTTATATCCTCCTTTCAAGACACTGTCCATTCCTTTCAGCTGCTCTTCCAATTCCTTTGCTGTCTCTGACAGCATTACAATGTCATCGGCGAACCTCAAAGTTTTTATTTCTTGTCCGTGGATTTTAATACCTACTCCGAATTTTTCTTTTGTTTTCTTTACTGTTTGCTCAATATATATAATGCATCACTACTCGACCTATTGCGTTCGGTATTCAGAAAAAGGAGTAGAAAATTGTCTGGCTAGTGAACTGTAGAGTCTTTAGAGGACAATGAATTGATTGTGCGAAAGGTTTTTAAGTCCTTTTAAATTATCTGGTTTCCTATGCAAACGATTAGGCACAATTAAAATGTTGTAAAGTGTTTCAGAGCACCAGGTTAATTGTGACGCTTACCTTACGCTTCAGAAATTTCTTTTACACTTTTGTCTCTTCTTTTAAACAAGGTAGATACTGTTTTGTTTCTGCATGCGAATTTGATATTTTTGTCTGATATTATGTATTACGGAAAGCCACTCGCACGCAGAAAATCCATCCATCCATTTTCAGCTGGCAGGCGCACTTCGTAATATTATATGACGTCATACGTTTACCTCAAATTCGTAGATTTGTTTGCCTGCCTCCTAAAGATGACGATGTGAGCATAGCCAGCATTGGAATAAAAGTCTTGAGCAGCAGCTGTGATGGTCAGGAATGAGTTTGTGTGAATTACTCAGCAGCTGTGGAACTCTGCAGTTGTATGGATACAATCCTCGGGCTTTGTTGCACCTGCGTCGCTCGGTCGGCGCTCACGTAGGTGCCAAGTTTTAAATGTGGAGGCGGTAGGATTGTTTCCCGCACAGCCGTCAGCTTTAAGTTTTTGTGCGCCGTTTAATTGGGACACGGCATTGTGGCGGTGCTCTGCTCATCTGGCGTGGGCGCTCCAGTTGCAGCGGCAGCGCGCTTTGTGAGGCGCCCGGGCCCATTGATCCGCGGGATGAGACTGCCCGGGGCGGGCGCGCCGTGGCCCAGATGTCGCCGACACCTCCCAGCCCCGGCTCCTGGACAACACGCCAGCCACGGCGCGCAACAGGCGCCGTCCGTCCGTGGATCCAATTGTTCTCTCTCCTGCTACACTTCCTTCTGCTCGACGGCGAACCCCTGTTTCCGTTTCCACGCCAACACCATCCGTGTTCTCATCATCCCCGTTTAGAAGGGATAACCGATAGAGGTACTCGAAGTACCCTCCGCCACACACAGTCAGGTGGCTTGCGGAGTATGGATGTAGATGTATTTCCATTTCTTCCGACTATCGCACCTGCTAGCCTTACCCTACTACACTGAAGCGCCAAAGAAACTGGTATAGGCATACGTCTTGAGTTACAGAGATACGTAAACTGGCAGAATATGGCGCTGCGGTCGGCAATGTGCGGCGGCGCGGTTCCTTTCGTTCCCTTGTAACGAACCTGTACCTACCTCTGAACATTGTCTCAGCAGATCGTCAGTAGGGAAGCCAAGCGAAACCTAACTGTACTTCGACGTGAACCAGGCTGCAATTACGTTTCGGGACAAAGTTTTCACCGAAATGAAAGGTTGGAAATTTTGTCCTTAATTAATATATTCTGAAACTTAGGTGAACAAGTATCACTGCCAAGTCTGTGCTAGTCTAAACACAGTCACTCACAATCCCTTTCACTCACGTTAGCAAGTTTATGGTGTTGAATTTCTCGAAAACGTAATAGCTACAAAAATACGGATTGAGCGAGGTGGCGCAGTGGTTAGCACACTGGACTCGCATTCGGGAGGACGACGGTTCAATCCCGTCTCCGGCCATCCTGATTTAGGTTTTCCGTGATTTCCCTAAATCGTTTCAGGCGAATGCCGAGATGGTTCCTTTGAAAGGGCACGGCCGATTTCCTTCCCAATCCTTCCCTAACCCGAGCTTGCGCTCCGTCTCTAATGACCTCGTTGTCGACGGGACGTTAAACACTAACCACCACCACCACAAAAATACGGATTGTTTTTGATTGAGAATGCTCTGTCAGTACCTAATGCAGTCACAGTTTTTAGCCACCGACCTACTCAATACGCCACGCGGAATGTCTTTTCTCGTCATAAAATTCACTTAAAAATTCAGATATTTCTACACACCCATCGGAATAATTATGCCGTCACTTTACAACACTTTTGATGTATGAAACACTGCTAGATCCGGCAACTTAACATTTCCATCGGAACTACTACTACACACGTCCGAACTGTTTCATGGCTAGGCTCCGACTCCTCTCTAGAATACTGTCTTCTCTACCAGCCGAGAAAGGCGCGCGAAGAATATTGCTTTACCATTGGTCAGTTTACTCAACAGCCAATAGCAAAACAACATTCTCCCGCGTCAGTCCGCGCTTTTCATCAATAACCAATCGCAAAATATTAAACCTAACGACTGCACTTTTTACCGACGTAATTATCTAATATGCTGAAGTTATGTTTATGCATAAAGTTATTTACTATTGTGATTTATATCTGAATTAACTCTCCCTTTACCATAAACTTACTTTACAAATCTATTCTACAAAAATCCCCTTTGTCCACATCCATACTTCTTCGAAATGTTCCCACACTAAATCCCACTACATAACTCGTTAAACAATTATCTTAATATTAACCTTAAACCACACTCAGGCATCTTTCATACTGCTAAAACACATTTATAACATTTTATATACACAAAAAGACAGAACAGTTTATGAAAAATATTCTATTACTTTAGTGCACTCTTGTGGACACAATCGAAACTAAATCACAGTCCCCTATCCAATACTGTCCTCTATCGGCTGATACATAAACTATGTGCATGTCCAGTCTCGCGTCACCATCTGTCACTATCCAGCTCTGAGACACATCTGCTGCTACAATGACAGGTTGCCAAGATTTAAGTGAGTTTTAACGTGCTGTTATAGTTGCCGCACGAGCGATGAGACACAGAACCTCCGAGGTAGCGATGAAGTGGGGTTTCCCGCACGACCATTCCACGAGTGTACCGTGAATATCAGGAATCTGGTAAAACATCAAATCTCCGACATCGCTGCGGCCGGAAAAAGATCCTGCGAGAACGGGACCAATGACGACTGAAGAGAATCGTTCAACGTGATAGTAGTGCAGCCCTTCCGCAAACTGCTGCAGATTTCAACGCTGGGCCATCAACAAGTGTCAGCGTGCGAACCATTCAACGAAACATCATCGATATGGGCTTTTAGAGCCGAAGGACCACTAGTGTACCCTTGATGACTGCACGACACAAAGATTTACGCCCCGCCTGGGCCCGTCATCACCGACTTTGGACTGTTGATGACTGGAAACATGTTGCCTGATGGGAAGAGTCTCGTTTCAAATTGTATGGAGTCGATGGACGTGTACGGGTATGGAGACAACCTCATGAATCCAAGCTGGTGAAGGCTCTGCAATGGTGTGCTGCGTGTGCATTGGACTGATATGGGACCCCTGATACGTCTAGATACGACTCTGACATGTGTCACGTACGTAAGCCATCCTGTCTGATCACCAGCATCCTTTCGTGTCCATTGTCCATTCCGACGGACTTGGACAATTCCAGCAGGACAATGTGACACGCCACACGTTCTAGAATTGGTACATAATGGATACAGAACAACTCTTCTGAGTTCAAACACTTCCGCTGGCCACCAAACTCCCGAGACATAAACATTATTGAGAATATCTGGGATGCCTTGCAACGTGCTGTTCGGAAGAGATTTCCACCCCCTCGTACTCTTACGGATTTACGGACAGCCTGCAGGATTCATGGTGTCAGTTCCCTCCAGCACTTCCTCCGACATTAGTCGAGCTCATGCCACGTCGTGTTGCGGCACTTCTACATGCTCGCGGGGGATCCTACACGATATTAGTCAGGTGTAACACATTATTTGGCTCTTCAGTGTGTTACTCGCTCTTCTGCGGACCAACCAACCTGTTTTGCAGGTTAGATTCTTCCTGTACTGAACCATACCATTCAGTTAGGTCTACAACTTTTCTTCCGCCGTTTCCTCTCGAAGTTCGAGGCTTTATTATAAAAAACTCACAAAAAATTATGATTTAAAGTATCGACCATTGCTGACCATTACTTACTCGCATCTTTCGGGCATCATAGAAATTGTGTGGCGGAAGAATTGGCCGATCCATGAAACGATCCAATTTTGCATTTGTCCCATCTGAAGGGAGGGGGGGGGGGGGGTGCTGGTCAGGCAAGCCGTGTGCCGTTGATAGTAAAAGATGGTAGTCAGAAGGAGCAATGTCTGGAGAATACGGCGGGTGGGGTAGGACTTCCCATTTCAATGTTCCCAAATACGCTTCGATGGGTTTTGCAACGTGCGGTCTAGCACTGTCATGCTACAAAATCATCTTTTCATGTCTATCGCTGTATTGTAGCCGTTTGTCTACTGTTACTGTTTCCGTCGTTTTCAGTAGCTTTGAAAACCTCTTTAGACCACCAGGCCGGTCTCCGACGCCAAAATCGCCGTCATAGAAGCGTCGAAACCATTCTCTGTACATTCTTTCATTAAAATGTCCTAACTAACCTAAGGACATCACACACATCCATGCCCGAAGCAGGATTCGAACCTGCGACCGTAGCAGCGCGGTTACAGATTGAATCGCCTAGAACCGCTCAGCCACACCGGCCGGCTCGAAGCAGAAAATTGTAACTTACCGCAAATGACGGGAAATGGGCTAATAAGTGGGCATGTACAATCACAAATCGGCTAATATTTTGATGGCTTTATGTATGCAAATGCCTAATCTTATTGAATGACAGTTACTGCCGATCACCTGCACCATCACTTGCCGCTATTGCCATCTATTTGCAGAACGGCAGAGCTTAGTTGACTTACATACCTGTTTCTATATGTACACACCGCAAGCCACAGCTCAGTGAGAGCTGGAGGGTAGATCGTAGCAGCATTATCGATTTTCTGTCCTATTCCGTTGGCGTACTGAGCGAGGCAAAAATAAACAGTGGAAATAGAGTAGTTCTGAGTTCTATATCTCACCAGAATGGAAAAAACAATGTATCTCTGTTTGTAAATAAATGATTTGTAACCAAAATATTCAGAAGCTTTATCAAGAACATTCCAAGTGCAATAACAGGAAACTGACTGCCTCTCAGTACTCTCAGTACCAGTCTTTACAAGCTGATGCGTGCAAAGAAGGAAACAGCAACCAGCCACTGTTAATAATGGCACATTGTTGGGCAAAAGTTAAGGGCAAAAGTAATTTTCAGGTGATGAGTCATTAGCAACTAATAAAGCTCGAAGAAACTTGGACCGTACATAGAAAGAATTGCAGAAGTATAGTACAGGAGGTAGCTGAAAGAAATACGCTTTGAGACGAACAGGAATGAGACTTTTATTCAGAGGCAATAACTACACCGAAGTTACCGCGATTCATGGTCGTCCCCTGGCCATTGCAAACTGCGGCTCAGGGTTCTTAACAAGGTGTGTGATCATCAGGACGGCAAGGCATCCTCTCCAACGTGCTCCCATGCTGGCCACAAGGCTGGTGAGTGGTGCTTGTGGTAGGGCGTTCTGTTCCTCCACCAACTAAAGAGACTGCTTACACTACGCTTGTCCGCCCTATTCTGGAGTATTGCTGTGCGGTGTGGGGTCCGCATCAGGTGGGACTGGCGGATGACATCGAAAAAGTACAAAGAAGGGCAACTTGCTGTGCATTATCGCGGAATAGGGGAGATAGTGTCACAGACATGATACGTGAATTAGAGTGGCAATCATTAAAACAAAGGCGTTTTTCGTTGGGACGGGATCTTCTCATGAAATTTCAATCACCAGTTTTCTCCTCCGATTGCGAAAACATTCTGTTGGCACCCACCTACATAGGGAGAAATAATCATCACGATAAAATAAGAGAAATCAGGGCTCGCACAGAAAAATTTAAGTGCTCGTTTTTCCCGCGTGCCGTTAGAGAGTGTAACGGTAGGGAGACAGCTTGTAGGTAGCTCATTGAACCCTCTGCCAGGCACTTTATTGTGAATAGCAGAGTAATCACGTAGATGTAGAACGCGATTGACAACTGCTGGATGGTGGTTGGTGTATGTAGACGATCTGCAGTACGTCCCACCAACGCATCCTACACTGACCCAATGGGAATTTAGTTGGGAGAATGGACAGGCCAGTCCATTCGCTGAATATTCTTTCGTTGCAAGACAACCTCCACCTGCATTGTTCCATGCGGTTGCGCATTGTCCCCCATCAGAATGAAGCCAGGACATAATGCATCCCTGAAAAGATACACATGGGGAAGGAATAACGTTGACCAGTGAGTGTGACGTGTTAAAAGATCTGGAGCTCAGTACGTCCATAAGTCATTGCTTCCCCATGCCATAACTCCCGGACAACTAAAATGACCGTGTTCGATAACGCTGGACGTTCCCTCAGATGGCGAGAGGTGTGGGCATGTAATGCACCCAGCAACGCTTCTTTCAGTTACCTTCTGTGCTACACTGTAGCAGTTTTTTATTTTTGGTCCAAGTTTCATCGAGCTATGTTACATGACAGTGGTGCATCATGCAAAAGTTACATTCGTCCGTAAGTTTTACACACCAGTGTATTTATTTCCACAAATAGCGCCGTTATAGTGCGGACAGTCTCCCAAGACAACGGCCGTGTTTGCAGCACTGCACGCATACATTCCTGTTTAGATGAGCACTCAGGCACTCTGTGTCACCTCCCGCTCACTAAATGACCTGCTCTTAATTGTATACAAAATGTTTGGAACAGTAGGTCAAACACAGTAATTAACATCCCTGTTGTTTGGTAGCTGTAAAGGTACTAACTGTCAGTGAGTGGAAGGAAGAATGTTTTGACTGGTGAGGAAGCAGGCCGGAAAGACAAACGGAGAGATGAAAGAGAAGCTAATGCCTTGAGGTAACGTGTTAATCATAAACAACGTACCACTGGTCAAGAAACGTAAGATAGGAGAGCGACGTCGTGCCGGCTGCAGGGTATCAGCTTACGACGCCGAGGTGGCGACCCTACCAGGAGCTGGCGATAAGGGCCGCTTTATCTGACTCTGCTCTGCTTTACTGTGCTGCCTTACGTAACGGAGCTTTTGTATTTGCTGCCTTCTGATGTCCCACTCGTTACTGTGTTCATCCAAGGAGAAAAGTAATTGCCTTTATAGAGACAACAGTTTGGCAGATGGCAGTTGGCTTTTCGCTTGTACCTTCTTTTCATGCTAATGTCTCTTTTTATTGTGTCGTCGAATTGTGGAGGCGTGACATACATGTGTGAATTTCTGGAAAGAACATCCTTGGTCGTATACAGCGGTGTTACAGTTGCACTAAAGTGTCAGTTTCTATTAGAGATAACTAATTTTGTTGTTCAGAGGAGAGCTTTCAAAAGTAAGTCATAAGATCAGGGAATACATCGATAGCTAGACAGATGACCTATCGACATTTAAAAGTTCATTTTAATAAAAAATTAAATGTCCATCACCGTTCACCCTAACAGCAAGTAATACACGCAGTGTGTTGCACAAATTGGCCCAAATAGGCACTACATAGCTGCAGACTATCAGGGTCTACCGCAAAAGACTGATTAGCAATAGAAATGCAGGTATAATGGAGCTGAAACGCTAAGGCATTAAAGCTCACAGGAGTGGGGTATATATTCTACGAAGTCTTGTCAGACATCAGGGAAAGATTTAAAGAATAGTGGGAGGGATTAAAAATAGTAGCACGTTCCATCACTATGCTAACGTATTACTTGTAGATTATAGTAGATTATACAACAGAATACTATAACTTCTTATTCTTCTTCTTCTCCTTCTTCTTCTGATTATTATTATTACGTTATTACTACTGTTACTATTTAATTGTAAGTAGTAATGTACTTAATCAGTAAAAGTATTTTGTTTTTCGACTTTTAGGAAGTTCAGCAGTTCTTTGTAAAGGTGTACAATACTCTACGTTTAGTATCTACTGATTGCTGAGTGAATAGGTTGGATAACGTCGGGAACAGGCTTCTCCGTCTTATTCTTGGTACATGATGTTTGTTCTGAGCCCTTATCAGTACCTGTTCTGTGTCAACGCCGTTTCCAAAGTGCCTGCCTGGTCCAGCTCGATGAAATCGGGAAAGACAGCGCCTGATTCTCTGGTTAACTTTTCTAAGTCAGTACTCTGATCTTCTATTAGCACAGATATCTTTTCGAGACGTACTTCAGACTTTAGTCGTTAATTTATGCAGCATTTCGCCTGCTTACATTACGTTAGTGATATCGAGGAGCTGCTCTCGTCCGAGGCATTTTGTGAGGATTCAGAACATTCAGACGCTGTACTGTGGAGTACAGCAGGAGAACACAACACGTTAACACTGCTTACGGTTTTCACTGAATTCCTGCAAACTTTGAAGGTGGCTGACTGAAGTCTGCAGCTTGCGAGCCGAGAACAAAACGCGCATTGAAGTCGTGTGACGACTCCTGTTTCTCACTGCGCGAGGAAGACAGCGGCGTCTGTTTTGCAGCACCAGCCTGCGAATGTCGTGACGCACGTATACGAAACAGCCATTACCCTGCACCTCGCGCTTCCTGAGTTTTACCATAAGATACGTCATGCTTGAAGCTCTTGGTGTGCTCTTGTGGCGCATCGTGAAACAAATACGGATTCTATGAGCCAAACGATAATCCAACTTGTGTGACATGAGGACATAATACGGAACACAGATTTCTCGCTTACGAAGGTCACAGTTCTTTGAATGCAATGGGACTAATTTCAGCCAGACACGACTGATTATGGGGTGAGATAGACGATGTAAGGTGATAGGCCCGTTCTGAACACTGTCCGCATCCAGACAGGTTAGATGTCGCAGCCCTCTCTTCATCCATCGAGAATTAAAACAGCATTTGAGTGAAATATCCCAGAGGGGAAGCACTTAAAAAATAAGAGTTATCTTGCACTATTACGAATTAATCTATTTCGTGATCACGGACAAATTCTCCGGCCACCATCTCTCCAGCGGTGACAATCATTTGCCTTGGCGTGATTGGGACTAGAGCACGTCAAAACACTGCTCAGTCTCGCTCGCTTCTCGCTGAGTACGCAGCTCATTATCGCTGGCACAGGCGCTTCAGGTGGGGATGACTGACGTCACGCTACGAAAGTGAGCTGAGACGAGGATTGTCGGATAGGACGGGTGCTGGCCCAAGACTGCGAGAGCGCAAGCTGGCCGAGAGACTCGCATTATCGTAACGTAGCGGTAGGCAGTAAATTGTCACGGGACTAAACTCAGCATGAGTGGTTGCTGAACCGGGACCAGTGCAATGACTACCATCACAAAAGATGTTGTGTTGAAGAAACTTGCTGATGGGACGTACATTCTGATAAATAAAGAGGGAGTAAGGAGTGGCAGTTCCAGTTCGGAAAAATTTGAGGTAAGCCCTTCAATTATTACTAAATAATTACAGAATAGAGCTTCCGAATTCGATACGTGATAGTATTTGATTAATCGAATCGCTTCGTTTGCCTAGCATTTTTAATGAACTGATACGTTTGTTGTGTCCGTAAACGAAAAGGAAAATTGTCTTCGTGAAACATACATGCAGGTGTTTATTACGACTGTTTCAGGTGGTTGTTGAAAGAGATACACACCTTCCAGTTGGTTACGTTCAGTGCCAAAATGGAAACTGTGGAGCATTGCTTGCTTACAAAGGAAGCACAACCGGACTGAACAGACATAAATGTAAGGATAATCGACACTTGTCAAGCGTTGCAGCTGCCAGTACTGATAAAATATCTATTAGGGACAAATGTGTTTTAATGTTTGCGACAGACCTCCGACCATTTAATATGGTAAGTGGTGAAGTATTCATAAGCTTAGCTCAAGAACTGATAAATATAGGAGCAAAATATGGACAAATCAACGCCCAAGACGTGCTATCCCCAAGGACTGTAGCACGACATATTAAGGAATTGGCTGATCAAGTCAGGAGTGAACTTATTCCAGTAGTGAAAGACGCAATTGGTAAAAACCAGTGTTCAATGACGTGCGATCTGCGGACAGACAGTTATCGTAAGACCCATTACCTGACTGTCACATCCAGCTATATTGATGAGTCGACGGACAAATGGAAATTAAAAAACAGTGTACTCTTAACAACGAGGTTGCCTGATGGTGAAGATATCATTACGGAAATATATGAACAAATGGCAGAGTTGCAGATAACGCCCTCGGAACAAAGACAGGTTACTTTCGTTACAGGTCAGGGAGCTAACATCAAGAAAGCACTAGAAGCACACAAACGACTCCCATGTGTGATGCACTGTATTAATAGAGCACTGAGGCACACATTCAATGAAGGTTTCTTAATGGATGAGATTCCTGCAGTGTATGACTCCATCCTGACTGTACGTAAACTAGTAGGCTTAAGAGGCCGTTTTGCTTGATTCAAACAAACACGAGATGATGACGTCGTATCAGAATGCGACTGTGGAAAGCGTTATTCAATTTCTGAGGGTTTTCAAAGAGGCCACGGACGATTTGGAAGGAGCCAATGAGCCAACACTACCACTTGTAGTGCCGTGGATTTTGAAACTGATAGGTCTCTGCGAAACTGGAACCGACGATGTGACAATGTGTAAGCTAAAGAAAAGCGCGGAACTGTTTATAAAACAGAAAGTTCTAAATGAACTACATGACATTCATTACGTGGCGACGTTCTTGCATCCCTGTTTCAAGGAACTATTAGTTTTTCCCGAAGAAAGAAGAGAAAAAATTCATCAAGATGTGCGAAAAATGTTAAATAACGTTGTTGATACGAACGTAACCAAAGAAGTCACGCCCTGTCCCACAAAAAAAAAAAAGATCAAAATTGAAGAACATTCACCTCAAAATCGAAAGATGAGGCTGAGAAATATATGAACATGTGAACATGGAGAGTCCAAACGATGAGTTCACAGACCTTCTTTCATGGTGGAAAACAAATTCGTGTGCCCTGTCGAAACTCAGCAAAGAGGTTTTCTGTATACCTGCCAGTAGTGCCTCGAGTGAAAGAAACTTCAGTAAGGCAGGGCTGATACTGACTCAGAAAAGAGGTTGTCTAGATTCCGATCGCGTTAATTATATTATCATATCCATAACAATAAGAGAACCAAATAAGCTAAATTTGAATCACAGAAGCAAAGGCACCTGACAACTGGTTTTCTGAGATGTGTACGTAACCAAATATGATATTGAGAAGTGATAAGTAATGACTGCACAATTATGCAGTGAATATTACATACTTCATACTAAGTAATGTAAATTGTTGTATAACTATGGTACTAACAGGAGAACAGACTCAACTGCAGTGCAACATCTTCAGAAATGGGACTGCTGAATTAAGGTTCAGATTAATTTGCGAAACTATATTCTACATTATTCGTTTTGAATATGTACACTTTCTTTTAATAAAATGTATTTATTATTGTGTACTACGGTCGTTTACATCGCTTGACTAGAAGAAAATTGGTTGTGTATAAGACGCTACTTCTTCACTAAATAACAGATTTTTTTCCAACGTACTGTTTAGCAGGTGGATCACATCTTCAGTTGCTGCTTTAAATCGTTTTTCTTTTGGGTGGTATTGTACGACTGCCGGTACAACAGTCTTTGGTTGGTCAGTTAGTTAAATGTTCGATAGATCATTTGAATGATTGTTTTATGGAAATGATGTGGAAAGAGCGTCTTTTTTTCTGTGGCTACCACCTTTTCAATAGATATTCTTCAATGGAACAGAAGGAGTTGTCCAGGAGAAGTGATTTTTAAGTTCGATTTAAAACTCACTTTGCTACTTGCCCGACATTTTAATTTTTAAGTTCGATTTGAACTTACTTTGCTACCTGCCAGACATTTTATGTTATTGGGCAAGTAATCAGAGATATTTGTTGCTGCATATTGAACTCCTTTCTGAGCCATTGTCATCTTTAACAATGGGTAAGATCTTTTTTCCTTCCAGTGTTCTCCGTGTGAACAACACTGTTCTTATCATTCCATGTAGGCTTTCACGGCCGGCGTCTTTATCAGTAAACTCTTCCGGGCTAAGTTGCCGTGGTCGATCTGTAGAACTTCTTCTCCCTGACGTTTTGTTCTCAACTACGGAGAACATCTTCCGAGGTGAGTCGACGACTGGCTGCTTGGAGCTGGGGCCGCCGCTTATATAGAGATCGTAGGGGGCGCCACCACACGTCACATGGCGTCGATGTGCAGCTGTCTCTGGCTATCGTCTGTTCTCTCGATTGCAGGCAATCGATTGTCACGTGATTGATGCAACGTCGACCGCCATATCTTATCCAATTTTAATCCTTCTTCTTTACGATTAAAATTGTATTGATGTTTGTGGATTTCAATTGCCTCTCTATACATACGTGTATAATAGTGCGACGTCCTCGCTAGCACGCTTGTTTCACCAAATTTTATGTCGTGATCTCCATCCTTAAAAACATGTTCCGCTACTGCCGATTTGTCGATATGTCCCAAGCGACATTCCTATGTAAACCCTGCCGCAACTACACGGAATTTTATATACCCCTGGGGTGGCTAGGGGGTGACGAGCATCTTTTGTTGGTCTTAGGCATTCACTAATTTTCTTAGTAGGTCTAAAAATGGTCTCTACCTGAAACTTGGCTAGTACTTTTCCAATGCGATCCGTGATATTATGGATGAACGGAAGAAATACTTTTCCAGCTGATGGTTGTTGCTGTCTCTTATTTTTAGGCATTTTTCTATTTGGGTGAAGTGCTCGATTAATCTCGCTTTTTGTATAACCATTTTTCACAAAGGCCATTCGTAAATGATTTAGTTCTTCTTGTAAGTAGCCTGGTTCACAAATATTATTGGCCCTATCCACTAGTGTTTTTATGACCCCCCTCTTTTGCCTAGCCACCCCAGGGGTATATAAAATTCCGTGTAGTTGCGGCAGGGTTTACATAGGAACTACAAAAAGAAGCATCAATACACGGTTGACGGAGCACAAAAGAAACTGTCGCTTGGGACATATCGACATATCGACAAATCGACAAATCGGCAGTAGCGGAACATGTTTTTAAGGATGGAGATCACGACATAAAATTTGGTGAAACAAGCGTGCTAGCGAGGACGTCGCACTATTATACACGTATGTATAGAGAGGCAATTGAAATCCACAAACATCAATACAATTTTAATCGTAAAGAAGAAGGATTAAAATTGGATAAGATATGGCGGTCGACGTTGCATCAATCACGTGACAATCGATTGCCTGCAATCGAGAGAACAGACGATAGCCAGAGACAGCTGCACATCGACGCCATGTGACGTGTGGTGGCGCCCCCTACGATCTCTATATAAGCGGCGGCCCCAGCTCCAAGCAGCCAGTCGTCGACTCACCTCGGAAGATGTTCTCCGTAGTTGAGAACAAAACGTCAGGGAGAAGAAGTTCTACAGATCGACCACGGCAACTTAGCCCGGAAGAGTTTACTGATAAACACTGTTCTTCTCAACCTGTGATGGGCTGTTTATAACCAATGTCATTAGCAAATATATGTATTTTGACGGCGCAATTAAAATGCCAACCTCCTTGAAGGTTATTGTGCCTACATGATTTCCGTGAGTGAACATCGCATATTACTTTCACTGCTCTCTATTGTGCAATCAGTATTTTCTTTCTAAGTGATGCGTTATCTCAGATGCGGCCATAACGCATTTCTCTTTGTTGAGTTCAAGCATCGTAATCTTAAGGTTCTTTCAGCTTTAGCAACAGGTGGATCCGGCTTTTTGTAGTTTTTCTTATGTCTGTTACTGTGATTTGTATATTTTCAGTCAGCTTTGGCAGCTTTACTTTTGTAATTACGTGGACTGGATTTGTACGAATGTCTCAGTTTTGATTCGTTCGACCGAATTGTGTCTTAAATCTCCCAAAATGCATTCATACATACCAGCACAGCTGTGACATGTCACACGCGCATGTTCCTTACTAGTACACTTGTAACTCTGATAGCCGCACGCAGTGCGACCCGCGTTCGGAACGGCCCCATGCGACCGGCGGCGCTGCAGGTGGCCAGCTGAGAGTGTGGGGTCGCCTCGTTATGGAGACCACGCTCTCGGAACACGATAATCTCGCAGGCAGCATTCTCGCTGCTCTGTCCCGCTTACGAGAACGAGCGGGAACACGGCGACAGTTGACGGCCTCTAGATTGGACGCGAACTGCAGTTGTAAGCCCTGACCTGCGCCGCTGCTGCGGGAGATGAACCGCCGTGGGTGGGAAAAGGAGACGGTGATTCGGATGCGCAGAAGAACTACGAACGTGTGCAACGTAACTGGCGAGCAGCTAACCTTCGATGGAGGGACCCCAGCCTCCGTCAGGACGGTGGTCACCGGACTCGTCCTAAACTCTTCCGTCGCTAGTCGAACGCCAAAAAGGTGCACTGGGTCGAATAAATGCAACGCTGAGGCCGCCGCCGAACCATAAACCAGACTCCCATAGCCAAGGCTGGCTTGAACAAGGGCTCTGTAGAGCTCAAAGACCTTGTAAAAAATAACGAGACTCACTGATGGCGCTGCAGTCGCGGGATAATTTGAACCTTCGGCTGGACGCCATTATAGTAGTGGTAGTCTGATGTGTTGTGTAATACTGTTGTTTATGAAGACCCTGATTCAACGTTGTATATTTTTTGGGGCGTACATACAGTATTTGTTACTCGTAATTCTACTGTCTGTACGTTCCAATCAAAAGAAGTACAATGATGAAGAGTTGTGCAGCGATTAATTGTACAAATAAATTCGAGAAAGGAACGAATATTACATTTCACAGGTATGTGGATATTTTAAGTTGTTTTGTATGTCAGTGCACTTGCTTAGTAAATGTTTTTGTAACACGGTATTAGCATAATGTCTGTGCATATATTTGCAGGTTTCCTTTCTCAAAACCACAGCTGTTACAAAAATGGTTACACGCTGTCAGGAGGCAAGATTTCCGACCGACAGAATACCATTTTATATGTTCCGATCATTTTGAAGAAAGTTGTTTCCTTGAAAATTACGTAAATCGCAGAAAGCTGAAAGATGATGCTGTTCCATCCATCTTTCGTTTTCCAGACCATATACAGCAGAAGATAAATTTTTCTTTGTGAACCACATTTTATTTTAACTATAAAAGTTGAGTTGCAAGCAACACGAAATTTGAGTTAGCAGGTTTTTTATCGTTATAAAATGCAACTGAATGTGTGTAATTGTAATCTGATTTCGCAACTTCTCTTGATGGAACAGTTGTTGAGTTTTATTTATTATATGAAAAAAACCACACATATAAACTGAAGTGTACAACGAAAGTAAATATTGTGACTAATGCGATACTGGATGCCTGCCTGAAGTCTTGTTTGTTGTAGCTGTCTGATCGGTAGTGTTTTCATGGTCTAGGTTAGGTTGAAACTTGATAATTTGGTCGTGAGTTGCCAAAGCACTACGCCATATATAACGCACTTTTCGTCATAAAATCTAAAGCAAGGTAGAGTCAGAAAATATCTATTGACATAGTGGGCAAATCTTCGAGTATTTTGATGCATTTTGCGTACATCTATCGTAAATGAACTACGAAAAATGCTAGGGGTCCAGTGCATAACTTTTAGCTACGGCTGATTCCATGTACTACGTAATATAAATTCATAAACAGTGACTAGTTGCTGTTTGTACATAAATTAAAAAATATATTGTAGTAACGTATTTAAATGAGGCATTATGTTTGTGACCTAACTCTAGGGAAGGCATTTTATAACCAAAAGCGATGTATAAACATTCGAAATCCCGCGCGTCAGTTTACCACTCTAATAGCCGCCGGCCAGCTATTCAATTTGTCCGCTCTTCACAGTCGACCACTAGTGCGGTTGTGGGGGCCCGGTAGAGCTGCAGCAGCGTAGAGCGATCTGCACCCCAGTCGGTATGGCTCAGGCAGCGGAGGGCATTGAGGCACTGCCAGCATTTCCGCGTAAGCTGACGAAGGCGAGGAAGCCAAGTCAATCGGGCGTCAGAAACCAGTCCTCAGAATCGATATGTCTCCACTACAGTGAATGTATCATCATTAAGGTAACGTTCTGATTCCGGATGAACGTTCGACGCAAACAGAAGTGCATAACGCTCGACTATGCGGCCGAAGACTGGATACCGTGGGCTGAAGCCCATGACTGCGCCTTGTCGATGGCTCCCTGTAGCCGCCGCTCAGCGACACCAGTACTGGTGGAGCAGGACGAAATGCAGAAGTCGTCTGCGTACAGAGAAGGTGCTACGAACGGCCCTACAGCTGCTACTAGACCGTTAATGGCCACTAAAAATTGAGACACACTCGATGCAGAGCCCTGCGGGACCCCATTCTCCTGTATATGGGGGGAACTATGGGAGGCACCACCTTGGACACGGAAAGGCTTAGGGAGTTGAGCAATCAGTGTAGCCAATGGGTTCAGGGATACTGCACCATCTGCATACATTGCAGACGGGTATTTCCTGCGTCTTCCGTATCCCGACAACCACAGCTTCAAGAGGGGTTTGAAAAGGCACAGGCTCACTACGTACCGAGTTCAGGACATAGACGCAAACTCCACCTGACATTCTATTACATTCGCTGTGGTTCTTGTAATATCCCCTGTAGCCGCGAAAGGCAGGGATCCGCATTTCCGGGAACCAGGTTTGTTGGAGGGCAACGCGGAAAGCAGGTGTAAAGCTTAAAAACTGCCGTAGCTCAGCCAGGTGGTGGAAAAAACCGCCGCAATTCCACTGGAGGATAACGTGATCGTGAAGTAGTGACAGAAGGATTGCTGAATTTAAGGCCTTCTGTTGCATCTGATAAGAAACAACACATACAAAAATACTACATAACAATCACAATAATAATAATTTGCATTATTAATGAAAATGATAATTGGCAATAATGATGATACAGTAATGGAGGAATTAAGAACGATATTAATTAGTTATTACATAATAAATTCAATAATATTTTGCAGTATTAACAAAAGTAATAATTTGCAATAATAATCATAATAATAAAGAATTAAGAATGATATTGATTAGTTAAGCACTTTTGAAGCCTTGTTTGGTATTAGAAGAAGTGGAAGGGACAATGAAAGAAGTGAGGATTGAAATGAAAGTGACAATGTCGCTAGGAAAGAATAGAATCTCTACAGAGAACTTTGAAGAGAAGGGGAGGAAAAGTGGGGTGGGGAGGGAGGGTTGATGGGAGTGAGCTGTTAGAAGAGATAGCTATTGTGGTAGAAGGTGGGCCATTAGATGTCTTCTGACGTTTGAAAGAATTTTAATTTCTGTAATATTTTGAGGAATATTGTTCCAGAGTCGGGTTCCTGATACAGAAAATGATTTAGGGAACACGGCAATGTTGTGTAGTGGTACAGAGCGGAGTTTACTCTGTTGACAACGAGTATTTCTGCTGTGTTGTTCAGATAGTAGCTTAAGGGATGAAGATGAATAGGAAGGAGTGCAATGATTGAGAAGACGATACAGGAAACACAGGGTATGTTAATCTGTACGCCTATCGGCACTTAGCCGCGGTAACTGATTGTAGACACGTCGAAATAGCGTACATCACAAATGTATCGCACACAAACATTCATCGCCAGTCCCGGTGGGCGTGAGGTTTCATTCGAAAGTCCTTGGAGAATAGGATCACCGTAATCAAGGATGGAGTATTAGTGACTCTACGCGTTTCTTTTTTAGCTCAGTAGGAAATACCTTTTTATATTTGTTTTTTTACTTATCTTATGGCGACAACACCAAATTTTGAGAAATACGTATAGTTTACAGTTATATATTTAAGGATTTAGGCACAAATTCTTAATGATAGTAATTGAATAATGCTAAGAGGAGGACATTTAAATTATAAAATTAGGACTGTTAACTAAAACAGGTACATTTAGTCAGAGTTCAACATCTGTTGAGTGAAACCAATTTATAACAGAGGGAGTGGCATTAATAAACTCACCGAATTGTCCTGGAGTCCCCACTTGTGCGTGACCAGTTCTTATCCTGTTCAACCATGTCCACTCACTTCTCTTCACGTCAGATCCTGGTAAACTGGCAGATGGATCCTGAACACATTGATGTTTTATTGTTGCAGCATTCCGTTCTCCTGCACAACTCTTCGCTTTAAGGTCAAACTTGTGGTTTTTCCCATTATGCAACAGTGGAGTGCGTGATATCAAGCGGTCTGGAGGAAAGTGATTTAAGACTGTATGGACTGGAACGTCTGGGGGTAATCGAGGTGATGCAGCTTCCTCCATTCTCGATCGGTTGCTTCTCGGCGTCGCAGTTGAGCTGGTGGAATCTTACTGATTGTGCGCATGCAAGGCATTGGTGTGGATTTTAGTGTGCCCGCAATAATTCTTATTAATTGATTCAGATGGATGTTTAGTTTCCTTGTGTGAGCACTGTGTTGCTATACTGGCTCACAGTATTCAGCCACTGGTTGTACTAGGGTCAGAGCCACAGTCTGCAGAATGAAAGCTTCAGCATCCCGAGTCTTTAGCTTTTGGCTAGTGTTTGAAGGGTTTTTTTGTATGTTAACGACCGATCGAGTATGACAGCAAGGTATTTAGGCTGGAAAATATGTCTAATCCTCTGTTGGGGATAATTCTCGAGCATCACCTAGACTGGGCTGAAAACACAACTGCAGTCTGTAAGAAGGTGTCAGAATCACTTAATTCTTTACAGAAATATAAAAAAAGTTGAGCGGCTTAACTTTTTTATATTGCTTTAAAGAATTAAATGATTCTGACACCTCTTACAGACTGCAGATGTGTTTTCAGTCCAGTCTAGGTGATGGTCGATTATTAGATTCTTTGCAGGAGAAGATAATGTGGTTTCTTTGCTGTTTAGATAAGGGTAGAAGAGATTATCTGAACTCGTGAGTGATAAGTCTTTTGTGAGGGAGCAAGACTGCTTGCGTTTTAGATGCGTTAATTTCTATACGTATGTTGTGCGCCCGTTTAGGTGTGACGTAATTTAGTTCAGTCTACTAGGTGACCGCTCTGGACATCTAATCGTAGTAGCTAGCTCTCTGAACATGTAGTGTGGCAACTAAATTAGTTCGCACAGGCAGAGATTGAACATTCCTTTCGTAAGTACTGGTTCTGATGCTTCCAAAGTCGTCGGCATTATACGTGTTCAATCAAGATCGATAAGTTTATAGAGTAATTGGTCTTAGGGAAAGTACTGTTGAGGGATGTGGCTTACGTGTTGAGTGCACAGTTTTCCTTGTCGGCTATATTTTAGCAGCGGAAGGGACAGTCGATGTGTTGCCACGAAACTCTCGACAGCAGTTCAGAGCTTGAGGAGGGGGGGGGGGGGGGGGGGGGGCGGCGGGCGGGCGGTCGCCGGATGTGGAGCCGGGAGGTAGCCACACAGCCATTCCCGTCTACAGGAGAGGCGCGTGTTGTCGCGGAACGCACGCCCACCTGGTAAGTCAGTTGCGTTCCGGGAGACGTCAGACGCAGATGGGAGATGCCTACGTAATCCGCGGCCTGACTCACCTGTGTGACGTCACGCGGCGCGGCCTTGACCACGCGGCCAGACGGCCAGCTGGCTGTCGCCGCCGCTGAGTCGCTTTCTGCCCCTTCCCCCTCACCTACTCTCACTCCCTCTTTTCCTCTCACAGCTACCAGCTCCACTCGTGTCCAGGGTTTAATGTCATTACACAACACTTTGCAGGACCACTCTTAGGCTCAGTTCACGTAAGGAATTCAAACAGGCGGAATTCAAAGACGGCGGAGGGGGCTTCAGCCGTCCTCACGCGGGACGAGGCAGCTAACGTTAACGTGAAAGCGGGCGGGAAACGCAGCCTCACGGGACGTACTGGTTTACGTGATTTGTCTCTGTAGCGCTCTCCACCAATAACTATCCGCTGTATTTGGCTAGAAAACGACACTGTTTACGCTCGTAACATTCCTACGTTAGTTCTACTACGACGTACATTTCCTGTCGTGTCCATATGCTAGTGATTTTTTTCTCTAGTACGCAAAAATAAGACTGTCAATACCCCTTAACATATTATAAGGTAAAAATTGAAAATATCAGCTTATAAAACTTCAGAAAATTGCACAGACTCACGCTTGGGAGAGAGCAAATATTTCTATTAATTGAATAGAAAAATCTCACAGTCTTTAACAAAAGGCGAAGATAAAAAAAAGTACACAGCAATACGTGAACTAACTCGCCATTCTCTCATCAGCCAGCACCTTTACCGATATTCTACGCTGAATTTCTGCAATCAACAACGCTGTATTTTTGTTACGATCTTCTAAATGCACCGAGCGAGGTGGCGCAGTGGCTAGTACACTGGACTCGCATTCGGGAGGACGACGGTTCAGTCCCGCGTCTGGCCATCCTTAATTAGGTTTTCCGTGATATACCTAAATCGCTTCAGGTAAATGCCGGGATGGTTCCTTTGACAGGGTACGGCTGACTTCCATCCTCATCCTTCCCGAATCCGATGAGACCGATGACTTCGCTGTTTGGTCTCTTCCCCCAGATCAACCCATCTTCTAAATGCTTTCACCGCCGACGTGTTATTAAGAACGAGGCGCTTTTGATGAATCTTCAGTACGTCATCGCCTTAAAACGGCTTACTTTCAAAACGCGCGAGCTACAACACGAGAATAACTAAATATCGTAATTCCTTAACCATCAGTATGACGTTTCCTTTCACTTTATTACGACGAATCACACCCCAGTAGCGACGCAGATCCTGAATGTGCTGCTGCTGATAAACAGCAGATATTCACAGGCAGCAAAACCAACGAAATATGAGCTTCAATTGCAGGAATACAAATGCAGTATGGCGTCTCGCAAGTTCTGCTTGTGAGGTACAGAACGGTAGTTCCTCTTATTGCTTCAGCCTTTCTTAATACGTTTGCCGAAACAGCGCAGGACTTGTTTTGTGATACAGGCGAGGCTATGGTTCCTCAACGTGAAATAACAGGAACTGACGTCACAGAACTCTTAGAGCTTGACATTAACATTAGCCATCTCGTCCAGTGTGAGGACGGGTTCCCTTAGCTTTGTACCACCTGTTGGCGCTTCTTCCCGTTCCAGCCGCGTGGGGAACGCGGGAAAATGACTCTACAAATACACCTGTGCGGCCTGTGCTTAATATTGTCTTATACGAGTATGCCCCTATGTGAGCGACACCTAGAGGCTGAGGTGTATTTCTCGATTCCTCAATCGCCGGTTCTTGAATCTATGTCAGTAGGAAACTTCCTGGCAGGTCAAAACTGTGTGCCGGACCGAGACTCGAACTCGGGACCTTTGCCTTTTGCGATCAAGTGCTCTTGGCGAAAGCCAAAAGTCTCGCATTCGAGTCTCGGTCCGACACACAGTTTTAATCTTCCAGGAACTTTCATATCAGCGCACACTCCGCTGCAGAGTGAAAACCTCATTCGATGTAAGTAGGCTTTCTCCCGACAGTTGGCGCCTGTCTTGAAGCGCGCAGACAGTGCAGTATTTGAGCGTCATCCGTGAGGCCCTCCCGTAGGTTAAGCAAACCTGTCACAATTCGTGCTGCCCCGCTGTGTATACCTCCAGGGTCCCCCGTATTTGTGTAGGTCAGTGCACTTGAGCAATATCACAGGCGAACGAAAATTTTTTTTGAAAATATTTTTTTTATTTTGCTAGCTGATCTTTATAGATTTTTATGAGCTGAATCCAAATCTAGCTTTAGTTTTTTTGTGTCACCCATAGTTTTTGAGCAATATGCTTTTTAATATATATTATATAAAAATCCTATGCTATACGTAAACGGGGAAATTAATGAAACGCTTTGTTACAACATAAGCATGGTTTGTGTTTACAGTAAGCTACTGAAAACAATGATCTGTGTTAATAGAGATTTCCCTTGTCAGCTGGAATTGGTTTGTATTTTGTTTCTCTGTCTTCTTTGAAGCTTCTTGTGTAGCTTTTTCTACGATGAGTCGCTTGCTGAACTTCTTGGTGAAGTGACCGACAGTAGTCCCCCATCACGCTGGTGTTCCAGCGGCCTTGGTAGCGTTTTTCCATCACTTTAATGTCTTGGTGAAAACGCTCTCCTTGCTACTCACTAACATCTCTCATATTGTCCGGGAAGTAATCAAGGTGACTCTTCAAAAAGTAAACTTTCAGGCTCATTAAACATCCTAAAGTTTTCAACTTCTTTAACATTGTAGCTATAATAGAAACATATTCTAGGTCTTTTTCATGTCCTAAGAACTTTGAAACGACTTGCTTGAATGGTACCCACGCTTCTTTTTCATTTAAGGTGATTGTGGAGTCATAGTTAACATCAAACATCAATTTTCTAATGTCAGGTCCAGGTAGTTTAGCTTCTGAAGGGTGTCGAAACTTTTGGCAGAGGTACTTAAAACATGGTCCATCTATAGGCAAAGCCTTTACAAACTGTTTGATTAGGCCTAGCTTTATATGTAGAGGTGGTAGGAGTAGCTTATTACCTTCTTGTTTTTCGAATTATGACCAGTAATGTCAACACTGCAAAAGTAGCAATCATCGGAATGATTTCTTGACTCCCTCTACATCATAGGAACAGCAAATCTAAAGGCTGTTTTCTCCTTTTCGGACCATTTTCTCAGATCTTCAACACACACATAACATACCTTATGTGGCGCCCAAGATTTATCTTGATCACCAAGTTTAGATCCAAAGTGTGATAGATAAACCTTTTTCATGAAGTCTGTAACGTTTCTTTGGTGTTTTTTAATCACAGATTCACCACAAATATAACAAAAACTGTCAGCAGGGTTTTTACAACCACGATTAGACATTGTACTGAGCACATGTACAGGAAACGGGAAAGTGAGGTCAGGTTGACAGTAAACAAAACATCATCTGTTAACACAAAAATAGAATCGACCTTTTTTTCCAGCAAGTGTTTTTCAGCAGTGCTACCAATGTCATCTACATTCACTATACCCCATTTTTAAATTATTTTAACTATATAAAAGCTGTTAAATTCTTTAAAAATCGCCTAATTTAATAAATTTAACTGTAAATGTGAAGAAATGATGGGTGCTACAGATTTTAAGTATCATATTTGGATTTCCCACCCCAAAAAACGCAAGAATAAGGTATTTTCAGCAAAAAAGTTTTTCCATCGTTGGCCTGTGTATTCCAGGATGGGTCGCACCAGTGTTTTGTGTACAGTCTGAACTGGTAACCCCAGGTGTTTGTTTGACTTCACTGTCTCAATTTGTGACTCATTAATATCGTGCTGTTCGGATACTAAGTATTATTCGGTTTTTGGAGTGCAGAATTTTATATTTCTGAACACTGACAGCACAGTACCAATCTTTGCACCATTGTGAAAACTTATCAAGATCCGTCTGGATATTCGTGTAGCTTTTTTCACATATTACTTCATCATACACAAGTGTTACAATTGAAAAACTCTGAGGTTAGTGTTAGTATTGTCTGTCAATGTGCAACATAAAGAGGATACCTCTATCTCTGTCTGTGAATGACGCTCTATCGAAGATAACAACTGCGTCTTCCCAACCAAAAAAGTAAAATGTGCTTTACATAAAAGCTCTCTGTTCCTTATTCTAAAATTCCGTAAGACTAGCTACAGTTAGTTAATCTTAAGCACTTGATTGGATAAACGAACGTATTTGGTAATTATTCCAAGATATGGGTTAAAAATTCAAGAATGTACGAGGTTGTGCGCATTTATGAGGAAAAGTAAGTAAAAAAAAAAATGGTTCAAATGGCTCTGAGCACTATGGGACTTAACATCTGTGGTCATCAGTCCCCTAGAACTTAGAACTACTTAAACCTAACTAACCTAAGGACATCACACACATCCATGCCCGAGGCAGGATTCGAACCTGCGACCGTAGCGGTCACGCGGTTCCAGACTGAAGCGCCTAGAACCGCACGGCCACAACGGCCGGCAAAAGTAAGTCAACTTTTTGACATTTTTTTCTGTAAAATTTGATATTGTGGAGCTTAAACATTTCAGAAGCTCTGTAACTTCCGGTTGAGATTCTTGTCGAAATAAACGCCTAAGAATTTGTAATAATGTGTTTCACGTGTTGATTTGGCCTCTTGCAGTATTTCTAATGGTGTGATCAGGCCTCATCAAATACAAAACGACGTGTATTGTTTCTTATTCAAATTCAGTGAAAGTTCATTTATAGAGAAAAAGTTATAAATTTTCGAGCAAATATAGTTCACTAATTCAAATGTTGAAACGTGTTCATTAAGCTCGAATATAATACTTGCATCGTCAGCAAAGAGAGCAATTTCTGCTTCATGTATACGCGGTACCTTTTACAATGTACGACAGCGCCCGTGTTACGCTATGTTTGCATTTTCAGGGCTTACGAGGGCACAGGAACGTTTCTCTGCACGTTTCATAGTTGGTACAATGAATTTCTTTACACCAAGTGACGGGGTGGACGGAAAGAGAGAGCTGTTCCTCCACTGTGAGGGAAACACGCAGCTCAACTCGGCCAGGCCACTTTGTAGTCGCAGCTACAGACAAGAGAGCCCCTCGGCTCTCCTCGTAAGAAATTAATATGTCTGGCCCCGCCGGCAGACTCCCCTTCTCCGGCTGTACTTTTTAATTAATCGGTTTGTTCCGCCGCGAGAGCCGGGGTCTTGATTCCCTCACGCCGCCTGCAGCTCTCAGCCCCTCCCGGAACAAAACGCAAACCCTCTTCTAGAAGCAAAATTGTTCGTTTCGGCGTCAAACAGCGCTGACAGCCCAGCTCACAAGCTGAACAATGTCTACCACTACAACGCCGCATACTGATGCGCGTGCGCAATAGGAATCTTTACTTTTAAAATGGCAGTTTGCGTAGAATAGCGACCGAAGCAAGATTGCGCGTCAGATTTTCGCGGAATTCAGTCCACGTTGTCGTTGGACCAGGCAGTTGGCCGAATTGAATAGCTTGTTTCCCTCACAGTTGATAAAATGTAAATGACGTGTGACGAGGGCCTCCCGTCGGGTAGACCGCTCACCTGATGCAAGTCTTTCGATTGGACGCCACTTCGGTGACTTGCGCGTCGATGAGGATGAAATGATAATGATTAGGACAACACAACACCCAGTCCCTGAGCGGAGAAAATCTCCGACCCAGCCGGGAATCGAACCCGGGCCCTTAGGATTGACAGTCCGTCGCGCAGTCCGTCGCACTCAGCTACCGGGGGCGAACCTCACAGTTGATGAGCAGTTCCCTCTTTCCGTCTACGCCGTCAGTTGGTGTAAAGAAATTCACTATACCAACTATGAGAGGCAGAAACACATCAAACTTTAACAAGGAACCCCCTGAGTGCGACGCCGCAAGTTCAATCTTCAGTAAGGCTCGTTTCAAAATGACAGGAAAAATATTAGCTGCTAATGACTCACAAAGCCGGCCGGGGTGGCCGAGCGGTTGTAGGCGCCACAGTCTTGACCGGGCGACCGCTACGGTCGCAGGTTCGAATCCTGCCTCGGGCGTGGATGTTTGTGATGTCCTTAGGTTAGTTAGGTTTAAGTAGTTCTAAGTTCTAAGGGACTGATGACCTCAGAAGTTAAGTCCCATGGTGCTCAGAGCCATTTGAACCATTTTGACTCACAAAGCGCATCAGGAGAGCGATGGAAAATGAGTGTCTGGGGGGTGCAGAGATCAACCTTCTATGGAATGTATGTATTACACTTCACGAAATGGACATCGTCGACATCCAAGAAGTGTTCAGCACAAACCAGTAATTTGCACCATGAACACCTAATGGAAAATGGCGCACCACAGTGATCACATAGGTTCTCTCCATTTAGAACGACCGAGGGAGGTGGCGCAGTGGTTAGCACACTGGACTCCTCGCATTCGGGAGGACGACGGTTCAATCCCGCCTCCGGCCACCCTGATTTAGGTTTTCCGTGATTTCCTTAAATCGCTTCAGACAAATGCCGGAATGGTTGCTTTGAAAGTGCACGGCCGAATTCCTTCCCCATCTTTCCCTAATGCGATGGGACCGATGACCTCGTTGTTTGGTTCCCTCCTCGAACCAACGAACCAACCATAAAGAACGACGGCGAACTCCCTGAGTATTACAAACAGTGTAGGACGCTCAGCTACGTACCTAGTCTTAAAGAGTGCATATAGAGTCGTACTGAGATAACGGGGTGACGAGAAGTGATGAAATGCTTTGGCATGCAACCGAATGGGCCGGCTGCTGTGACCGAGCGGTTCTAGGTGCTTCAGTCCGGAACCGCGCTGCTGCTACGGTCGCCGCGCGGGATTAGCCGAGCGGTCTCAGGCGCTGCAGTCATGGACTGGTCCCGGCGGAGGTTCGAGTCCTCCCTCGAGCATGGGTGTGTGTGTTTGTCCTTAGGATAATTTAGGTTAAGTAGTGTGTAAGCTTAGGGACTGATGACCATAGCAGTTAAGTCCCATAAGATTTCACACACATTTGAACATTTTTTTGTTACGGTCGCAGGTTCGAATCCTACCTCGGGCATGGATGTGAGTGATGTACTTAGGTTAGTTAAGTTTAAGTAGTTCTAAGTCCAGGGGACTGATGACCTCAGATGTTAAGTCCCATAGTGCTCAGAGCCATTTGAACCATTTGAGCAACCGAATTTCGAAACTCTGTAGTGGAGCTTATCGTGACACCGGTTATCCTTTAAGGTGTAGCTGTAGACAGTGCGATAATATGTTTTACAGGCACGGAAAAGACAAATATCCAGAGGCAGAATTTGTGCAGTTGTTCCAGGTGCTATGAACAGCAATGTCACACGCTTTTCGGCAGGGATAGCTTGCTCTAAAGGTGTAAGATTTTTATACGGAGGAATCCAGCAAAAGCAAGTTATTTTGACCAGCTGTCGACCAAAAACAGTGCTCGTATCACAGTTATAGTTCTCTTAGGCCCATTTTCCCACTCTTGCTTGCTGTGACGTCAATCTTCCCGACTGCCCTTGCAAGATCACACGAAAAAGAATCGTAGGGGCGGAGCATCTCCAACTTCTCGTAGCGCACTAAATAACTGTCCAGCCAATTTACCATCCAGGCTCACAATCGGCATAATTGTATAATAATGCGTCAAGGCGTTGATGTTAGTTTATTTTGATACAATTCCCTTGGCACTTCTAATTTCCAGGGTTGCGTTCATACGCATTTCCTCTTCAAATCCCGACTGGTTGGAGTTGAAAACAAATTCTTTACTGAACGATGGGATAAATTTGTTTGCGTCATATATAAATTTTTGGCTCGATTCCGCAGTTTGACATTTTGTTTGAGATTTTGTTATCTTACGTCTTCCAATTCTGCAGCACTATTTGAAGTTACGCAACCATCCACTACTTCCCTCGAAACCGCTGTAATCTCTGTCTCACGCTGTTTGACGTGCATAACGTTGTAGATCATTGTCATCAGCCCGTAAATTGTACCGACCACACTTGGAATGCCTAAAACCAGGTTTTCTAACAAGTGCGCTTCGTCCTCCCTTCAATATTTGTAGTTTTCCTTACGCATTACACTGTCCTACTACTGCGGGCTTATTCCAGATTTCGTTCGTAATTGTTTTTTTTTTTTTTTTTTTTTTTTTTTTTTTTTTTTTTTTTTATTATTATTACTATGGTGCGGATGATCTTTCATGAACGTAACTGTGTTTAGCACCCGCTCCTTCGACAACGAGTGCTCCTTACTAAATTTCACTGGAGACTGCCTTAGTGGCTCCCTGTCCGACAAGGATGATGAACCACATGGCTCGCGCCTGATTCAGTATCGATTTCAATGTTAAACATGTATTGTCATCACTGTATTCCTCATGTATTCACTCATTCCACTGATTCATCTTACACAAACGCTAATATTTCATCTGTCACTTCTTCCCCACTCTGCGAAATTCCTTGGGTTTCTTTCTGACTAAAAGTCAACTTCGGCAACTGCTGTTGTGGATATAATACAATGTTTGCTTTGTTTATTGTTGGCATTGTTCTGCTTTGTATCGACACCACTAGCTCTGTAGCACCATTTTGAGTTACTTGTCAACTAAGCAATGCAGCTACGCTCTGTAGCGTCATGCTGCGCTCACCATTGGATACCTCCAGTACCGCCTTGCCATTAGCAGCCAATATTGTGGTTGCATCGTAGACAATATGCGGGGTGTCGAATGCCGTAAACATCATTGGACTTTTGCGACCAAGCACTCGAGGAGTTCCTTGTAAGCATGGGAATAATGCATGTCAAAACATTATAGGCAAGCATGAACAGATCTCCTTCCCCTCCTGACAGCAAAAGCATGCTTGTACAAGAGTTACAGTTGGCGCTTCGAATTCGTGGAGCTCAGACAAGGACCAGATGCTCGTTTTCGCTGGTTTTGTGCTGTGACGTGAATGAATTCTAAAGAGGAAACGAGACGTGTGGAGTAATCCGCAGCTCGTGGTGTACTGGTTCGTGTTGTTGCCTTTACATCGTGGTGTCCCGGGATCGATTACCGCTCGGGTCGGATTTCATCTGCTCACTGACTGGACGTTGTGTTGTCTTCACCATCATCGACTCACAAGTCGACAATTTGGCGTCTAAAAAAGACGTCGTTATGCGGCCGAACTACTCCTAATGGGGGCTCTCGACCTGTAATGCGTTACGGTGATATCATTTCATATTTGATTAATTATACGAAAAACTCCTCCTCGATTAAGTTACTCTATGAGTTGGAAATTAATAACCAGATCTGTGTAATTATTTCCTAGACGTACTTGAAAATCCTATCATTCGTAACACAATAGATTAAAAAAAGTGGTAGAAACATGAGAGAATCTGCAATACCACATGAAATACTCACAGAAACACTTGAGGCTTCTCATGAGCTGAAGGAGCTATGAAGACTAAGGCTATACATCTATACCATCTGAAATTCGCGACTGCTGATTTCTGTTCTTCATCTCCTCTCGCCCCATACTGATAAATATATTGCGATTTTTTCCTCTTTTAGTCGGCTTTGGAAGCATGTCTGCCAGTGACAGGGACAAGCCATTTCCATTTTGTTAAAACTTCAGCGTGTGCAAGATCCTTATTTGTTTTTTCATGACAATTTTACGATGTAATGACCCTGTAACAAGGCTGACTTTCAGATTGTTGAATAGACAGTCCTAGCAATTTGCGACTGATTTTCTTCACATCGCTCGACATAGTGCGCTACGAAGATTGTCCCACAACTGCTGTTTGTTTTTACGAGCCTGCACCTTCTAGTTACACCAACCCAAGCATCAACGACCTGCTATGGTTGCAGGGGCTTGCATAATTGAAGATCGACAAAGCCTCAAGCAGCTTGAACTGTCCGAATGCTTGCGCAAAATTATCCTACTAACTGTCAAACACTCTTGTACAAAATGTTTGTTCATGCGTGCTTGTCAAGCATGCAGTTACGTTGTTTTCAGTCTCGAATCTGCAAACAATTGTGGCAGTTGTCACGTGACCAAATTATGTCCTGTCTCATTGTCAAAACGGTGGGAACATCGGTAGTTGCGCACGCAAGAAACTCCTCTTTCGAGATACGTCATCCAGATTTTGTCGCCCCTGCAATTCCTTTGTACCGCTGTCTCCACCGTCTTACTAAAATAACTATGAGCTCCACGTGTGGACCGTTACATCACGAAGAGTGGTACAGTGTGATGCGAACAGGCAAGGCGCTGTTTCTTGCGGATATAGATACTGTGTCACCGTAAGGGCTTTGAAACGGAGGATGCCACGGAAAAGGCCGAAATTATAAACGTATTTTTCCAAAACTGTTTCACAGACGAAGATCGCACTGTACTGCCTCTTCTTAATCGTCGCACGAACGACAGTATGACAGATATCGAAGTAAATGAACATGGGACAGAAAAGCAGCTGAAATCGTTCAACAGAGGAAAGCCCTCTGGTCCTGATGGGGTACCAATTAGATTCTTCATAGTGTGCAAAACAGCTTGTCCGTCTCCTATTGCCTGAAATAAGTTCTGCAGAAATTTTTACAAAGTCTCAGACGGTGTTCAGGAAAGATAGATTAGGCAGAACTGGTGGTGGAGTGTTTGTGTCTGTCAGTAGTGGTTTATCTTGTAGTGAAGTCGAAGTAGATACTCCGTGCGAATTGGTATGGGTGGAGGTTATACTTAACAACCGAACTAAGTTAATAATTGGCTCCTTCTACCGACCCCCAGACTCCGATGATATATTTGCTGAACAGTTCAGAGAAAATTTGAGTCTCATAACAAATAATTATACGGTTTTAGTTGGTGGGGACTTCAGCCTTCCCTCGATATGTTGGCAAAAATACTTGTTCAAAACCGGTGGTAGGCAGAAAATATCTTCCGAGATTGTCCTAAATGCTTTCTCCGAAAATTATTTCGAGCAGTTAGTCCACGAACCCACGCGAATTGTAAATGGTTGCGAAAGCACACTTGACCTCTTAGCCACAAACAATCCAGAGCTAATAGAGAGCATCATGACTGATACAGGTATTAGTGATCACAAGGTCGTTGTAGCTAGGCTCAATACCGTTTCTTCCAAATCCACCAGAAACAAACGCAAAATAATTTTATTTAAAAAGCGGATGAAGTGTCACTAGAAGCGTTCCTAAGTGACAATCTCCATTCCTTCCGAACTGACTATGCAAATGTACACGAGATGTGGCTCAAATTCAAAGATATAGTAGCAACAGCAATTGAGAGATTCATACCTCATAAATTGGTAAGAGATGGAACTGATCCCCCATGGTACACAAAGCAGGTCCGAACGCTGTTGCAGAGGCAACGGAAAAAGCATGCGAAGTTCAGAAGAACGCGAAATCCTGAAGATTGGCTAAAATTTACAGACGCGCGAAATTTGGCACGGACTTCAATGCCAGATACCTTTAATAGGTTCCACAACGAAACATTGTCTCGAAATTTGGTAGAAAATCCGAAGAAATTCTGGTCGTATGTAAAGTACACATGCGCAAGACGCAGTCAATGCCTTCGCTGCGCAGTGCCGATGGTACTGTTACCGACGACTGTGCCGCTAGAGCGGAGTTACTGAACGCAGTTTTCTGAAATTCCTTCACAAGGGAAGATAAATGGAATATTCCAGAGTTTGAAACACGAACAGCTGCTAGCATGAGTTTCTTAGAAGTAGATTCCTTAGGGGTTGCGAAGCAACTCAAATCGCTTGATACGGGCAAGTCTTCAGGTCCAGATTGTATACCGATTAGGTTCCTTTCAGATTACGCTGATTCAATGGCTCCCTACTTAGCAATCATATACAACCGCTCGCTCACCGATAGATCTGTACCTACAGATTGGAAAATTGCGCAGGTCGCACCAGTGTTTAAGAAGGGTAGTAGCGGTAATCCATCGAACTACAGACCTATATCATTGACGTCGGTTTGCAGTAGGGATTTGGAGCATACACTGTATTCAAACATTATGAATCACCTCGAAGGGAACGATCTATTGATACGTAATCAGCATGGTTTCAGAAAACATCGTTCTTGTGCAACGCAGCTAGCTCTTCATTCGCACGAAGTAATGGCCGCTATAGACAGGGGATATCAGGTTGATTCCGTATTTCTGGATTTCCGGAAAGCTTTTGACACCGTTCCTCACAAGCGACTTCTAATCAAGCTGCGGGCCTATGGGGTATCGTCTCAGTTGTGCTACTGGATTCGTGATTTCCTGTCAGGAAGGTCGCAGTTCGTAGTAATAGACGGCAAATCATCGAGTAAAACTGAAGTGATATCAGGTGTTCCCCAGGGAAGCGTCCTGGGACCTCTGCTGTTCCTGATCTATATAAATGACCTGGGTGACAATCTGAGCAGTTCTCTTAGGTTGTTCGCAGATGATGCTGCAATTTACCATCTAGTAAGGTCATCTGAAGACCAGTATCAGTTGCAAAGCGATTTAGAAAAGATTGCTGTATGGTGTGGCAGGTGGAAGTTGACGCTAAATAACGAACAGTGTGAGGTGATCCACATGAGTTCCAAAAGAAATCCGTTGGAATTCGATTACTCGATAAACAGTACAATTCTCAAGGCTGTCAATTCAACTAAGTACCTGGGTGTTAAAATTACGAACAACTTCAGTTGGAAAGACCACATAGGTAATATTGTGGGGAAGGCGACCCAAAGGTTGCGTTTCATTGGCAGGACACTTAGAAGATGTAACAAGTCCACTAAAGAGACAGCTTACACTACACTCGTTCGTCCTCTGTTAGAATATTGCTGCGCGGTGTGGGATCCTTACCAGGTGTGATTGACGGAGAACATCGAAAGGGTGCAAAAAAGGGCAGCTCGTTTTGTATTATCACGTAATAGGGGAGAGAGTGTAGCAGATATGGTACGCGAGTTGGGATGGAAGTCATTAAAGCAAAGACGTTTTTCGTCGCGGCGAGATCTATTTACGAAATTTCAGCCACCAACTTTCTCTTCCGAATGCGAAAATATTTTGTTGAGCCCAACCTACATAGGTAGGAATGATCATCAAAATAAAATAAGAGAACTCAGAGCTCGAACAGAAAGGTTTAGGTCCAAATGGTTCAACCTAACTAACCTTATGACATCACACACATCCATGCCCGAGGCAGGATTCGAACCTGCGACCTTAGCGGTCTCGCGGTTCTAGACTGCAGCGCCTAGAACCGCACAGTCACTTCGGCCGGCAAAAGTTTAGGTGTTCGTTTTTCCCGCGCGCTGTTCGGGAGTGGAATGGTAGGGAGATAGTATGATTGTGGTTCTATGAACCCTCTGCCAAGCACTTAAATGTGAATTGCAGAGTAGTGATGTAGATGTATTACTAGTGTACCGTATGTGTGTGGACGAGCGAAGGGTTTCTAGTGGAAAAACGCATAGGTCATTCCCGTTTTCAAAAATCGTCAAACAGAGGCACAGAACTACAGACCCACATCTCTGACGTAGATCTGTTGTAGAATTTGGAACATGTTTTATGCTCGCGTATTACGACGAAAACAAGTATCGTGTGAAACACTGCTGGCTCTGTTCGTAGACGTGGCCCAGAGAGCAGTAGATAAAGGCGCCCTGGTAGATACTGTGTTTCTGACTTCCTAAAGGCATTCTGTGCAGTTCCGCATTGCCGCCTAACGAACAAAATGCGAGCGAATGGAATATCAGGCCATGACTGGACTGAACAGTTTCTGGAAAACAGAACACAGCACGTCAGTCTGAACGGAGACAAGTCTTCAGACGTGAAAGTAACATCGGGGATGCCCCAGGGGAATGTTTTAGGCGCTACAGGCCGGAACCACGCGACCGCTACGGTCGCAGGTTCGAATCCTGCCTTGGGCATGGATGTTTGTGATGTCCTTAGGTTAGTTAGGTTTAAGTAGTTCTAAGTTCTAGAGCCATTTGAACCATTTTGATAACGTCGGAAGTTCCGTGAGGCTTTTTGCGGATGATGGTGCTGTATACACAGAAGTCGCGACGCCAGAAAATTGTAACGAAATGCGGGAAGATGTATGAGGATTCACACTTGGTGCAGGCAGTGGCAATTGACCCTTAACATAAACAAACGTAACATATTGCAAATACATAGACAGAAAGACACTTTACTGTCTGATTACACGACTGCAGAAGTTATATCCATAAAATATCTAGGAGTATGCTACGGAGCGACTTAAAGTGGAACGGCCACATGCCAGACTGAGAATCAACGGAAAAATACTCAGGGAACGTAGTACCTGAATACCTGAAATTGCTCGTCAGTATGGGATCCGCACCAGGTAGGATTAATAGAGGAAGTAGAGAAGATCCAAAGTAAACAGCATGTTGCATCAAACCAGTCTCAGGACTGAAGACAACAACAACAACTACGTATATCTCTCGAAAAGACCGTGAAGATAAAAGCAGAGAGAGTCGAGGCCACGCGGAGCTTTACAAGCAGTCGTTTTTCCCTTGAACCATTCGCGAGTAGAACAGAAAAGGGAGACATGACAGTGGTAGACGAACTACCCTCCGCCACACACCGTGTGGTGGCTTTCAGAGTATAGACGTAGGTAACTGGTCGGTCTGAGTCTATCTGCGGCCTTATGGGGGGGGGGGGGGGGGAGGGTGTTATCGAGTTATGAAATGGGACGTGAAGGGGTAGTTAGGAGCCGTAATTTACTTAATGGTAGGGGAGGACGGAAGAATGTCTGTCAGGGTGAATAAACGTCCGGTTAGAGTGACCTTGGAACAGCATGGAGAGAGCATGAAAGTAAGAAGTAAGAGGAAGGAGAAATGCTGTGTGTTAGCAGGTTGTTCGGTTTTATATGTTTGCCGAGCCTTCGTTAAGCTACTGGATTGGCTGCGGAGTTGAGAATGGACTTGACGTCACAGCCGGGGACCGACTAGAGCGTGTTTCTGAAGATGTGGGAGTTGTTCACTACCTCTCGTTTGTAGATTATTGTATGTTACGCGCTACTCATGGAGTGTTATTGTGCAGTCAACAGGGCGTCGCCCAGTACGTTTGATTACTGTTCAACATAATAATGGTAAGGATACTTTCTGAAGTAAATTAATTCAGTTTTCCACTTAGAATCTGTGCAGGTGTTACAGTAAGCCACAGCATATGTTTTGATTGCACGTGTCCGCAGAACACACAAACGGTTTTGTTGCGAACTTTTTCACTTGACAAAGGCAATTCCGTGTGCCTGGCTGCTTTCCCAACTATAAATCGAAGAATGAGTATTTCACTTCGTTCCGTTTCGCTAATGAAGATTCTCTACTCGCTAAATGGATTTCTTTCATTTCTGGTCAGTTGTAAGAAAATGAAACGCCTACACTCGTCCTTAAGATCTTATTTATTGTGTAACTAAGGCCCGAAGGCGCGCCATTTTAAGCGCCGAAACTGGTAGCTACACATTAAATAAGATCAAAAGGACGGCTATAGGCGTCTCGTTTTCTTACAAAAGTGAACGGCAGTGGAGCCAAGACCTCCAATCAGAAGGAAGGACATACAAAAATTTCTAATCAGATCTCGGAGCATTAGTTCGCAGAGGGAACATCACAGAAAATGATAACTGTGTCCATTAATCAAATACCATATAAAGTTGCAAAACAGGGTGTAATGTAAACTTAAGTTTTAAGTGTGCTGATCTGCATTACATTATTCAACTGCTCTTTACGTTTTTAACAATAACAGTTCTGTAAACGCCAGACTTAAATTCTGTTATAGTTTGGGAATTTGTCACACTGGATCTACACCCCTAACGCAACAGTATGATATAGTGTTTGCAGATGGTTTACTTTTTTATTTGCAATTACAGCGAGGTAACAAAATATATGGCAGCATATTAATTTGGGGCAATCGTATACCTTAATTGTTAATTCTCTTACTGCAGTTCTCCTGTAGCTGGCAAGTATGTTATTAGGAAATTGATTTTAGTTTTATATTTGATGTGGTCAGCGTGTATAGCATGCATCACAGTATATGGAAGAGCATTTGACAAGTCGGAATTACTCATTTGTAGCACAGGCATATAGACTATTTTGTAGTTATGGTACTCACAGGTTAGATCAAACATCGTTACTGTAACGAAATTTCCAAACTCTCTTTCTCTCCGACCGAAGAGGCCTCTGAAGGCCCAATGACCCCGGCCGACCGCTGTGTCATCCTCAGCCGATAGGCGCCACTGGTTCAAATGGCTCTAAGCACTATGAGACTTAACATCTGAGGTCATCAGTCCCCTAGAACTTAGAACTACTTAAACCTAACTAACCTAAGGACACCACACACATCCATGCCCGAGGTAGGATTCGAACCTGTGACCGTAGCAGTCGCGTGGTTCCGAACTGAAGCGCCTAGAACCGTTCGGCCACAGCGGCCGGCTGGCGCCACTGGATACGTATACGGAGCGGCATTTGGTCAGCACACCGCTGCCCCGGTCGTTGAAAGAATTCAGAAATTGTCCAAAAAATATTAAAAAAACCCTTTAAATGACTAAAAATTTTTCAAGGCTGTATTAGCTGTTTAGAGGTTTCTTTCTTAGCCAAAACAACCGGTTTCCATCATTATAGGTGCGTCTTCAGGTGATGATAACTTTTCACTTCATAAGGTTAGAGAATATCGTAGATTTTCTCTAGCCTTATGAAGTGAAAAGTTATCATCACCTGAAGATGCACCTAGAATGAAGTGAAATCGGTTCTTTTGCCTAATAAAGAAACCTCTAAACAGCTAACGCAGCCGTGAAGAATTTTCATTCATTTTCAATAAAAACTTTTAAATAATTTTTAACATTTTTGGAGAATTTTTGAAAATTTCTTTACACTAACAGCCACACAGACAGAGTGGTGACTTTGAACACTAATGACAAGCAAACGGCGCTGAGATGACTACAGTTGCGTCAGTAAGATGTACCTCCTATTTCCGTAAGCCTGTTGGGAGAAGAAATCAAGAACAAAGAACTAACTTAGCTCACAAACAACATAAACCAACTCATATCTCGCATAAGTGAGAAAGCGTCTTTATTTACGCATTTGGCAAGTCGGAATTACCCCGTTTTAACACAACCTCACAGGTTAAATAATCACATAGTTTGAAAAGATGTAGGTATCGTAGAAAATAAAACATTGCAGCAGAGTTTCGTTTACATTCAGACAACATAAGACAGCCATTTTTAAGTAAGAACAGATTTATAATGGAGTAAGAGGAACTTTATAAAAGAAAATTGTATCTCAAACTACAATAAGCACATTTTTTCACTTTTCAGCATAGCCACCATGAACATTGAAGCATCTGTCAAGTCGTGGCACCAGCTTTTGGATCCCAGCATCAAAGAACTCTGCCGCCTGAGCGTCAAACCAGTTAACAACTGTTTGTTTCAACATGTCATCAATTTCCAACCGCTTTCCACCAAGAAATTTCTTCAGTTTTGAAAACGGATGGAAGTCTGGTGGTGGTAAGTCAGGGCTGTACGGTGGATGATCCAGTGATTCTCAATGAAACTCGTCCAACTGCGTCTTTCTTCTTGCCACAACGTGGGACCGAGCATTGTCGTGAAGCAGAACGACGCCGCTAGAGAGCAGCCCCCGCTGGCGATTTTGAATAGCGCGCATAAGCTTTAATAATGTTCCACAGTGCCTCTCAGTGTTTAATGTCATTCCTCTTAGCAAAAGTCTAACATAAGAATGCGTTTCCGGCCCCAGAAAATCGTTGCCATGATTTTCCTTGTTGAAAGTTCTTGTCTGAATTTTCGTGGTTTCGTCAGGTGTTGGAATGATGCCACTCACTGGACTGACGTTTGTTCTCTGGAGTGTAGTGCGCAGTCCACGTTTCAGCGTGACTCAGGAACTCGTCATCATCCTTGCGATAGCGCTCCAAAACGGACAAAGAATCTGCCATTCGCTTTGTTTTGTGTTTATCTGTAGACATTTTCGGCACCCATATCCCACACATATTTTTGTAGTGAAGTTTGTCAGAAAGAATGCGATAAACTACTGATTTTAAACTTGTTGAAGTCTTTGATGCAGCTCGTCAATAGTGAGACGCATCCTTTGGTGAAGAGCCTCGTCAGATTTCTGTTTCAAGTCTTCATTCATGACAGCAGGCCGTCCAGATCGTTCCTTCATTAAACAGCCTACACGATTTACGCACATTTCCATCTTTCGTTACACCTGCATCACAAACTTGAACAAGCTGCCGCTGAATTTCAGCAGGACGAACTTGTTCAGCATTTAAGAACCGAATAACCGAGAGCACTTTACAATCGGCGGGATTACTGATTGACATGGCGACAGAATGGTTCAAATGGCTCTAAGCACTATAAGACTTAACATCTGAGGTCATCAGTCCCCTAGACTTAGAACTACTTAAACGTAACTAACCTAAGGATACCACACACATCCATGCTCGAAGCAGGATTCGAACCTGCGACCGCAGCAGCAGCGCGGTTCCTTACATGGCGACAAACGGAGCTATATAACCACACAACCAACACCGGCAGAGACGTGAAACGTAGTGGCGGCGTACTGAGATACTGGCCTAGAGTGGTCAGAGGGCTGCGTGCTCGCTGTAATAAAAAAACTGAGTCAAGAAATCAACGATCAACTTGAACGGATGTCTTGTGACGTCCACCCATACCAAACGCAACGAACTATATCGAGCAAAATGAAAAAAAGTGGGTAGCATTGTTGACTCTGGATCACGGGGGCCGGATTCAATTCCCTGCCGGGTTGGGGATTTTTCTGCGCCCAGGGACTGGGTGTTTGTGTTGTCCTCATCATTTCATCATCATCATCATCATCATCATCATTTGTGGCAGTGGCTAGATTGGACTGAGAAAAAATTGGACTGTGTAACAATTGGGACTTTGTACGGGCGCTGATGAACGCGCAGTTGAGCGTCCCACAACCTAAAGATCATCACCAGTGGCCACCTTGAACGGACGTCACGTGACAGTATGAGCGGACACGACGCGCTATCGATCCTTACTTTAAACATGACCCTCGTACATTCCTTTTATATGTGTGGTGTCTGATCTTTAGGACATGTTCGAAAGAGCAGACACCACACATTCATTATTCTGCTATCGCATATAGGATGTTACAAAAAGGTACGGCCAAACTTTCAGGAAACATTCCTCACACACAAATAAAGAAAAGATGTTATGTGGACATGTGTCCGGAAACGCTTAATTTCCATGTTAGAGCTCATTTTAGTTTCGTCAGTATGTACTGCCTCGATTCACCGCCATGATTTCATACGGGATACTCTACCTGTGCTGCTAGAACATGTGCCTTTACAAGTACGACACAACATGTGGTTCATTGCCCGATGGAGCTCCTGCACATTTCAGTCGAAGTGTTCGTACGCTTCTCAACAACAGATTCGGTGACCGATGGATTGGTAGAGGCGGACCAATTCCATGGCCTCCACGTTCTCCTGACCTCAACCCTCTTGACTTTCATTTATGGGGGCATTTGAAAGCTCTTGTCTGCGCAACCCCGGTACCAAATGTAGAGACTCTTCGTGCTCGTACTGTGGACGGCTGTGATACAATACGCCATTCTCCAGGGCTGCATCAGCGCATCAGGGATTCCATGCGACGGAGGATGGATGCATGTATCCTCGCTAACGGAGGACATTTTGAACATTTCCTGTAACAAAGTGTTTGAAGTCACGCTGGTACGATCTGTTGCTGTGTGTTTCCATTCCATGATTAATGTGATTTGAAGAGAAGTAATAAAATGAGCTCTAACATGGAAAGTAAGCGTTTCCGGACACATGTCCACATAACATATTTTCTTTCTTTGTGTGTGAGGAATGTTTCCTGAAAGTTTGGCCGTACCTTTTTGTAACACCCTGTATACACAATATGAAAGTGCTTTACCCATCTCAGCTGCACGAGAGTACAGAAATAATTCAACGGCGACAAGTGAAGAAGTAGTGCCGGATCGGGACTCGAACCCGGACTTCCCGCTTGACGCTAGCGGTCGCCTTGACCGCCTCGGCCATCCGAGCACGACTCCCACGCGACCTGATCACTCCACTTGCCGTATATCGCGCTGTACTGTACTATCGTAGTGTAGTGCTCCCCCCCCCCCCCCTCCCCCCCAGTCCAACGTCTCTATTACTCTGAAAGTCTGCATACTGTGGTTTCCAAACGCTTGACTGCTACCTTCACAGTTTGACCTCCTCCAGTGACGCTCTTTCTCCTAGACAGTAGCAAGTGGCGTTAAAGATAAAATGGTTTTCAGCAGTTAGTTTACATTAACCCATTAATGAAAGCTAATCTTACTGTGGACTTTTTCCTATTCTCCATTAGCCCTTCGACTTCTTTCATGCTCTCCTGTTTCTGTATACAGTGAGGGGACTAAAGTCCTGCAATATCTCCTAATATCGTGTCGGACCTCCTTTTCCCGGTGTAGTGCAGCGACTCAACGTGCCGTGGACTCAACAAATTGAGCCACGCTGCTTCCGTAACCGTCCATAATTGCGAAAGTGTTGCCGGCGCAGGATTTTGTGCACGAAGTGACCTCTCGGTTATGTCCCATGGATGGTCGATGTCATTCATGTAGGGTGATCTGGGTTGCCAAAGCATTCGCTCAAATTGTCCAGAATATTCTTCAAACGAATCGCGAACAACTGGTGGCCCGGTAACATGGCGCATTGTCATCCATATAAATTCCATCGTTGCTTGGAGAACATGAAGTCCATGAATGGGTGCAAATGGTTTCCATGTAGCCGAACGTAACCATTTCCCGGCAATGATCGGTTCAGTTGGACCATTCCATGTAAACACAGACCACACCATTAAGGAGCACCACCATCTTGCACAATGCCTCGTTGACAACTTGGGTGCATGGCTTCGTGGAGTTGTGCCATATTCGAGGCCCACCATCATCTCTTACAAACTGAAATCGGGAATCACCTGACCAGGCCACGCTTTATCCAATCGTCTAGGGTCCAACCGATATGGTCACGACCCAGGAGAGGCGTTTTAGGTGATATCGTGCTGTTAGCAAAGGCACCCGCGTTGGTTATCTGCACATAGCCTATTAACGACAGATTTCGCCGCACTGTCCAAACGGATACGTTCGTCATACGTCGCACATTAGTTACTACTGTTCTTGCATGCAGTATTGCTTGTCTGTTAGCATTCACAACTCTAACCAAACGCTACTGCTCTCGGTCGTTAAGTGAAATCCGTCCACCACGGCGTTGTCCATGGTGAGAGGTAATACCCCAAAGTGGTATTCTCGGCACACTCTTGACACTGCGGATCTCGGAATATTGAATTCCCATGGAATGTCCCATGCGTCTAGCTCCAACTACTATTCAGCGTGCAAAGTCTGATAATTCCCGTCGTGCAGCGATAGTCACGTCGGAAACTTTTTCACATGACTCACCTGAGTACAAAGGACAGCTTCACTAAAGCACTGCTATTTTATACCCTGTGTGCGCAATACTTACGCCATCTATGTATGTGCGTATCTCTATGCCATGACTGTTGTCGCATTAGTGTAGTGCTTATGTCTCTAACTGTATTTAACTACAGCCTATATCGTCTGTACCGTGTTCTGTCCTTTGTCAGCTGCCGGCCGAAGTGGCCGTGCGGTTAAAGGCGCTGCAGTCTGGAACCGCAAGACCTCTACGGTCGCAGGTTCGAATCCTGCCTCGGGCATGGATGTGTGTGATGTCCTTAGGTTAGTTAGGTTTAACTAGTTCTAAGTTCTAGGGGACTAATGACCTCAGCAGTTGAGTCCCATAGTGCTCAGAGCCATCCTTTGTCAGCTGTGGTTTTTCCTCTCTGCTGCTCCTTGCTACGGGCGTTTCATTGACTTCTGTTGTCACTTATACATTGTAGTATTTCTGAATTACGTATATTACCTGTAGACGTAATTTTTAACATTTTTCGACACCACCACATTCCAAATGCTTCCATCTTATTCTTCTCCGGGTTTTCGATGGTCTGTATTCCAGACATACACTTTCGCGAATTCTTTCCTCAGCTCCATATGAACGTCTGATATCATTAGAACTTTACTATGGAAGGATTTCGTCCATATCGATTTTCACACGAATTTCATAAATACTCAGGAAGGCTAGGGCAGCTTATTCCAGGGTACTTAGCGCAGCGGAAACGTTGGTCATTACTGAGAATGTAGGTACAGTGAGACAGAGTGGTAAGCTAGTGAATTACTTCCGTTCCGCTTTCGGACGAATTTCATGAATATTCGAAATGCCGTAGCAGAATAAGTAGTAAGCAGCAGGTAGTAACTACCCTGGAACAAGCCGTCCTAGCGTCTTGATTTCGATTTTGTTTAAGGGAAGCACCGCGTTTTCCCAGAACCCTCCGGCCAAATGTAAGTATTACGTTCTGCCTCCGTATTACTGATTCTACTAAATCGTTCCGTTTCATGTGGCTTTGCAATATTACTGCTAGGTATTTAAACGATTTCATGGTCTCCAAACGTTAACGAGTAATTTTACTATCGGTTACTTCGTGTTTATGAAGGGCGTTACCTGGCTTCTGTCCACATTTAAAGAGAGCTACCGTTCTGCATAACACTGTGTCGTTCTCAGTTTCCTTCCGATTATACATTCACAAGTTTTGTCGTGAAGGAAGTCGTTACTCTCCTCGCTACTATGTTCATCGCGTTTTTCTTTTTTTATCTTTACACCGTATTCTGTTCCAAGTATGCTGTCCGTCCCTTCAGTACGTCTTCTAGTTTGAAGGTATATCTCGCTTACGAACCTTGGCACTTCTACCTGTTCTCTTTACACGTTTATTCATCTTCCGACACTTTCTTTCATTTAATTCGTTGTTTCTTCGACGTAAAACTCAAACAACAGTAATGATAAGCTGACATTCTACCTGAAACTTTCTTAACAGTGATTTGTCTCCCTTGATCTTTCATGTTTATTTATAATGCTGCTTTCTGTGTTGTGGAATATTTTCAGGAGGTACATTGTGGACAGAGAGCTACACATTTCATCAAACAATACGATGAGCTATTTTGTGACGTCTTAGTTACATTCAAGCAAAGGATCGGGATATGTCAGGCGGCTTGCGACATAAAAGTCTAACGTACAAAAATGGTTCAAATGGTTCTGAGCACTATGGGACTTACCATCTATGGTCATCAGTCCCCTAGAACTTAGAACTACTTAAACCTAACTAACCTAAGGACAGCACACAACATCCAGCCATAACGAGGCAGAGAAAATCCCTGACCCCGCCGGGAATCGAACCCGGGAACCCGGGCGTGGGAAGCGAGAACGCTACCGCACGACCACGAGATGCGGGCGTCTAACGTACAAATTCACCGGAATGTACGGTAGTATTTGCAGTTATTATTAACTGATTAATTTATAACCTTTCAATTTCAGTACGCTAACTGATATATCTTCAGACCTGTCGGAACACGAAGGACAGTTACTGACGCGATCACTAAGTATTGTAGTACCTTGGTATAGAATTATAGACTGATAACGGCGAGCGCTTATTAAGTAGTATTTTAATCAATAGGACTGGTGGATGTTAAAATGGCTTTTTCATTCAGAACATCTTTATGGTGCGTTTTTCGCAGAATTTTGCCTTTTTGCGCGGTAAAAAAACGTCCGCCGCTTGGCCTCGTTGACTGGAAGGCTCTGATGGGCAAGCTCAGGCGCCTCATTGCAAAAATCTTCTTGTCTTTCGCGCACGGTAGGTTTGTGTGTTTAAGTGTGTCTGATATGTGTACGTGGCTGTAATGGACGGGTGTAGTGTCGCCTTGTGTTCGAGTTGGGTGATGATGAGGGAAGTGAGCGGGCAAAATCCGATACCGGCTCACAGCCTGCTCCTCTCGAAGAGCACTACCACGGGTTCGTCGATCTTAAAGTCTCCATCTGACGGACGCTTCGTTATCAATAGTGTCACGTGCCGTCCTTCACAAAACACTGGGAGAGGTTTGGAATTTTATCCATGACACTGGTGCAAAGTCTGGGGATTACGAATTTTACGCCACCATCCCTCCTCCCCTTTGCCGCAAAAGCCAAAGGGAGACAGCCGTGACGTGATGTATCCGGGCGGTTACCCATCCAAGTACTAGCCAACTTCGGTGACCCGACAAGAGCCAGTGTATTCAACGAGGCAAGGCCGTTGACACTTTTGAGCGGTACACGGAAGGGCAGTCAGAAAGCGAACGTACCGCCCCCACCAAGCCGTTGACTTGCCAGAGAGCACGCCCTTGGCGCCCCATGAGCAGGTTGGCAACCAAACGTAGAGCTCATTCCGCGTTCCAAACACTACCCGTGTTTTTAGAGCGCTGGAACGCAGCGCCCCGGCGCCACTCGCTTCTTGCCTTCACCAACAGCTAGGTGTAACTCCAGACCAGTCAGAGACGGCCGCGCCGCCTAGTGACACCATCCAACGACGCAGGACACCATCTGAATTGAGCCGGGCGCGGTGCAGCAGAACGCGCTGTACGAAACAAAACCGGGAAACTACACAGCAGCGCGCGTTTGTCTGCCGTAGACCAGGCAGTCGCTCACTACCTCCTCATGGGACCCCAGGGCTCAGATTCCAGTGTGTTCATTTTCGTAATGAGAGCATCACCAGGCAGGCCAACTTCACTGCGTTTTAATCATTTTTCATGATGCTATTGTTTGAGAGTTGCAACATCGTGCGTACTTCACGTGTATAAACTGACTGGAAGAAAACTAATAACCTCCTGGAATAAATGATAATTAGTTGAAACCCTCAGATGCCAACAGATGTTGGTGATATACCTCGATGGGGACAGCTGAAAATATGTGCCCCGACCGGGACTCGAACCCAGGATCTCCTGCTTACATGGTAGACGCTCTATCCATCTCTTTTTTTTTTATCGATATAGTTCGTTGCGTTTGGTCTGGGCGGAGGTCACAAGACATCCGTTCAAGTTGATTGTTGATGCCTTGACTCAGTTTTTTTTTTATTACAGAGAGCACGCAGCCCTCTGACCGAACACGCTGAGGTACCGTGCCGGCATCCATCTGAGCCACCGACGACACAGATGAATAGCTCGACTGCAGGGACTTATACCTTGCACGCTTCCCGTGAGACCCACATTCCCAACTGTCCACAATCCACATACGTAATGTTCCTAATAGATATTTGCCCATCCACTAATTACCCGCGCCCACTAAGGTGACGATTACCGTAAGAGTTCGGGCAACCTGTGCCCATTCGCACAGACGAAGGTCAATGGCCGGGTAGCCATTTAACTGTATACACTACTGGCCATTAAAATTGCTACACCAAGAAGAAATGCAGATCATAAACGGGTATTCATTGGACAAATATATTGTACTATAACTGACATGTGATTACATTTTCATGCAATTTGGGTGCATAGATCCTGAGAAATCAGTATTTCTGGCCGAAATAACGCCCTTGATACACCTGGGCATTGTGTCAAACAGAGCTTGGATGGCGTGTGCAGGTACAGCTGCCCATGCAGCTGCAACACGATACCACAGTTCATCAAGAGTAGTGACTGGCGTATTGTGAAGAGCCAGTTACTCGGTCACCATTGACCAGACGTTTTCAGTTGGTGAGAGATCTGGAGAATGTGCTGGCCATGGCAGCAGTCGAACATTTTCTGTAACCAGGAAGGGCCGTACAGGACCTGCAACATGCGGTCGTGCATTATCCTGCTGAAATGTAGGGTTTCGCAGGGATCGAATGAAGGGTAGAGCCACTGGTCGTAACACATGTGAATTGTAACGTCCACTGTTCAAAGTGCCGTCAATGCGAACAAGAGGTGACCGTGACGTGTAACCAATGGCATCCCATACCATAACGCCGGGTGATACGCCAGTATGGCGATGACGAATACACGCTTCCAATGTGCGTTCACCGCGATGTCGCCAAACACGGATGCGATCATCATGATGCTGTAAACAGAACCTGGATTCATCCGAAAAAATGACGTTTCGGCATTCGTGCACCCAGGTTCGTCGTTGAGTACACCATCGCTGGCGCTCCTGTCTGTGATGCAGCGTCAAGGGTAACCGCAGCCATGGTCTCCAAGCTGATAGTCCATGCTCCTGCAAACGTCGTCGAACTCTTCGTGCAGATGGTTGTTGTCTTGCAACCATCCCAATCTGTTGTCTCAGGGATCGAGACGTGGCTGCACGATCCGTTACACCATGCAGATAAGATGCCTGTCATCTGGACTGCTAGTGATACGAGGCCGTTGGGATCCATCACGGCGTTCCGTATTACCCTCCTGAACCCACCTATTCCATATTCTGCTAACAGTCACTGGATCTCGACCAACGCGAGCAGCAATGTCATGATACGATAAACCGCAATCGCGATAGGCTACAATCCGACCTTTATCAAAGTCGGAAACGTGTTGGCACGCGTTTCTTCTCCTTACACGAGGCATCACAACAACGTTTCACCAAGCAACGCCGGTCAACTACTGTTTGTGCATGAGAAATCGGTTGGAAACTTTCCTCATGTCAGCACGTTGTAGGTGTCGCCACAGGCGCCAACCTTGTGTGAATGCTCTGAAAAGCTAATGATTTGCATATCACAGCATCTTCTTGCTGTCGGTTAAATTTCGCGTCTGTAGCACGCCATCTTCGTGGTGTAGCAATTTTAATGGCCAGTTATGTATGAAGATAGTAACTGTTCTCGAAAGAACAGATACCATTGATGACCGTGTAGCTTCTCTTGAATAAATGATAATTAGTTGAAACCCGCAGCTGCCGACACCTGTTGTTGATATACCTCGATGGGTCTCACGGGAAGCGTGCTAGGGATAAGTCCCTGCAGTCGCGCTATTCATATGTGTCCTCGGTGGCTCAGATGGATATAGCGTCTGCCATGTAAGCAGGAGATCCCGGGTTCGAGTCCCGGTCGGGGCACACATTTTTAGCTCTTCCCATCGAGACATATCAACAACACCTGTCGCAGCTGAGGGTTTCAATTAATCATCATTTATTCTAGAGAAGCTGCACGGTCATCAATGGTATCTGTTCCTTCGAGAACAGTTACTATCTTCGTATATAACCTCTTGGAAGGGAAGTGGTATCGGAGTGTCATGTGATCATCCACTGCTGACGTGCCATGGCGGTGAAAAGGTGTTCGGGTGTCAGTAGAATGTGTGCAAGCAGAACAGTAAGATGGTTCGACGTCGAAACGTGACAAAATCGCACAGAGGAGCCACTGTGTTCGGACGAGAACGAAGTCCCCCGACGTGTAACTTCTAACGTCTCTAAGGCCATATAACACGACATGAGAACGGTGATAATTGCAAGCAAATATTCTAACACTAATTTTCCATAAACACCTGTATATTGTATGTAAGTAAGAGTTGGCTGTACGGTGTACGCTAAAGCCCAATGAAGTCAATAAAAATCATTAAAAGATCCTAACCCACAGGAACCGAATGGGAGTGTCTTGCCTTGTTACTAAGAGGCGGTTCCAAACTCGACAACAACTGTTTCTGTCAGTGAATGCACGTCCACCTTAACCAGTTTCGAAGCACTGTCTGGAATGAACATTTGGAATGAACCTTGCAAAAGGACATTGCTTACAGGGTCACACATATGCCATCTTCAGTGGGCCGAACTCCACAGAAACAGAACATTAGCCAGCTAGAGGCATGTATTGTGGCCTGGCGAATCGGAATTCTGTCTCGTTAGAAACGATGCAAGGCGCTGACCTGCTGTTCAGTCTGGAGGTGGTTCTGTAACGTTTTCAGATGTTTTCCGTGTCGTGCTTCAGCATGTGACCCTCATCCAGGTTACCCTGAGCTAAGATCAGAATGTTCACTTCGACTTCCCCAGTCACCAAATGCGGTCTTTTCTTATATTATGTTGTGGACATCATATGTTGGAAGACAACCATCGTGTTCTCAGCACAGCCAGATACGTTCCTGGTTTGACTGACACGTAGGTGCCATATTACACTTCCACTGGCATGTCAAATCTTACGATCATAATCCAATGCAAAATATCTACGACGTTTGTAACAGGAAGCGGAACATAGTTTTTTTGGGATTGAATCATCAGACTTAGTACACATGAAGAAACTTGTGGAATTCTCAAGCCTAGAAGCGCTAACACAGGGTATTGGAGTGATGTCTTCTGGGAAGAATAATCTTTTGTCCGGTGTGCTAGCGTATCTGTGCTAATTTCTAAGGGAAAGGCGTACTCCCATTCGGGTCATAATATTAAATTAGCAGCCATAGGCCCAGAATTTCTGTATCCACTGGAGTTGGTGTGTGAAAATAACGGATCACAGAAATGTAGTTGTATCGTTCGAAACAGTTCCTCCTCGTAAATGGACCGGAATAGAACCGACGGTGTTCAACTACTCGGACTGCCAATACCCCGATCTGTCTCCCCTGAATCTACCGCGCCGGAAATTTTAAGATAGCTAAAACTAGGAATACTCTACTTTTCTTGAATTTGGCTGAACATTATACTGACACATGCAAGTAATGACCCACAAACTATAACATTAGGAATGATCACCCATTAGCCCAAATCAAGAACGAACTGAACAACTCGTGGCCTGCTTCTGGCTACACACGTAATGGAGGGTAATGCACACCACGCAAACTTCACTGGCACAGCACAATAATTCGTACGAAATTAAATGCAAAACAATGAAACACGCAAATGCAGGCAAACACTTACAAACTAAATAAATAAAGAAACATTGGCAAAGAAAAGCAAATGAAAACAAACAAAACTGTTTAACTCTTATCTCATTAGTATTTCTAGTTCATTGTTTGGAAAAATGACTGCGTCGGAAATTGATGGATTTGCAAAGTTGTTATGATTATGAAAAGAACTAATTCAATGAACGGAACCAAGTTTTAACTACTTTTCTGAATATTATTGAAAATAAATCTGAATAGCATTTTTCCTTTACGATAGCGGCGGGCGCGGCGCTTTTCACAGTATATCCGTTGTCAATGCAAAATTAAATGAAGTCAGTTGTGCTGTAAATCTTGCCCGTGGTTCCGATCGAACAATAAGTGCCGTGCACATGTCTACATAACCTCTTCAGTCACGCGGCGATCAATACACCGTACATTCATTCAGAGTTGTTTGTATCAATGCACGACAAGTAAGTGCGTTACTGTTTTTCAGCTTCATTCCTCAGGCTGCGGTAAGCACTAAACAGTCTGCGTTGTCTACAATCGAAAACTGTATCTGTACGGCGTGCTCACAGTTTGCCGGCCTGCACATCAAAGTTTTATGTTTAATGATTCAAAAAACAGTTCCGGCAAATAAGCAACGCGACAAATGAAGTTACTAGCAGTAAACTCCGAGATCATGAGTGTAGCACTGTCCAAACATTGATATTTTTCATCGGCGACGGACACAATGTGTAGCAGTACATACGTGACACGACAGTACCTCCGCTGTGCTCCTCTTACTCCAGACTCTCTGTTGGTGCTTTCCTCTGTCGATCTATCGATATGGTTCTACACCTATCATAAAGCTCGCTTTACCCAACACACTCAAAGATGCTGATTACAACGATTTACAGTTTTACGAGGGCTATTTAGAAAGTAGGGAACGTTTCAGCATTTTAAAAACTAAGTACAAGATATACATTTTATTATATACATCTGAAAGAGCGACTGACGTACTACTTTTCCACATAGTCACCAAACACACTGAGGCATTTAACATAGCGGTGGACAAGCTTTGAAAGACCTTAGTCATAAAATTCTGCCGCCTGAGACTTCAGCTAGTGAGTCACGCCCGCCTGGAGTTCCACGTCGTCATCAAAGCGCTGCGTTGCAAGCCAGTTCTTCATCTTGGGAAACAAGTGGAAGTCGCTTGGTGCAAGATCGGGGCTGTAGGACAGATGAGGGAAAATTTCCCATTTGAATGAACTGAGGAGTTCTTTAGTGCTGTTTGCCGTGTGAGGTCGGGCATTGTCGTGCAAAAACAAACTTTTGGACATCAGATTTCCTCGGCGTTTGTTTTGAACTACTCTTCTAAGGCTGTGCAAAGTTTGACAGTATTGTGAAGAGACGGTTTTCACGAATCGTTTCATCACCTTTAGCGACAAGATCGTCAGTCACAATGCTCGGGCGTCCACTCTTTTCTTCATCATGAACGTTGGTTCGGCCATTTTTAAACCGAATGCACCATTTCCAGACGAGACATTCACTCATTACGATGTTTTCGTACACCTCGCACTGTTCTCAATAAATTTCTATAGGTTTCAGGTATGTTGCCGACAAAAACCGTATCACAGACCGCACCTCACAACTGGCGGTATTTTTGATTGCAGCGTACATTTCAAATTCGAATATCGAAAAGAAAAAAAAAAAAAAAACGCGCAGAGACGTTCCCGCTGTCACGGATGGATGCGGACTGAGCTGCCCTCCACGCCCGCACCAACATGGTGACCAGACCAAAAGTTCTAGTGTCACCTCCGTCAATATGTTAGTTATCTAATAGGTGGATCACAGGATGCTGGGTTGTGATGTTATCTGTGCGTCTGGGTAAGACTACGCATTAACACGGTCCATCAGGTGATAGATAGTGAACGAAACGCGAATGAGGGTAGCAATTTGAAGAGCAGAGGGAAAAAAGTGCCAAGGCTCGTGCCGTGGGAAAAAAAACCTCTGCAACAGTGAACGCACATGCCAAAATATACGCAATCGGCGCGCGCCTGGCGGCCTCAGACGGAAACGTTCCCTACTTTCTCAACAGCCCTCGTATATAAAATCGTAATTTTTATATTACTCTGCCTGTAGAAAATGAGTTCAAATAACATGTTAACAAAGAAGAAAGCATACAACATAAAAATAATTAAAAATGGCGATCACATTCATAGCAACTGCATTACGTAAACAAAAGCATAATGCATCCGAAATTAAATTTACAAAAATTTATTCTATAATAACCTTTTCAGTGTATGATGAAAACGAAGCAGATAAAGTGAAAAAGAAAGTACAGAAAAAGGGAGGAAAATGTGTATCGTTCTGTCGAGTTGTCTTCATAGGTGGCAGCTGTTGAGCTAAGGAACAGCAGCACGCCGGATCGACGCTACGCTTTGTTTTCTTTCGCGGTGGACTCGGAGACACGGACAGCGGGACAGAAGCGGCCTCAGCAGGTACCCTGAGCGGATGTGTGCGGAATCCGGAACGCCACATCGCTGGCTGTTTCGCAGTTTTAGCCGGAGGCTGTAGGCCGACATCAAAGACGTGGCGTGGCGTCACAGCAGGGCGTGTCCCCGTGACAGCGTCGGCCTCCCTGAAGGATGCAGAGTGCGGGGAGGCGTCCCAACAGCGCGCGAATCGTGGAAGCGGCGAACACGCGCCACATTCTGTGCGCTCGTAATGCGCACAGCGTGCAAACCGCCTCTCGTCGCCATTGTATACTAAGTGGAGCAGCTTGCGGGTGCAATCAATCATTCTCTACATGCAACACGTTCATAGCATTTGTAGATTTTGTGGAAAGCCGTTGACAGTGTTGATTGGAATACACTCTTTGAAATGTTGAAGGCAGCAGTGGTTATATTCAGGGGGCGAAACGTTATCCATAACATGTACAGAAACTGGACTACACCTTTAAAGTTCAAAAGGCAGGAAAGGGAAGAAGTAATTGATAAGGGGAAGGGGGAGAGAGAGAGAGAGAGAGAGAGAGAGAGAGAGATAGATAGTGTGTTCCCCATGTATTCAGCTTGTGCATAGAACAAGCACAAAATGCAACAAAGGAGTAATCCGAAAGACACTTTGTCAGTTGGAGAAAGTTTCTTGAAAAGAGATTTTAAGATGAACTTCAGCCGCGCGGGGTAGCTGCGCGGTCTAGGCCTCTTGTCACGGCCCGGGCAGCTCAACCCCTCGGAAGTTCGAGTCCTCCCTCGGGCAAGGGTGTGTGTGTGTGTTATCCTTAGCGTAAGTTAGTTTAAGTTAGATTAAGTAGTGCGTAAGCTTAGGGACCGATGATCTCAGCAGTTTGGTCCCATAAGACCTTACCACAAATTTCCAATTTAAGATTAAAGTCAATAAAATTAAAACAAGGGTAATGGAATTTATTCGAAGTAAATTAGACAATACTTAGGAAATGAGAGAATAAATGTTGTAGATCAGTTTTGTTATTTAGGCAGGAAAAGAAGTGATGATGAGCAAAGTAGGGAAATCTGAAATTTGTGTTAAGTTCCTGTAGGACCAAACTGATGAGGTCATCGGTCCTTAGGGTTACACACTACTTAATCTAACCGTAACTAAGATACGGTAAGGACAACACACAAACCCATGCCCGAGGGAGGATTCGTACCTCCGACGGGGGCAGCCGCGCGAACCGTGGCAAGGCGCCCCATACCGCGCGGCTATCCCGCGCAGCCCAAAGTAAGGAAAATGTAAAATGCTGACTGTCAATAGCAAGGAATGCGTTTTTGAAAAAGACGAATGCGTTAACATCGAATATAAATTTAAGTGGTGGAAGTTTTCTCAGAAGACTTTTGTATGGAGAATAAACGTGTACAGAAGTGGAACGTGGCCAATAGGCAATTCAGACAAGAAGAAGATAGAAGCTTTTGAAATGTGGTGCTCCGCAACAATGCTGAAGATTAAATGGCTAGACCGAATAAGTTATAGATATTCAGTGGAATAGCGGAGAAAAGAAATGTACGGCATAACGCGACTAAAAGAAGGGAAAGGCGGACAAGGCACAGTTTGAGGCTTCACGGAATGTTTACCTTGGGTATGAAGGGAAGTAGTGAGGTGGTAAAAATTTAGAGGGGTACCGAAATTTGTGTACATTAACCAGTCTCAAGTATTTGTAGGTTCTAGTAGGTATTCGGAGTTGAGGAGAGTTGCTCAGGATAAAGCAGGGGGGATATTTGCATCAGATTTCTTACCGACCACCACAAGAACAGCAACAACAACTACAACAAATGCAACACAGAGAACAAAATAAATCTGATTTCAGAAAGCCTACTCGTTGGAAAATACGCTACAACGGCGAGTACTGAAATAGTAGGTGTCATTTTAGAGTTCCATAGCTCAATCGGTAGAAACGGAACTCTTAAAGGATCACTTTGTTGTCCATTTGTTAGTACCCTTTTTTCTCGGGAACTGATTGTGGTATGATGTTGAAATTTATGTCGCATACTAAGATCTACGGTTTTGGCTGTGTAAATAAGTTCAGCTTTTAATCCAACGCAGTCAAAAGATACGCCCATATATGTCGCATATCTTGATAGAAACTCTCTCCTCAAAACATGTGAGGAACTCTTTAAATAAATGTCTATCCTGGTGGTTTTGCGGTAAAAGCGCCTGCTCGCAAACTGAGATGTTGCGGTATCGAATCCCTGTCGGACCACTGATTTTTCATCCTTCGTTTCAAGCTACCCTTCACCTCTCAACGATGTGAGGAGTCAGCAGAAACTGTAGGTCCCCTTTCCCCGGTTGGATAACTAACGTAGGCTAGGTAGACGCAAGCCGCCCAAGTGCCGTTGGTCACTGAGCCACACGAGATTATTATTATTACTATGATTATCGTATGTGTACATATTTAAGTATGTACGGAGTCCTCAGAGTGCGAGCCCTACTCACAACTGTCCGGTTTTCTTGAAAGTAAGGATCTGTTTTAATTGTATGCACTGCAGCGTTACGGTCAGCGATCGCGCTGGGTCCCTGCAACTATTTAGCTACCTACCGTCGCCAGAAGGAATTATTCTCTTGTGTTTACGTTAGTTCGCGTTCATTTGAAATTGCTCAGTTAATTGAAACTCCCGAAAAGTGTGAATTAAATGCACTTTTCATTTTCTGAGTGTAAAAAATGTCAAACCTGTCTAAATTCATTGGTAGGTTGGCGAAGTTTACAGAGGAAAAATCACTGCGAATGACGGGCTGGTAAAAAACTGATTAGAGCAACAAATGGTCGTGACATAGTGCGGAATGGGAAAGCATATGTAATCACGGAAAACCTTGTGCATTAATATCTTAAAAGTTGAACAGAGAGGACACTTTACGATACCCATCCAGCCATCCGCATTAAATAGTTTCAGGCAAATGCCGGGATGATATCTTTGAAAACAACACGACCTGTTTCCCTTTCCCAGTCCCAGCTTCTACTCCGTATCTAACAATCTCTTTGTCGGCCAGGTGATGGACCCAAAATTTCTGTTCTGTGCACTCAACATCCTCAATTGCTTGTTGGGTATATTCCAGTGTATGTCGTGTCCGGTAATTTTTGCCCTATACGACTCCTACTACCATGACAGTTATTCGCTGGTGTCGTAACACATATCCTGTTACCCTGTACTTAAAACATATCCGCCAGGAGGAGGTTGGTTTGCGGTTGTAAGATCATCCCTGTTGCAAGCTCCTATGCAGGTAATTATATCCGGCGGGCAAGAGGAAGTTTCGCGAAGACCGCATTCCATCTACATCTGCATGACTACTTTGCAGTTGACATTTAAGTGCTTGGCAGAGGCTTCATCGCAACGCTTTCAGGCTCTTTCTCTTCCTTTCTAACCTCGAATAGCACTTGCAAACTCCGATTTCTTTCTTTCTTTTCTTTTCTTTTTTGCGGATACTCATTTCTTCCTATGTGGGTGGGACTCTACAAAATATTTTTGATCATGAAAAGAAAATTGGTGATTGAATTTTTGTGAAGATACCACAGATTTGTTGCATTATCTGTTACGCCAGTAAAGCGCAGGCTTTGATTAGCCTTCTGCACATTTTCTTGTGGTGGTTCCAGTTTAACGTCTACGTATTTGTAATCCCTGGATATTCAGTTGAATCCACAACCTTAAAATTTGTTTGATTTATCGTGTAACCGAAAATTATTGGATTCCTTTTAGTATACATGTGGATGATCTCACTCTCATGATTTAGAGTCAATATCATGTCTAAATCTTTTTGCATTTGGTTTTGAACTTTTGATGACTTATTAGATGATAAAAGACAATATTGTCTGCAAACAGTCTAAGAGAGCTGCTCAAATTGTTTCCTAAATCGTTTATATAGATTAGGAACAACACAGGTGCTACAACACTTTCTTGGGGAAAGCCAGATATCACTCTGCTCAATGGATGTCTTTCCATCAGTTGCTACGAAATGTGATCTTTCTGACAGGAAATCATGAATCCAGTAACACAGTTGAGAAGATACTCCATACACACGCAATTTAACGAGAAGCTGATTGTGAGGAAATCTAGAAATCTTGTATCAGTTTGAGATCGCGTGTCGATAGCACTCATTGGCTCAAATGGCTCTGAGCACTATGGGACTTAACAGCTATGGTCATCAGTCCCCTAGAACTTAGAACTGCTTAAACCTAACTAACCTAAGGACATCACACAACACCCAGTCATCACGAGGCAGAGAAAATCCCTGACCCCGCCGGGAATCGAACCCGGGAACCCGGGCGCGGGAAGCGAGCACTCATTGTTTCGTGAGTATAAAGAGCTAGTTGTTTCACAATAACGATATTCTATGAATACGTGGTGACTATATATGAATAAATTGTTTTTTCGACGTGTTTCATAGTGTTCGAACATAGTATATGTTCCAGAGTCCTATTGCAAATCGACGTCAGTGTTACGGGTCTGTAATTCATCGGATTAGTCCCATTTCCTTTCTTGAGTATTCGTGTGACCTGTGCAGCTTTCCAGTCCTTGGGTACGGGCTCTTGGTGGAACGAGCGATTGTAATATGACTGCTGAATATGGAGCTATCGCACGAACGTATTCCCAAAGGGGCGTAGTTGATATACAAACTGTAGCATTTTAGAGCATAATTTTACTGGTTTTTTCCTTGTTTTGATGCATACTACCACTTCCCAAAATATGGAAAGCAAAGAGCTTGCAGTAAAAGAGATTTGTTTCACAATATTGAAAATCAAGAATATTTCATAGCTCTTAAGGTATGAGTTTTAGAGCCCATGTTTACTTGATATTTGTGCTTCTATTATAGTGTACTTTCAGCCGTGTAAGTTTGTGCCATCCTTTTTGATACACCCTGTATATTAATACTTCTGTACCTAGCTTAAATGAAAGTGCCCCACCGCGTTTTCTATCTGTATGTTCGGGGTAATTTCATGAACTGCTGTAGGGTTTTGAATACGGTTTCCACTAATAGTCAGATTGATTCACGAGGAATGTTTGTGTATACACCGTGTATCATACTTAATGGTGTAAACGCACAGAGTTGAAACTACACAATACTAGAAGCAAAAAAGTCTGAGTAAACGAACCGTTTACACGGTTACTACGACTCTGTGGTTACTAGCCATCACTGACTTTATTCTGTGTAAACGTCATCCATGTGAGGAAAAGGTAACAATGCTGTTTAACATTAAGAAAAGTTGTTACAGATTCTTTGGTAGAACTGCAATTGTTTTCATTGAACACAGAGGCAGTTACATGACTCTACTCGTAGTTCAATGAGGTGCTCAAAGTGTTTCGTGTCCTTTCAAATACATCTGGATCAATCGAAATTCTTGACAAGCATTAACAAATCTTTGCTCCAGTTCTTCAACTGTGTTAACCAGAGTGGTGCACAGTACACTTTTAATGTGGCCCCAAACACGGAAATCCACGAGGTGATACTGGAGGCCACGGTGCAAGTTCTCCTCAACCATCTTTGGTCGTATCGATACGTTGCATATCGTCTCACCACAGCAGCAAAATATGCCGGTGCTCCATCGTACAAGTGCCACGTCCCCTGGCGTTGCTCCAAGGGAACATCCTGAAGCAGTCCTGCAAGATGACGCCGCACAAACGGAAGGTAATTCCGTCCATTGAATTTTTTCGTAACATTTACGATCCCCCAGGGCGATCACCTAGTACTCTTAGAGTAGTGGCTGGTAACCACAAGGTCGTAATTATTTTGCAAACTGTTCGTCTACTGACTTGTGTTTACTGAGACTTTTTTTGGTTCTAGTATCGTGTCCTTTCAACTGTATGCGTTTATGCCACTAATTATGATACACCCTATATGATCTATTACCCATGCGCCGGATAAGTAGTCAGGCCGTAGACGATAAGTGCCACCTGTGCGAAGTCGGGGTGTGACGTTAGCAACTGTACAAAAAGTATGCGTTATGCGTAATGGGAAATTAAGTATAGGCGACATTTTATGTAGTTGACAGTTTATAAGGTATACATTCTACAACGGCTGTTTCGAGTGTAATGAGTCATCTTCAGATAACAACTGCGGACTGTTAGTACAGCAAACACTGGCTCGTCCCCCAGCTAATGTTGGCTCATCTACATGTTACAAGAGGCAGTCGGGAGATGGGGGGTCGTGTGTGCTGTGGTAACAGCCAAAGGTGAACGGTCTCTCAGTACCACATTTCACTTGTGTTTCTGAGTAACTGAGGCGCGTAACTCTACTTTTCTAGCACCTACTGTGTCTGGAGTGTGGCCGTTATATATTTGCCGATCAGGAAAGTCTGTTCCAGTGCAGCAGCAAATTATACGGCAAACGCTGCTGTTTGGGGCCATGTAAACTAACCACGATCTGCAAAAACGTACCGTGATAAGAATATTACTCACTAACAATGCCGGCCGGGGTGGCCGAGCGGTTCTAGGCGCTGCAGTCTGGAACCGCGCGACCGCTACGGTCGCAGGTTCGAATCCTGCCTCGGGCATGGATGTGTGTGATGTCCTTAGGTTAGTTAGGCTTAAGTAGTTCTAAGTTCTAGGGGACTGATGACCATAGATGTTAAGTCCCATAGTGCTCAGAGCCATTTGAACCATTCACTAACAATATCCATCTGTATCTACGTACATGCGATCCACTGTACCGTGTATGCCCGAGGGTAGATCGTACAAATCTTAGCGATTCCATTTCCTATTCCATTCGCGTACTAAGCGCCCGAAGAATATCTGTCCGTATGCCTTTGTACGCGTCCGCATTCTCTTACTTCCGTCTTCACAAAGCGAGACGCACGATGTTGGCAGAAGAATGGTCGCACATCTTGTAACGATCCTAAAAGCGCATCTCTGAATTCGTTCGGGGTCTCTTCCATGCCGACTTGATAAACTAGCGTCGTGTATGAGATTTCCTTTGCAGATGACTTACACTTTCACAGAACCCTTGCAACAAATCTGTCTTCTATTTGTCTTTCCTAATACTTAGGCTACATGATGATTCCATTGCATATCGTTTCCCAGGATTATCCCAAAGTACTTACTCAATGTGACGTGCTACACATGTTCATGACTCACGTACTGTTCTCTCTGTTATTGGTTTTGCCTTGGATCTACCCAAATTTAAATAGGGCAGCCATTCCTTACACCAACGGCAATTTTGTCCAAGTCTTTCTGATTATCATTATGGCTGTCCAGCGACGATATTTTCCATAGGCAGCAGCAACGCCAGCAAACAATCTGATGGTGCCAGAATGAAATTTTCACTCTGTAAGGCGTGTGCGCTGGTATGAAACTTCTGGGCAGGTTAAAACTGTGTGCCAGGCCGAGACTCGAACTCGGGGCCTGTACCTTTCGCGGGCAAGTGTTCTACCATCTGAGCTAGCAGGACTCACAATCCGCCCTCACAGCTGTAATTCTGCCAGACCTCATCCCCTACCTCCCAAACTTCACAGAAGCTCTCCTGAAAACCTTGCAGACTTGACTTAGCCACAGCCCGTGAAAGGCAAAGGTCACGAGTTCGATCTCGGTCCAGCATACAGTTTTAATCCGCCAGGAAGTTTCATATCAGCGCACACTCCGCTACAGAGCGAAAATTTCATCCTAGGACGTCACCCAGACTGTGGCTAAGCCAAGTCTCCGCTACACCTTTTCTTCCAGGAGTGCTAGTTCCGCAAGGTTTTCAGGAGACCTTCTGTGGAGTTTGGAAGGTTGGAGATGAGGTCTGGCGGGATTACAGCTGTGAGGGCGGGTCGTGAGTCCTGCATGGGTAGCTAAGATGGTAGAGCACTTGCTCGCGAAAGGCAAAGATCCCGAGTTGAGCTTCGGTCGAGAACGAAGTCTTAATCTGCAAGGAAGTTTCAATCTGATAGTGGTGCTGATCTCGTCTTACATATCGTTTATGCACACTGAAAGCCCTATAGGTAATTACGCTTCCAGGAACTAACAAGAAATGCACTGTAGATGAGCCGCCCGGGGTGACCGAGCGGTTCTAGGCGCTACACTCTGGTTAGTTAGGTTTAAGTAGTTCTAAGTTCTAGGGGACTGATGACCTCCGTAGTTAAGTCACATAGTGCTATTATTTGTTTTCCCAGGAACTTGTTCTTGCTTATTGAGGTCACTTCAGTGACCACCGGCTTGATAGCTTGTTTGTCCACCTTTGGAACGTAATACGGTAGGATATCTACTTGACATGGATTCAACAAGTCCTTGGTAGATTTCGAAGTACATGTGATCTGCTGGCGAAAGCACACCAGGCAGCAAAGAGGTTGCGAGAATATGGCGATAGAGGCCAAAGACTCGGGAGAAACAGGCCGCCAACGACCTCTCAGCCGCCAGTATGTTGATCGCCGCCGCGGACCGGAAGGCCAGTCAGTCAACCAGTGAGTGGACGAGTCGAGTCATCAGTCGCAGCCCAGTTGGAGTCGCAGTCGCAGTTAGCTCAGCCTCTAGCTCAGAGTGAGTCAGCACCTAGCGACCAGAGTAGTGTGAATAGCGGAACGTGTACTGCACCAGCAGTGAGGCTAACGTGAACTATTACGGAGAACTCGTACCACAACGCCCGGACTATCTTAAGTTTAGTCCTGTAGCTTCTCCTTTATATTAATAAAGAGCCCTGTTAATACATGTGTTCAGTTTGTGTTATGGATAGAGGGTACCGGCCATCAAACAACATCCTTTCCTCGCTTCCAGTGCTACAGCTCTACAGTAACAATGAGACGACACAAAATGTGACACCACATGTTTGCGGACAAGACACGTTTAATAATTTCGAGCGAGTGATCCATGAGCGCGGTGGTGGCATCCGATAGTGTCCCAGCTTCGGATAAGGCGAATTTGGTGGTAAAGACATCAACATGAGTTGACTATCAAGTTCCTCAAATTAATGTAGTACGATTCTGGACTTGTGACGCCGACAGTTATCCTACTGCAAGATGCCACTTCTGGATGCAGGATATCCGCAGTTATGTTCACGCAGTACACAGACGTCACGGTACCTTGGATTACTACCACAGATCCCACGTAAAACCCGGGTAAATATCCCCGACACCATAATACTGTCCCCACAGAATTGCGCCCACATGCATTGATGTCGGCGTACTCGGACACGGATCATTGACGTGCTGCAACCAGAAACCTGATTCGTTCGACCAGGCGACACGTTTCCATTGATTCACGATACAATTTCGATGATCGCGTGCCCACTGCAGTCGTAACTGACGATGTCGTTAGGTCAACATGGGAACACGTAGGGGAGTAGCAGGTTCAACAATGTTCACTGAATAATACGCTGAGAAACACTTATGCCGGCACGAGCATTGTGTTCTGTCATCAGGTATGCCATAGATTGCCGCCTATCCTGCTTTACGGAGTAGGGAAATCCTCGAACTCCTCGTTCTGTGAACAGGGGTGGACGTCCACCACGTTGTCGCCGACCTGTGGCTTCATCGTCCTTCAGCCACTGTCCACAGACGATCACGACAGCAGTACGCGAGCAGTCGACCAGCTTCGCTGTTTCCTAGATGCTTGTTCCCAGGCACCGAACCAAAACAATGTGCCCCTTTTGCTGTCCGTATCATTGCTAGAATGATAACCCATTCGTCTCTTCTCTGCGTATATACTCTCGTTCCCACATCACGTGCCCGCATTGCCCCAGGCGGCATTCGTTCTTGCGGTGCGCAGTGATCATAATATGTCACCTCCTCAGTGTAGCTGACAGCCGGCCGGAGTGGCCGAGCGGTTCTAGGCGCTACCGTCTGGAACCGCGCGACCGCTACGGTCGCAGGTTCGAATCCTGCCTCGGGCATGGATGTTTGTGATGTCCTTAGGTTAGTTAGATTTAAGTAGTTCTAAGTTCTAGGGGACTAATGACCTCAGTAGTTAAGTCCCATAGTGCTCAGAGCTATTTGAACCATTTTGTAGCTGACACCATAAGGCCTTTGCGTAGGCAGCGCGCTGTTTTTACGTTTACGAATGGCAATGCAGTGCATCCTAATTGACCAGTGATCTGAACAGACGTTCTACCGCAAAGCACGTATATACATTCCAGCACTTGTTATTGTCAATGGTTGAGTATAAAAAATGGTTCAAATGGCTGTATGCATTATGGGACTTAACATCTGAGATCATCAGTCCCCTAGAACTTAGAACTACTTAAACCTAGCCGGCCGGGATGGCCGAGCGGTTCTAGGCGCTACAGTCTGTAACCGCGCGACCGCTACGGTCGCAGGTTCGAATCCTGCCTCGGGTGTGGATGTGTGTGCTGTCCTTAGGTTAGCTAGGTTTAAGTAGTTCTAAGTTCTAGGGGACTGATGACCTCAGAAGTTAAGTCCCATAGTGCTCAGAGCCATTTTAACCATTTTGAACTTAAGCCTAATTAACCTAAGGACATCACACACATCCCTGCCCGAGGCAGGATTCGAACCTTCGACCGTAACAGCAGCGCGGTTCCGGACTGAAGCGCTTAGAACTGCTCGGCCACAGCGGCCGGCGGTTGAGCATCACCACATAAAAAATTCGCAGACGTAATGTAATTGATTTAGTGATGATGCACTCGAAAGTTCAGTTCTCTGTCTTAGTAAAATCGTGATGAATCGCAATCTACAAAATAGGAAATGGGGTAAGATACTCATTTGTGGTATTCCAATCAGGATGCAGAATTTAAATAACGCGGCACGTTTGTCATTTCTCGGCTGTTACCAAGAGACATTGCGGGTAGCGATAATGTTTCGCTTTGTCGTCGAACCACGTGTTGTCACCCTCAAAGTTTATTACATAGAACATGGGAGTTCTTCGGACTCATTTCGCCAGCTGAGTACAATTATCTATGGGCGATACCTACTCGATTCATTGGCAATTCGACGAGCAATATTAAAGTTTGAGAAAAGTGGTTCGGTTTCTGGTGATAACACACCAAAGCGACTTCGTACCAGCCGGTGCGCTAATAGTGTCGTCCCAATAATGTGTTACCTGACCTCGACTGACTGTCGATCACAACAGCTGAACATTTCAATTAGCACTATGCAGTGAATTCTGACTAGAATCTAAATTTACGTCCTTACTAGGATCAATTGGCGCAACAGCTACTGCCAATAATCGTTTGCAATGGCGTGAATTCACGGGTAGGTGTTGGGCAACGTAAATGTGGTTGATTTTTGGAAGGAATGTCGTCATTAGCGAAGAGGCACTCTTCCAACTGAACTGACAAATCAGTCAGATTTATGATTACGAGAATTGTCGGATAACGTTTCAAGGATCCAGTGTTTAGTGCGGATTTTGCTGGCAAATGGCATGCGTTATCGCAACGCGGTATGTCACTTTCCTCGGTCCCCAACTGGAGGTTCTTGACCTCGAAAACAAGTGCTTCTGATAAGATGACGCCACCTGAAATACCGCGCGCGAATCGCGGGCATTGTTGCAGGATAAATTTCCGGGGCACCTCATCTCACGCCATGGAGACCAGAACTGGGCAGCAAGATCTTGCGACATGACGCCGTGTGGCTGTGGGTTTATGTGAGCTCACGTGTTTAGGAGAACAAACCGAGATTGATTCCTAAGTTAAAGGATCAAATGCAACACCTCATTGCAGAAATGGAACCAGAAATATGCGAAAAGTCATTAATAAATTTGTAGAACGAGTTAAAAGTTCGTCAACAAAGTTTTGGCGGGCCTCTGTTCGATATTGTTGATCGTATGCAACCGCATTGTGTACTGACGAGCTGAAAATAACAATATTTCACCTTTTGAAATGACTGAAGTGTTTTATTCAAACATTGCGCTTACTTATTGGGATACGGTTTATTTGATGCATTGGCTCAAAAAGTGTACGTATTTGCCAGTTTTGGATATTATAAAGTAATACTGGTCGATATTATAAAGTAATAGGAAAATTAACAGCAATAGTAACCCTCGGTCGCAAAAAAGGAGTCTTTTGACCCAGGTTTCGGTACTCATTTTTTGTGACCGAGGGCTGCTATTGCTGTTATTTTTACTTCGTAACCGGTCACTCACCACGCAGTCATATTCAAAACTTTAAAATAGTAGGTTTCCAGTTGGACCATAGGGATATACTTGGTCAGAATTCGTTGCACGCTTAATCGATTTGGACCGCCTTGAGCAGACAAGATTACGTAACTGCTTTATCAGTGATCATATTCTTGCACTCTGAGAGGTCATCGGCCGTTCTAATGAATACCGGATTCGTAACTGAGTAGTTTTCGTCGATTTTGAAGAGGCATTTGCTTCAGTCACTTACACAGAGGTTTTGCAAGGTCAAGCTGAACAATACGTTGACAGAGTCTATGTATCATCTGCAGCTACATACTCTGTAATCCACCTAACCGTGTTCAGCTGAGGGTAGTATCATTAACTGGTGTGTGCCACCCTTTTTGAATGTTCTATTCGAGAATGTTGCGTGGGAAGGAGGACTCCACGTGAGCTGTGATTGCCTCGATTTTCTCGCCTCCTGCCGTATGAGGGAGCAAGTAATATGTTTCTCGACTCTACTTGGACAAACGCTCTAAAAGTTTCTCTCTGTGATGCACAGCGCCTTCCTTGCAGCGTCTGCCACTGATGTTTTGTTGAGCATTTCCTTAACGGTCTCGAGCTTCCTAATTGATCCCGTGAAGAAAGGTGCTGCTTTTCGCTGTATCTTCTCTGTCTTTTCTATAAAACGTCCGTGCGAGGTATCAGGGCTGACGAGTCATACTGAGCAGTTGGCCATACGTAAGAGACCGCTTTCTTGGATGACTTTCAATTCCTTAAGGTAATTTCAGTGAATCTCACTCTTGTATTTACTAGTTTTATGTGCTTATTACGCTTTATGTCAGTCCGGAGAATTCTTATATCACATCCCCAGTCTCTGTTCGCAGCGGCGAACGGACGATAGATCTGCCCATAGAAAGAGGTGTAAAACTAGTACGCTGTATCTCCTCTAAGCCGTTGTCCACTGTCTTGGAAATGGCATTGCCGAAAGTGAACTAGATAGAGGACATAGTCAGTGGAACAAGAAGTAATAAAAGGAGATTTTCATATGATGCTGTGGGTTAAAGACATTGGGAAAACTCCATTCCTCAGATAGTAATGGTGCCCGCCCCCCTCCCCCCTCGTGACTTAAGATAGCTGAACTCAGCTTATACAGTTTAGAAACTAAGATTATGCCCTAAAAATGGAATACAGCACTAAATGTTTATATTGACATAATGTGCCTGGAAAATGCCAGCGACTACGATTGTTTGTCAGCTCGTAAATAAGACTTGTAAATGTCGGGCGCAGTTAACTGGATGATAGCTTTTCCTGAAACACCGGTATGCATTTAGAGCGGAGATGCCACTAAAACTGAAGACAACGGTTTACGACCATTCCGTTTTAACGGTGCAGGTCACCGTCTTGGTGCCCAAATTTAAGTTTTCTGTAGTTTCCTTACGCCACTTTACTTGAATATTGGATGGTTTCTTCTAATAACAAATTGTCAGCCCATCTCTTTGCAATGAGAGCTATCGTTCCCGTCCTCATGGCGGCGTCGGTATATTAAAGTTTGAACTTCTTTCTTTTTTTATGGCACGCCACATTTAACATGCCGTATACAACATGCTGCGTGCTTTTGTGATTTATGTGCACTGTGTATTGTCTATTTCGAATGCTGTCGATTTGTGACTCACTCCGGAAATAATGCTTATGTGGGGACAGTCACGGCAGATCACATCTCTTTTCGTCACCACCTGCTTCCTCAGTCCAAGCGTCTCTGCCCTTTAAAAGATAAGAATGGTACATTAGGTATGAACTCGACGGATGCTCTGTTAACACCGTTCTGCGATTAGAGACTGCGTCGCGCACTGGAGCTTGTTTATGGATTCTGAGCACTAGAGATAAGAGAATTCGGTTGACACAAGAGATGCGCGAGATTTTGTGTGCGAGAGCGGCTCTGCCTATCAGTTTCTCGTATAAGAGCCACGACATCCAGTGACGAAGATTTCGTTACGGTGTTGGAAAGGAACATCATGTTTCAGGAAGTTGTTGTGTAATCACAGCTTCCATTGCGTCGCTGCCACATCTGTCGCCGCCATATTGGATTCGCCATCTTGAATAAATTTGGCAAGAATGCAACGTGGGGTGGTGGCGGGTTTGCCCTACTGCTTTTGGGAAATCAATAATCAGTGTAGCTTTCCACGATGTAAAATAATCACTTCCAAGAATGTACAAAGAAATCAGTATTGCACACTAGGGACAAACCGAATGAAGCAACGCTGTTTTTGAACAAACTTGCCTTGTATTCGGGAGGATGGAAGGCCCCTTCTGGTTCTAGCCATTCTGATTTAGGTTTTCCGTGGTTTCCGTATAAGTTACTAACTGCAGGCAAACGCCAGGGTGGTTCATGCTATAAGACTGCGGCCGACTGCCTTTTCCCATCCGTGTCAAACCAAACATCTGTGTAAATGTCTGTATATATGGATTACATTTTTACCCTTAAACTGTAATAACACTACATGCCGAATACTGCTGTAAGAGCAATCCAGGGGTGCCCAAAGTAACTACTACTATTTCATGTAGTTTGTTTAATATTGCTCTGACAACCTCGCGCTGACTAAACAAACCCGTGCAGCTATTCTCTGAAGCTTTACAAGTGTTTAGACTGAGGTAGCTATATTTGCACGAGGAAAAGGATGTCAGCTCCCTGCGCACTACTGTGTACAGTCTCGGACGGCTACAGGCTTTACTTGCCAGCTCATTTGTGTATACACATCGTGGACGACGGCGGTCAAGTCACACTGTCTTGGAGTACGTCGGACGATGCCTTCGATTCTGACGAATCAGGTTACCATTGTGGCAGTTCTGAACCGCATTTGTAGTCTTCAAAACGGCAGGAGCATAGCAGAGAGGAGCTGTCTGAGTAAATAATGACCGCAGGCCAAACGTGAAGAAATGAGTGTATTTTCATACACTAAAGATCCAAAGAAACTGGTACATGTGCCTAATATCTTGTAGGGGCCCCGCGAGCACTCAGAAGTGCCGCAACACGAAGAAGGATGGACGCGACTAATGACTGAAGTAGTGCTGGAGGGAATTGAACCATGAATCATGCAGGGCTGACCATAAATCCGTAAGAGTACGAAGCGGTGGAGATCTCTTCTGAGCAGCTCGTTGCAAGGCATCCCAGAAATACCCAGCAATGTTGATGTTCGAGGAGTTTGGTGGCCAACGGAACTGTTTAAACTGAGAAGAGTTTTCCTGGAGCCACTCGGCAGCAGTTCTGGACGTGTGGGGTGTCGAATGGTCCTGCTGGAATTGCCCAAGTCCGTCGGAATGCACATTGGGCATGAGTGGATGCAAGTGATAAGACAGAATGCTTATGTATGTATCGACTGTCATAGTCGTATCTAGACGTATCAGGGGTCCGATATCACTCCAACTGCACACGCTCGACACCATTACAGAGCCTCTACCGGCTTGAACAGTCCCCTGCTGACACGCAGCGTCCGTGGATTCATGAGATTGTCTCCATACCCGTACACGTCCATCCGCTCGATACAATTTGAAACGAGACTCGTCCGACCAGGCATCATGTTTCCAGTCAACAGCAGCTCACTGTCGGCGTTGACGGACCAATGCGGGGCGTAAAATTTTGTGTCGCGCAGTCATCAAGCGTACACGAGTGTGTCTTCGGCTCCGCAGGCCTATGTCGATTAAGTTTCATTGAATGGTTCGCACGCTGACACTTGTTGACGGCCCAGCATTGAGATCTGCAGCAATCCGCGGAAAGGTTGCACTTCTGTCACGTTGAACGGTTCTTTTCAGTCGTCGCTGGCCCTGTTCTTGCAGGATCTCGTTCCGGCCACATCGATGTCGGAGATTTGATGTTTTACCGGATTCCTGATTTTCACGGTACACTCGTGAAATGGTCGTGAGGGAAAATCCCCACTTCATCGTTACCTCGGAGATGCTGTGTCCCATCGCTCGTGCGCCATCTATACCACTACCTTCAAATCTTGACAGCCTGCCATTGTCAGCAGCAGTAACCGATCTAACAACTACGCCAGACACTTATTGTTTTAGATAGGAGTTGCCGATCGTAGCGCCGTATTCTGCCTGTTTAAATATCTCTGTATTTTAATACGCATGCCTATGCCAGTTTCTTTAGCGCTTCAGTGTACATTCTTGAGGGAACTTCAATTTTAAAGAAACATTTTTGCTCTAAAAGTGCTGGACGCTGGAGAACAACGTTTTACCATCGACAGTTTTCGCTACACAAATCAGGCGTGAACGGTGTTGAGCTGTCAGAGATTCGGTTTCCCCGGTGGCACACGCTCCATCCAGTACTTTAAGGAGGATGTTTATAGCGTCATGGTAAATGAATCTGTTGTATGTACGTGATGTTCAGTGGGAGTTCTGTATTGTACTGCACCTTATGGTTACTGTAATGGGGGGGAATGGCTGGAACAGAAAATCTTTACACGAGCGAGGTGACATGTGGGTCACAGTGCCAGAGATAAGCGAGCGTCACAACAAAGCCGGCCTTAGCACACTCTCGAGGTTATCAGCACTAGTCACTTTTCGTTATTTATTTCGTGGTTTGTTGTGTTTTTCAGATATGGGTTCTCCTAATGACCTAAATCACTTGCCGCTCACTGCAAGTCAGCGAAGGACGTCTTCAGTACTAGATAACGACAGTGCCTCTAAAAGTAGGCGTGGCTATTGACTGAAAAAAATGGGGAGCTGTATATTTACCTATTATAGGTGTTTTGCCTACTTCTTAACTGTGAATAGCCGGCCGCCGTGGTCTAGCAGTTCTAGGCGCTCAGTCAGGAATCGCGCGACTGCTACGGTCGCAGGTTCGAATCCTGCTTCGGGCATGGATGTGTGTGATGTCCTTAGGTTAGTTAGGTTGAAGTAGTTCTAAGCTCTAGGGGACTCATGACCACAGATGTTAAGTCCCATAGTGCTCAGAGCCATTTGAACCATTTGAACTGTGAATATACTACAAACGTATGTGACTTGTTAGACAATCTTTCTACGGAAGGTTTAGAGGAGACAGCACTCCAGACAGAGTAGTTGAGACCTACGTGTTCTTGGCGATATATGGATGACACACTTATAATCTGGCCCCCACGGCGCCGCATCACTGGATTCATTTTTAAAACGTTTAAATTCTCTTCATTCGTACACCAAGTTTACGATGGATATGGAGATAAACGGCGAACTACCGTTCCTGAATGTTTTGGTGCAGAGAAAAGGAAATGACATGTTGGGTGAGGCAGTGTACCGTAAACATACACTCACGGAATTACACCAACAGGCCACCAGGTGTCAACATTCTGCATAACGAAGTGGCGTGCTTACGACGTTGGCCCACAGATGACGAGCCATATCGGATTCAGAAAGCTTATCTGATGAACTACGCCACATCCGTACCGTATGATTAGAGAGTGGATATTCTGAACGGGAGATTCGCTGTTCCTTACGCCCGGTGCATGCTAGACAAAGTGAGGAGCTGGAAGAAAGTAGAGAACAAGGAGGAATGATCATCCTGCCATACTTCGGTGGTATTTCTTAGAAAGTAGGATAATATTGGAGAAACGTAAAGTTAAATGCGCCTTTCTTCCGCCACCGGAACTCAGGGTTCTTTTATGCTCGGTGAAAAATGATTTTGTTTTAAGAAGGCCTAATGTCTATAAGATTCCCTATAGCTGCGGGACGTCATACGTTAGACGAACTTGTCGCTCCTTTGAGGACAGATGCGTCGAACATCGACGACACACACGTCTGGACCAGCCAGAGAAATGTGCAGGGGCCAGCTTTGCTTCAGTACAGGGTACAGTATCGAATACGAAAACACCAAAATTCTCTCGTCGACGTCTCCGTGCTGGAACAGCGTTATTAAAGAAGCAGCGGAAACTCGCAGCGCGACTAATTTGCTGAACGAGGACACAGGATACTAACTGGGCACGGCTTAGGATCCAGCTCTGGTAATGTTAAAGTCAAAGCGGCCACAGAGAAGAACTGCTGGTCGTATAAGGGATGATGCTGCGGTGGCGACATAGATATTCGGCAGACAACGACGAGAACGAGGGCACACGCCAGCGCGGACACATATTGAGGTTGTTCGAAAAAATCCGAAACATTCGTAATTTCGCGGCAATATTATGTTGGAGCGAAATGCGGTTGCCATTCCTGCACACTCCTATGTTTAATGTGTAACTGCTGGAAGTTTCATTGTTGTATGTCCGTTAGTTATTGTCCAGTGCAGTATTGAGTAGAACGTTGTGTCGCACGGTTTGTGTATTTCGAGCAGGCATAGTCAGAGGAGGTCAACGGCCTTTCCGCAGTGGTAACACGGTTCCCTTCAGATCACCGAACTTAAGCGCTGTTGCGCTGGGCTAGCACTTCAATGTGTGACCATCCTGTCCTTCGAGCGCTCTTGGTAAGCTGGGTGCGCACAGCCCTTGTGAGGCAAACTGAGGAGGTACTTGACTGAGAAGTAACGGCTCCGTTCTCGCAAACAGACATACGGCCGGGAGAGCGGTGTGCTGACCACATGTCCCTCCATATCCGCATCCAGTGACGCCTGCGGACTGAGGATTACACGGCGGTCGGTACCGTTTGGCCTTCATGGCGTGTTCGGGCGGAGTTTAGTCTCTTAGAGTTAGAGGATCAACGCTTCTGCATTGAATTTTGCTTGAAACTGAAGAGACCCTTTACAGACAAACATCAAACGATGCAGAAAGCCTACAGCTATGAGTGCTTAAGCCGACGAATGGTTCAGACAGTTTAAAAATGGCCGGACGGAAGTTAAAGATGACCCTCGTTCAGAACGCTCTTCGACTTCTACCGAGTACGCTCATGTCAGGAACGTCAACGAAATTGTGCGTGCCAATCGAAGACTGACTGTCGGAGAGATTGCAGAAGAATGTAACATTTCAGTCGGATCATGTCGTAAAATCCTGACACAGCGTATTGGAATGCATCGCGCTGCCAAGTTCGTCCCACGGCTCATGAGTCAAGACCAGGAAAACCTTCGCCTCGCATTTAGTGAAGAGCTTTGGGATCGCGCAAATGGAAACGAGATGTTTCTTAAGAGAATCATAAATGGAAATGAGACGAAGTCTACAGTTATTATGTTGAGATCAAGGTTCAGTCTTCACAATGGGTCGGGAAAGATTTTCCAAAACAAAAAAAGAAGCTCGTCAGGTCACGTCAAATGTGAAAGCCATGCTGATAGTTTTCTTTGACTGTAAAGTACTGGTTCATCATGAGTTCGTGTCACAGCGAAAAATTGTTAATCGTTGGTACTATCGGGACGTGTTGCGACGGCTGCGAGAAAATATGAGAAGGTAACGGCATGAAATGGTGGCGAGACAATTCAAGGCTCTTGCATCATGATAACGCACCCGCACATTCACCCCTGTTTGTCCGTTACTATTGCACAAAAAACGAAATCGATGTGCTGTCTTATCCTCCGTACTCTCCAGACCTGGCCTCTGCGGACTCTTTTTTTATTTCGAAAGTTGAAAACCACCTTGAAAGGACGAAGATTTGCAACGATAGATAAGAGAAAATTCAAATTCGCAGACGGCGCTTCGCGCAATCCACCAGGAGGCATACCAAGACTGCTTCCGGAAGTGGAAAGGGGGTTGGGAGCGGTGTTTCAGTTATGGAGGAGAGTGTTTCGAAGGAGACCATGCACAATAAGTAAGAGGTGAGCGTAGAAAAAATTTGTGGACAAGGTTGCGAAATTTTTTGAACAGACGTCAAACACCGGCGGAGAGGCTCCCGACAGAGGGTGGAGGGGCTGCCGACGGCAGCGCACAGTGTACGTTCACCGTACGACATATGGCGAAGCTGTCTGTCTTGCTACCCTTCTGCATATCTGCGCTATCGGTCACGGAAGTCTGGCGCGTTCACGCCTGCCAGTTTCTTCTCAGACTGTCATAAATAGGAGGCTTCGGTAACAGACTGAGCTCACTCTAATATACGCAGTTAGTAACCACTACAAAACAGGTGCTTGACGTGGAGCCGAGGCGCCCCAAGGTGGGCCAGGACGAGAGAAATACCCGAGCTGACTGGAGAAAAATACGTCGCTGAGAAGATAAAAGACCAGGCAACTCGTCTCTTTCACAAATAGACGAGTATTGGGGAAATGTACGACAACTTGCGAATGTAGGCCAGGCTATGCCGCGACATTGGCACAAATACAATCCATTACTGCACCCCCACAGGACCATCAAAGATGACAGATGTGTGACCACACGACAGCTTGCTGAAATGACTCGTCTGTCATTTCAGCAAGCTGTCGTGTCGTCACACATCTGTCATTTTGGATAATTTGATCAATGGTCTCCCTATTCACATCGCTCACTGCCGTCGATGGTCTACCGCATCGTGGATTATCCAGTATAGAAGAACCACCTTCTTCTCTGCAACCACCTCTGGATACTGCTGCGATCCACTGTGTCCTCCCCATAAACAGGGAGCAACTTCCTGTGAATCGATGTGACAGAGTCATCGCCGGTCTTGAAGAGGAACTCCCATCACCGACCGTTGTCGCAACCTGACATCTACTTCACGGTCCCGTGTGGCTCACCTGTAAATGAAAGAAAATACTTTTACACACCAACTTATAGCTGAATGTTCCAAGTATGTTCACAAAACATATTTCATTCTCCTCGTGCAAAAAATAATAAAATTAGAGACGACTGTGCAAAACTTTTTGAACGCCCTTTGTACCTAACCATCACCCTCAAAAGACTCAGGGACCCAAAGAGATCCCAACTCCTTTTGCAAGCGAATACACAATAAAGCTAAACTATGTCGCATATCTTGCCATCCCAGAAGAAAAAATCGCCAAAGGTGATCACCCTTTGGGCACAACATAAAAACAGCCAGAGCAGTGTGTTTGCCGCACCTGAAGACGTCGGTCAATTGCGCCGACAACATATTGTGGAAATTTCACGACATCAGCCGTCTCGCCCGGGAACAATATTTACAATATACTGCTAGTCTATCCACGATCCCTGATTCTCTCGACCGTTATATACGATGTAGTTTGTGCGGTTTGAACTAAAGCCGCTACCCGTGGCAGTGACTCCTCTTGCTTGTTGTCGCTGTACGGATGGTATGGCTACTGCAACCGTGTGCACTACTGTAGACTTTGATGTTCTCTCATATGCGTCAACACCACCTTCACATTTAAAACGTGCACAGGAATCCATTGGTGCTAGAATATTTTAATAATAATGAGGTAGCTGGCAGTTAAACCGGAAAGCAAGGTGAACACCTTGCTGCAGTCTTGCAGAGCGAAGATCTACCGCGCTCCCAGTTCTGTCTCCTTCCCGTGCAGAAGCCCGAGTTTTTTACAGATTTGTTAACTAGCTAAGGGGTAAGTTTTTATGGTGGATCCGTCATTTGTCAAGAGAAATATTAAGCAAATTGGTCAGTGTCAATTAATGCAGAGAAGAATAAAAGAAGAATTTTTACTAGTTGGTCCTCGTCATTTAGTTCTGCGTCCTCCATTTGCCCACGTTTGTGTCACAGGCCGACTGTGACGTGACAGTGTGACGATCTCACGCCAGCGCCCTGTTTGTAGGAGGGCTGTTGGGAAAGTAACGTCCCATAGGACGCGATATGGAAACCACAGCGAAAATGCTATGAAGCGTAACACAATATGTTGGGCAGTGTCTCTAGTGTGTCAGTCGATCGTGTCACATCACTTTTTTTTCAGATCTGAGCGCACAGTGAACCCCTAAAGTCGATTTTGGCAGTGGTTACCATTTCGCGAGCGATCGGACCTCACTTTCCGAATAGCCGTCGTAGCAGTCATGATAGAGTGTCCCCTGTTGGCTGCGGATGCTTCTCTCATCGGTAGACAGCGTCGCAACTCCGCTGCAGCCCACTGACGGCTCCAGCAGTGGACTCAGTGAGAGGTTAACGGTGTCTCACGCGGCGAGTGTGCTACCAGGTCCCAGCGTCCAAGTGGGACGGGGTAGCAACAGCGTTCATCTTATTGGATCGTAAGGAAGAAAGTTGGTTCAGCTGCAGCGTTGCGGATACTCCGTGCACTTTACCACTGCACCAAGACCTCCACAAAACGAGTATGTGGATCACTTCACACAAAAAAAAAAAAAAAAAAAACCATCGATCAACGAAAGGACATAGTTACCCCCGACTTCAGTGCACTCGATATCATGACTGAAGTTGAAGTAAGGGTCCGCAACTCGTGGTCTAGTGGCTAGCGTTGCAGCCTCCAGATCACGGGGTCCCGGGTTCGATTCTCGGCCGGGTTGGGGATTTTCTCTGCCCGGGGACTGGATGTTTGTGTTGTCTTCATCATTTCATCGTCATCGTCATGCGTGAAAGTGGCTGGATTGGATTGTGTAAAAATTGGACTGTGTAAAAATTGGGATTTTTTGCGGGCACTGATGACTGCACAGTTGAGCGCCCCACAAACCAATCATCATCATCATCATCATCATCATCATCATCATCATCATCATCATTGAAGCAAGGCCGTCTAATGCGCTGACCGTAGACCTGGAAGAGAGCGAGACCGCCGGCCGCTGTGACCGAGCGGTTCTAAGCGCTTCAGTCCGGAACCATACGGCTGCTACGGCCGCAGGTTCGATTCCTGTCTCGGGCATGGATGTGTGTGATGTCCTTAGGTTAGTTAGGTTTAAGTAGTTCTAAGTCTAGGGGACTGCTGACCTCAGATGTTAAGCCCCATAGTGCTTAGAGCCATTTGAACCATTTGAGAACGATAACACACATTGGCTGCCAGTACTATAACAAGCAACCATCTCTCATCTGCCATCTAGAAGGTCGCGGTTTACGGACTGGAAATGCGCAGACTATTTCTAACGTCATCGGTAAGAATAATTGTGCTTCTACGACGGAAGCTTCCTCAGTCGCCTCTGCAGGATAGACCTCAGACGCTACCCAACTTCGGCACCAGAGCGTGGTCTCTCACTGTGATCGATATTTCGGCAGCCTGAGTAGCTTAGTGCAGGAGACTAAGCATCTCGAAGTACCAGTTTCCGACTAGTATCACACCTGGCTTCGGGTCAGAAAAAGCAACAACTTAGACTGTCACCTCGAGGCGTTTAAGGGATTTGAAACACCCCCGTTATGTCCTTTATTGAGTTTTGTATGATTTACCGAAGCCGCCAAACAGTTAATTATTATGATTATATGACCGTGTGCTTAATGGATGAAAAGCCATCGGTTTTTCTGTTATGGTTTCGGGGGTATTTCAACCGAGTGCTGCTGTTCTGAGACGGAATAGTTAATGATTGAAAATTTGTCTATTATTTAAGACCACAAAGGTTGCGATATACAAACTGATATGTATTCTCTATTATACCACAAAAATTCTAAGGCAGTTGCTACCTTCGCCTTACACGTTTAATTACGGTTATATCTTTTATTGGCTGCTGATTTTAAGTACTTCGTCACACTCAGTGATGATGGTTAACATTCACAACAATGTTCACTGCAATCCATGGTTGTTGCTGGCCGACGCGATTGACGCGAAACACGTAATTCGGCACTTGCCACTTTTGGTTTTATATCACTCGCGAATCGGTATCGACGAGGGTCAACCCCACGACGATAAGGGGACGCGCTCATTTGTCACACTCCGGTGAATTTACAATTTACTCCTCACTCGGCACATCCACCATTGACACCGTACTCAGCTCGACCACCATTCTTGCCCGTCTTCCCAGTACTGCTGCTCACTCGACACTCATCTCACTGCCTCCTGCAGCGCTCGACAATCGACTCCTGTCTGCTATCGACTTCGGCATCGAATACTATGATCTTGGGATCACGGATCCCTTACAGATTGAAGGTTGGACATGCACTTATGAGCGAAAAATTTACTATCACCCGCTTAATGGCGTTGGTTCACCTCTCTTAGTTCCTCAGGTAAGTGGCAGTAGATGTCCAGGGTCAAGTAACGCAGTTCGCGTAAATTACGGGCCGCTGGTTTGTGGGTGCGGAGCCGGCTTCCCGTACCATCGCAGAGAGCTCCTTAAGATTCAGGTCAGACGGACGTGATGGCCGGAGAGAGTTCGCCACCATGCTCCTCAGACCGCTGTCGCACGATTCTGGCCTTGTGACGTAGGCAGTTATCTTGCTGGAAGATGCCATCGCGGTGGGGAAGACAACAAGCATGAAGGTGGTCCGCAGTATTAATTTTCATGTAGTCCACACTGTATAGCCTGCATGGTGCGTTGTATTAGTAAGATAGATCCCATAAAGCCTAGGTTAATGTACCCCACAGCGTAATACAGCCCACAACTGCCTACGTCCATAGCGGGTGCACATTTCGTGCAATCGTACGCCTGAATGACGGCGTATCCTGGCACGTCCGTCGACCTAGCGTAGCAGGAAACGTGATTCATCCGACCGAGAGACACGTTTGCATTTATCCACGGCCCCGTCTCGATGATATCGTAGTTACTGGAATAGTAATTGAAGATGTTGTAGGGCTCACCGTTCGTATGTGCTCCGCTTAATTTGCTTCCCTTACAACCCCATCAACAAAAGCAAAACGAGGATAACGGAATGTAGTCGAATTAAGTCGGGTGATGCTGAGGGAATTAGATTAGGAAATGAGACACTTAAAGTAGTAAAGGAGCTTTGCTATTTGGGGAGCAAAATAACTAATGATGGTCGAAGTAGATAGGATATAAAATGTAGGCTGGCAATGGCAAGGAAAGCGTTTCTGAAGAAGAGAAATTTGTTAACATCGAGTATAGATTTAAATGTCAGGAAGTCGTTTCTGAAAGTATTTGTATGGTGTGTAGCAATGTATGGAAGTGAAACGTGGACGATAAATAGTTTAGACAAGAAGAGAATAGAAGCTTTCAAAATGTGGTGCTACAGAAGAATGTTGAAGATTAGATGGGTTGATCACATAACTAATGAGGAGGTATTGAATAGGAGAGAAGAGAAATTTGTGGCACAACTTGACCAGAAGAAGGGATCGGTTGGTAGGGTATATTCTGAGGCATCAAGGGATCACCAATTTAGTATTGGAGGGCAGCGTGGAGGGTAAAAATCGTAGAGGGAGACCAAGAGATGAATACACTAAACAGATTCAGAAGGATGTAAGCTGCAGTAGGTACTGGGAGATGAAGAAGCTTGCACAGGATAGAGTAGCATGGAGAGCTGCATCAAACCAGTCTCAGGACTGAAGACCACAACAACAACAACAACAACAACCACCCCATGTGCCTACACTGCCACCAGGCAGCATTTAGTCTCGCGGTGGACATTGGTCACAGTGTTTTGGATCATCAGAGTGCAATCAGGAGTCTGTTCGTACGAAAAAGTTCTGCAGCGTGCCACACAGTGACTGGCGGCCGGCCGCTGTGGTCGAGCGGTTCTAAGCGTTTCAGTCCGGAACCACGCTGTTGCTACGGTCGCAGGTTTGAATCTTGCCTCGGGCATGGATGTGTGTGATGTCCTTAGGTTAGTTAGATTTAAGTAGTTCTAAGTTCTAGGGAACTGATGACCTCACCATAGTGCTTAGAGACATTTGAACCATTTGAATAGTGACTGACGGGTAATAGCGCCGTATTTACGTATTGCTTAATCTTTTGTCTTTTAGAAACCATTCATAAGAAGAAGGAAATGTCGCAATTTTACTTCAGGAGAAATTAGTGTATTTGTACTATTCTTTGTTCTCCATAGTAATTTAAAAGAAATTTGTTTACTGATTTTGCCATGATGCATTTTTACGATATGTTATCTACTATGTGCTCTACATGTAGCTACACAAATTTGTTTCACTCATATCACATAGTAGGGTGCGAGTCACGGGAAGGCACTGGATGTGATGTCGGTCATTGGCTGGAGAACTCTATGCATGCATCTGTTTTCGTAGAGCACTGCCAGCAATGGGTCCCTGTGCCTGACGTACAAATCGGCGACGATCTGACTGGCAGTACACCGTCGATAGTCCCGTGTCACGACCTCTACCAGATTCATTCACTTGTGTTGGTCTTCCTGTGCGGCGGTTTTTGCCTATAGAAATGTTGTCTTTTAGTATTGAAGATCCAATCGAGACACTGTTGACGTTGGGAACCCGAATTCTTGGGTAATCTCCGATATGGTGTGACCCTCGATTATCATCGCATGTTCAAAGTCTGTTTACTCACTATGTGTTCCGACTTGCACCGTACGCCGCGGCTTTCGGGCGTCGTACACGGTGCATCTACATCTACATCTGCATCTACATCTACATGATTATTCTGCAATTCACATTTAAGTGCTTGGCAGAGGGTTCATCGAACCACAATCATACTATCTCTCTACCATTCCACTCCCGAACAACGTGCGGGAAAAACGAACACCTAAACCTTTCTGTTCGAGCTCTGATTTCTCTTATTTTATTTTGATGATCATTCCTACCTACGTAATTTGGGCTCAACAAAATATTTTCGTATTCGGAAGAGAAAGTTGGTGACTGAAATTTCGTAAATAGTTCTCGCCGCGACGAAAAACGTCTGTGCTTTAATGACTTCCATCCCAACTCGCGTACCATATCTGCCACACTCTCTCCCCTATTACGTGATAATATAAAACGAGCTGCCCTTTTTTGCACCCTTTCGATGTCCTCCGTCAATCCCACCTGGTAAGGGTCCCACACCGCGCAGCAATATTCTAACAGAGGACGAACGAGTGTAGTGTAAGCTGTCTCTTTAGTGGACTTGTTGCATCTTCTAAGTGTCCTGCCAATGAAACGCAACCTTTGGCTCGCCTTTCCCACAATATTATCTCTGTGGTCTTTCCAATTGAAGTTGTTCGTAATTTTAACACCCAAGTACTTAGTTGAATTGACAGCCTTGAGAATTGTACTATTTATCGAGTAATCGAATTCCAACGGATTTCTTTTCGAACTCATCTGGATCACCTCACACTTTTCGTTATTTAGCGTCAACTGCCACCTACCACACCATACAGCAATCTTTTCTAAATCGCTTTGCAACTGATACTGGTCTTCGGATGACCTTACTAGACGGTAAATTACAGCATCATATGCGAACAACCTAAGAGAACTGCTCAGATTGTCACCCAGGTCATTTATATAGATCAGGAAGAGCAGAGGTCCCAGGACGCTTCCCTGGGGAACACCTGATATCACTTCAGTTTTACTCGATGATTTGCCGTCTATTACTACGAACTGCGACTTTCCTGAATGGAAATCACGAATCCAGTCGCACAACTGAGACGATACCCCATAGGCCCGCAGCTTGATTAGAAGTCGCTTGTGAGGAACAGTGTCAAAAGCTTTCCGGAAATCTACAAATACGGAATCTACTTGAGATCCCCTGTCGATAGCGGCCATTACTTCGTGCGAATAAAGAGCTAGCTGCGCTGCACAAGAACGATGTTTTCTGAAGCCATGCCGATTACGTATCAATAGATCGTTCCCTTCGAGGTGATTCATAATGTTTGAATACGATATATGCTCCAAAACCCTACTGCAAACCGACGTCAATGATATAGGTCTGTAGTTCGATGGATTACTCCTACTACCCTTCTTAAACACTGGTGCGACCTGCGCAATTTTCCAATCTGTAGGTACAGATCTATCGGTGAGCGAGCGGTTGTATACAATTGCTAAGTAGGGAGCTATTGTATCAGCGTAATCTGAAAGGAACCTAATCGGTATATAATCTGGACCTGAAGACTTGCCCGTATCAAGCGATTTGAGTTGCTTCGGAACCCCTAAGGTATCTACTTCTAAGAAACTCATGCTAGCAGCTGTTCGTGTTTCAAATTCTGGAATACTCCATTCGTCTTCCCTGGTGAAGGAATTTCGGAAAACTGCATCTTGAAATGGGACAGCCCTTCCCGTGACTGTCGGCCTCTCAGTTTCGTGCGTGTGTACGTCACACTTTACGAGCAGAGTGTAGCCTACAGGACGCGCTGTGGTCTCTGTCCACAGGAGAGGAGGGAGTGCCGCGCCATGCTGCTGGTGGCTGGACCTCGCCGCCGCCGCTTCCTGTGATGACCGCCGCGACCACTAGCAGGTAGGCAACCCGCACAACGGCCGACGAAAAGCGTGGGGCTTACTTGCCTGTCTGTCTGTCTGTCTGTCTGCCTGCCTGCCGCTTCCCCAAGCCGTGTCGTCCGATCTGGTCAAAGTTCGACGGTCACAGGTGAGTCCACCATTGTTTGGTGCACAATAACTCCGAACTTTATGAATTCCGACACTATCATCATCATCATCATCATCATCATCATCATAATCATCATTTAACAGTTCCAGTTTTCCAGGTACTGGTAATGAGCCACTTCCACTTTTGAATCCATTTTGACTATTTTTCGAACGTGACTGTCTCAAGAAATATGTAAAGGTATATGTATATATAAATTAACGCTACCAGTCACAAACTTTGTTAACTATTGTATTATTTATTATTTTGCTATATGTTTCGAGGGAATACCTCATCTTCAGGCTAAATGGCATTACGCAAACAATTTTACGATAAGATTACACTGTCGTTACGTTTCCACTTTGTCGTGTCCAAATACACCTGTTCACGGAGTACATCATCCACTGTCCATCCTCTGGTCACTAGATCAGTCTTAATTACGTCCATCCATCGGGTTCGAGGTCTTCCTTGAGGTCTTTTCACATACGCCCGTGTTTCCAAATTTATTTTGGCTGTTCTAGTTGGCTCTATTCTCATCACATGCCCGTACCATCGTAGATGCGCCAATTCGATGTAATAGGGATGTCTTTATTCCGGCTTCTTTCCTCACTTCCTCATTCCTTAACTTGTCCATCTTAGTCTTCAGGATGGTGGATCTAAGAAATTTCATCACTGATGCTTGCAGCCTTGATGATTCTCTTTTTGTGAGGGTACATGTTTCAATACCATAGGTCAATATTGGTATGAAATAGCTATTAAACATCATCAGTTTGGACGGTTTTGCAATCAAGTCATCCCACAAAAGTAGCAAGTTAAAATTGTGTGCCGGACCGAGTCTCGAACTCGGGACCTTTGCTTTTCGCGGGCAAGTGCTCTACCAACTGAGCTACCCAAGCACGACTCACGCCCCGTCCTCACAGCTTTACATCTGCCAGTACCTCGTCTCCTACCTTCCAAACTATACAGAAGCTTTCCTGCGAACCTTGCACAACTACCACTCAAGAAAGACAAGTGCTTGGGTAGCTCAGTTGGCAGAGCACTTTCCCGCGTGTGGCAAAGGTCTCGAGTTCGAGTCTCGGTCCGGCACACAGTTTTAATCTGCCAGGAAGTTTCGTATCAGCGCACACTGCAGACTGAAAATCTCATTCTGAAAAGTGATCTTACTTGTTGGTAGAATTCAAATCCTTTGTCCACTCTGTTGGTGATTGCATTTCTGACCAAATGATCACTGGAGATTACGCTTCCAACGAAAGGAAAACTGTCCACATACTCCAGTTGGCGGTCTCCTAGTTTTACACTTGCTGGTTGTCTATCTCTGTTGACTACCATCACCACTGTCTTGGTCTTGCTGATGTTGAGGTTATATTTCTGGAACTGAGATTTCCATTCATCGAGTCTGATCTGTACTTCCTCTTAAGTTTCACCCCATATCATGATGTCATAAGCAAAGGCAAACGCATTCAGTTAACCTGACTTCTCCTTGACGTTCTTCATTATAATATCCATAACAGTGATGAACAGTAGTGGGGATAGTGCACTTCCTTGCTGAACTCCATTCTTGGTCTTTGTACATCATCTAAATCCCGACACTGTCATGATGCTTCCAATTGTAGCATCGCGTGTCTTTGGTCATGAGAGTTTATTATTTTTTTATAACCAGTTTGTCAGTAGTGACCAGCTTCAGGTCAGTCCACAACTAACAGAAAGAATGTGTGGCAAGTGAAAGCAGTTCGCCAAGACTGAAAATTATCGTCAATATAACCTGCATATCATGAGAAAACACTGTGATAATGAGAAGCACAATAATGTCTTCATCAGACAATTAGAATGGTGAAAAAACATGATATAATTATTGCCAATACTGTCCTCTCTACAATCCTACTAACATAAATGTGTTCTGCCAGTTATTAATCGACAAACGGCACGCACACCGCGTCGCAAAACATCTCGAAACCCAAGACACCACGAATCAACGACGATTTATTTTTCTGACATGACTCGTCCGTCAGTGCTGTTTTCATTCCAGCAGATAGTCTACAGCCATAGCTATACTCCACAAGGCACGTTACTCATGTGTAGTGGAGGGCATTTGTAGCAGTACTATCATTTCCCACTTTCCGTTCCATTCGCGAGCGATGCGTGGGAAGAAAAACGGGAGGCAATCTCCCGGATCAGCGAAAAATTTGTTTGATTTTAGGTATGATCCTAAATCATTTCCTTCCCTGGCCACGCCATGGGAGGAACGTCAGGTTAAGGATGGCAGCGAACCTTATTCACCCCACTATGTACTGGAGCTGATGGGGAGTCCTTTGTTTCAATGAAGCCTCAGTTTTTTGTTGAGCGTTTACAGGACAAGTTTGGGGAGAAGGAGGGCTTGTCCAAAATGCGGTCAGGGTCAGTCTCGATAAAAACGGCATCCTCTGCCCAGTCACGGGCATTACTCGCTTGTGAGACACTGCGGGATGTTTCCGTTACCATCACGCCAAATACGGTCGAGGGTATTATATTCCACAGGGACCTAATTCTGCAGTCTGACGACGAACTGCGCTCCAATTTAGAGTACCGAGGCGTTCATTTCGTCCGGCGGGTACATAGGGGTCCGAGGGATAATCAGGTTGCCACTGGAGCCTTCATCTTGGCCTTGCCCGAGATGCTCAAGGTGATGGTCTACCACTGTGATGTCAAGCCATGTATCCCTCCCCCGATGCGGTGCTTTATGTGTTGAAGTGCTGGAAGTTCGACCATATGTTGTCCCGCTGTACTTCCAGCGTCACATATCGAGGTTGTGGACGTCCTTCGCATCCCAATACTCCCTGTGCCCCGCCTCTTATCTGTGTCAGCTGCGGAGAACATCATTCCCCTTGCTTGCCAGACTGCAGGATTTTACAGCTAGAAAGGAAAATCATGGAATATAAGACCCTGGACCGACTGAACTACACTGAGGCGAAGAGGAAATTTGAGCGCCTCCATCCTGTGGCTATGACCTCCTCTTTCGCCGCCGCTACGAGAACAGTTTTAGCCCCATTAGTTCCACGAATTCCAGTCGGCTCTAAGAGCTAGAAGATCAGACCTACTCCTTGATGGTGGGGTGCAATTCCCTCCCTGTTACTGCTGTACCACCTACCCCGGGAGCACTGCCCCACCCCCCTCCCCCCAACCATCAGGGACTCCAGTCCCCACTTCTCAGCTGGAGAAGCGTAAGTCTTCTTCGGCTCCTCTCACTAGGAAGGGGTCCCTTGGGCCACTCACTTCCCAGGTTTCTGCTAGTGGGAAAGATGACACCTGTCGGTAGCTGAAGTGCCCAAATGCAGCTGGTTGTAGGGCTTCGCAATCATCCTCAGTCCCTGAGACTGAATCAGCGAAGCTCTCCCAGCCAGAGAAACCCAAGCAGCAGCGAGAGAAACCCATAAAGAAGATCCCCAAGACAAAAGGAATTGGCATCCACACCACTACTACCTACAAGCTCTGCGTCTGAGGTTGGGGTGGAGATTCTGGCGGCCACTGAGGTCCTAGATCTCGCCAGACCCTGGTGCACTGCTCAGGAAACAAGTCGGTAGCGGCAGGTGACCCTAAGACGTAAACTGCCTCTCTGAATGTTCCATGCGTTCCCAGCCTCACGATCACATTATCCTCCAGTGGAATTGCGGCGGTTTTTTTCCACCACCTGGCTGAGCTACGGCAGTTGTTAAGCTTTACACCTGCTTTCTGCGTTGCCCTCCAATAAACCTGGTTCCCGGAAATGAGGACCCCTACCCTTCGCGGCTACAGGGGATATTACAAGAAACATATCGAATATAATAGAGTGTCAGGTGGAGTTTGCGTCTATGTCCTGAACTCGGTATGTAGTGAGCCTGTGCCTCTTCTAAGTCCTCTTGAAGTTGTGGCTGTCGGGATACGGAAGACGCAGGAAATACCTGTCTGCAACGTATGCAGATGGTGCAGTACCCCTGAACCCATTGGCTACACTGAATGCTCAACTCCCTAAACCTTTCCTACTTTTTGTAGGTTTCAACGCTCATAGCCCCTTGTGGGGTGGCACCATGCTTACTGGCTGAGGCAGAGATGTCGAAACTTTACTGTCCCAGTTCGATCTCTGCCTCTTAATTACTAGGACCGCCACACATTTTAGTGTGGCTCATGGTAGTTAATCGGCCATAGATTTGTCACTTTGCAGCCGAGGACTTTTCCCACCTATCCACTGGAGAGCACATGACGACCTGTGTGGTAATGACCACTTCCCCATCTTCCTGTCACTCTCCCGGCGTCATGGCCACGGGCGCCTAACCACATGGGCTTTCAACAAGGCAAACTGGGAAGCCTCCACCACTGCTGTCACCGTTGAATCTCCCCCACATAGTGTCGTCGATGTTGTGGTTGAGCAGGTAACTACAACGATCGTTTCTGCGGCTGAAAATGCGATCCCTCGTTCTTTGGGGTGCTCCAGACGAAAGTCTGTACCTTGGTGGTCGCCGGAAGTTGCTGAGGCAGTCAAAGACCGTCGGCGAGCTCTACAGCGGCATAAGCGGCACCGTTCCCTAGAGCACCTAATAGCCTTTAAACGGCTCCGTGCCCGCATTCGTCATCTTATCAAAAGGTGGAAACAGGAGTGTTGGGAGAGGTATGTCTCGACCACTGAGTGCCTTGCTTCACCTTCCCAAGTCCGGATAAAGATCAGACGTGTTTTTAGGTACCACCCCAACAGAAGTCCCTGGCGTTACCGTCGATGGCGTTTTATCTACCGACGCAAACGCGATTGCCGAGCACTATGCTCGAGCCTCTGCATCGGAGAATTACCCCCCCCCCCCCCCCCCAGCCCAGCCTTTCGCATTCTCAAACGGCGGATGGAAAGGAAAGTCCTCTTGTTCACTACACGCCACAGTGAACCCTATAACGCCCCATTTACAGAATGGGAGCTCCTCAGTGCCCTTGCACATTGCCCCGACACAGCTCCTGGGCCAGATCGGATCCACGGCCAGATGATTAAACATCTCTCGTCTGACTACAAGCGACATCTCCTCGTCATCTTCAACCGGATCTGGTGGGATGGCGTCTTTCCATCGCAATGGTGGGAGAGCACCATGATACCAGTGCTCAAACTCAAACCTGTCAAGAAACCGCTTGATGTGGATATCTATCGGCCCATCAGCCTCACCAACGTTCTTTGTAAGTTGCTGGAACGTATGGTGAGTCGGCGGTTAGGTTGGGTCCTGGAGTCACGTGGTCTACTGACTCCATGCCAGGGCGGTATACACCAGGGTCGCTCTGCCACTGATAATCTTGTGTCCCTCGAGTCTGCCATCCGAACAGCCTTTTCCAGAAGCCAGTACCTTGTTGCCGTCTTTTTTTGATTTATGATAAGCGTATGACTCCACCTGGCGACATCATATCCTTGCCACATTATACGAGTGGGGTCCCCCATGCCCGATCCCGATTTTTATCCAAAATTTCCTGTCGCTTCGTACTTTCCGTGTCCAAGTTGGTGCCTCCCATAGTTCCCCCCATATGCAGGAGAATGGGGTCCCGCAGGGCTGTGTATTGAGTGTATCTCTATTTTTAGTGGCCATTAACGGTCTAGCAGCAGTTGTAGGGCCGTCCGTAGTACCTTCTCTGTACGCAGACGCCTTCTGCATTTCGTACTGCTCCACCAGTACTGGTATCGCTGAGAGGCACCTACAGAGAGCCATCCACAAGGCGCAGTCATGGGCTCTAGCCCACGGTTTCCAGTCCTTGGCCGCAAAGTCGTGTGATATGCACTTCTGTGGGCGTCGAACCGTTCATCCGGAACCAGAACTTTAACTTAATGACGATCCATTCACGGTAGTGGAGACATATCGATTCTTAGGACTGGCTTCCGACACCGGATTGACTTGGCTTCCTCGTCTTCGTCAGCTTACGTGGAAATGCTGGCAGCACCTCTATGCCCTCCGCTGCCTGAGCAGCAGCGACTGGGGTGTAGATCGCTCTACGCTGCTGCAGCTGTACAGAGCCCTTGTTCAATCCCGCCTTGACTATGGGAGTGTGGTTTATGGTTCGGCGGCGCCTTCAATGTTGCGTTTACTCGACCCAGCGCGCCACTGTGGCGTTCGACTAGCGAAGGGATCTTTTAGGACGAGTCGTGTGACCAGCGTCCTGCTGGAGGCTTGGGTCCCTCCATTGCAAGTTAGGCGTGCACAACTGCTCGCCAGTTACGTTGTACACTTTCGTAGTTCTCCTGCGCATCCTAATTATCGTCTCCTTTTCCCGCCCACGGAGGTTCATCCCCCGCATCAGCGGTCCAGGTCAGGGCTTACAACTGCAGTTCGCGTCCGATCCCTTCTATCCGAACTGGAGTCCTTGCATTTACCACCTATACTTGAGGTCCATTCACGTACACCTCCAAGGTGGACACCCAGGCCGCGGCTGCGACTGGACCTGTCACATGGCCCTAAGGGCTCAGTTAACCCCGCCGCTCTCCGCTGCCACTTCCTGTCGATTCTTAACATGTACCGAGGCCATGAAGTGGTTTACACCGACGGCTCGATGGCTGATGGTCACGTCGTCTTTGCGATGTCCATGGAGGACATATTGAACAGCATTCCTTGCCCGATGGCTGCAGTGTTTTCACTGCAGAGCTGGTGGCTATATCTCGTGCTCCGTTCATGCCCTGGGGAGTCGTTTCTTCTCTGTACTGACTCCTTGAGTAGCCTACAAGCTATCGACCAGTGCTACCCTAGTCATCCTTTAGTAGCGACCATTCAGTAGTCCATCTATGCCCTCGAACGGTCCAGTCGCTCAGTAGTGTCTGTATGGACTCCAAGTCATGTCGGAAGCCCAGGCAACGAACTTGCCGACAGGGTGGCCTAACGGGCTACGCGGAAACCGCTTATGGAGATCGGCTTCTCTGAAAGTGACCTTCGTTCTATGTTACGCCGCATGGTTTTTCAGCTTTGGGAGACGGAATGGCATAACAGTATTCACAACAAACTGCGTGTCATTAAGGAGACTACGATTGTGTAGAAGTCCTCCACACGGGCCTTCCGCAGGAGTTCAGTTGTCCTCTGGAGGTTCCGTATTGGCCATACGCGGCTAACGCATGGTTACCTCCTCCGTCACGAGGACACACCTCGGTGTCGCTGTGTATCACAAATGACGGTCGTCCATCTCTTGCTGGACTGCCCACTTTTAGCCGCTCTGCGGCGGTCTTTTAACTTTCCCAGCATCCTACCTTCGGTGTTGGGCGACAATACCTCAACAGCAGCTTTAGTTTTACGTTTTATTCGGTGAGGGTGGGTTTTATCATTCGATCTAAGATTTCGCGCATGTCCTTTGTCCCTCTGTGTCCTCTACCCTAGCACTTTTAGGGTGCAGGTTTTAATGTGTTGCTGAGTGGCTGGCTTCTCGTTTTTATTCTCGGTCGGCCAGCCACTGTAATCTGCTTTCTTGTTTTACTCTTTTCTAACTGTTTCTTGAGTCTCTCTGTTGTCTTCTTGTCCTCTTTTGTTCCTTTTAGCGTTTGTTACCTCTCCTTCATTCTTGTGGTTTTCCCTTTTTTTCCGTCTTGTGTTGTACATCTCGTTTGTTTTATCCCCCCCCCCCCCCCCCCCCCCTTGTGGCATTGTTTTATTCGGAACAAGGGACCGATGACCAAGCAGTTTGGTCCCTTCCCCCTTATTTTAAACCAACCAACCAATCTAAAGCTGCCGCCCCTAGGTCCATGCCTAGTGGGCCTGTATGTAAATCCGCCTCTGGCCTCTGGCCTCAGCCATAGTCCGTTGTTGTGACATTATACCGTAATCCTGTGCTGTCTCTGACAGAATTACCAAGTCATCGGCAAACCTCCAAAGTTTTTATTTCTTCTCGCTGAACCTTAATTCTTGCAACAAATTTTTCTGTGGTTTACTTTACTGCTTACTTAGTGTACAAAAATGGTTCAAATGGCTCTGAGCACTATGGGACTCAACGTCTGAGGTCATTAGTCCCCTAGAACTTAGAACTAGTTAAACCTAACTAACCTAAGGACATCACACACATCCATGCCCGAGGCAGGATTCGAACCTGCGACCGTAGCGGCAGCGCGGTTCCAGACTGCAGCGCCTAGAACCGCTCGGCCACTTCGGCCGGCACTTAATGTACAGATTAACATAAGTGACGCCCTGTTGCTCTGTATTTCACTACCTTCTCAACTCCTGCTTCCCTTTCATTCCCTTCGATTCTTATAACTGCAGCCTCCAAATTCTGCACACGATGTTCAGTTGATCCGTGCTGCCTTCAGTATTTCAAAGAATATAATTAAAAGCTTTCTGTAAATCCTCGAATGATATAATGCTACGTTTGCTTTCTTCACCCTACCTCCCAAGATAAGTAGCGTGGTCGGTATTGCCTCTTTCTTTGAGACTTAAAAGAGACGAAATCAAGAATTAAGTCTCCGTGACTTGTCTGCCTGTGAACGCTGATGCATCTCAGAATAGGGAACGATCGCTCGCGCGCCCACACACACACACACACACACACACACACACACACACACACATACACACAGAGAGAGAGAGAGAGAGAGAGAGAGAGAGAGAGAGAGAGAGACAGGGTGGGGGAGGTGGTTACGCGCGCGCGTGTGTGTGTACTAGTTTGGCACAGGAGCATGTGATAAAGGCTTTGCAAACAACCGTGTGACGCGGCTACAAGGACGCGCAACAGGTGAAAACACACACACACACACACACACACACACACACACAAACACAGGCGCGCGCGCTATCGCTCACCCATATAACAGCAGCAGCTACATCTTTCATTCGTACACCTCTCCTCTCTGAAAACCAGCCTCCTTGGTTCTAGCGCGCTCAATCGCACACACTACCTGTTTGTTCCTGCTTTCGCATTTCCTTGTCGCCGTAAAGAAGGAAACGCACCTGCAGTGTCTGCTATTTTCTGTTATACAATCTTCCTGTTACCTCCATAGATACTCACTTATTCACTGTGCGTCTATACTGTATTTCCGAGCGTCATATAGGACTCTCCACTGCATTTGCCGTCTCGTTGACAACAGAGATATTTACACGTCTCCAGTGCAGCACTTTACCCTAAAATTCTCTGTCACATTGATTATAAGTTTCGAAAATATATAAAACTATCTCTATTTTGCATGCTCAGTTTCATAACATATTGATTTTTCCTAAGTTGTGTGTTGTGATTGATTTTGGTGTTCAGTCCGAAGACTGGTTTGATGCAGTTCTCCGCGCTATTCCATCCTGTGCAAACTTCATCATCTCCGAATAGCTACTGCAACCTACATCCTTCTGAATCTGCTTGCTGTATTCATCTCTTGCTGCCCTTCTTCAGTTTTTACTCCCCCCTACCTCTCACACCTCTCTCTAACACTAAATTACTGATTCGTTGACGTCTCAAGATCTATCCTATCAGCCGATCCCCTCTTCCAATCAAGCAGTGCCACAAATTTCTTGCCCGCATCTCGTGGTCGTGCGGTAGCGTTCTCGCTTCCCACGCCCGGGTTCCCGGGTTCGATTCCCGGCGGGGTCAGGGATTTTCTCTGCCTCGTGATGGCTGGGTGTTGTGTGCTGTCCTTAGGTTAGTTAGGTTTAAGTAGTTCTAAGTTCTAGGGGACTTATGACCACAGCAGTTGAGTCCCATAGTGCTCAGAGCCATTTGAACCATTTGAACAAATTTCTTTCCTCTCCAGTTCTGTTCAGTACCTCCTCATAAATTACGTGATCTACCCATTTAATGTTCAGAATTCTTCTGTAGAACCACATTCCGAAAGCCTCTACTCTTTTCTTGGCTGAACTGTTTATCGTTCAAGTTTCACTTCTACACAAGGCTGCGCAACAGATAAATCCTCTCAGAAGAGAGTTTCTGACACTTAAATCTATATTCCATGTTAACAGCTTTCTTCAGAAACGCTTTTCTCGCCATTTTCAGCCTACATTTTATATACTCCCTACTTCTGCTATCATTAGTTATTTTACTGCCCATGTAGGAAAACCCATCTACTGCTTTGTCTCGTTCCCTAATCTACAGTTGGTATTCCGCATCGCCTGGTTTAATTCGACTACATTACATTACCCTCCTTTTGCCTTTTTCGTTGTTCACCTCATATTGTTTCAAGACATTTTCCATTTCATTCGACTGCTCTTCCAAGTCCTTTGCTTTCTCTGACAGAATTACAATGTCATCGGCACACCCCAAGGCTTTTATTTATCTCGTGCTATAAAACTTTCTTTCGTTTTCTTTACTGCTTTTACAGATTGAATAACATCGGCAGTAGGCTACAACCCTGTCATCTTCACTTCCCAACTACTGCTTCCCTTTCATACCACTCTACTCTTATAACTGCCGTCTGGTTTCCGTACAATTTGCAAATACCCTTTCGCTCCCTGTACTTTACTACACCTATCTTCATAATTTCAAAGAGAGTACGCCAGAAAATATTGTCAGAAGCTTTCTATGAGCCCATAAACGCTATAAATGAAGGTTTCATTTTCCTTGTCATAACTTCTCAGATAAGTCGTAGGATCACTACTACCTCGCTGTTTCCTACATTTTTCCAGAATCCAAACTGATCTTCCCCGAGATGTGCTTCTACCAGTATTTTCATTCTTCTGTAAAGAATTCGTATTACACTACTGGCCGTTAAAATTGCTACACCACGAAGATGACGTGCTACAGACGCGAAATTTAACCGACAGGAAGAAGATGGCTCTGAGCACTATGGGACTTAACATCTATGATCATCAGTCCCCTAGAACTTAGAACTACTTAAACCTAACCAACCTAAGGATATCACACAACATCCAGTCATCACGAGGCAGAGAAAATCCCTGACCCCGCCGGGAATCGAACCCAGGAACCCGGGCGCGGGAAGCGAGAACGCTACCGCACGACCACCAGCTGCGGACAAGGAGGAAGATGCTGTGATATGCAAATGATTAGCTTTTCAGAGCATTCACAGAAGGTTGGCGCCGGTGGCGACACCTACAACGTGCTGACTTGAGGAAAGTTTCCAGCCGATTTCGCATACACAAACAGCAGTTGACAGGCGTTGCCTGGTGAAACGTAGTCGTGATGCCTCGTATAAGGAGGAGAAATGCGTATCATCACGTTTCCGACTTTGATAAAGATCGGATTGTAGCCTATCGAGATTGCGGTTTATCGTACCGCGACATTGCTGCTCGCATTGTTCGAGATCCAATGACTTAGTAGAATATGGAATTGGTGGGTTCAGCAGGGTAATACGGAACGCCGTGCTGGATCCCACTAGCAGTCGAGATGACAGGCATCTTATCCGCATGGCTGTAACGGAATGTGCAGCCACGTCTCGATCCCTGAGTCAACAGATGGGGACGTTTGCAATACAACAACCATCTGCACGAACAGTTCGACGACGTTTGCAGCAGCATGGACTATCAGCTCGGAGACCGTGGCTGCGGTTACCCTTGACGCTGCATCACAGACAGGAGCGCCTGCGATGATGTACTCAACGACGAACCCGGGTGCACGAATGGCAAACCGTCATTTTTTCGGACGAATCCAAGTTCTGTTTACAGCATCATGATGGTCGTATCGGTGTCTGGCGACATCGCGGAGAACGCATATTGGAAGCGTGTATTCGTCATCGCCATACTGGCGTATCACCCGGCGTGATGGTATGGGGTGCTATTGGTTATGCGTCTCGGTCACCTCTTGTTCGCATTGACGGCGCTTTGAACAGGACGTTACGCTTCAGATGTATTACGACCCGTGGCTCTACCCTTCATTCGATCCCAGCGAAACCCTACATTTCAGCACGATAGTGCCCGACCACATGTTGCAGGCCCTGTACGGGCCTTTCTGGATACAGAAAATGTTCGACTGCTGCCCTGGCTAGCATACTCTCCAGATCTCTCACCAATTGAAAACGTCTGGTCAATGGTGGCCAAGGAACTGGCTCGTCACAATACGCCAGTCACTACTCTTGATGAACTGTGGTATCTTGTTGAAGCTGCATGGGCAGCTGTACCTGTACACGCCATCCAAGCTCTGTTTCAGTCAATGCCCAAGCGTATCAAGGCCGTTATTACGGCCAAAGGTGGTTGTTCTGGGTACTGATTTCTCAGGATCTATGCACCCAAATTGCGTGAAAATGTCAGTTCTAGTATAATATATCTGTCCAATGAATACCCGTTTATCATCTGCATTTCTTCTTGATGTAGCAATTTTAATGGCCAGTAGTGTAGTATTTTGCAACTATGACTGTTAGTTCTGCAATCGTCACAGCTTTCGGCAACTGCTGTCTTTGGAATTAGAATTACTATATTATTTATTATTACTATGTTTCGCCTGTCTCATACATCGTGCACGTCAGATGGAAGAGTTTTGTAATTGCTGGCCCTCCCAAGGCTATCAATAGTTCTGACGGAATATCGTCTACTTCCGAGGCCTTTTTTCGGCTTAGAGCTTTCAGAACCCTGTCAAATTCTTCTCGCAACATCATTCCCCCATCTCATCTTCATCTACGTTCACTTTCATTTCTACAATACAGTGTCCAAGTTCATTCCGCTTGTATAACCCTTCCATAAACTCCTTCGACCTTTGAGCTTTCCCTTGTTTGTTTAGTATTGGTTTTCCATATGAACTCTTGATCTCTTGATATTCATAGAGCTGCCTCTATTTTGTACAAAGGTCGCTCTAATTTTCCCGTAGGTTTTTTCCGAGTTGCATATGGTTGTATATCCTTAGATTTGTTGTCTAACCATTCCTGCTCAACCATTTTGCACTTCCTTTCAGTCTCTTCTTTTACACGTTTATATTCCCTTTCGCCTGTTTCATTTGCTGGCTTTTTGTATTTTCTCCTTGCGTTAGTTAAATTCAAAATCTTTTGTGGTATTGAAGGAGTCCTACTAGGTCTTGTCTTTTTCCTGTGTGACGCACTGCTGCCTTCACTGTTTCATCTTTCTACGCTACTGATTTGTTTCCTATTGTACGCCTTTCCGCTGTTTGGAACATTGACTGGTGGTCCCTCTGAAACTCTTTACAGCCTTTTGTTCTTTCAACTTGTACAGATTTCATCTCACTTAGTTTTCCACCTTTTTGCAATTTGTTCGGTTTTATTCTACACTTCATAACCAATAAATTGTGGCCAGAATCCACATCAGCCCCGGAAATGTTTTATAGTTTAAAATCTTGTTCAGAAATCTCTGTCTTACCATTATATAATCAAACTGAAAACATCTGGTGTCTCCAAGTCCCTCCCATGTATGCAAACTTCTTTCATGTTTCTTTTAATGACAGATGTAATCACAAGTAAGTAAGTACTTATGTAGTGTGGCACATTTCGAAAGGTGGAGAGCGAAATTCCTTGGCTTCCTTTCTGAAGAAATATCAACTTCGGTAGCTGTTGTAGATGCGATGCAATGTTTTCTTTGTTCATCGGTGCCATTGCTCTGCTTTGTGTAAACACGAATAGCAGTGTAGCACTGTTGTGAGTTACTTGTTGCCTAAGCATTTCTACTGAACTCCGTTGCCTCATGCTGTGCTCACCGTTGTATGCCTCCAGCCCCGCCCCCTGTTGCCTTTATCGGCCAGTGTTGTGATTGCATGTAGACAGTATGTGAGGCGTCGAATGTCGTAAACGTCATTGGCCTTTTGACACCTCTCGCTCAAGAGGTTCCTTGCCAGGAAGCCCCAATACGTCCAGCGATAACCTGCTTATAAAACTCCCTTCAGTGCAGAACTTAGGAATATTCTTCAGCCTCCTGTGTAGCAATGCCTTAGAAATTGTGCAGATAAAATTAATTCTCACAGGTCTGTCTGACTGACGGGAGAGTGTCACTGGAATTACAAGACTTCGGCTGACAGATCCTTGAAGATGGGCGCCAATCGTCCCGCGAAAGCTTAATTAAAGTCTTTCAAACAAGGTGAGAAATTCAGAAATTTATACAAGGGGAGATCAAAAAGTTTCCTATTGATGGTGTTTCTGCATGGTAATGCAACATAGCGCGGCTCCGATACGGAAATACAAGCACCGACATTTAGGCGAGGGATTAGTGTGGCATTCGCATTCGTGTCTTTCCGACATGCGGGTGGTGAACGCGTAAACGTAAACTATGGCAACGTTATTACCAAATGCGTGCAAACAAGGCCAACTTCCTGTTGTTCTTTTCCCGCTGCTGAAGGAGGGACACCGGCAGACATTCAACGGAGAATGAAGAATGTGTATGACTCAGCATGTCTGTCGAAAGGAACCGTCGTGGAATGGTGCGACAAATTCTGCGCTGGTCGCGACTCGATATAAGACGCCAGTCGATATGGGAGATACGTAGAAGTTATGCCAAATGAAGCGCAAGGCACTCAGGCACATGTCTATACTCGTGACCTCTTCGCATGCGATCCCCTAAAAAGGCCTTAAGGGTCAACGATTCCTGTCCGATGAGAATGTGCAATAGGCACTTCTGCACATCTTTACGCAGCAGGACGTGGTGTTTTACCAAAGGGGTGTGTTAAACCTTGTACGTCGGTAATACGATTACCTCAATGCTCAGGGCGATTTCGCCTGATTGGCATACGCATCCTGGCCAGTACAGCGTTTTTAGGGAAACTTTTCGGTCGCCCCTTGTAGCAAAACACCTTACACATCATTCCACTAGGGACCGCCAAAGCGAGACTGGTCTGATTACAGAGCACAGTGGGACGTTTAAACAGACAGTCTGTCCACACTCCATATGCGAGTGGCATATGTAGTACCATGCACTTCAGTCATTCTCAGAGTATAGCTGTTGATATGGATTAGGAGGAAAGGGAGGATGAAGAGGTGAAATAGGAGGACACTGCAAGTGAGGGTCGGGTGAGATGGACTCTGCCACGTGAGGGCAGGACGGAGACGTAAGCCACGTGTGGCGCACAGTGGCCTTTGTGCAGCCCTGAGCGGCGCGGCGCGGACAAAGCGGCCCCTGGGGGCGCGCAGCTGCCGCCCCCGCCCCCGCTGCCGCCTTTTCGTCTCTTCTCGTCCCGTCTCGTCTCGTCACGTCACGTCTCACTGCCGGCTCCCGCAGGCCGCCTGGCTAGGCACACGGCACACGTTACACGCCCAACTAGGCTTCGCAGCCCAGTGAACAACCTCTAGCCGTCTAGCCGTCTGGAGCTTGAACCCAGCCCACCTGCAGGTTACGTGTGTATATAAGGGGGAACGGATCTCTGACACTATATTATTGAGTTTTAGGTTAGGACCGTCTGTTGAAACTGAATAAAAGCAATATTTGTTTCGTTACACGCGTTTCGTCTCAAGTAAGGCATCATCAGTGCTTTGAAATACATACATATCTTTTGTATGTAGCACTTTCAACCTAAATGTTGTATAATTGCACACGTAAGCTACAAACAATTCTACATCTATATCAAGACTCCTCAAGCTACCTGACGGTTACTGGCGGAGAGTATTTCTGGTACCACTAACTGATCCCTCCTTCATTGTTCCACTCGCGAATGGCGCGCGCGAAGAATGACTGTCGGAAAGCCTTCGTTTTACCTCTAATTTTTCGTCTTTGCTCTTCGTGGTTATTTCGCGAGATGTTTGTGAGAGGAAAAATACGTTGTCTGGCTCTCCTTTGGAGGTTCTCTCTCGAAATTTCAATGGTAAATCTCTTCGTGAGGCACGACTCCTATCTAGTAACGCCTACCACTGGAGTTTGATGAGTATGTCTGTAACGCTGATGCGCCGACTAAACGTTCCCGGGACGAAAGACGCCGCTCTTCTGGCATCTTCTCTTCGTCTTCTACCAGCTCTACCTGTTAAGGATCCTATATTGACGAACAAGATTCAAGAATCGGTCGAACAAGCGCCTTGTGAACCACTTTTGTCGTCGATAGTTCAATTTTCTTAAAATTCTTCCATTGAATTTCAGTCTGGCTTCTGGTTTTCCTACTACTTGTTTTATGTGATCTTTCTACCTTAGGTCGCTCTGGATATTTTACGGTATATACTGTTCCCATCTGTTCGTCATCAACAGCATTGGTATAGAGTAGTTGATTTCTTTTCCTGTGTATGCACAATATGTTACATTTATTTACGTTCAGGGTCAACTGCCAAAAACGGTTCAAATGGCTCTAAGGACTATGGGACTTAACATCTGAGGTCATCAGTCCCCTAGACTTAGAACTACTTAAAGCTAGCTAACATAAGGACATCACACACTTCCATGACCGAGGCAGGATTCGATCCTGCTACCCTAGCAGCAGTGCGGTTCCGGACTGAAGCGCCTAGAACCTCTCGGCCACAGCGGCCAGCTCAACTGCCAGAGACTGCACCGTTCATCAATCCTCTGCAGGTCATTCTCCAAATCGACACTCTCCTCTGGCGTCGCTACTTTGTTACAGACAACCGCATTATCTACGAAAAGTCTTTAAGAGCTTCCGGCGCTTTCTGCTACATCATTTACATACATTGCAAGTAAACAGTAATTCCTTCGGGTACTCCGGAAATTACCTTTACATCAATCGATTCTGTCTGTCTGGCCTAGGCACCTTTCGCTCAATAAATGTCTTATTACTTACGTTGATGTATTGTGCTTTGGTATTGCTGTATATGTGCTCTTGCTGTTCTGTTCTTCCTGCAGCACTCAACACCACTTTCGACACAGGACACAAACTGCACGCACGCACGCACACACACACACACACACACACACACACACACACACACACACACGTACACGCACTCCCCCTATGTTAAATTGTTTTTTTTTTTTTTAAGTGCTGCTACGAATTTTGTGATTTCCATGGTGGAGTGTGTGGGCAGTTTGTATCCTGGGCCATCCAACCCTGGTCCTCGCCGGGTGATGCGCACAAAATTTCACTTTATGTCTAGTGTCAAGAGCAAACGTTCTGCGCAGTTACTAATGTTTTTAGTTTTTGAGACGTTGTTCCCTGTAAATTAGTTTTTTTTACGCTCGTCAATTTAAACATGTTATTGGAACAAAAGGCAGGTTGTTTACTTTTCATCCTAAAACGTCAAGAAATGGCCACAAAAGTCCCAAAATTTCTTGAGAGCGGTTGTCAGCACTGAGTCATAAGCAAGTCATGGATTTACAACTGAAATTTTGTGCTCTATGATGCATTTAGTTTCAGGCTTTTACTTTGTATCCACCATGATGAGGCAAATAATGCAGCAGAATAACGAACACATGAAAGCGAGGAGTTTCAACTGAAGCATCCCACCTGGAATGGCTAAATTCGATTAAAGCGGTTTTACAATATGTTCTACCCCACACGGGACATTTATCTGTAAAATACTGCATGTATCCGTAACAGATCTTTGAGGGTTATCGAATGATAGTACAACAGCAGTATACAACGCTGAAGGAACGATGGCGTCCAGCAGACAGTGACCACCAGAGTCGCAAATCATGTTTTCGTTTGGCAGATACTTGAAACTATGTATGTTAGACGCTACTTGCGGAGTAGTATTTCCCAAAATAGAAGTTGCTGTGCAGCCCCACATCTTTTCTTATTCATCATCGAGTTGCAAATACAGTTATTACAACACTGTAGGTTGGAGTAGGTATACGCACTTGACAAGGGTGACCGAGTCCTCCCTCGGCCATGTGTGTGTGGGTGTAAGTTAGTTTAAGTTAGATTAAGTAGTGTGTAAGCTTAGGGGTCTGAGCAGTTTGGTCCCATGAGATCTTACCACAATACCACAAGGGCGACATGTGGACGTGCTACGTCGATTTCGGCCCATCCGCACTGTTGGCAGTTCTGTATCAAAAGCCAACAACTGGCCCGTCACGTTGTGTGTTAGGAAACACGAACACTGAAACGTCCTGGCGGATTAAAATTACCTAGTGCTGGACCGAGACTCGAACCCGGAAACTTTGCTTTTCGCGGACAGTTCTTTTACCGTCTCAGCTATCCAAACACAACTCACGATCTGCCCTCACAGCTATACTTCCAGCATAACTTGCTTCCATGTATACTGTTTGAAACATGTTTATTAGCTTTTTGATAGCTATTACATTTACGACTCTTGTGAATCTGCTTATTTTAATTATCTGTTACATGCTACTGTCTGTCCAGCAATGTATTTTTCTATAACGTTTTGATTAGCTAACCTTCAAAAAACACTTGTAATCAAATGCAGTATTTTACTCATAACTGACCAAGACACATCTCAGTATTTTCAATTAATTTTTATTCGATTTCAGCTATTCGCAGGAACAACGTCAGCATATGTCCTGACGTTATAGATGGACGTATGTCAACTTCGAGTGAACTGTTATTCATGTCTATATTTGTTGGTTATAATATGTTCAGAAAGTTTTTAAAGCTTTTAGATAATTTGCTATTACACATACTTTACAATATGTTTTTTACTATATGACAACACTCAACCTCGAATTTCTGCAACTGCCAGATAGAAAAAAACGTTTTATAAAACATGTGCAACAGCAAATTATCGAACAGCTTTAAAACGTTACTGAAGATAATATTACAACCAACAGCTACAGACAACAATAGCGGTTTACTCAGAGTCGACGTATGCCCATCTAGAACGTCAGAACATGTACTGATGGAAGCAATAAGGTCGAAATAAGCTTACATAGCAGAATAAAATAGCAAGTAGCATACTGTTTTCCAGTTCTCTGCATAAGATATAGAAGTGATTTCTAGAGTACGCCAAGGAAGTGTGATTGGGCCGTTACTGTTCACAGACCGTATAAATGACGTAACGGATAACGGCGGAAGCTGAGTGCGGCTGTTGGCAGACGATACTACAGTCTATTGGAAAGATACAACGCTACGAGGGTTTAGCGAAATGCAGGACACCTGCAGAGGGCTGAACTCTGGTGCATGGAGTGGCAGTTGACCCTGAGCATAAATAAATGTAACCAAATGCGCAATAATAGCTCTGTTCTTGGTTTAGATTATTGTGACAAATCGCTGGAAAGAGTAAGTACCGTGACAGACCTAGCTGGAACCGTCCGGCCGACCTGACGTGGAATGACCACATAAAACAAATTGAATGAAAAGCAGATGCGAGGGTAAGATTCATTGGAAGAATCTAAAGGAAATGAAGGAGGAGCGTTGAATAAGAAATGCAACAAATTTTGTTCTCGGCCAGTTTAGGTTGAAAAAGTGCGGAATTTGTTGTGGGACACAGTGGAATATCGCCTCTTCAGCCCCTACAGTTTCATGAAGTTCCAATAGGTGGCCTCGGTATACATAGCCTTCAAATGGAGGTGTGTTCCAAGCAGAGAGCTGTCATTGAGTTTATTATCGGGGGGAAACCTGAGAATTGCTTCCAGAATGCCTACGGAGACCTGGCAATGAACAAAAGCACGGTGAAACGTTGTGCGAGGCGTCTGTCATCATCGCCACGAGGTCGCCATCTCTGGCATGCTGGGCGGCCGCACACAGCTGAGACTGCTGCAATGTTGGAACGTGCGGACACTCTCACTTAAGGTGATCGACGGATCACCATCAAACACCTCGGTGCATAATTGGACGTCTCTGTTGGTAGTGCTGGCACACTCGTCCACCAATTGGAGTACTCAAAGAAGTGTGCCCGCTGGCTTCCTCGCCGCCCGACAGAAGAGCAACGAACCGGCCTCGGTGGCCGAGCGGTTCTAGGCGCTACAGTCTGGAACCGCGCGACTGCTACGGTCGCAGGTTCGAATCCTGCTTCGGGCATGGATGTGTGTGCTGTCCTTAGGTTAGTTAGGTTTAAGTAATTCTCAGTTCTAGGGGACTGATGACCTCCGATGTTAAGTCCCATAGTGCTCAGAGCCATCTGAACCATTTTTTAGAAGAGCAACGAAGGACCATTTGTGCGGAATTGCTTGTGCGTTACGGAGCTGATTGTGACTTTTTTTTGTCGAATATCTCATAGGCGATGAAACACGGGTCCATCACTTCGAACCAGAAACAAAACGGCATTCCATGGAGTGGTGCCACACACCTCTCCTCTGGAGAAAACGTTCTAAGCAGCACAGTCAGCCGTTAAAGTCATGGTGGCGGTCTTTGGGACACTGGAGCGGTTATTCTGTTTGATGTCCTCCCTCTTGGTGCAACCATCAACTCTGAAGTGTAATTCGCTATCCTCAGGAAATTGAAGAAAATATCACAGCGAATTCGTCGCTACTTCTCCTTGCCCATGACAACGCAAGGCGTAGCACAACTCTGCACACCCGAGAGGAGGTCACATAACTTCATTGGACTGTTCTTCCTCATCGACCCTCCAGCCCGGATCTCGCACTCTCCGACTTCCATTTGATTGGCGTAATGACGTATGTGCTCCGCGGGATGATACGTGGTGATGGGGAGGTTATTGAATGCAACAAATCATTGGCTCCGACATCGACCAGTAGAGTTGTACCGTGTGGGCAGACGGCTCTCCCAGTGAGGTGGCGTAAGGCCGTCGCGTTGAACGGAGCTTCTACTAAAAAATAGGATTTTGTAACCAGAAGCTTGGAGATTAATGTGGTGTAGTGGAATCCTGAATAAAATCAACATGCTTTCATAAAACGTGTTGCATTGCTTATTGAACGCCCCTCGGAATTCATACAGAAAGAAGTGGGTTACACAATAGCTGGAAGCCCGATTCTTGAGTACGGCTGAACTTTGCCACTCTCGACTAACGCTTGCAATAGCATAGCATTTTCCATAACGTGTAATACCAAGGGGTGGTTCAAATGGCTCTGAGCAGTATGGGACATTTCTTCTAAGGTCATCAGTCCCCTAGAACTTAGAACTACTTAAAACTAACTAACCTAAGGACATCACACACATCCATGCCCGAGGCAGGATTCGAACCTGGGACCGTAGCGGTAGCGCGGTTCCCGACTGTAGCACCTAGAACCGCTCGGCCACTCTGCCGGCCTAACGGGTAGGGTGGGGGGTTGCACGGAGAAGAGGGGAGCGGGGCGGTTCTTTATTCGCCACAAACAAAATTTAAAATTCACTAATTGTTATTACTTGTCATTAGCAACATACTTTTTAAATAGGTAATGATGTATAAATAAGGTACAGAACCTAAAAATACCAATTAGCTCAATCTTAGCAATACCCAGATATTTTACGTAATGTGTACTCTTAAGGGGAGGGACGGCGGGTTGCTTTGTAGCCATCACAGAAAAATTTACAAAATGCAAATGTCGTTAACTGTCGTTGACTTTGATTCACAACATACTCTTTAAGGATATAGTGATGTGTAAGCAAGTCCTGAATGTCAAAACATGAGTGTGCGATTAGCTGCGAAAAGTTTATTGTTTATTTATTTACACGTCAAGTTCCGTTGGACCAAATTGAGCGCCGAGCGGTTCTAGGAGCTTCTGTCCGGAACCGCGCTGCTGCTACGGTCGCAGATTCGAATTCTCCCTCGATCAGGGATGTGTGTGATGTCCTTGGTTAGGTTTATGTAGTTCTAAGTCTAGGAGACTGATAACCTCAGATGTTAAGTCCCATAGTGCTTAGAGCCATTTGAACCAAAATGAGAAACAAATCTCCAAGGTCATGGAACATGTCAGTACATGAAATTACAACATAACATCACTTCTCTCTCTCTCTCTCTCTCTCTCTCTCTCTCTCTCTCTCTCTCTCTCTCTCCCCTCCCTCTCGCGTATGTTATATTTGCTAGGCAGGTAACAACGCACAACAACTAACCAGCGGAAAAATGCTCCTATTGGAGCACAAAAAAATACTAATCTGCTCCTGTTTATTAATAGACTCTGCCTAAAAAGTACGGCACCATCTCATTCTGTGTTCCTCAGCACCTTTAAAATAGTACCAAAAATTCTGGCATGAGAGCATATTGGCGCTCTTACGAGTATTAATATGCAAGTCACTTCTGACTCCCACAACATGCACTAACTGAAATTTGCTCACAACCACTAGTCCATCGTCGTAAGTCTCATACCCATCCACTCCCAACTGCCCATTCTCACCCACTCATTCGGCTCAACTCATTGGCATTACCTCTTTGTGGCTATCAAACTGCCACTGTCTCCTGTCTCTCAGCCGTAGTTACCTTCATTTTGTCCTGCTACTACTGTCTCCTGTCGCGTCGCCGTCTCCCTGTTGCTCTCTCTCACTGCAACTACCTCATTCATTTCCTCCCACTATTGCTGTCATTTTTTTCTCACGTCTAGTTCCGTAGGACCAAATTGAGGAGCAGAGCTCCAATGCCGTGGAACGTGTCAGTGCATGAAATTAGAACACTAAAGTAATAACAGGTAAAAATAAAATATTTATGAACCCAAAAAAAAGTCAAGCCATAAGTTTAAGTAAACGCAATCAACAATACAACAAGAATCAGCTTAATTTTTTAAGGAACTCCTCGACAGAATAGAAGGAGTGACCCATGAGGAAACTCTTCAGTTTCGATATGAGAGCACGTGGATTACTGCTAAGATTTTTGAACTCTTGTGGTAGCTTATTGAAAATGAATGCCGAAGTATACTGCACACCTTTCTGCACAAGAGTTAAGAAAGTTCGATCCAAATGCAAGTTTGATTTCTGCCGAGTATTAACTGAGTGAAAGCTGCTTATTCTTGGGAATAAGCTAATATTATTAACAATAAATGACAGTAAGGAATATATGTATTGAGAGGCCAATGTCAAAATACCCAGACTCGTGAATAGGGGTCGACAAGAGGTTCGCGAACTTACACCACTGATTGCCCGAACCGCGCCGGTTCTAGGCGCTTCAGTCCGGAACCGTGTTCCTGCTACGGTCGCAGGCTCGAGTCTTGCCTGGGGCATGGATATGTGTGATGTCCTTAGGTTAGTTAGGTTTAAGTAGTTCTAAGTCTAGGGGACTGATGACCTCAGATGTTAAGTACCATAGTGCTTAGAGCCATTTGAACCATTGCCCGAACCGCCCGTTTCTGAGCCAAAAATATCCTTTCAGAATGGGAGGAGTTACCCTAAAATATAATACCATACGACATAAGCGAATGAAAATAAGCAAAGTAGACTAATTTTCGTGTCGAACGCTCACTTACTACAGATACCGTTCGAATAGTAAAAATGGCAGCATTAAGTCTTTGAACGAGATCTGAACGTGGGCTTTCCCCGACAGTTTACTATCTATCTGAACACCTAGAAATTTGAACTGTTGAGTTTCATTAATCATATGCCAATTATGTGGAATTAAAATGTCACGTTTTGGTGAATTGTGTATTAAAAACTGTAAAAACTGACTCTTACTGTGAGTTAGCGTTAGTTTATTTCCTACAAGCCATGAACTTATGTCATGAACTTCACTATTTGAAATCGAACCAATGTTGCACACAATATCCTTCGCCACCAAGTTAGTGTTATCAGCAAACAGAAACATTTTAGAGTTACCCGTAATACTGGGGGGCATATAATTTATATAAATAAGGAACAGGAGTGGCCCCAACACTGACATTCACTACTAAGACTTAAATATTTTTGTTAAGTTTTAGTAAGAAATTTAAAACCATTACGGAAATTGGTATAAAAAAATTATTAAAAAGATACATACTTTCAAAAAGTTTGAAATGTATAGTACATGACTAGATTACAATAGATTCGAAAGGTGCGCATAAGCGCCCCACTCCCTCCTGCGTGGTGTTGAGAGAGTTAGTAATAGCGACGAATAAGATCGAACGAAGAGCGATACGTTCGGTCACTGGATCATTTGGCACGTGCGAGTGTGTCACAGATACTCCCAACAAACTCCCGTCGCAGGCTCTACAAGAGAGGCTTTGCGCATCACTAAGACGTGTTCTGTTGAAATTATGCGAGCACTCTCTCCCAAAATACGACTTCCTCCACGTACGCGTAAGAAATGACTATGAGGAGAATATCAGAAAAAGCAGAGCTCATACAGATTCTTGCAGACATAGGTTCTTGAAGGCGAATGTTTCTAGGAGAGGAGGGGGGGGGGGGAAGACAGTGGTACAAGGAGTACTCTCTGCTACGCGCCTTAAAACGTGGCTGAGATGTAGGTTGCGGATCTGCTCTTGTGGAACCCAGTGGTGGAGAGGAAAGCGTGGTGTCGCGGTGTTTAGGGACCGCTGGCCCGTGACCCGGCTGGACCGCCGGGGGCTGCAAAGGTGGCGGTGGTGGGGGTGGGGGGGGGGTGGGGGGGGAGCGGGGGTGGTAGTTGGAGCGAGCGAGACGCACAGTGGAGCTGCTGGAGGCGGCCCGGGGCTCCTGAATAATGGAAGCGCGCGCCTTACAGCGCGGGGTGCGCTGCGTCCAGCAGGCGGGCAGAGAGGGGTGCCAAGCGGGCTTGCCTACATATAGGCGACGTGGAGGAGGTTCCATCCGCCGCCAACAACATTTCTGCTCCATTCCCCGCTTCATTCTCACATGGTACGCGGGACGATCAGCTGCCAGTAATCCTCTAATTTATCTCACTTTCTCATCGTGATCATTTCGCGAGACTGTTTATGTATTCAACTTCGCAAGGTTCGAACGTAATGAATTACCTCGAAGAAAACGATCCTATTGACACACAGTCAACATGGATTTAGGAAACATCGATCTTGTAAAACACTACTAGCTCTTTACTCGCATAAAATGTTGAGTGCTACTGACAAGGGATTTCAGGTTGATTCCGTATTTCTGGATTTCCGGAAGGCTTTTGACACTGTACCACACAAGCGGCTTGTAGTGAAATTGCGTATTTATGGAATATCGTCTCAATTATGTGACTGGATTCGTGATTTCCTGTCAGAGAGGCCACAGTTCGTAGTAACTGACGGAAAGTCGTAGAGTAAAACAAAATGGATTTCTGGCGTTCCCCAAGATAGCCTTATAGGCCTTTTGCTCTTCCTTATCTACATAAACGATTTGGGAGACAATCTGAGCAGCCATATTAGGCTGTTTGCAGATGACGCTGTCGTTTATCGACCAATAAAGCCATCAGAAGAACACAACGATTTAGTAAAGACATCTGTATGGTGCGAAAATTGGCAATTGACCCTAAATAACGAAGAGTGTGAGATCATCCACACGAGTGCTAAAAGGAATCCGTCGAACTTCGGTTACACAATAAATCTTAAGGCCGTAATTTCAACTAAATACCTAGGAATTACGATTACGAAGAACTTACATAGGAAGGAACACATAGAAAATGTTGTGGGGAGGGCTAACCAAAGACTGCATTTTATTGGCAGGACACTTAGAAAATGTAACAACCTACTAAGGAGACTTGTCCGTCCTCTTTTAGAACAGTGCTGTGCGGTGTGGGATTCTTACCAGATAGGACTGATGGAGTACATCGAAAAAGTTCAAAGAAGGGCAGCACGTTTTGTATTATCGCGAGAGAGAGTCACTGAGATGATACAGGATTTGGAGTGGACATCATTAAAACAAAGGCGTTTTTCGTTGCGACGGAATCTTCTCACGAAATTCCAGTCACCAACTTTCTCCTGCGAATGCGAAAATATTTTGTTGACACCGACCTACACAGGGAGAAATGATCACCATGATAAAATAAGGGAAATCAGAGCTTGAACGGAAAGATATAGCTGTTCGTGCTTTCCGTGCGCTATACAAGAATAGAATAATAATGAATTGTGAAGGTGGTTCGATGAACCCTCTGCAGGCACTTAAATTTGATTTGTAGAGTATGCATGTACATGTAGATGTAGACATCTAACCAGGCATTTTACGTTACATTCATTACGATAGGCATGTTATATGTTACATCTAAAATAGAAGACAACATTTATAAATAATCGTGCAGAAGAAAGAAACAGAGTTTACGTTATTATTGATTAATGAGGACCACCAAAACTGTATTGATATACATACGAATATCATCAGGTTGCCGAATTGTGTCAATAACGTGATGTAAGACGCACTAAACATAACAGCAGTGGAGACGAAAACTGCAAAAGTTAAGTATATCTGCAAGTGCGAACCGTGCGCGTGGCGAATTTATTGTCATATGCTGCAAAGTTTTGTGTTTTTCGTTTTTTGCTACAATTCTTCTTCTACAATGAATGGCATGCACGCTCAAGACGTGCAGTTAAGAATCCACGGGAAACAGCTGAACGAACAATTAAACGAAGTTAAGAGTTTATCAAATTATGCAATAAATTGCAGAGAACCGTCCAAGTTGGAGTACTAATTTTCTGTATTTCTTAATGACTTCTTTTGAGCCTAAGTTCATTACCAAATCGCCGGCCGGAATGGCCCGGCGGTTCTAGGCGCTACAGTCTGGAACCTAGAGACCGCTACGGCCGTAGGTTCGAATCCTGCCTCGGGCATAGATGTGTGTGATGTCCTTAGGTTAGTTAGGTTTAATTAGTTCTATGTTCTAGGCGACTGATGACCTCAGAAGTTCAGTCGCATAGTGCTCAGAGCCATTTGAACCATTTGTTTCATTACCAAATCATCTACTAAGCTATGAATTAACATCCATTTCGATAGCCACATGCCTGTTCAATGCCGTTAAATAACTTCAGCCCTGCACCAATTTACAAGACGTGTTTAACTGGAATGAATAAGCGTATTGCTGTCGTAATGGACGTTACTGTACAGCTTAGTGAATGATTTGATTATGAACTTAGGCTCTAAACTAGTCATGAATTACTACATAAAACTAATAGTGTAACTTGCACGGTTCTTTGCAATTTACTGCGTAATTTTTAAACCATACAATTTTAATAAACACAACTTACGATAATCAGTGTTGACTTTTACTCACAACATACATTTTAAAGAGATGCTGATGTGCAGGTAGTGTCTTGAAACTGAAAATATTGGACATGATATTCACTGTGAGGAGCCACACTTACTACAGGGAATTAAATTTATGGGTTAAATTTAACTCATATATGCCATGTGGGGTAACCGCGCGGTCTAGGGCGTCTTGTCACGGTCCGCGCTGCTCCCCCCCGTCGGAGGTTCGAGTCCTCCCTCGGGCATTGGTGTGTGTGTGTGTGTGTGTGTGTGTGTGTGTGTGTGTGTGTGTGTGTGTGTGTGTCGTCCTTAGCGTTTAGTTTAAGTTAGATTAAGTGGCGTGTAAGCTTAGGGACCGTTGACCTCAGTAGTTTGGTCCCATAAGACCTCGCCACAAATTTCAATTTCAGTTAAATGATATATTTATAACGTTTATGGAATCTGGTAGAAAGCTTCATTAAAAACAATAAATATTTTTTCAAGAATTTTAAAATATAAAGTACCTGACTAGATTACGGTATTTTCAAAAGTGGACTCAAAGTACCCCCTCCTCTCCCTCCTTTGGTATTGTTGCTGGGGTTAAAGCCGCGTAGACAGAAACATTGGAAACAAGTATGTGTTGGAGAAATGTTTCGTGCGCTGTTCTCTACGGTATTCATTTCTGGCAACCCTTAGGCATTTCCATGGATCATATAATTTCGTAAATTTCACAATCTCCTGTCTCGTCAACTCCATTATCGCACTCTTTTCAAAATACCTGACCTAGTGACGTGCAGCGGCGACTTCGAGTAGTTGGCCGCAAACATTGTTTCAAAAATTGTTAGAAACATGTAACATACTCAGTGTGTTCGCTGCTTAAGACGACCGGACACGAAAGGCATCCGTGTTTGAGCAAATGAATAGGCTATTTTCTATTGATGAAGTAAACTTCATAAACAGCGTGTAGGAACGCAGTTCACTAATGATTTCTGTATAGTAATGTATAAGTAACGCCAAAACTGTCATTCTTTCTTGCTGGTAAGATTCATCAGTGTTACACAATCACTTCAGAAACCTCAAATTACTAGTCATTCGGTTCATTTGAGTTGCCCTACACGTGCAAGACGTTTTGTTAACAATTATGTCCGTAGAATACCAATTACACTGCGAAAGTGAATTTTATTTTAAGGAAAATGAAAATGTTAGGGCTTATTAATGAAATGCAATTAAGCACAAATTACACTTGGCGCTTTTAATTAAAGGTGTTCTGTTTCTCCAGTAGTGCCGTTGCATTTTATGTTTTATAGCGAGTTAATAAACCGCACTGTTCTTCGAAATACGCAGCAGTGGTAGGTTGTGCGAACACCGGGCTGTCAGAGTTAAAATACTTTTTATTTCACCCTCGTTGGATATTGGCTCGGAAGTTTGCGGCTAAAAATGTAACGACGAACACGGTGAAAATATCGTTCACGAGTACATTTGCACGCCGCCACACAGATGAATATCCGAGACCATTTCAAAGCTGGGAAAGCGTGAAATCACATGATTTTTTGTTCAGTTAAGTAATATATGGTTCAAAAATTTGTTTCATCTCCTGGTAAAATAAAATGTCCCCTTTCCCAGAAGTATACATCGCTTTTGTTTCTCCGCTTATTGATAAATATCAATCACAGTTCCATTCTATTTGAGTCTTTTGATGACAGTAAACCTTCATGGCGATATTCTCTGCGCTTTCGGGTGCGTGAATGTAGCATCACCAGTATCTGGTTATATTCAGACTGATGGAAAGTTGACTTGTGATATGTCTATATCATGCGACTCACAGGGAATGACGGTGACAAGTAATTGTGGTTTGTTTTATCCTTCCTTTTCATAAGTCGTTTAAGTGATAAAGCTACAAAAATAATTATAAAATACATACCAGCTCTGCTTAAAAAATATCTTGTAGAAAGATCGCTAATGCCAACGCATCTGGTTCGAGCCTTTATAGTGTTTATTTTGACTGTCACATGTCGGCAGTGAAAGGACTTAAGACTATAATGGAAACATGAAATATAGTAGCTGTCATAGGCGTCTGGAAAATGCAAATTACACCAGTACCTATCTTTGAGGGAGTTATTTCGTTTTACAACTATGTAGTTACAACGTAAACACAACCATCCAGGACTTCGTGAGCCGAGATTTTGCATCCTTTCTTCGAATACCTCACAAGGGCTACACCACAGCACATAAACACCCGCTGCAGTAATTTGACGAGGGGCAAGTTAATTGCGCAGCATTGTTTATTCCGCAGACTCCTGCCAAGTGAATACCTCTGGGAATACTCGTAAGTGGGCAGAATGTTTGAACGGTGAAGCGAGTCTAGTCAGCATTCCTAGTTGTCTACCTAATGAGTTTTGATTCCAAGAAGTACCGGTTACCTGTTATAATAGAGCATTAAAAAAACTGTATGGAATAAATACGCTGAGTAGCGGCAAAGAATTAATTTATATACATGAGACAAGCGTAGCAGATATGTAATTTTTACTTGTAAAACAAAAAGACAAGAACTTCAATAATGATTATTCTTCTGTTATAGTCTGGGGAGGAAAGTATTACCGTAATCTAGCAGCCGCTGTACATTTTTTTAGATGATAAACTAAATCACCAAAAAACATTGTGTTTTATTTGAAATTACAGTATCCCGACTCTATTTGATTCTGTCATGAGAGTTTGTATTTGTATGTTAATATTTCGCAGAAATCAGCTAAGATCATTATGGCGCTTAACTAACATTTTACCTGCGGTCTCGTATTGTGGTATGTGTCCTTTCAAACCAGCAACCTCTATCTTTTAAATTTCGAAGTCTGATGTTTCGTCCGGTAACCGTAAAAATTCTAATTTGTGAGACCGCAACTCAAACCTTTAATAAGTGCAAGTACGTCATTTTATCAACAAACCAACCTTTACTGTAAAATATTCACCAGATTTCACAAGACCATAACTTCTACTTGGATGAAAATATAAACTTCGGGTACATTTTAGCTTACGCATTGAAACTGAAAGTTTACCTGGGTGCCAGTCGTGAGCTGGCGGTTCATGCGGTTGCCGATAGCGGTCTCGCTGGTGCAAACACGAGTAGCTAACACGACCGCTCGATCGTTCATCAGCAAAAGTGCGTCGATCGAGAGGGCGGCAACCCTGAAACGAAAGGAGTTTTCATTTCTCCGCTTCTACGGGTGCAGCTCAGTTACAACTGTGCTGTGCGATTTTCGCTGAGAGTGCTGCGCTGCACCTCCTACAGGTCAAAGCATTCTACGGTGTCACCAGCAGTTTCCAGACACTGTGGTTATTTGTGCATGGAGAAATCCAACCCCCCCCCCCCCGCCCCCCCCCCCCACACACACACACACACATATCCGTTCCAGGCGCAGAGCGCATTCAACACAATTCTGCTCATAGTCCACCGAATCAACTGTTCGTCACGTGTATGTCCTGCGGGCGTTTTACAGCTACGTTCGAGTTTTCAACCGTGCAGGATTCATTTGCTACAAGCCCTTCATGATGGTGGTAAACAAGACTGTCCGTCGTTTTCTGATTCATTTTTGCTCGTGGAGGTAAAAGATAACAATTTCCTTTCGCGTTCAGTGTTGAATGACGAGGTTACGCTCCACTTGAGTGGGGAAGAGAACCCCGCAGCTTAAGAATATGGGGACCACAGCAGCCACATACCGTAGACGAAAACGAGAGGGACTCTTTGGAGCTTCACGTGTCTTGCGCCATTTCCGTAGTAAACATGTAAGGCCGTTTTTATTGCGGAAAAGATGGTGCCAGGAATCACTTACATAGATACGTTGGAGATCCGGCTTTATCTATATTTGCGAGAACCTATCGGCACCGAGTTGGCACCTGCAAGTGTTGGCATTTCTGAACAGTGAGCCCGATTTGTCGCCTCATCTTGTGGTATAAGATTTTTGGAGCGGGTTCTGAAAGGCAACCTGTCCCCCCCCCCCCCCCCCCCTTCCACCAGCTTTGGCTGAATCCAGCGGTGAATGCACTGTGTCCAGACATGCTCGCAAAACTACGTGACGAGTCTGACTGTGATCTGGCTGTATGTCGGGCATCGGAGGGAGGGCACTACGAACTTTTTGTGAAACGCAAATGAAACTTTCACCCTAAACGCAACTGTGAAAAGTACCATAGAGTTTTATGTGCTTGCTTGTAAAAGTCGTACCGTTGTCAAACTGAATGGTTTTTTTGAACAAGAAATGTTCGCAGAATTATGCGTAAGCAAAAGCTAATCGTTAAGCTCCAATTTCATTAATGTAAAAAAATATATTCTTGTGAAATGGGGTAAATCTTTTTGAAACTACTGAAGAGACTGCCTGCACTATGCTTGTCCGTCCTCTTTTAGAATACTGCTGCGTGGTGTGGGACCCTTACCCGATAGGATTGACGGAGGACATCGAGAAAATTCTAAGAAGGGAGCACTTTTTTTATCATCGTAAAATAGGGGAGAGAAAGTCACTGAAATGACACAGGATTTGGGATGGACATAATTAAAACAAAGGCGTTTTTCGTTGTGGCGGAATATTCTCACGAAATTTCAATCACCAACTTTCTGCTCCGAATGCGGAAATATTTTGATGACGCCGACCTACATAGGGAGAAAAGATCGTAGTAATAAAATAAGAGAAATCAGAGGTCGAACGAAAAGCTATAGGTGTTGCCTCTGCCAGGCAACTTTTATTTGCAGAGCACCCGTGTAGACGTAGAAACACCATGTATTATAACATCAGCCATAAGACGCCCAAACACAGTGGATGTAAACGGTTTCTGTAAGCAATACATTCACGCATTCGTTTATGGCGACTGAGTAAAAAGGTAATTGTAAAAAAACGAACATCACCATTCCGTCACAAACGTGATCATTATTTAAGGCATTTCGAGGCTATCGGGCTCATATTCAGATTTTTTACTAGAGCTTTAGCACCTGAAGATGGGCTTTAGGGCTGGAAATGCATCGTGCTATAAATAAAAATCAAGTTTGTGACTCAAGGATTATCTTCGTTTCTTTACATTGCACCAATGTAACTCAGTCATGCCTAAAGCAATAGCCACTGAGGATAAAGTTCAGTTTATTTCTTTTTTTTAAGTTATTTCAGAAAACCCACTTAAACAGTATAATTGGAAAGTTCGTAAACTGAAAACAACGCAAGTGCCTAGACAGTGGCGTATTATGGAGCAACAACCTCGAAACGCAAACTTTCCGAGTAGTTTCCTATTGTTTGATTTTCTGAAAAACGGTCCTCGATTCTGCATGTAAATTATTTTTTGGGAGGAACGATTTTCTAGCTCATCACGTTGAGCGGCAGCTGTGACAATGCTGTGCATATTTCCGACGCGCCAAAGGAAAGACGGGAGGTAATAGTTACAAGTTTGCAAGCGAGGGAGGACATTCTCTATGATAAATTGCAGCAAACTTACGTACTCTTGTGTCATGGTTAATAATTCTGTGTAATTAAAGTTACGAAGAAATAAAAATGAGCGAACTTTTCAAACAAACGCTCTTCGTTTCGAGGGAAAGCAAGGAAGTGGCTAATAACTTTGAGCGACTTGTAACGTGTTTGCCCGAACGTGATTACAAAGAAATTTACGAGCCGTGGGACAGCCTCATAAATTGCAACAGATGCCTGCTGCTCTTCTGACCCTATTTTTCCGGAAATTTTGTGAGTTACTTTAATCGCACGAAGCCCTTGATCCTCCGAAATGGTTCCTTCACAACCTGCCTTCTTTACAGTTCACACGGCTTTGAGGACTGGAAAATACAAGGAAGTAAACTGCCTGTACATCTACAGCTACATGCAAACTCTGTAGTTCGCATAGAAGAGTTTAGTAGTGAAGTGCAGTACACCACTTCCAAAATATAACGATGAGTAATGAACATCTGAAGCTTTGAATGTGAACTCTGATTTCTCATATTTTATCGCGATGGTCATTCCTCTCTTTGTAAGTGTTAAGCAACAAAATATTTCGGCATATATTGCCTATACATGCTAGGCATCTTCGTTGGTCCCTAACACAGACAAAGTTATAGATATTTTCATATGAAATTTGTAGTGATTCTTTGGCACTTTATGTAGATCTAGCGACTTCTACTTACGGCTACATTTTTTTCTGCCGTGCGCTTCCCATTACTGGTACAACGTTGTTATGGAAGCTGTTGTGCTTAAACTAGCAGAAGACGGAAGTTTTTGCCTCAATTCTGTTTTCATTCCTGCTATCTCTCTAGTTCAAAAACAGAGAGACAGAGTTAACGCTACTCGTCACTTGTTAATGTTCTGCTGTGGATAACGCGTCACATTGGTCACCTTAGTTGAGTGCCGGCGCTAGTTCAAAAAAATGGCTCTGAGCACTATGAGACTTAACATCTGAGGTCATCAGTCCCCTAGAACTTAGACCTACTTAAACCTAACTAAGGACATCACACACATCCATGTCCGAAGCAGGATTCGAACCTGCAACCGTAGCGGTCGCGCGGTACCAGACTGTAGCGCCTAGAACCGCTCGGCCACACCGGCCGGCCCGGCGCTAGTTATTGGTCTTTCTGCACACACCTTCTACTGGTTCCCGCGCTGGTGCATGCACACCCACCGAGGGTACAAATCGCAGCACAAGAGCGATCTTTCTTTTTTCAAAACCAATCAAAAGCCGAGATCGCACAAAATATCTTTTATTCGAGACAACCGGTTTCAACAGTATTATGTGTCATCGTCAGGTCTTAAACGTTTTTATAGTAAAACATGTTCATTTTACGCATTTTTTACTACAAAAAATGTTTAAGATCTGAAGATGTCGGCTAAGACTGTTGAAACCTGGTGCCTCGAATAGAAAGTATTTTGTGCGACCATGGCTTTTGAATTGTTATTACCAATTAAAACACATCGCCCTTCAGTATTCTCATAATGAGAAAATTCGATCTCTAGCTTCATTTGCACCTTCAAAATGAGGGGTATCCACCTGTTGAAATATCTGCGATTGTCGAGAACATATTCCGGCTGCGTCTCCACAAGTTATTTTAACGCCGTGTAATATAAAACTTCACGGCTGGAAATGTCACAATTAATAAAATGTTGTGGGCCATTATGCCGTGGTCGAATGGATTTCATATTTAAACCCAACAAGCGAATACCATGAGAGGCTATACAGGCCATAAAGATTGTAAAAACCCCAGGAATTTCATTAGGAAGGAGGAGGGCGTAAAACTGAGTGAAATTTGGATCCCGGTGCTGAAGATGATGTGTGCCAGTCTTCCATGCGGAGTGGTAGCAACAGACGACTGCAATCGACTACGGCCAATGGCGCTCGGGTATTCAAAACGCGTAACGTCAGGCCACTGCGCGTAATCTCACATAAAAGGAATTTTGATACAGACAGCAGCGAGCCAGTGCATGAATTGTACGCACAAGGAAGCAACGAGCCCCTCTGAAATTGTCCTCCGCAGTTGGGGACGAAACGTTGAGTTAAAATGTGAAATGAATTCGACCACGGCATAATAGCCCGGAACATTTTATTAATTGTTATTGGAACCTTACCTACTCCGCTTGCCAGGCTGAAAAAATTCGTGTCCACCAGGGTACTATTGTGACCGCATGGCATGGGGATCGCACAGGATCAACAACTAAGCTTGTCCCCACTTTGAGGCTGACTAGTTGTAGAATTTTGAAACACGTATTGTGTTCGAGTATAATGACTTTTCTGGAGACTAGAAATCTACTCTGTAGGAATCAGCATGGGTTTCGAAAAAGACGGTCATGTGAAACCCAGCTCGCGCTATTCGTCCACGAGACTCAGAGGGCCATAGACACGGGTTCACAGGTAGATGCCGTGTTTCTTGACTTCCGCAAGGCATTCGATACAGTTCCCCACAGTCGTTTAATGAACAAAGTAAGAGCATATGGACTATCAGACCAATTGTGTGATTGGATTGAGCAGTTCCTAGATAACAGGACGCAGCATGTCATTCTCAATGGAGAGAAGTCTTCCGAAGTAAGAGTGATTTCAGGTGTGCCGCAGGGGAGTGTCATAGGACCGTTGCTATTCACAATATACATAAATGACCTTGTGGATAAGATCGGAAGTTCACTGAGGCTTTTTGCGGATGATGCTGTGGTGTATCGAGAGGTTGTAACAATGGAAAATTGTACTGAAATGCAGGAGGATCTGCAGCGAATTGACGCATGGTGCAGGGAATGGCAATTGAATCTCAATGTAGACAAGTGTAATGTGCTGCGAATACACAGAATCATTTAGCTACAAAATAGCAGGTCAGCAACTGGAAGCAGTTAATTCCATAAATTATCTGGGAGTACGCATTAGGAGTGTTTTAAAATGGAATGATCATATAATGTTGATCGTCGGTAAAGCAGATGTCAGACTGAGATTCATTGGAAGAATCCTAAGGAAATGCAATCCGAAAACAAAGGAAGTAGGTTACAGTGCGCTTGTTCGCCCACTGCTTGAATACTGCTCAGCAGTGTGGGATCCGTACCAGATAGGGTTGATAGAAGATATAGAGAAGATCCAACGGAGAGCAGCGCGCTTCGTTACAGGATCTTTTAGTAATCGCGAAAGCGTTACGGAGATGATAGATAAACTCCAGTGGAAGACTCTGCAGGAGAGACGGTCAGTAGCTCGGTACGGGCTTTTGTGAAAGTTTCGAGAACATACCTTCACCGAAGAGTCAAGCAGTATATTGCTCCCTCCTACGTATATCTCGCGAAGAGACCATGAGGATAAAATCAGAGAGATTAGAGCCCACACAGAGGCATACCGACAATCCTTCTTTCCATGAACAATACGAGACTGGAATAGAAGGGAGAACCGATAGAGGTACTCAAGGTACCCTCCGCCTCACACCGTCAGGTGGCTTGCGGAGTATGGATGTAGATGTAGATGTAGACCAGCTGAGGCAAGCTGGTGGATGCCAAGGGCGCCATCCAGGCGATGTAAGAAAGGCGAGTGGCTCTGGCAGAGACCTCTCATACGTCCAGACCGTCTACACCTACACGATTATTCTGCACTGCGCAAGTAAGTGCCTGGCAGAGATTCATTACTGTTCCACTCTCGAACAACGAGAGGGGAAAACGACGCTTAAATCTTTCCGTGCGAGCTCTGATTTCTCTTATTTTATTTTGACGGCCGTATCTCCCCATGTTGTTGGGAGACAACAAAATATTTTCACACTCTAAGGAGAATGTTGGTGACTGAAATTTCATGAGAAGGCCATGCCGCATTGAAAAACGACTTGCTTAATGAGTGCCACCTCATTCGTATATCTTATCCGTGGCACACTTTCCCTTATTTCGCGATAGTACAAAACGAGCTGCCCTTTTCTGAACTTTTTCGATGCCATGCGGCAGCCCCGTCTGATTCGGATCCCACACCGCACAGCAAGAGGGTGAACGAGCATCGTGTAACCAGTTGCTTTAGTAACACTGGTACATTTTCTAAGTGTTCTGCCAATAAATCGCAGTCTTTGGTTTGCTTTCCCCACAGCATTTTGCGTGTGATCGTTCCAATTTAAGTCATTCGTAATTGTAATCCTTAAGTATTTAATTGAGTTTACAGCCATTAGATTTGTATAATTTAGTAACCGAAATTTAGGGACTCCTTCTAGTACTCACGTGGATGACTTACACTTTTCGTTATTTAGAATGAATTGCCACTTTTTGCACTAAACAGATACCTTGTCCACATAATTTTGGAATTGCTTTTGATCATCTGATGACTTTACATGACGGCAGATTGCAGAACCATCAGTAAACAATCTAAGAGGGATGCTCAGATTGCCCCCTAAATCGTTTATCTAGATTAGGAACAACAGAGAGCCTGTAACACTTTCTGGGGGAACGCCAGATATTACTTCTGTTTTACTCGATGATTTTCCGCCAGTTATTAATAACTGTGACCTTTCTGACAGGAAATCACTAGCAGAGCCACACAACTAAGTCAGTACTCCATAGGCACGCGCTTTATGAGAAGTCGCTCGTGAGGAACGGTGTCAAAAGCCTTCCGGAAATCTGAAAATACTGAATAAATTTGACGTCCCCTGTCGATAGCACTCATTATTTTGTGAGAATAAACAGCTAGTTGTTTTTCATAAGAACGATATTTTCTAAATGCGTGTTAGCTGTGTGGCACTAAATCGTTTTCTTCGGGGTGATTCATATTGTTCGAACACAGTGCATGTTCCAAAATCGACATTAGTGATATGAGTCTGTAATTCAGCGGATTACTCCTATTTCCTTTCTCGAGTGTTGGTGTGACCTGTGAAACTGTCCAATCTTTGGTTACGGATCTTTGGAAGAGCGAGTGGCTGTGTATGAGTGTTGAGTGTGGAGCTATTGTACCAGCGTAGTTTGGAAGGAACCTGACTGGTATACAATCTGGATCGGAGGCTTTTCCTTTCTTAACTGATTTAAGCTGCTTCGCTACACCGAGGGTATTTATTACCACGTTACTCATGGTGGCAGTTGTTCTCGATTCGAATTCTGGAATATTTACTTCGTCATCTCTGGTGAAGGAGTTTTGGAAAATCATGTTTTGTAACTCTGCTGTAGTGGCACTGTCATCAGTAAAATCAGAATTTTTATCGCGCAGTGAAGGTGTTGACAGCATCTTGCCACTGCTGTAGTATACATGCGACCATGTGAAGTCGAGAGCTACCGAGGCCCTCGGGGCTTTACACTTTCCTGTGTTACCGGTGAGCTTCATAGAAGTAACGCGAACGCACCGTTTCTCGTCGCGCCTCTTCATCTGGCGGTGAGTCGGCGGCCACACGCACTCGGGACCCGTCAGCCCCTGTTTCTCCTCCTCCTCCTCCTCCTCCTCCTCCTCCCCCGACCCACCACCGAGCTCTCGGCCAGCATGATTTGTGACCGCGGGCGGAACGGCTGTTTGGCTGCCCACAGCTGGGCCTCGTATCCACCCCCACACCACGCCACTCGGCTTCCCTACAGCCCCTGGCCGCTCTGTTTTCTTGCCACAAGATCTCACGAGGTCTGCAGCGTGCTTCAAAATATAACAAAACGGCACGTAAGAGAAAAGGTGCCGCGATTTAGGTACTTCTCTTTCCGCCTGACACTTCGCACAACAAAATTTTGTATATTTTTTTAGAGACGTCAGCTTTCTGACTGATGTGACGCGACCCGCCACAAAATTCTCTCCTTTGTCAAAATATCCGTCTCAGAGTAGCTAGCAGGTCGCCCCCCCCCCCTCCCCCACTTCCGATCTTCTCACCCAACGTCCTCGATTATTCTGTGCGTGGTGCACTCAGTTCCTTGTCTTGTCCTAGAATGAATGTATGCTCTCTACGACTTCATCGAGTACCGTGGGAATTATTTCGTGTTGTACTAATTCGTCTCCTACCCGTAGTGGGACCCTTACTGGCTAGCTCCGGGTTACTGAGGCGGCGAGGCTCTCTACAATAGTCATCATCGATGTGCGGGAAAGCCCGCACAGACACTGAACGACCAGTCGTTCGGTCGCCGCAACGTTCTTCCCACACTACGAGATGGGTTTACCATGGAGTAGCGTCGCAAGGAGACTCCTGCCGACCGAAACGAGACAAGGATTTGATAAGTAATACAATCGAAGTGCTTCTAATTTATGAAAGATTAGAGCAAACGCCGTTCCTGCATGACTGTGTATTTAAATGAGGGTATAAATAAAACAGTCCGTCGGGAAGCTTTTGCCTAACGACGGTCGCAGGTTCGAATCCTGCCTCGGGCATGGATGTGTGATGTCCTTAGATTAGTTAGGTTTAAGTAGTTCTAAGTTCTAGGGGACTGATGACCACAGATGTTAAGTCCCATAGCGCTCAGAGCCATTTGAACCATTTTGCCTAACGAACGACAAAATTAAAAAAGAAAGGCAACGTAATTCATTGTTTTGGAAAATAACGAGAAACAAGCAGAAACAATAAAGTGTTTCCAGAATGAGATTTTCACTCTGCAGCGGGGTGTGCTCTGATATGAAACTTCCTGGCAGATTAAAACTGTCTGCCAGAGCGAGAGTCGAACCCGGGACCTCTGCCTTCCGCCCGGATCTCGTGGTCGTGCGGTAGCGTTCTCGCTTCCCACGCCCGGGTTCCCGGGTTCGATTCCCGGCGGGGTCAGGGATTTTCTCTGCCTCGTGATGGCTGGGTGTTGTGTGATGTCCTTAGGTTAGTTAGGTTTAAGTAGTTCTAAGTTCTAGGGGACTGATGACCATAGATGTTAAGTCCCATAGTGCTCAGAGCCATTTGAACCATTTTTCTTGAACCTCTGCCTTCCGCGGGCAAGTGCTCTACCAACTGAGCTACCCAAGCATGACCCAAGACCCGTCCCCACAGCTTCAATTCTGCCAGTACCTCGTCTTCTACTTTCCAAACTACACAGAAGCTCTTCTGCGAACCTTGCAGAACTATCACTCCTGGAAGACAGGATACTTCGAAGACATGGCCTAACCACAGCCTGGGGGATGTTTCCAGAATGAGATTTTCATATGAAACTTCTTGGCAGATTAAAACTGAATCGTGTTTGGGTAGCTCAGACGGTAGAGCTTTTGCCCACGAAAGGCAAAGGTCCCGAGCTCGAGTATCAGTCCAGCACACAGTTTTAATCTGCCAGGAAGTTGCATATCAGCGACACTCCGCTGCAGAGTGAAAATCTCATTCTGGAAACATCCCCCAGGCTGTGGCTAAGCCATGTCATCGCAATATCCTTTCTTCCAGGAGTGCTAGTACTGCAAGGTTCGCAGAAGAGCGTCTGTGAAGTTTGGAAAGTAGGTGACGAGGTACTGGCAGAATTGAAGCTGTGGGGACGGGTCGTGAGTCGTGCTTGGGTAGCTCAGATGGTAGAGCGCTTGCCCGCGAAGGCAAAGGTCCCGAATTCGAGTTTCGGTCCGGCACACAGTTTTAATCTGCCAGGAAGTTTAATAAAGTGTTTATTTTATTTCAGACAGTCTGATCCGATTTCACTTTCTTCTGCCGAGATTTTCGCCTTTAGTTAGTTCCAACTTTTTTAGTCATGTTTTCTGACTATGCGGCCCACCACGAATTCCTCTCCTGTGCCACATCTCAAGGTGGCAGTTGCAACCTACGACCTCAATTATTTGCTGTATCCAAAGTCTGTCTTCCTCTACATTTTTTGCCTACTACAGCTCCCTCTAGTACCATGGAAGTCATTCGCTGACGTCTTAACAGATGTCCTATCTTCCTGCCCCTTCTCCTTGTCAGCGTGTTCCACATATTCCTTTCCTCTCCGATTCTGCGCAGAACCTCATTTCTTACCTTATCAGTCCACCTAATATGCAACATTCACATCTCAAATGCTTCGTTTCTCTTCTGTTCCGGTTTTCCCATGTTTCACTACCATACAATACTGTGCTCCAAACGTACATTTCTTCCTCAAATTACGGCCTATGTTTGATACTAGTAGACTTCTCTTGGCCAGGAATGCCCTTTTTGCCATTACTAATCTGCTTTTGATGTCCTCCATACTCTGTTCGTTGTTGGTTATTTTACTGTCTAGATAGCCGAATTTCTTAACTTCATCTACTTTGTGACCATCAATCCTGATGTTAAGTTCCTCGCTGTTATCATTTCTGCTACTTCGTCTGTCTTCGATTTACTCTCAAATGGTTCAAATGGCTCTGAGCACTATGGGACTTAACATTTATGGTCATCAGTCCCCCAGAACTTAGAACTACTTAAACCTAACTAACCTAAGGACATCACACACATCCATGCCCGAGGCAGGATTCGAACCTGCGACCGTAGTGGTCGCGCGGTTCCAGACTGTAGCGCCTAGAACCGCTCGGCCACTCCGGCCGGCGATTTACTCTCAAATGGTTCAAATGGCTCTGAGCATTATGGGACTTAACATCTATGGTCATCAGTCCCCTAGAACTTAGAACTACTTAAGATGACATCACACAACACCCAGTCATCACGAGGCATAGAGAATCCCTGACCCCTCCGGGAATCGAACCCAGGAACCCGGGCATGGGAAGCGAGAACGCTACCGCACGACCACGAGCTGCGGACTTTACTCTCAACCCATATTCTGTACTCGTTAGATTGTTCATTGCAACCAGCAGATCCTGTTGTTCTAAGTTTTGAAAATCGTCTCCCATCGCCTCACATTGTGTTTTCAATGGGACTTCGAGGCTCTGACAACTTTTCATGGTGCCGAGGGATTCCAGGAAACGTTTTCCTGAACATTTCGAATCTCTAAAAGATAAAAATCTTGATTCATTATAAATAATAAACCACGGAATCGGAATTCAGATCGTTGAAACAATCTACAACAGTAGCTGAAGTGTTGCTCTAGCTGTGGCAGAAACAAGAAACGTAAAGACATGGCAACCTGAACTCGAGGCCATTCAGGGACAATATCACCGTTGGCTCTCCAAGACGGACGACTTTGGAGCGCCACCTGCCTTTGGAAAGATAATTGCCCAATTTCATGATAGCTTAACACTGCTTAATGCTCTGTTGGCTTTTGTTTGACCGTGAATCTGTGTTTAAATTTAAAAGTAGGTGTTTTCAGGATCGCTGCTAGTTACAATTCTTTGTCATCTTCCTTTATTTATTTTAATACTGCAAAATATTTCGAGAGATGGAATCATCAGGCAAAAATGACAATAAAAAGGGATATAACGTGAATATAATCAGTTCTAAATGAACTGTGGACTTGCCTGCGCGGAAGGAGAAGTATAATGTATCTGAGACGGCGTTTACTTCGTTTGCTAGTCCGCTGCTAACACGAAAACGTAAAAAACCACGCTTCATGTTCGTCAGAATTGGCTTTCCTCAAGGGGTCTCCTTTGTTGCATCACTGTGGCTATCTAAATCTTTGCTGTTCACTGTTCGTAAATTCGTGAAGTACATTTACAGCACATTATTTATTAGAAACATCATCATTGTGCACTAGAATCAAGACGGCGAACTTCTGTACAACCAATGTGTTATTCCTCGTGTTACGTCACTTTGTAACTTCTATTGCGCACCTGTGCGAAGCATCTTTAATGTCTGTAGACGAACTCTGTTACGATGAGAGAGGCTATAGATTATTTGTTATTACTAATGACATACATATAATTACTAAATTCCATAACATCAGGAATTACGTACATCTTTTTTTCGCTGCCATATTTGCTTGATGATTTTAATACCTCGAAATGTGTTACAGTATCAAATGGAGTACCTTAGCTCTGAAACAGTGTCTGTGTGTCATTTCTTAAACGCTCGTTTCTTACTTCTATGATTTGGGCTGTAGTTGATTTCTTTTTCTGAAATTTTACGGGGCTATTTGCTTCTTTAGACCGTGTTCTTTCATCTGGCAGAGATGTCCAACAAAAGAATATATCTTCACGTTGGCGTTACTTCCAATATTATATGTAGAGATTCTGTATGTCCATCTTTTTAGAGATGGTTGCGGGACTCGGCTGTTCCACACAGGACGTCAAATTAAACACCTTTTCAGCCGTCTAGTTTCCAAACTTATTTTATTTGGCTGCCAGTTTCGGCGATTTACTACGCCATCTCCAGGCACCTGACCGACGTGTAGGATGATTTCACTTCGGTCCTGATCAAAACAGTCGACAGATGATGGTTGAAGGCATCATTATAGCAAGCAGAAATCGACTGATACCACTACTGCTGGCCCCTGTTTTTATCAGAACCGAGGTGTCGGTCAGGAGCCTGAAGATGAAATAGTAAATCGCCGAAACCGGTAGCCAAATAAAACAAGTTTGGAAACTAGATGGCTGAAAGGTGTTTCATTTGATTTCCTTATATGTAGAGACTTCCAAAAAACGACTAAATTTTCATGTTCGCATTACTTCCAATACGTATAATTTGGTAGATTTCTTCATTGCTTCTCATTTTCCACCCGTCTCTTGTTGGTGCCACTCGCCACTCCCATTATTTTTTTCTGATGATTTAAGTCCCCCCCCCCCCCCAGTGTATTTAGGTTGTAGTTCGGTGTTAAGCATTAGGATGAATTTATAATAAATAACTTGTGTTATGAACGTCGTAGCCGACAGATTTCTTTTGCACACGACCAGGGGTTTGACAGACATTCTATTATTTACCGGCTAGGCCCTATACGTGCTACTACTTGTCACAGACCAAGTCCAGGCGACTATACATGCTGACAGTAAAGTACTGAATTTCTGTTGTTGGCCAACACGAGTGTTGCTCCACTGACAGCGACAAGCTCGGGACGTGGCATCACCAGCTGTTGTCTGTCTGTCTGTCGCAACGAAGAGTGGCCGCTGAGAAGGAGCGCCGCGTGACAGCTGTCTGTCACACAGACGTGGAAATCGTGACCCACCTTGGGTGACGATTGTACAGCGTAGTAGTAACGTCACGAAACTAGCTAGAGAGCAAGGAAAGAATGTGGCGCTATTGACTGGTAGACGGCGAATGCTAGGTGCAGCCACCTAGTTTCGGGAAGGGTTTTCTTCTGCCGCGGACAATGGCTTCCTCTCTCGCGGTGTATCGGTATGCATGCGATGTCGCGCATAAAAACGGGATTTTCCGGTGCTCATACCTCGGGTTCCATTGCTGATAAAAAGGAGGGGTCAAGTGTTGTGGATAACCCTCGGTCTAGAGACCATTTATACACCAAACAGAAGAATAGTCTTAGTGTCACTATCCAAAAATACCTTTTGCCTAGGCAAAAGAAGCAAACCGGTTGGAATTTTATGAAATCGATTTCATTGCCACTCGAGACTATTTGCAATATCACTTGGAAACGCTTAATCAAGCCTCCTTCTACCCCTGTTATAGCAGCAGAAATGCGTTGCAATTTAGCAGACATGAAATTTTCGATCACTGCATACACTTCAGTCACTTTCTCATTCAAATGACGTTTCAGTATCGAAAAAAATTCCCCTCTTGTCAGGCCACACGCTTCATCTTCATCAGCAACAGATTCTGAAATTGGAAAACGTAATATCTATATAGGTGGATGATTCCATATTTAACTTGGTTGCAATATACTATTTGAAAGGTAGAAGAGTATATTCATAAAATTTAATTACGTATCATAAAACTCGAAATACAATGAAGAACACAGATAAATTCAAGAAATACAGCAATATTCTGCTTCGTTGATGTACAAAATTTAGCAAACTATGTTTTACTTTGCAAGAATTCCTACCAATGACACAGTTGCAGTTAGATTGCGAGGTGCCGGGGCTAGCAGTGTATTTAACACTAAATTCTAGAATCTACACATGTAAATGATGCTCTAAGCCCCCCCCCCCCCTATTCTAACTCCGACTTTTGCTGTTGCACAAGGATTAAAAAATATACGCGAACTGACTGTAATCAACCCTGCAAGTGGAGTAGAAAAGAGTTTGGCACCTGCAATAATTTAATTTGATAAATAAGTTAAATAAAGGAAGGTTTCATTAACGTAGTGAGAAATGATGGGTTGCTCTACCGATTAACAGAATGAAAGTTCTGTCCAAAATAACAATATGATTTATTAAGACTAAACACAAAATAATAAACAAAAACACATGAAACATTTATAATACATCAAATTGGCTCAAATTGGATACACAAACAAACGCTATGAAGGTGAAGTTGTCCCTAAACTAGATTGTGAGGTTTGTGACGAAGTGGTATGTGGAGCCAATTCCTTGCCACTCAAATCTTAAGAGAGACACACAGCTAACCCAACATTAATTGCTGCTACTCAAGACAGAACAAAGTTAGAAAAAGACGAACAGGCGCACTCTGCTGAGCTCTGATTATCACCTAGGAAAATCCCTATCTGCCGGTGCTGCAGACATACATTACCAAACTGTCTTCTTAACTGCCAGAACACGATCTGGCGTACCGGAGGCGATGGCTGGTTGCTTCGACATCCTCGACCGAAAGGCGAGAGCTGATTACCTAGAGCACCCGTACAGGCCGAACACACAACATTCCCGCCCCCACGACAGTGGCCGTGGTTGAACGTTCCAATCAGCAACTCGAAAACCGGCGGAAAATTCCACTCCATTGCCGGAGCACTACCATTCCACCAATGGAGATTCTTGGCGCAAATTTCTGCGCTGATTTTGCTACGTCACGGAGCTATGCCCTGAGCCAGCCAATCACAGTTACTATTTTGCAGAAAGCGCGAGAATTTTCCCGCCACAACTGCCTGGGTACACAAGTCATTCCCACGCCTCGCTGGTAGCCCGCCAGAAAGTGTTTTCGCTAAGATTCTGCGAAGTAACGGAACCTCTAGCCCAGCCGCTACTTCAGACCCCTCCGGGCGTGTCTTTTGACAATGTCGGCGTCTGCAAAGCATTCACTCGACTTCCTCACACCCGTCGGCTTAACCCTTTCGAGATCAGGAGTGCCCGCCTGTCACCGGACCACCCGGGTGATGAGAGACGCTGCGTGGGAAGTCCGCGTGTGAAGGAATAGCAACTTTTCACCGCATGCAATTAGAGACGAAAATCGTAAGATAGAAATAGGAGAGGGGGCTCATGCCACCTCTCAAGATGCAGTAAGTTTTTATTTTTTTCTCATTCAATAATAGTTCCATCTACGACGTGCGATCGGTCAGATCGTTGAACTCTGCAGAACTTACAAACTTTTCTCTTCGTGTTTAAAACTCTCCGTTTATTTACGCATAAATGATTCATTTATTGTTATCGAATGGACTATTGTTATTAATCTTATGTTACACAATGATTTTCTACTTACTTGCGACTGTTGATTCCGTACTTAAGAATTGAAATCGATCGATTTTTAGAGATTTGGCGTCCTTTGACTGTAGCGTTGAAATATTTGCTCACTGGGTGACGCGTCTAGCTTGCTGAAGGGTTCCCTTTCAACTTTCCTACAATGGCAGGTATAGAGGCTAGGGGGCTCTGACTACCGGAATTCAACTTTCAGACCGTTACCCACGACTAGAAATTACCGTTTCTTGAACTTTATTTTTCAACTTATGGCCAGCTTTTTGGGATTTGGCACCACTGTGCGACGGACGGTTCACCAACAACAGTGTCACACGCCCTCGCTTCATGAGAACACTGTGGAGATTTAATGCAGGATATTGGGGCAATGACTGGTGACCAGGAGGTTTCGCCACTACCCCTCCACCCCTCGTCACCCAAATACTGGCGGTGACAGTTCCTTGCAGCGTTTCCGGGATACTGTCTGTCACCGTTGGCGGGGGTTGCGCTGCACTGCGGCGCCCGCCGCGCCCGCATATGTCAGCGGCTTGATTTGTTGAGAGCGTCGTCCGTGCGTCCCTGGCCGGTAGCTGGGCACGCGCTGCCACGAGCATTCGGCACGCACATGTTCGGTAGAGTCGGATGTTTCCACTCGGCTTAACTTGCCCGTTGTATATTAACTAGTCTGCGACCCGATGCATTTATCTAATGAGAACAGTTAACGGAAATGCGTTACCCCATCCCCCTTCATAAACAGAAGTTACTGGCCGATGTTCACTTGGAACTTGTCTTAACATCAGGGGCAGTCGCGACGCGTACCCTGGCCGTGCCGTAGCGCTCAGCCTGGTTGCACGCTTCGCCCACCACCACACCGCGCTGTCTGAGCGGGAAGAGGAGGAAACTGCGAACGCGTCGTACTCTCGTGTCCAAAACTAAAGCAACAAAGGGAAATGTTACAAGATTGCGTTTACTTTACCACAAAACAGTAAAAACAGATGATATTAAAGTAGAAACAGAACGTAAACAGCTGCAACATGCGTAACGTTCGACAAAAACGTTCTTCGTTCTTTCCAACTTAACAGATTTACACAAACATTCCAGCAACTGGTTAATGTGCTCAGTATGGGGTGCGAGCACTTCTGGCAACAGTACAGGCCTGACAACGACAGAGGGTGCTGTGGATGATGTCATCAATCTCATGTTGAGGCAGTAACGCCGATTCTTCCTGTAAAGCTACTCGCAAGTCTTTGAGAGTGGTTGACGGAGCTGGCGTGATGCAACCCGTCTCCGTAGTGCGTCCCAGAAACGCTCTATGGAATTCAAATCGGGACAGTGAACAAGTCATACTGTGTGTGTAATATCTTCCATTTCCAAGAAAACATCAACCACCTGTCCTGAACGAGGTCGAACATCGTCGTCCATCAATACGAAGTCTGGGCCCACAGCACCTCGCAACAACCACACATCAGGTCCCCAGATCTCGTTACGATTCTTCATGGCAGTTAAACCTTGCCTGTTCACCCGCTCAATTTCTTGAACAGTTATTCCAGTGGTCAACATGAATGTTTGGGTCAAGAAATCGTGTTCCATGTTTCCTCCAGATGCAAATCCGTCGAGGATCACTCCATAGACAACATCGAGACTCGCCTGTGAAAAGAACATTGGCGCACTGCTCGGCTGTCCAAGTGGCATGTTGACGATTCCACTCTAGGCGTTCCCTTCTGTGAAGACTCGTCAAGGGTACGCATATAGCAGGCTATCGACAATGAAGGCCACTCTGTCGAAGCCTTCTGTATACCTCTTCCCTCGATACAACACGTCCAGTGGATGCTGCGAAGTCAGATGCCAGTTGCTGTGCTGTACTAAACCGATACCGTTGTGCCCTTACACCCAAATAACAGTGGTCTCTATCTTAAGTAAGACGTGGTCGGCCCTGCCCTCGTCTTCAGGATACAATTTCGGGCTCTTTAAACTGTCGCCACATCCGAGAAACAACACAACGATTCACACTAAGCTTCGGGCCACATCTACATCTACTACATCTACATACATACTCCACAATCCACCATACGGAGCGTGGCGGAGGGTACCTCGTACCACAACTAGCATCTTCTCTCCCTGTTCCACTCCCAAACAGAACGAGGGAAAAATGACTGCCTATGTGCCTCTGTACGAGTCCTAATCTCTCTTATCTTATCTTTATGGTCTTTCCGCGAAATATAAGTTGGCGGCAGTAAAACTGTTTTGCAGTCAGCCTCAAATGCTGGTTCTCTAAATTTCCTCAGTAGCGATTCACGAAAATAACGCCTCCTTTCCTCTAGAGACTCCCACCCGAGTTCCTGAAGCATTTCCGTAACACTCGCGTGATGATCAAACCTACCAGTAACAAATCTAGCTGCCCGCCTCTGAATTGCTTCTATGTCCTCCCTCAATCCGACCTGACAGGGATCCCAAACGCTCGAGCAGTATTCAGGAATAGCTCGTATTAGTGTTTTATAAGCGGTCTCCTTTACAGATGAACCACATCTTCCCAAAATTCTGCCAATGAACCGAAGACGACTATCCGCCTTCCCCACAACTGCCATTACATGCTTGTCCCACTTCATATCGCTCTGCAATGTTACGCCCAAATATTTAATCGACGTGACTGTGTCAAACGCTACACTACTAATGGAGTATTCAAACATTACGGGATTCTTTTTCCTGTTTATCCGCATTAATTTAGAGTTAGCTGCCATTCTTTACACCAGTCACAAATCCTGTCCAAGTCATCTTGTATCCTCCTACAGTCACTCAACGACGACACCTTCCCGTACACCATAGCATCATCAGCAAACAGCCGCACATTGCTATCCACCATATCCAAAAGATCGTTTATGTAGATAGAAGACAACAGCAGACCTACCACACTCCCCACGGGCACTCCAGATATATCCTCACCTCCGATGAACACTCACCATCGAGGACAACGCACTGGCTTCTATTACTTAAGAAGTCTTCGAGTCACTCACATACTTGGGAACCAATCCAGTTTGCTCGTACCTTAGGAGTCTGCACTGGGGCACCGAGTCAAACGCTTTCCGGAAGTCAAGGAGTATGGCATCCGTCTGATACCCTTCATCCATGGTTCGCAAGATATCATGTGAAAAAAGGACGAGTTGCGTTTCGCAGGAGCGATGCTTTCTAAAGCCGTGCTGATGCATGGACAGCAACTTCTCTGTCTCAAGGAAATTCATTATATTCGAATTGAGAATATGTTCGAGAGTCCTGCAACAAACCGATTTTAAGGATACTCGTTTGTAATTTTGAGGATCCGTCCTTCTACCCTTATTATATACAGGCGTCACCTGCGCTTTTTTCCAGTCGCTCGGGACTTTACATTGGGCAACACATCAGTTTGCTTCCACTATTCCTATGGCTCTCCACTGCAGAGGGTCTGATAGGCGTCTTCTCTGTGCTATACTACACCGTCTGTGGCTGTGTACACAGCGATTGATGATGTGGGACCACCCGGCAAACACAACTTCGTTTGATAGGTGCCCTGACGTCATCGTTGGCGGGGTTGTTCGTTGGCCGGAATGCCATCTCCTCTGCAGAACAGTATCGTACGGAAATCTGTTGACAGTTTGTATGATTACATCGTGAATTAAACACAGGACGGGGAAATAACTGTTTGTTGCTTTAATTTTGGCTGCAGTGCAGTCGCTCTGCCTACGACTTAGTTTCATATTTCTCAACAACATAAATTGTAAACGAGACAAATGTTCCGTATTATTTAATTAGTTTTAGAGCACTGCAATTTTAACCTTTTACAAACCGTCGGCATACAGAGAGACACGGACAGTTTCTCAGATTTTCGCACTCAAGTTACCACATGCTTGTGATTTATTTAGTTTTATAATCGAAATAAGGTCTGACACATACATGTTGTTCGAAACATTGTAGAGGTTTCTCAGCCTCATTATGGATACGTGGGAACTCTACCAGATGAACCGGCTGGAGTGGCCGAGCGGTTCTAGGCGCTACAGTCTGGAACCGCGCGACCGCTACGGTCGCAGGTTCGAATCCTGCCTTGGGCATGGATGTGTTTGATGTCCTTAGGTTAGTTAGGTTCAAGTGGTTCTAAGTTCTACGGGACTGATGAACTTATATGTTAAGTCCCATAGTGCTCAGAGCCATTTGAACCATCAATGTTTCCCTTTATGGCCGATCTTATGTCCACCATATTTAACACTGCTGCGTCTCCCTCACCACAAACAACTTCTACGGGGTTTCTCTATGACGTAGGTTCTCGTCTGTCTCACTCGCACACTACAGCTCTTACACCTCGTTCAGCACAATAGACGCCTGTGAATTTCCCATCTCGTAGCGAATCTGCGCTCTTTGTGGCACACGGTCCTGGACGACAGGGCTCGTTTCACAGTCCCTGAAGGCTGACTCTTTCAACCATATATTTAAATGAGAGCGAAATGCTCGTTAACTCACAATGTTGTTAGTATATTTCGAAAAAAGATCGTAATTTGATACACTAAAGCCGGCCCGCTTTTTGAAGGACGGTACATTAATCACAGCTCCTTAGTACGCCGAGTACATCGCAACAGAGCTCCGCGCTGCCATTTTCGGAGGAAACTGCGAGAGACGGTACGCAACTAGCCGCCAATGGTGAATGTGGGCTCTGCGCGTCCGCTATGGCAACAGTACGAATGTCGCAGCATAGTTGTGTACGGAGGAGGTTGGCAAAAAAGCACCTGGCATGGAACTTGGACCAGTGGCGTCGGCTTCTCTTCATAGATGTGTGAGGAACTTGCCTGATGCCTGATTATCGTAGTAGGAGAATATGGGGGCGGCCAAGCACCAATGGACGTCTCCGGCTTGCAGCACCACCGGTTCAGGAAGGAGGTGGGTCAATCACGTCTTGGAGCGTGTATCAGACAGGATCTTCAACCATTTGTTCAGCCGTAAAGTCGACATTTCTGTGATGGACTCAATTAAAATGATGATACACGGGCACAGCGCCCTTGTCTCGTGAACACAGTTTCTCAGGCTGCAGTAATCTAGTGAGCCGGTGACCTACGGTATATACTGACATGGACATAAATGAACATCTTTCGGATCAATTTTTTGAAAATTTAGTGATTGTCAACTGGAGGAATGGTTGGTTGGTTGGTTGGTTGGTTGGTTTTGGGGAAGGAGACCAGACAGCGAGGTCATCGGTCTCATCGGATTAGGGAAGGACTGGGAAGGAAGTCGGCCGTGCCCTTTGAAAGGAACCATCCCGGCATTTGCCTGGAGTGATTTAGGGAAATCACGGAAAACCTAAATCAGGATGGCCGGACGCGGGATCGATGGAGGAATGGTACCACTCCAAGTCTGAGTACAGGGTGTTACAAAAAGATACGGCCAAACTTTCAGGAAACATTCCTCACACACAAAGAAAGAAAATATGTTATGTGGATATGAGTCCGGAAACGATTACTTTCCATATTAGAGCTCATTTTATTACTTCTCTTCAAATCATATTAATCATGGAATGGAAACAGCAACAGAACGCACCAGCGAGATTTCAAACACTTTGTTACAGGAAATGTTCAAAATGTCCTCCGTTAGCGAGGATGCATGCATCCACCCTCCGTCGCATGGAATCCCTGATGCAGCCCTGGAGAATGGCGTATTGTATTACAGCCATCCACAATACGAGCACGAATAGTCTCTACATTTGCTACCGGGGTTGCGTAGACAAGAGCTTTCAAATGCCCCCATAAATGAAAGTCAAGAGGGTTGAGGTCAGGAGAGCGTGGAGGGCATGGAATTGGTCCGCCTCTACCAATCCATCGGTCACCGAATCTGTTGTTGAGAAGCGTACGAACACTTCGACTGAAATGTGCAGGAGCTCCATCGTGCATCAACCACATGTTGTGTCGTACTTGTAAAGGCACATGTTCTAGCAGCACAGGTAGAGTATCCCGTATGAAATCATGATAACGTGCTCCATTGAGCGTAGGTGGAGGAACATGGGGCCCAATCAAGACATCACCAACAATGCCTGCCCAAACGTTCACAGAAAATCTGTGTTGATGACGTGATTGCGCAATTGAGTGCGGATTCTCGTCAGCCCACACATGTTGATTGTGAAAATTTACAATTTGATCACGTTGGAATGAAGCCTCATCAGTAAAGAGAACATTTGCACTGAAATGAGGATTGACACATTGTTGGATGAACCATTCGCAGAAGTGTACCCGTGGAGGCCAATCAGCTGCAGATAGTGCCTGCACACGCTGTACATGGTACGGAAACAACTGGTTCTCCCGTAGCACTCTCCATACAGTGACGTGGTCAACGTTACCTTGTACAGCAGAAATTTCTCTGACGCTGACATTAGGGTCATCGTCAACTGCACGAAGAATTGCCTCGTCCATTGTAGGTGTCCTCGTCGTTCTAGGTCTTCCCCAGTCGCGAGTCATAGGCTGGAATGTTCCCTGCTCCCTAAGACGCCGATCAATTGCTTCGAACGTCTTCCTGTCGGGACACCTCCGTTCTGGAAATCTGTCTCGATACAAACGAACCGCGCCACGGCTATTGCCCCGTGCTAATCCATACATCAAATGGGCATCTGCCAACTCCGCATTTGTAAACATTGCACTGACTGCAAAAACACGTTCGTGATGAACACTAACCTGTTGATGCTACGTACTGATGTGCGTGATGCTGGTACTGTAGAGCAATGAGTCGCATGTCAACACAAGCACCGAAATCAGCATTACCATCCTTCAATTGGGCCAACTGGCGGTGAATCGAAGAAGTACAGTACATACTGACGAAACTAAATGAGCTGTAACATGGAAATTAAGCGTTTCCGGACACATGTCCACATAACATCTTTTCTTTATTTGTGTGTGAGGAATGTTTCCTGAAAGTTTGGCCGTACCTTTTTGTGACACCTTGTATATTATATGTAAAATATTTACATTACCACTTTTGCAAACAGCTTCCATCTTGAGATGTGACTCACATCTAAAGATGGCAGATGTTGGCGAAACCGGTAATGTGAATACTAATATATATATATATATATATATATATATATATATATATATATATGTGTGTGTGTGTGTGTGTGTGTGTGTGTGTGTGTGTGTTTGTTGACGTAATACGCCGGGTTGTAATTAACCCGACTTTGTTCCGAGTTCTGCAGTGCGGGCTTTGTACGCAGCAGGAAGCTGAAACATATTCATTAATCGCTGTGCTCGCAAAGTATGCTGAAAAGAATAGTTGTCCCACCAGTTGATGCGACCAGATGAAAATATGGCGCTCTGATCCGTCAGAATCTGAAATGTTTCCTGCTTTGTCGTCAGCATGCACTTTGTCATTTGGCGGCACGTGTTGATTTCTCTTGTGAAGTGACTGTTGATGTAAAGGATTAAGAAGATTGAATTTTGCCGTATGAAACACAATAGCTATTTAAAAGGAAGACTGTGCACTGCCGATAAAGAAGCCTCAAGATCAGCTACAACGCCGTGACGTTTGGCACGTGACATGTGACTGGGGAATATTTTTCGGATGACGAGGTACATTTTGCCCTGCAGAGTACCCTGAATTCACAGAACTGACGCATATGGGGTTGTACTCCGTCACATGTTGTGCACGAACGTCCACAGATTTTATGTGACTGTGTGGTGTGGTTTTGCCGGCCGAAGTGGCCGTGCGGTTAAAGGCGCTGCAGTCTGGAACCGCAAGACCGCTACGGTCGCAGGTTCGAATCCTGCCTCGGGCATGGATGTTTGTGATGTCCTTAGGTTAGTTAGGTTTAACTAGTTCTAAGTTCTAGGGGACTAATGACCTCAGCAGTTGAGTCCCATAGTGCTCAGAGCCATTTGAACCATTTTTTTTTGTGGTGTGGTTTCACATGCTCCTTCATTCTCACTACGTTTTTCTTCTAGGACCTCACACCATGCGGGCCTGTTAGGTGTATAGTGAAATCTGTACATTATAGGGACCTCCTTGCCCAACGCATAATTCCAGCTTTGCAGGAACGCAACTCAGCCCACACCACATTTTTTGTGCAAGGTAGGACGCCACCCTGTGTCGCTTACAAGGTGAAAGATTTGCTTCAAGAAACCTTCGGTAACGAGTGAATGATCTGTAACCAATTTCAAGATGCGTGGCCTTCCGCATCCCCAGGCCTATATCCGTGTGATTTCTGGTTGCGAGAATATCTGTGAAAGATCGTGTCTGTCAGGAATGTGTCCGGATTCTTCCTGATCTGAATGACAGCATATCGCTGTGACTACACCAGATATGCTGCCGTGTTACAGAGTCGGGGGACCATACTGAACACATGTTGTAATTTGTGACCTTATCCCCATAAACGTGCCAGAACAACCGTTATCATGTGTTTGGCCGCTCCTCCCCTTTTCCTGCACTCGCACTACATTCTGACTGCTTACAGAAACTGGAATTGTTACTGTTTTATGCATACTCTGCGAGCTCACCGATTAATGAACACACCTACGATGTTTCAGCGTCTTGCAATGTATACAGCCCACAATGCTGCACTCGGAACACCATCAGTTTAATTACAACAGCCTGGTATTATTATACATGTATTTGGAAACCAGTTGAAGCTTGAAGTGCCTCGTCGGAGGAACCATAACTACTCACTGGATGATCTCAAAAAAATCGTTCAAATGGCTCTAAGCACAATGGGACTTAACATCTGAGGTCATCAGTCCCCTAGACTTGTTGTTGTGGTCTTCAGTCCTGAGACCGGTTTGATGCAGATCTCCATGCTATTCTATCCTGTGCAAGCTTCTTCATATCCCAGTACCTACCGCAGCCTACATCCTTCTGAATCTGCCTAGTGTATTCATCTCTTGGTCTCCCTCTACGACTTTTACCCTCCACGCTGCCCTCCAATACTAAATTGGTGATCCCTCGATGTCTCAGAACATGTCCTACCAACCGATCCCTGCTTCTAGTCAAGTTGTGCCACAAGCTCCTCTTCTCCCCAATTCTATTCAATACCTCCTCATTAGTTATGTGATCTACCCATCTAATCTTCAGCATTCTTCTGCAGCACCACATTTCGAAAGCTTCTATTCTCTTCTTGTCCAAACTATTTGTCGTCCATGTTTCACTTCCGTACATGGCTACACTCCATACAAATACTTTCAGAAACGACTTCCCGACACTTAAATCTACACTCGATGTTAACAAATTTCTCTCCTCCAGAAACGCTTTCCTTGCCATTGCCAGTCTACATTTTATATCCTCTCTACTTCGACCATCATCAGTTATTTTGCCCCCCAAATAGCAAAACTCCTTTACTACTTTAAGTGTCTCATTTCCTAAGCTAATTCCCTCAGCATCACCCGACTTAATTCGACTACATTCCATTATCCTCGTTTTGCTTTTGTTGATGTTCATCTTATATCCCCCTTTCAAGACACTGTCCATTCCGTTGATCTACTCTTCCAAGTCCTTTCCTGTCTCTGACAGAATTACAATGTCATCGGCGAACCTTAAAGTTTTTATTTCTTCTCCATGGATTTTAATGCCTACTCCGAACTTTTGTATTGTTTCCTTTATTACTTGCTCAATATACAGATTGAATAACATCGGGCATAGGCTACAACCCTGTCTCACTCCCTTCCCAACCACTGCCCCTCGACTCTTATAACTGCCATCTGGTTTCTGTACAAATTGTAAATAGCCCTTCGCTCCCTGTATTTTACCCCTTCCACCTTCAGAATTTGAAAGAGAGTATTCCAATCAACATTGTCAAAAGCTTTCTCTAAGTCTACAAATGCTAGAAACGTAGGTTTGCCTTTCTTTAATCTTTCTTCTAAGATAAGTCGTAGGGTCAAATGGCTCTGAGTACTATGGGACTCAACTGCTGAGGTCATTAGTCCCCTAGAACTTAGAACTACTTAAACCTAACTAACCTAAGGACATTACACACATCCATGCCCGAGGCAGGATTCGAATCTGCGACCGTAGCGGTCGCTCGGCTCCAGACTGTAGCGCCTAGAACTGCACGGCCACTCCGGCCGGCTGCGTATCTTTCTGTGTTCAAAATAGAGTGTAGGGAATTTCAATCCAAGTACTAATGTTGTTCTCTCGTCTGCAGACGTTTTTATTGCTGTTGCCTTGAAAAGCGAATTAAAATGTTGTAAGCTCCTGTCTTCAGGGTAACCTCTCAGAAGTTAACGAAGCAGGTTACCAGATTAGTCACCTATTCTTAACAGTTGTTTCGATGATTCAAATGCCGACCGCGGTGGTCTCGCGGTTAAGGCGCTCAGTCCGGAACCGCGCGACTGCTACGGTCGCAGGTTCGAATCCTGCCTCGGGCATAGATGTGCGTGATGTCCTTAGGTTAGTTAGGTTTAAGTAGTTCTAAGTTCTAGGGGACTGATGACCACAGAAGTTAAGTCCCATAGTGCTCAGAGCCATTTGAACCATTTGATGGTTCAAATGATGACTTTCAGTAGCCTGCAAAGTAATTTCCCATCAGAAGACGATAATCTGAACCATCCAAACGAGTAATGCATTAATGAATGACCGAGTGTCGAAAGCACATAGTTCATTTGTCTCTAATTATCGGCTGCAGTCCTCAAAGTTAGCTGCTTCATGAGTGAAAAAGATAATCTGTCATTTTCTATCATCATTACATCTTACTTTTTGAAGCTTTGTGGTGTTGATAGGTACTGTTATATTTTTTCGTGTTACTCCTCAGTTCTCTTTGAGCAACACCATTTTATATTTAATTCTATTTTCCTTGTTGTCCTCTTAAGGTGTACGTGAAATGTTAGCCGGCAATAGGGCTTCGTACAGTTGTGTTGAAGCGGTACTGCCTGGGAGGCTTTTATGTTTACGTGTGTACGTGTGTTATCCCTCTTTCCTCGAGGTTTTGAAGGAGCAGGATATGGCGTGTTTATGGGACGGAGCCGTCGGAACCTCCTCCGAGAGATAAATTTTACAAGCAGTGAAACTGAGAAAGAAACCGTAAAGTATCGCGGAAAATGTGGAAAATGGCCGCAGCTACGTGGACACGTATGGGGCGCTTTGACAGAGAAAATAAATTCGTTGGGCCGTAAATAAATGAGGCGACCCGCACGTAGACGACAAGTTGTCTGTCCGGACATAAACCAGCGCGCGCGTCCTCTTGCGTCAATACCCGTGTGTGTGAGACTGGCTGTAGTTGAGGTCTGCCGGATGTGTGCGCTTTCTGCACGGGGTGTTGCAGTGCGAGTGCAAACACGCGTCGAATCTGCCCGAAGAGCAGTCACGTGAGTAGCTAGCAGTCAAATTCGGTAGTAACTGATTCATTCTTTAATTACGCAGTAAATATTCCACTTTACGTGTTTTATCTTTTGTGTAACTTTTTAATCCAAATTACTTGCAATTGCTAATGTAAGAACAAACCTACAGCCAGCAAGATTCATCTGCATGTGTTACGTATAGTTGTAAATATTTATTCTGTAACACAATGCACCTCAGGCCAAAGATCATGATGTGGCAAAGTGTGATATATATCGCACTCATTCTCTTTGTATTTACATTCAATGTTAAGTTACTATGAATAAGTGTAAAACCGAGTGCAGCTAAATATTGTGTGTGTGTGTGTGTGTGTGTGTGTGTGTGTGTGTGTGTGTGCGTGCATGGACATCACGGCGCTGTGCACTGTCAGTATCCAAAACGTAAGAATCTTTTTGTTTCATAAGCTTTTCGTTACCGGTAACTCAATTTCCGTTATTTCCGCCAGTACCACGACCCTAGCGTACAGCTGCACATGCTACGGAGTATTACGTTCCTGTAACACCTCCATCTGACGATGAGCCTGCAGTTGCTCGAAATCTAGTTAATGGTATAGAAAATAAATCCTGTCAAAATTTCAAAAAAGCGACTGGTGGCGCCATATTTATACCCAAATACAGGTTGTTTATAAATGAATATCGGGGTTCTAACTCTTTATAATATTTATTACATTAAACTTACAGTTATAAATGATATGTGAAATCCAAGAGCAACCCAAACAGTTGTGTTTGGCATCAGTGCGCCACCTCACTGGCATAGAGAAGTATGCGATTGGTTGAACTTCACTGTACCCAAGCGCTGGATAGTCCGCAAGGGGCCCAATGACAGGGCTTGCTTTGCATGGCCTCCACGTCCACCCGACCTAACGCCATGCGATTTTTTCCTTTGGGGCTTCATCAAGGATCGTGTGTACGTGCCTCCGCTACCAGCATACCTCCCTGAATTAAGAAACAGGATTGAAGTAGCTGTTGCTACAGTCACTGAAGACACACCTATCAACGTTTGGAAAGAACTCGGCTATAGACTTGATGTGTGCCGTGTGACGAATGGTGCTCACATTGAACATTTATAAGGTTCTTGGTAAAACGGTTTGAGTTGCTCTTTCATTTGACATATCATTTATAACTGTAAATTTAATATAACAAATATTATAAAGCGTTAAAACCCATATATTCATTTATAAACACCCTGTAGACCGTCGATTTAAATCACACGTACAGTTCTCATCCATAACGAATATAGCAAAGTGTTGTAACTGTTCTGAGCGCTTCCTCCAAGACTGTGCTTCCCTTTGCTCCGAGTAGCTGCGGAAAGTGTCTCGTGGGAACACCGCAGAGTGCGGTCTCATTCTCAATCAGCCGAGCGCTGCAGCCAACGGGCGTCTTGCGCATCTTGTAAAGCATTTACCAGAATCAAGGTATTGTAATGGATATGAGTGAAAATATGGGGAGGTCAGTGAGTTCTCTCGCGCTATACACTCAGATCGTAAGTGGACAAACAGGTATCAGAAGCCTGCAAGTGAAGCTTCATACGCACTCACTTTACTGGCAAATCCTTGAACAGTGTAATAGTGCATGCCACCAATTGTGCCGCCTTTGCCGACCAACTATTGGTAACAAGCGTTTGTCGGGCCACGTGAGCATTCTCGTTCTAGAGGAGTGAGATCCAGTGCCCATCCTGACATGAAATGATTTCCGTGCAGACCTGTCGGAAATGATGAACCTGCCAAGTAATGCTATGTCGTTGCAACTGAAAATTACATTATGAAATTTATTCGCTGACTGCGAATATTTTGAAGTCAGCTGTGTTACGTATAAGTACAGGGTGACAATTATTGAACTATATGAAACAAATCGTATAACTTCCCTTAGGACGTTCGAACTGTACGGTTGGCCGCGAAGCATGATGGGAATTAGTAATGCATTCATGGTTTGGTTAAGCGACGAAGCCCACTTTCTTTTGTATGAGTTCGTCAATAATAAAAATGCACGCATTTGGGGGACTGAGAATCCGTATTTCGCGATCGAGAAGTCTCTTCACCCTCAACGGGTGAGTGTGTGGTGTGCAATGTCCAGTCAGGGAATAATCGGTGCGAGATTCCTTGATAGCATGGTGAAAAATGGTTCAAATGGCTCTGAGCACTATGGGACTCAACTGCTGTGGTCATAAGTCCCCTACAACTTAGAACTACTTAAACCTAACTAACCTAAGGACATCACACACACCCATGCCCGAGGCAGGATTCGAACCTGCGACCGCAGCGGTCGTGCGGTTCCAGACTGTAGCGCCTTTAACCGCTCGACCACTGCGGCCGGCGATAGTATGGTGACTACCGAACGGTATGTCAAGGTTTCGGACGCTGATTACCGTCCCATTATCCGTAGTGACCCTGATTTCGGCAAGATGTGCTTCGTGCGAGACTGAGCTCGACCCCATCGAAGCAGGAGAGTGTTTGATGTCGTGGAGCACCCAGAGGCCACTGGCATGAGCCTCGATTGGCCGCCACCTTGTCCGGATGTGAACATATACGAGTCCTTTTTTTGGGACTATATTAAGGACAAGGTGTACAGCAATAAGCCCAAAACCATTGCTGAGCTGAAAACAGCCATTCAGGAGGTCATCGAGAGTATCGATGTTCCGACACTTCAGCGGGTCATCCAGAATTTCGCTATTCGTCTCCGCCACATCATCGCCAATGATGGCAGGCATATCGAACATGTCATAACCTAAATCCGAATACCTGTGGTGACGTTTACATGTTGAGTAAAGTGTGTTGAAGCAGTAATGTGGAACTAATTTACTTTTTTCCCCATACAGTTCAATAATTGTCATCCTATACAGGGTGTTACAAAAAGGTACGGCCAAACTTTCAGGAAACATTCCTCACACACAAATAAAGAAAAGATGTTATGTGGACATGTGTCCGGAAACGCTTAATTTCCATGTTAGAGCTCATTTTAGTTTCGTCAGTGTGTACTGTACTTTCTCGATTCACCGCCAGTTGGCCCAGTTGAAGGAAGGTAATGTTGACTTCGGTGCTTGTGTTGACATGCGACTCATTGCTCTACAGTACCAGCATCAAGCACATCAGTACGTAGCATCAACAGGTTAGTGTTCATCACGAACGTGGTTTTGCAGTCAGTGCAATGTTTACAAATGCGGAGTTGGCAGATGCCCATTTGATGTATGGATTAGCGCGGGGCAATAGCCGTGGCGCGGTTCGTTTGTATCGAGACAGATTTCCAGAACGGAGGTGTCCCGACAGGAAGACGTTCGAAGCAATTGATCGGCGTCTTAGGGAGCAGGGAACATTCCAGCCTATGACTCGCGACTGGGGAAGACCTAGAACGACGAGGACACCTACAATGGACGAGGCAATTCTTCGTGCAGTTGACGATGATCCTAATGTCAGCGTCAGAGAAGTTGCTACTGTACAAGGTAACGTTGACCACGTCACTGTATGGAGAGTGCTACGGGAGAACCAGTTGTTTCCGTACCATGTACAGCGTGTGCAGGCACTATCTGCAGCTGATTGGCCTCCACGGGTACACTTCTGCGAATGGTTCATCCAACAATGTGTCAATCCTCATTTCAGTGCAAATGTTCTCTTTGCGGATGAGGCTTCATTCCAACGTGATCAAATTGTAAATTTTCACAATCAACATGTGTGGGCTGACGAGAATCCGCACGCAATTGTGCAATCACGTCATCAACACAGATTTTCTGTGAACGTTTGGACAGGCATTGTTGGTGATGTCTTGATTGGGCCCCATGTTCCTCCACCTACGCTCAATGGAGCACATTATCATGATTTCATACGGGATACTCTACCTGTGCTGCTAGAACATGTGCCTTTACAAGTACGACACAACATGTGGTTCATGCACGATGGAGCTCCTGCACATTTCAGTCGAAGTGTTCGTACGCTTCTCAACAACAGATTCGGTGACCGATGGATTGGTAGAGGCGGACCAATTCCATGCCCTCCACGCTCTCCTGACCTCAACCCTCTTCACTTTCATTTATGGGGGCATTTGAAAGCTCTTGTCTACGCAACCCCGGTAGCAAATGTAGAGACTCTTCGTGCTCGTATTGTGGACGGCTGTGATACAATATGCCATTCTCCAGGGCTCCATCAGCGCATCAGGGATTCCATGCGACGGAGGATGGATGTATGTATCCTCGCTAACGGAGGACATTTTGAACATTTCCTGTAACAAAGTCACGCTGGTACGTTCTGTTGCTGTGTGTTTCCATTCCATGATTAATATGATTTGAAGAGAAGTAATAAAATGAGCTCTAACATGGAAAGTAAGCGTTTCCGGACACATGTCCACATAACATATTTTCTTTCTTTGTGTGTGAGGAATGTTTCCTGAAAGTTTGGCCGTACCTTTTTGTAACAGCCTGTATATGACGTACTAGTGATACATGAAAATTTGTGCCGGGTTGGACTCGAACTGGCATTTCCCACTTATCGCGTTGTACTGTTTCTCCTGGGTAGTCTTAGGTTTTAAAAAAGTAAACTAAATACTACGATAAATTTAATAAAGAACCGACAAGTTACGACAAGGAAGAAGAGATAGAACTACAATGGACATGTTATTCCATGGACCCTTGCGCTTCTATGCACGAACTACCTTTCCTTTGTCATTCGCTTATCTTATCTACTCGGATTCTGACCTAACAGGACGTTCTTGTGTAAAGCTCTTCTTGCTGTACCAGGTAATAATGTAAGTTATACTTAAAACCAGAAAAAATATAATGGTTATTTTGTCAAAAGAATTTGTGTATGCGGTCAATCAATTTGTAATCTGATACCTGGAATGTCCTAAGTAGATATATGGGCCTTAACAAAGGATTTTCTTTGTTAGGCGCCATCTTAGATAATCTTTAACATTTTTCTTTTAGCTCATCTACGAGACGTGCCGTCGGTTAGGACAATTAACTTTCTTTCAGATCCTACGAGCCCGGCGGTCGCTGATAATAATTTAACAATTTTTACTTACAGCTTTTCTTTCGAGATAACATCCCAGGCAGAAAAGGTCAGGTCGCAGATTCCAGTTCCATTATAGGATTTCATTTGTAGATGCTACTATTGTTATCTTATATTGGGGACTCGAGACGAAACCACGATATTAAGTTACGTATTGCAGTAGTTTACATCGAACAGACTTGTGAAATATACTCTGGTGCAATAGCACACGACTTCTCAGGAGCCTGGAATAATATCTGTGGTGTTGGGTAAAGAAGGAAAGGACAATAAATTATCGACGATTACGTAACTACCCTGAGAACTGAGCTAGTTTATTAATTACTGATCTGTGTCGGGCTAACTTAAAAGATATTGCACTATTAAGAACATTCTTGTGAGTCATTTTCAGAGAAGTGTTTTCAACAGCTAATAATGAGTCATTAAGAATACCATTACATTGGCAGACTGCCGTATATTTTTTACATATCACTGGTTATATATTTTTACACTACAGCATACGGTCACCTTAACCACTTCGGCTATCGGTGCGCCTCCATGTGCTACACTGTCTATAAAATGGTTCAAATGGCTCTGAGAACTATAGGACTTAACTTCTGAGGTCATCAGTCCCGTAGAACTTAGAACTACTTAAACCTAACTAACTTAAGGACATCACACACATCCATGCCCTAGACAGGATTCGAACCTGCGACCATAGCGGTCGCGCGGTTCCAGGCTGTAGCGCCTAGAAGCGCTTCACCACTCCGGCCGGCCACTGTGTATATCAATGCCTGAAGGGACAGACATTGTAAAATAGAAATAAATCAAAACTACATTGCAGCTTCTGTGATTCTGTTATGGTACGCACCGCTATAATTTCATATCTGTGAATCTTCATTGTCCCATCGTCACTGATTCATCCCCCTCAAAGCAGCTAACATACTTCGTGTAATTTAAATATCTAGCGCCAAGGCGAGCCACGGTCTTCTACCGCTTATGGTCCCACAAAACCCTTGTGAGAACCTGTGGTCCATACGTGGAAACCTCAGTGACAGGAGTTTGAGTCAGTTCCGCAGCCATGCTTTGGTAGATCAACAGTTGAGGCGACTGCTCGTGAAAAGCAGGAGACGTGTGTTTGACTCCTGGTCTGGCACGTACTTTTTTTTTTTTTTTTGGTCATCAGTCTACTGACTGGTTTGATGCGGCCCGCCACGAATTCCTTTCCTGTGCTAACCTCTTCATCTCAGAGTAGCACTTGCAACCTACGTCCTCAATTATTTGCTTGACGTATTCCAATCTCTGTCTTCTTCTACATTTTTGGCCCTCTACAGCTCCCTCTAGTACCATGGAAGTCATTCCCTCATGTCTTAGCAGATGTCCTATCATCCTGTCCCTTCTCCTTATCAGTGTTTTCCACATATTCCTTTCCTCTCCGATTCTGCGTAGAATCTCCTTATTCCTTACCTTATCAGTCCACCTAATTTTCAACATTCGTCTATAGCACCACATCTCAAATGCTTCGATTCTCTTCTGTTCCGGTTTTCCCACAGTCCATGTTTCACTACCATACAATGCTGTACTCCAGACGTACATCCTCAGAAATTTCCTCCTCAAATTAAGGCCGGTATTTGATATTAGTAGACTTCTCTTGGCCAGAAATGCCTTTTTTGCCATAGCGAGTCTGCTTTTGATGTCCTCCTTGCTCCGTCCGTCATTGGTTATTTTACTGCCTAGGTACCAGAATTCCTTAACTTCAATGACTTCGTGACCATCAATCCTGATGTTAAGTTTCTCGCTGTTCTCATTTCTACTACTTCTCATTACCTTCGTCTTTCTCCGATTTACTCCCAAACCGTACTGCGTACTCATTAGACTGTTCATTCCGTTCAGCAGATCATTTAATTCTTCTTCACTTTCACTCAGGATAGCAATGTCATCAGCGAATCGTATCATTGATATCCTTTCACCTTGTATTTTAATTCCACTCCTGAACCTTTCTTTTATTTCCATCATTGCTTCCTCGATGTACAGATTGAAGAGTAGGGGTGAAAGGCTACAGCCTTGTCTTACACTCTTCTTAATACGAGCACTTCGTTCTTGATCGTCCACTCTTATTATTCCCTCTTGGTTGTTGTACATATTGTATATGACCCATCTCTCCCTATAGCTTACCCCTACTTTTTTCAGAATCTCGAACAGCTTGCACCATTTTATATTGTCGAACCCTTTTTCCAGGTCGACTAATCCTATGAAAGTGTCTTGATTATTCTTTAGCCTTGCTTCCATTATTAGCCGTAATGTCAGAATTGCCTCTCTCGTCCCTTTACTTTTCCTAAAGCCAAACTGATCGTAAACTAGCGCGTTCTCAATTTTCTTTTCCATTCTTCTGCATATTATTCTTGTAAGCAGCTTCGATGCATGAGCTGTTAAGCTGATTGTGCGATAATTCTCGACTTGTCAGCTCTTGCCGTCTTCGGAATTGTGTGGATGATGCTTTTCCGAAAGTCAGATGGTATGTCGCCAGACTCATATATTCTACACACCAACGTGAATAGTCGTTTTGTTGCCACTTCCTCCAATGATTTTAGAAATTCTGATGGAATGTTATCTATCCCTTCTGCCTTATTTGACCGTAAGTCCTCCAAAGCTCTTTTAAATTCCGATTCTAATACTGGATCCCCTATCTCTTCTAAATCGACTCCTGTTTCTTCTTCTATCACATCCGCCATATCTTCACCCTCATAGAGTCTTTCAATGTATTCTTTCCACCTATCTGCTCTCTCCTCTGCATTTAACAGTGGAATTCCCGTTGCACTCTTAATGTTACACCGTTACTTTTAATGTCACCAAAGGGTGTTTTGACTTTCCTGTATGCTGAGTCTGTCCTTCCGACAATCATATCTACACTCCTGGAAACTGAAATAAGAACACCGTGAATTCATTGTCCCAGGAAGGGGAAACTTTATTGACACATTCCTGGGGTCAGATACATCACATGATCACACTGACAGAATCACAGGCACATAGACACAGGCAACAGAGCATGCACAATGTCGGCACTAGTGCAGTGTATATCCACCTTTCGCAGCAATGCAGGCTGCTATTCTCCCATGGAGACGATCGTAGAGATGCTGGATGTAGTCCTGTGGAACGGCTTGCCATGCCATTTCCACCTGGCGCCTCAGTTGGACCAGCGTTCGTGCTGGGCGTGCAGACCGCGTGAGACGACGCTTCATCCAGTCCCAAACATGCTCAATGGGGGACAGATCCGGAGATCTTGCTGCCCAGGGTAGTTGACTTACACCTTCTAGAGCACGTTGGGTGGCACGGGATACATGCGGACGTGCATTGTCCTGTTGGAACAGCAAGTTCCCTTGCCGGTCTAGGAATGGTAGAACGATGGGTTCGATGACGGTTTGGATGTACCGTGCACTATTCAGTGTCCCCTCGACGATCACCAGTGGTGTACGGCCAGTGTAGGAGATCGCTCCCCACACCATGATGCCGGGTGTTGGCCCTGTGTGCCTCGGTCGTATGCAGTCCTGATTGTGGCGCTCACCTGCACGGCGCCAAACACGCATACGACCATCATTGGCACCAAGGCAGAAGCGACTCTCATCGCTGAAGACGACACGTCTCCATTCGTCCCTCCATTCACGCCTGTAGCGACACCACTGGAGGCGGGCTGCACGATGTTGGGGCGTGAGCGGAAGACGGCCTAACGGTGTGCGGGACCGTAGCCCAGCTTCATGGAGACGGTTGCGAATGGTCCTCGCCGATACGCCAGGAGCAACAGTGTCCCTAATTTGCTGGGAAGTGGCGGTGCGGTCCCCTACGGCACTGCGTAGGATCCTACGGTCTTGGCGTGCATCCGTGCGTCGCTGCGGTCCGGTCCCAGGTCGACGGGCACGTGCACCTTCCGCCGACCACTGGCGACAACATCGATGTACTGTGGAGACCTCACGCCCCACGTGTTGAGCAATTCGGCGGTACGTCCACCCGGCCTCCCGCATGCCCACTATACGCCCTCGCTCAAAGTCCGTCAACTGCACATACGGTTCACGTCCACGCTGTCGCGGCATGCTACCAGTGTTAAAGACTGCGATGGAGCTCCGTATGCCACGACAAACTGGCTGACACTGACGGCGGCGGTGCACAAATGCTGCGCAACTAGCGCCATTCGACGGCCAACACCGCGGTTCCTGGTGTGTCCGCTGTGCCGTGCGTGTGATCATTGCTTGTACAGCCCTCTCGCAGTGTCCGGAGCAAGTATGGTGGGTCTGACACACCGGTGTCAATGTGTTCTTTTTTCCATTTCCAGGAGTGTATTTCGATGTCTTCACATTTTTCCTGCAGCCATTTCGTCTTAGCTTCCCTGCACTTCCTATTTATTTCATTCCTCAGCGACTTGTATTTCTATATTCCTGATTTTACCGGATCGTGTTTGTACTTCCTCCTTTCATCAATCAACTGAAGTATTTCTGCTGTTACCCATGGTTTCTTCGCAGCTACCTTCTTTGTACTTATGTTTTCCTTCCCAACTTCTGTGATGGCCGTTTTTAGAGATGTCCATTCCTCTGCAACTGTACTGCCTACTGCGCTATTCCTTATTGCTGTATCTATAGCGTTAGAGAACTTCAAACGTATCTCGTCATTCCTTAGTACTTCCGTATCCCACTTCTTTGCGTATTGCTTCTTCCTGACTAATGTCTTGAACTTCAGCCTACTCTTCATCACTACTATATTGTGATCTGAGTCTATATCTGCTCCTGGGTACGCCTTACAATCCAGTATCTGATTTCGGAATCTCTGTCTGACCATGATGTAATCTAATTGAAATCTTCCCGTATCTTCCGGCCTTTTCCAAGTATACCTCCTCTTCTTGTGATTCTTGAACAGGGTATTCGCTATTACTAGCTGAAGCTTGTTACAGAACTCAATTAGTCTTTCTCCTCTTTCATTCCTTGTCGCAAGCCCACATTCTCCTGTAACCTTTTCTTCTACTCCTTCCCCTACAACTGCATTCCAGTCGCCCATGACTATTAGATTTTCGTCCCCCTTTACATACTGCATTACCCTTTCAATATCCTCATACACTTTCTCTATGTGTTCACTTCAGCTTGCGACGTCGGCATGTATACCTAAACTATCGTTGTCGGTGTTGGTCTGCTGTCGATTCTGATTAGAACAACCCGGTCACTGAACTGTTCACAGTAACACACCCTCTGCCCTACCTTCCTATTCATAACGAATCCTACACCTGTTATACCATTTTCTGCTGCTGTTGATATTACCCGATACTCATCTGACCAGAAATCCTTGTCTTCCTTCCACTTCACTTCACTGGCCCCTACTATATCTAGATTGAGCCTTTGCATTTCCCTTTTCAGATTTTCTAGTTTCCCTACCACGTTCAAGCTTCTGACATTCCACGCCCCGACTCGTAGAACGTTATCCTTTCGTTGATTATTCAATCTTTTTCTCATGGTAACCTCCCCCTTGGCAGTCCCCTCCCGGAGATCCGAATGGGGGACTATTCCGGAATCTTTTGTCAATGGAGAGATCATCGTGACACTTCTTCAAATACAGGCCACATGTCCTGTGGATACACGTTACGTGTCTTTAATGCAGTGGTTTCCATTGCCTTCTGCATCCTCATGTCGTTGATCATTGCTGATTCTTCCGCCTTTAGGGGCAATTTCCCACCTCTAGGACACGAGAATGCCCTGAACCTCTATCCGCTCCTCCGCCCTCTTTGACAAGGCCGTTGGCAGAATGAGGCTGACTTCTTATGCCGGAAGTCTTCGGCCGCCAATGCTGATTATTTATCAAAATTTAGGCAGTGGCGGGGATCGAACCCGGGACCGAAGACGTTTTTGATTATGAATCAAAGACGCTACCCCTAGACCACGGGTACTTACAGGTAGACAATCAATGAAATATATGAAAAAAACAAATTAGTTACAAACTACGACATGCACACACTTTATTCAACATGTAAACGTCACTACAGATATTCGGATGTAGGTTATGACATCTTCGATATGCCTGCCATTATTGGCGATGAAGTGGCGCAGACGAATAACGGAATTCTGAACGACGCGCTAAAGTGTCGAAACATCGATGCTGTCGGTGACCTCCAGAATGTCCGCCCCGATAGCTGAGTGGTCAGCGTGACGGATTGCCGTGCTACGGGCCCGGGTTCGATTCCCGGATGGTTCGGGAATTTTCTCCGCTCAAGGCTCGGTGTTGTGCTGTCTTCATCATCATTTCATCCCCATTCGGCGCGCAGGTCTCCCAATGTGGTGTCGAATGAAATAAGTCCTGCACCAAGGCGGCTGGACCTGCCCCGCAAGAGGCCTACCGGCCAATGACGCCAAACGCTCATTTCCACTACCACCTGAATGGCTGTTTTCAACTCAGCAATCATTTTGGGATTATGGCTATACGCCTTGTCTTTAATATATCCCCACAAAAAGGAGCTGCATGTGTTCAGATCCGGAGATTATGACGGCCAATTGAGGCCCATGCCAGTGGCCTCTGGGCACCCCAGAGACAGAATGCGATTCCCAAAGTGCTCATCCAGGACACGAAACACTCTCCTGCTTCGATGGGGTCGAGCTCCGTTTTTCACAAACCACAACTTGTCGAAATGGGTGACTCTGGATAATGGGGAAGAAATCATCTTCCGCCGGCCGTGGTGGCCGAGCGGTTGTAGGCGCTTCAGTCTGTAACCGCGCGACCACTACGGTCGCAGGTTCGAATTCTGCCTCGGGCATGGATGTGTGTGATGTCCTTAGGTTAGTTAGGTTTAAGTAGTTCTAAGTTCTATGGGACTGATGACCTCAGAAGTTAAGTCCCATAGTGCTGCGAGCCATTTGAACCATTTTGAAATAATCTTCCAAAATCTTCACGTACCGTTCCCTTCAGGGAATATCGCACCGATTATTCAATGACTGGACATTGCACACCATACGGTCACCCGTTGAGGGTGAAGAGACTTCTCGATCGTGAAATGCAGATTCTCAGTCACTAAATAGACCAATTTTGCTTATTGACGAAGCCATCCAAATGAAAGCGGGCTTCGACGCTAAGCCAAACCGTGCAGCGGATACCAATTCCCATCACGTCCCGCTGCCGCTGTGCATTTTGAACGTGCTTCCGCAAACCGTTTAGAAGTTACAACGATTTTATTTCATGTAGTTCAGCAACTGTCACCATGTACATTAGTTTACCATCTGCCTTACTTTCAGCTCGCTCCACCGTTCGCAGAGAGAACCAATAGCCGCGTCTGTTGAGACGTCTTCGGAGCAGTGTTCTAGTCATAAAGCACGGAAACGCTCGCGCCGAGGGATGTGTCCGCGCCGCGCGTCCTAGTTTCGGAAATACGTGCGCGGGCCCTGTAGGCGGGCGGCGTTGTTTTTAATTGAAATTCGTCGGCTGCGAGCTGGCAGCGCGCTGCGGGATTAATTAAAAAGTCGTCGCCGTCGAGTGGTGAGGCGGCGGAGGGTGGGGAGGGGAGCGGAGCGGAGGGGAGGGATTAATTCCGGGCGCGTCGCTCGCCGCCGGAAGTGCGTCGGCACGCACCGGAAGCTGCGTCAGGCTCCTGCTCCCAGCTTCGGATCTTCTCTGCAGGTCGCCTATAACGAGGACACCTACCATTCTCCGAGAACGCGGAGCCATCGTCTGTAAAGCAGACCGTGATCCGTGTGCTCAGCAGACTGGCTTGCTACAGGCGAACGCGCCCACTTGACTCTTTTTTTTTTTTATACGCTGCCCAAAAGTATAAACTTTTCCATGTGTTTGTTAGAAATGTGGTTGCTCTGTCTGGGCCGGCCGGAGTGGCCGAGCGGTTCTAGGCGCTTCAGTCTGGAACCACGCGACCGCTACGGTCGCAGGTTCGAATCCTGCCTCGGGCGTGGATGTGTATGATGTCCTTACGTTAGTTAGGTTTAAGTAGTTCTAAGTTCTAGTGGACTGATGACCTCAGCAGTTACGTCCCATAGTGCTCAGAGCGATTTGAACCATTCTTGTTCTGTCGGGTCATTATCTCTATATTTCTGGAAGATGCGTTCACAAAGCACTGAAGTTCGCACGTGGATCGAAGGAATTCTGGGCTGTTTGTGTAATTGGGTACACATGTAATGTTAGTCGCATCTGCTGCTTAAATTTCGTATGTTCATCATTACACTTGTTTTTCAGTTTTAACTACTGCACTTGTATTTCTCGTGTACCACATGGATATGCATACTTTTTCATTCTCTTTAAACCAGTGTTTAAAAATTGACATTCTGATATTTATTTCAGTACTGCGATATTATTGACTCTTGTTATCGATATGTATACCAAAAGTATCGAATCTAAAGCATCCAGACTCAGTTACGTAATGTTCCTTTGCATATTATTTCTGAACACCGTTTGATAGCAGATACAGGAATCCTGAGTAACGTAGCATCTAGTTCCTGCATGTCAGGTATCGAGAATGGAGAAGTTGCCACTTGGCCTACATTAGCAAAACATATAAACGTAACAACATTAATACCAGTAGATTTTGCAGTGGTCAGCATTTTGAAACTTGTGTTGCAGAAGTAGATTTTTATGGAAAATCAGTAATAGTAGTCCCAATATACAAGGCTTTATGTCGTAATTTTGAATTAGTAATGAACCACCTTGATGCATTATCAAACTTCTTGACTTCCAAGAAGAATAAGATAATAGTGAGTGGATATTTTAATTTAAATTTTCTAGAGGATATGTAGAGTTATATTTGAATTCCTTGCCATTTCATATAATCAAGCACAGTCTGCAGTAATAGTTACGGGAACAAGCAACACTACTATTGGTAACTTTTTATAGGTGTATCGAGACTGCAAAGTCATCGTGTAATTCCCATAGTTAAGGGTCTCACACACCGCGACGGGTTATTGCAGACGTTCAGTATCAGAATGCATAACATAAATAAAAATAACTGAAAAACTACAATTGTGATAAATGAAAAAGTAAATGAAAAATTTAAGAAGAAATTGTGAAATGTAGACTCCAAATATCTCTGGTGTAAATGAAAAATACAATGTGTTCTGTAACATAGTCTTAACTTATTTGGAAAACTGTGTTTCTAAGGAATGAACTGTTGGAACCATATTCAATGCACTTAAGCTCTGGATACGAGGTGGATCAGAATATCATGCAAAACTAAGAGAAGACTCTACTTGGCATCAGGGTCGCTAGAGATGATTTAAAAATTATACTGTAAAATTCTAAACACATTTATTACAGCATCAAACTGCACATGCCTTCAAGAAAGAAATAAGCTCTTCCATCAACAAGATAAAAAGTATTTTCACATAATAAAAAATGAGACAGAAAAATTAATCAAGCAAATGAAAAAATTTCTAAAGATAGATGATGAAGCGAACAAAGATAGCCCTAAAATTGCAGAAAATTGCCGTAACTTTTTTCTGGCAGAAGCAAATAACTAACGTTTGAAAACTTCTTCTGCAAAGAACTTACAGTTCCCATGAAAATATTTCTAAAACAAGTTTTCCAAAATTCGACTTCATCCAACAACTCCAAAAGAAGTTTTCAGAGTTACCAGTTCTCTTAAAAATAAATATTCAAGGGATTATGATGAAATCAGTAGTAAAATAATGAAGTATTCATCATGAGTTTTGTAATATATTGAGTTGCTTGGCTAGTGAATATTTTCGGAATGGTATTTTGCAATAAAAAATATGCTGTTGTCAAACCACTTCACAAAAATGGACACAAAAGATAGTAATGAATCACTGGCTCATCTCATTATTACCATTAATTTTCAAACATTTTCCAGAAGACAATGTTCGACGAGCGATCAATAAGTAATGCAACACATTTTTTCCCCCCTGAAAGCAGGTTGGTTTTATTTCGGATTCCAATATGCCACATTAGTCCCCATTGTTTTGTCTACAAAATCCTTTTTTTCAGCATAAACTACGTTCGTTGCGGCGGCTTTAGGCCACCTTACTGTGAGGCCCTGTATGCTGGATTGGTACCAGTCTACTGGTAGCTGTCGGAGTCAACATCTTGCTGCATCATTTCAAATGGTTCAAATGGCTCTGAGTACTATGCGACTTAACTTCTGAGGTCATCAGTCACCTAGAACTTAGAACTAATGAAACCTAAGTAACCTAAGGACATTACACACATCCATGCCCGAGGCAGGATTCGAACCTGCGACCGTAGCGGTCACGCGGTTCCAGACTGAAGCGCCTACAACCGCTCGGCCACACAGGCCGGCGCTGCATCAGTAACCTCCCCATCGTCCACGTACTGTTTACCGCGGAGTGCATTCATCATTGGGCCAAGCAGACAGAAGTCGGAAGATGCGGTATCCGAGCCGTAGAGTGGATGAGAAAGAACAGTCCAATGAAGTTTCGTGAGTTCCTCTCGGGTGCGCAGAATTGCGTGAGGCCTCGCGTTGTCATGGTGAAGTTGGTTTGCGTTTTTTGTGGCGACGAGTGCGCTGAACTCGTTTCTACAGTTTCTTGAGGCTACCAAAGTACACTTCAGGGTTGATCATTGCACCAGCGTCCGTCCCCAGTAGCTGAGTGGTCAGCGCGACAGATTGTCAATCCTAAGGGCCCGGGTTCGATTCCCGGTTGGGATGGAGATTCCCCATCGACATGCAAGTCACCGAAGTGGCGTCAAATCGAAAGACTTGCACCCGGCGAACGGTCTACCCGATGAGAGGCCCTAGTCACACGACATTTTTTTTATTGCACCAGAGACAGGACATCAAACAGAATAACTTCTTCAGATTCCCTGAAGATTGTTGCCATGACTTCAACGGCTGGTGGTGTCCACCCCCTGTAGCTGAATGGTCAACGTGACGGATTGTCAATCCTCTGGGCCCGGGTTCGGTTCCCGGCTGGGTCGGGGAATTTTCTCCGCACAGGGACTGGGTGTTGTGCTGTCCTCATCATCATCCAATCATCCTCATCGACTGCAGGTCGCCGAAGTGGCGTCAAATTGAAAGACCGGCACCCGGCCAACTGTCTGCCCGACGGGGGGCCCTAGCCATATGTTTAAATAAATAGACGGCTGGTGGTTCGGCTTTGAACTTATTCTTCAGAGGAGAGGTGGTGTAGGGCCACTCCATGGATTGCTCTTTTGTTTCCAGTTCGAAGGGATCAACTCTGTCTCATCGCCTGTGACGATGCTCGACAGCAAATTGTCACGCTCAACCTCGTAACGTGCAAGCAATTCCGCACAGATGCTACTACGTTGCTCTTTATGGTTTTCTGTTTGGTGGGCAGGAACACAGCGCTCAAACACCTTTGAATACCCCCAACTGGTGGACGAGTGTGTCAGCATTACGAACAGAGACGTCCAGTGGAGCAACGAGGTGTTTGAGTCTGCTCCGTTGGTTACCTCGAATGAGAGTGTCCGCACGGTCCAACATGGCAGAAGTCGCAACTGTATGCGCGTGAGATTACGACAGGTTTCCACGACCTTTTTGCGATGGTGACAGACGCCTCGCCCAACGACTCATCGTGATTTTGTTCACTGCCACGTCTCCGTAGATATTCTGCAAGCGCCTAAAAATATCAAAAATATCTGCGTGCGGTGCTCTGGGTTTTCGCGGATAGAAACTCAATGACAGCTCTCTGCTTGGAACGCGTCTCCGTTACGGACGCCACATATTGTAATTTTATGAAACTGTAGACGCTGAATCGGGAATGTTTCACGGTGACCCACAACAAGTCCTGCGTGTTTCAAACGAAATTTGCCGAGGAAAAAATGTGTTGCGTTACTTATTGAACGCCTCTCGTACGACACACAGCAAACAGTTCGGATTTAAAAAAGAAAAGGATTGTCAACCGAACAGACTGTATTTAGAACTTCCTGGCAGATTAAAACTGTGTACCGGACCATGACTCGAACCCCTGACCTTTACTGTCGTGCGCAGATGTCTACCAACTAAGCTACCCTAATATGACGCACGACTCGGCTTCACAGCTTTACTTCCGTCAGCACCTCATTTCTCACTTTAGAAGCTTAGAGAATTTCTAATATGTAACTTGCGAGACTAGCACTCCTGGTAGAAAGGTTGGTTGGTTGATTTGGGGGAGAGAACCGAACAGCGATGTGATCGGTCCCATCAGGTTATGGAAAGAAGTCGATCGTGCGCTTTCAAAGGAACCATTCCGGCATTTGCATGGAGGGATTTAGGGAAATCACGGAAAACCTACATCGGGATGACCGGACGCAGGTTTGATCCACCGTCCTCTCGAATGCGAGTCCAATGTGCTAACCACTGTGCCATCTCGCTCGGTCTGGTAGAAAGAATATTGTGGAGACATGGCTTAGGCATAGCCTGGGATTTCGTTGCCAGAATGAGTTTTCACTCTGCAAGGGAGTGTGCGCACCCTAGTGGATTAAAACTGTGTGAGAGAAAATTCTTCAGGCTTCGTTTATCTGGACAGATGGACTACTTGAATCAATAAATCAGAAATAACTACCATTAGGAATATTTTTTGACTTCGCTAAGGCTTTGGCTATGTGACGCGTGAAATCCTAACGCAAATGTTGAAATATTACGGAATAGTAGGCACAGCAGCTTCATAACCTGTATCTGATCTGAATGACCGAAAAGAAACTGTGTCATTCACATGACGATAGCCACTCACATTTCGAAATGATCAGACGTGGTGTACCGCTAGCTTCATTTCTGGGTCCTCTGTTGATTCTGATATACTATACGATCTTCCACTAACGGTTTCGGAACACGCAAATTTTGTACTTTTTGCAGATGATACGAATATAGGACTAAAAAATACTACCAGGGATTACTGAAAAGACAACTAATAAACTATTCAAAAACATCAACGCAAGCTTTGAGGCAAATTTACTATCAACGAATTTTGAGAATACTCAATACAGACAATTCAGTACCTCTCACAGAACTCCACAAGCTAGGAAATTAAGCTTCTCAGACGTCAGAAATACAAGAAGTAGAAAGTGTTAAATTTTCATGAATACAAACAGATCACAACATCAATTGAAAGACCTATTGCCCAAAATTAATGAAGTTCCTTGGATGAGCTGCGTTTGCTGCAGTATGCATTATTACTGCAGCGGGTGATTTAAGGCTGCAGAAGCTAGTTTATTTTACATATTTCCGTTAACTGATGACTTATGGAATCATTTTGTGGGGATATTTAAGTTGCAAGGACGGTGTTTTCTGAATACAGAAGCATATTATAAGAATTATGAATGGACGGTAATTGTAGAACGTCCTCGAGAGACCTCTTCAAGAAACTGGGTTTTGGACAATTCCTTCACAAAACATATATGCATTAATGTCCTTTCGCATTACCAGTATTTATCTTTTCACAAAAAAGAAGAACGGGAATATAATCCTAAGACCAAAAACAACCTCTACGAAGGCCTCAAGGAGTTAACATTAATACGGAAAGCAGCCAAGTACATGGACACACATGTATTAGACAACATACCAGAGCACATTAAATGTTCTATAGACAATGCAGGAGAATTAAATAAATTAAATAACTTTTTATTGGGCAACTCCTCCTATTGCAGTGAAGAATATCTTCGTAGAAACTCTTAAATTTAATGTTTTATATTAATATGTAATTACAAATAGCATTGTAATACAGTAATGGAATGTCATTTCCTTCTACTGGTTCAAATGGCTCTTAGCACTATGGGACTTAACATCTGAGGTCATCAGTCCCGTAGAACTTAGAACTACTTAAACCTAACTAACCTAAGGACATCACACGCATCCATGCCCGAGGCAGGATACGAACCTGCGACCGTAGCAGTCGCGCTGTTCTGGACTGAAGCGCCTAGAACCACTCGGCCACCACGGCCGGCCCTGTACTGGATTTAAATTAAATTTACATCGTTGACTGCTTTCCATCTCGCAGACACCACTCTTCCCGGGATCCGTGGACTACGGCTAATTGCGTGACGACCAAAGTCACGGCCCCGTGTGAGCAGACCTGTGCTTCAGTGCTGCGGCACCGTGTTGCTTCAGATGGTGATACGATGTGCGTCCCGTGCCTTTTTAGGCATGACGTCAATAGTACCGTGGAGGATATGCCGAGCTGACTCGGGTCACAGACTTCGGGAACATCTGCTTTTCAATGATGAGTCAGCCGCTGCAGCCAAGTACTAGTTACGTCGGCATACACAAAGTGCGCTGTAGAATACCGTCTTCAGTGCGGACACGTTCTTTCTGTTTCCTTCCCTCTTCTGATTACAGCAGGTGATATACGGACCGTGGTCCTTCAGAAAGTGCGTCAGGAATTCGTGTGCAGTACACTGCGCGATTGCCTGACGTTTGTGAGGTTGTTATAGGTTCGTCTTCCATTTCTCGGCGCCATCCCAGTCCTGGAGTACTGCTGTGCGGTGCGGGATCCGCATCAGGTGGGACTGACGGATGACACTGAAAAAGTACAAAGAAGGGCAGCTCGTTTTTTACTATCGTGAAATAGGGGAGATAGTGTCACAGACATGATACGTGAATTGGAGTGGCAATCATTAGAACAAAGGGGTTTCTCGTTGCGACGGGATCTTCTCATGAAATTTCAATCATCAGTTTTCTCCTCTGATTGCGAAAACATTCTGTTGGAGCCCACCTAATTAGGGAGAAATGATCATCACGGTAAGATAAGAGAAATCAGGGCTCGCACAGAAAAATTTAAGTGCTCGTTTTTCCCGCGTGCCGTTCGAGAGTGGAACAGTAGAGAGACAGGTTGAAGGTGGTTCATTGAACCCTCTGCCAGGCACTTTATTGTGAATAGCAGAGCAACCACGTAGATGTAGATATAGATCCCAGCGTTCCAACCAGAGGAGTGGGGATTCCAGTTTCTTATTGATTTTCTGTCCGTGATCAGGACACCTATGGGATTCTGAACTTGGACGTAGTCATTCGTCTTCAGCTGTTCTGATAAGGACTTCCTGACTATGGTGTCGCGGCGTATTGTAAAATAACTTCAAAAATGGCTCTGAACACTACTAGACTTAACATCTGAGGTCATCAGTCCCCTAGAACTTAGAACTACTTAAACCTAACTAACCTAAGAACACCACACACATCCATGCCCGAGGCAGGATTCGAACCTGCGACCGTAGCGGTCGCGCGGTTCCAAACTGTAGCGCCTAGAATCGCTCGGCCACCCTGGCCGGCGTAAAATAACTACCACTGAATGAAACCGATGTTTCAGCCATGTCTGCAGTTACCTTCTTCTGCTCCTACTGCTGTTTCATTCAGGGTCACTTATATTTCTGGATGACCAGTCTGCTAGGCACGACGTTACGTCACAATTTTAAAAGCTGTTACTATCATTGGTTGATGGGGGAAGTTGACAGAAAAAATTGTTAGATTGGTTCACTGTGGTGAATACGGATCTGCTGTTGCTTGTTGTCCCATACAGTGATCAATGACACGCAGTTGGGGCGTAGGTAGCCGTTTTCCTCGCGTGAGGCAGCACGAGAAATCTGTGGCACCAATAAATGAGAAAGACTCGCCAGGGAAATAAAATTCGGTGAGACTTCTGTACCTGCGAATGGTGGATGGTGAAACGCGAGATCAGGGAGGCCACTGAAGTAGTAAAATGTCATATCAGTATGAAAAGAGTCTGCCCCCGGTATCTGATTGGTCAGCGCGACAGAATGTCAATCCTCAGGGCCCGGGTTCAATTCCCGGCTGGTTTGGAGATTTTCTCCGCTCAGGGACTGGGTGTTGTGTTGTTCTAATCACCATCGTTTCATCCCCATCGACGCGCAAGTTGCCGAAGTGTCGTCAAATGGAAAGACGTGCACTCGGCGAACAGTCTACCCTAGTCACACGACATTTACATTTTTAGTATGAAAAGTGAAGATGGCTGCAGGCCATTAACATCCTGACTGCCAGCCATCAGAGCCAGACAGGCCACGCAAACATCTTGCGGCGCAAGCGCTACCGTCGGATAGCTCGCCAAGAGGACCGATATGCCACACGAGGAAAACTGGAGTCCGCACCCTATCCCTTGTTGTTAACTACCAGTCACGGCGAGCGCCAATAGGCAACAGGAGACCGAGACAGGCCTTCCCACCCCCCGTCACACAGCAGGAGGGCAAGCCCGTCTCCTCCACCGCAGCAAACCAAAAATATCAGCAATTTCTAAAATTGTGACTTAATATCACGGCCAGTAGAGGCATCTATAAATGGACCCTGGACAACACACTACGCCAAAAGAACCAGACAGCGGCCACAGCAACCGTCCCCGAAAGGCCGATTTCGTCCAGGGACGGTTATTTTACAGTATGATATCCAGCACATAAAATCCCGTCTGAGGCCTGCGATCATTTTATCTTAATAATTGGCAACCAATGCTGTACAATCACAGTAAAGTCATGAAATGTTCAATTGACTCTTTTATTCGAACATGTTACGCGTTTCGGGATTACACTCATCTTCAGACATCACAAACTTCAACTCCTTCCTAACCAACCAGGCGTACAGCCTTGACAATTGAAAGAAAGTGTCCAATAACATACGACTATAACTGCGACACAAGCAGTCGCTCTGCTACAAGTGCTACAAGACTGCTTGTGTCGCAGTTATGTGTTATTCAACACTTTCTTTGAGTTGTCAAGGCTGTACGCCTGGTTGGTTAGGAAGGAGTTGAAGTTTGTGATGTCTGAAGATGAGTGTAATCCCGAAACACGTAACATGCTCTACATCTACATCTACATCCATACTCCGCAAGCCACCTGACGGTGTGTAGCGGAGGGCACCTTGATTACCTCTATCGGTTCTCCCTTCTATTCCAGTCTCGTATTGCTCGTGGAAAGAAAGATTGTAGGTATCCCTCTGGCGGGCTCTAATCTCTCTGATTTTATCCTCATGGTCTCTTCGCGAGATATACGTAGGAGGGAGCAATATACTGCTTGACTCCTCGGTGAAGGTATGTTCTCGAAACTTCAACAAAAGCCCGTTCCGAGCTATTGAGCGTCTCTCTTGCAGAGCCTTCCACTGGAGTTTACCTATCATCTCCGTAACGCTTTCGCGATTACTAAATGATCCTGTAACGAAGGGCGCTGCTCTCCGTTGGATCTTCTCTTCTATCAACCCTGTCTGGTACGGATCCCACACCGGTGAGCACAATTCAAGCAGTGGGCGAACAAGTGTACTGTAACCTACTTCCTTTGTTTTCGGATTGCATTTCTTTAGGATTATTCCAATGTATCTCAGTCTGGCATCTGCTTTACCGACGATTAATTTTATATGGTCGTTCCATTTCAAATTACTCCTAATGCCTACTCCCAGATAATTTATGGCATTAACTGCTTCCAGTTGGTGACCTGCTATATTGTAGCTAAATGATAAAGGATCTTTCTGTGTATTCGCAGCACATTACACTTGTTTACATTGAGATTCAATTGCCATTCCCTGCACCATGCGTCAATTCGTTGCAGATCCTCCTGCATTTCAGTACAGTTTTCCATTGTTACAACTTCTCGATATACTACAGCATCATCCGCAAAAAGCCTCAGTGAAATTCCGATATTATCCACAAGGTCATTTATGTATATTGTGAATAGCAACGGTCCTACGACACTCCCCTGCGGGCACACCTGAAATCACTCTTACTTCGGAAGACTTATTTCTATTGAGAATGTCATGCTGCGTTCTGTTATCTAGGAACTCTTCAATCCAATCACCCAATTGGTCTGATAGTCCATATGCTCTTACTTTGTTCATTAAACGACTGTGGGGAACTGTATCAAACGCCTTGCGGAAGTCAAGAAACACGGCGTCTACCTGTGAACCCGTGTCTATGGCCCTCTGAGACTCGTGGACGAATAGCGCGAGGTGGGTTTCACACGATCGTCTTTTTCGAAATCCATGCTGATTCCTACAGAGTAGATTTCTAGTCTCCAGAAAAGTCATTATACTCGAACATACTACGTGCTCCAAAATTCTACAACTGATCGACGTTAGAGACATAGGTCTATAGTTCTGCACATGTGTTCGACGTCCCTTCTTGAAAACGGGGATGACCTGTGCCCTTTTCCAATCCTTTCGAACGCTACCCTCTTCTAGAGACCTACGGTACATCGCTGCAAGAAGGGGGGCAAGTTCCTTCGCGTACTATGTGTAAAATCGAACTGGTATCCCATCAGGTCCAGCGGCCTTTCCTGTTTTGAGCGATTTTAATTGTTTTTCTATCCCTCTGTCATCTATTTCGATATCTACCATTTTGTCATCTGTGCGACAATCTAGAGACGGAACCACAGTAAAGTCTTCCCTTGTGAAACAGCTTTGGAAAAAGACATTTAGTATTTCGGCCTTTAGTCTGTCATCCTCTGTTTCAGTACCATTTTGGTCACAGAGTGTCTGGACATTTTGTTTTGATCCACCTACCGCTTTGACGTAAGACCAAAATTTCTTAGGATTTTCTGCCGGGTCAGTACTGCCAAGCTAAGAAACATCACGGGCAGAGCTCCAGTCCCGAATGCTGCTGCTGCTGCCTTGCAGCCGGAGTGTAGTTTGTGCCGTGTGTGTGTGTGTGTGTGTGTGTGTGTGTGTGTGTGTGTCGCCAGCCGCGACGCTCCGTGCCGCGGTGTTTATTTTTTTGTGGGCCAGCCGATGCCCTCCGGGGCGACAAGTTGAGCGTTTCCTCCGCTGTCACGAGTCGCCGCCCGTTCTGTGGCCGGCCAGATAGCGTCTGTCGCCCTCGGAAGCTTCTGGAATTTGAAAGCTTTTCGTCCCTTGGCGACCGCTGTATACTTTCAATGCTGAAGCAAAACATTTCTGGTGTTCCACCTTCTTCTACTGCTATCAGTCTTTGTAGAAGACACAGTTACTGCTAGGAGGGAAAACAATAATTAAAAGCTATTTTCTTTCTCTTTCATTTAGTTATTTAACGTGCTTCATTGCATTCTAGCATTACATGCATAAAAGTTAACTTAAAATATTATCCATAGAATTTTAGATTAACATAGATACATAGATACGAGGGTGATTTGATAAGTCTGGTAAAAAAAAAAAAAAAAAAAAAAAAAAAAAACCCAAGAAAAATTGTAAACAACTCACCTTACTTCGCAACACAGTCTCCTTTGAGGGACACAGGCTTTGTCCAGCGATCGTCCAGCTTTTCCATCCCATCAGAAAAATAAGTTCTGTCAAACTCAGCAAAATACTCGTTGACTGCAACTATCACATTCTAGATTGGTGAAAATTTCTTCCCAGCAAAGTTTCAAGTTAGGGAACAGTATGGACTCACTTGGGGCTACTATAGTGAATAGAGCGGGTGAGGTACCAGTTCAAAGCCCAATCCGTGCACTTTCGCCGTTGTTGTGGCTGATGTGTGGAATTGTGCATTGTTTTGGTGAAAGACCACTTTTTGCTTGCTACCCAAGGGCTTTCTTCAGCCAATCCAAGTTTCAGACGATGCAACAAAGAAGCATAGTGTGGGTCCAGGTACGGTTCTGCCTTTCTCCAAGTAATATGTGAGGATTATTCTTTGGGAATCCCAAAAACCAGTGGCAATCACATTGCCAGATGACAAAATGGCTTTTTCCTTCTTCGATGCACTTTCACGAACCTTTTACCATTGTTTTGGCTGCCGTTCAGATGCTGGAGAGTAATGACGGATTCAGGTTTCATCAACAGTCACAAATCGTTGTAAAAGTCTTGCGGATTGCCATTAAACATTGCCAGACATTGTGCTGAAATGTTGTGCTGCATGCACTTTTGGTCGATTGTGAGCAGCCACGACACCCTCCTCTCACACAGCTTCTTCATGGACAGTTCTCCTTGCAGGATGATAAGCACTCGCTCATTGGAGATGACTACAGTCTCGGCATTCTCTTGAACTTTTATTCGGCGGGCTTGCACTATACTATATCATGAATTTTGTCAACGATTTCCTCCGCGGTGATCTCACTGGACGGCAGGATCGCGCTTCGTCTTCAGTGCTTGTCCGATCGCGTTTAAATTCATTAATCCAGAAATAAATGGTCGGAGCAGAAACCGCGTGAACTTCATCCAGTTCTGTTTTGATTTGTGTGGCAGTTCAACCCTTCCAATGAAAATGTTTAATAACAGCACGAAACGCAGTATTCACCGTTCTCAACCGCATTTGACACACTGACTAATCCAGACGGCTGTCAACAATTAACTGTACGCTTTACATTGTTGAAATTCTTTATACAATCCTTCATACAATCAAGCTTACCATCCATGAACGTGCAACAAAAATGTTCCATTCTTTAATACAAATTTACCAGGCTTATGAAGCCACCCTCATAATACAACTCACAACTCATACAGTTACATGATTTACACTCCATATACAAAAATGAAATATATGAAGATTTAAAATTTTACCGAAATAAATTTACATGTACAAGTGTTTCAGTTATCAAAAATTTACTGAAATAAAGTTACATGTACAAGTCTTTCAGTTATGAATACAAATCTGTTAGCCTCCCAACAAACGCCCAGGTTTTTCGGGGCATGAATGAAATTATGGTTGACACGAAACAATGGTCATACAACTGAGAATCTTACTGAGTTACAAAAGTTATAAAATATGTCGTGAAATTATGAACAAAATCTGATTTGTTCATGGGTCCTCCTTCTTTAGTTCCTTGCTTCCTGAGTGTTTCTCTCTGTTTCGTTAATTTAGTGCGGGTGAAAAGTAGGTGATCAATAGATTAAAACTGTGTGTCAGACTGAGATCGAACTCGGGATCTTCGCCTTTCGCGGGCAAGTGCTCTGCCAGCTGCGCTACTCAAGCACGACTCACGACCCGTATAAATTTTGATTTACTTGAAAATTCAGTCGTCATGTACACCTTAACGAAATTTCCAAAGAGAAAAGCAACTTCATGGTAATGATATCTAAAATAGTGACGAACCAAAATCTAGAAACAGATTTCGACGCCTCTCATTTTGAGAGGAGTTAATGAATCAGTCAAAATGGCAACAACTGTTAAAAACTGTTCAAGTTTTAAACTGGCATCTTCTTCCTCGTGGAAGGCACAGTGATACAGAAAAACCGCTTTTCTGTCTGTCTGGACTGAGCCTCTGTCTGAAGGACGTGGTCCGTTACCTGTCCATTTTCCAACCACGTAGTGGGCAAGGCCTCTGTTTTTTGAAACCTGAAGACTACCAGAGTGCGGTGTCTGTCCGACCTATTCAGTCTGAGCTTCGAAATGGACGAGCTGTTACAGCCTCGACACAGTTGGTGACTACATCTTGCTATAGGAATTTATCGCCAGGCAGCAGTTCTCCCCCTTTGTGGGCTTGATATAACTCTCATGGTTCAGGATTCTCCCTCCGATTTGATCGTAGTCCTGTGTATGTAGCTACGATTCAGTACATGTTTTCTGTGTCGTTTCTGATTGTGTAATGCCAGTGAAGGATACCCAACGCTTAATATTGTGTTTTACTCAAGTCTCATTTCAGAATATATTCGTTTTTATTACTCCTCGATTTCCTTCTTATATCCTCCCAACTTTCCCAGTATCCAAAGAAACCAGGGACACCCTTGGCAAGTGGAAAAAGTTCCGAATCCTTACAAGGTCAGATACTGGATAGGAAATCAATTTTAAAACCCTGATCCGCAAAGTGGGGCAAGCTGTATGCAGTTCCGCCACCCAGGTACTCCAAGAGCTGTGCAGGACAGTTGTGTAAGGTAGCACAAAATGTCTATGCGAGCCAGATTATCGGAAACCTAAGTTGACTTTAGTTTTCATTACATCGCAAGTCGGAATTTTTCCAAACCTAGAGCGATGCTAGGATTTCTGTCACTTAATGTTTCTTTCACCTCTGGACATGGTTAGTTATTGCACCACAGTTCGGAGCTCACCTTAAATTGTGGATCCCAATAAAGAGTGCTGATTGGAAAAAAGCTATTTTTTAATATGCCCCAGAAGACATTTATACTTCGCAAGCCATCTTATGGAGTGTGGCGGAGGGTACTTCGTGTACCACTACAACTTCCCCATTTTCCTGTTCCAGTCGCGAATGGTGCGCTGTAAGAATTGATTGTTTATAGACCTTAGTGTGAACTTTTACCTTAATTGTCTTCTTCCGATATATACGTAGCAGAGAGCAATATATCTGTTGACTATTTAAGAAACGTATGCTCGTATAGCTTTAACAGTAAACCATCGCTTGATCCATAACGTCTCTCTCATAGCGTCTACCTCTGGAGGTGGATGAGCATCCCCGTGACGCTTTTGGTCTTACTAAATGCACCTGTGACGAAACGCGCTTCCTTTCTTTGTATCTTGTCTGTCTCCTTCATAAATACTTTCTAGTACGGTCCAAGGTTGAAGATTAGTACTCTAGTGTGGGTCGAACGATTGTTTAGTAAACTACCTCCTTCGTGGGTGGATTGCACTTACGAGGAGTTTCGTGAGTGCGATGTTGCAAGTGCAGTCTTTAGTATGGCTCATTTGAAAGTGTTGTGCTAACAATTATGTCAGGAAAAATATTATCTGCTAATGACGCACCATGAACGTCAGGAGGGCGACAGAAAATGAATGTCTGGGAGGTGCAGAGATCAACCGTCTATGGGATGTATGTATTACACTTCACAAAATGGACGTCTTCGACATTCAAGAAATGTTCAGAAAAAAAACCCTGAACTTGCACCATGAACACCAAATGAAAAATGGCGCACCACAATGATCACAAAGGTTTGCACCATCAAGATCGAAGGTGAAGTCCTTCGGAGTTAAAAACTGTGCATGACATTCAGCTAAGTATCCACTCTTAAAGAAGGCATATAGAATCATATTGGTGTGACGGAGTGAGGAGAACTGATGGTAAGTGATGGCATGTAATCGATGTGAAACAGTCTGTAGTGGAGCTTATTGTGAAACTGGCTAAGGCATAGCTCCAGATAGTGCGATAATGTTTTGTAGGAACAGATAAAAACAAACATCCAGAGGCATAATTTATCCAGTGTTTCCAGGTAGTGTGAACTGCACTGTCACGCACTTTGCAGGAGGGATAGTTTGGTCTAAAAGAGTGTGATTTTTATACACAAACTAGGAATCAAGCAAAAGCAAATTATTTTGATCAGCTATTGGCCAAAAGCAGTGCTCGTACCATAGTTGAAGATCTCTTACGCCCATTTTCCCACTCTCGCTTTTAGTGACGCAAATGTTCCATACTACCCTAGCAAGATCGTGCACGCGAGAAAGAATAATAGGGGGTAGAGCACCTCCAATTTCTCGCAACACAGTAAATAACTTTCCAGCCAGTTTACCATCCAGATTAACAGTCGGCATAATTGTATACGAATGCTTAAGGGTTTGATGTTAGTTGATACTGATACAACTCTCTTGGTATCTCTGATTTCCAGGGTTCCTTTCATATGCATTTCCTCTTCAAATCCCGATTGGTCGGAGTTGAAAATAAATTCCTTACTGAACGATGGGACAAGTTTATTTATCTCATCTATAAATTCTCGGGCCTATTCCGCAGTTTTCTATGCATCTTCAAGTTGTCGCTTTGTTTGAAATTTCATTATCTTACGTCTTCCAGTTCTGATGCACTGTTTGAAGTTGTGCAACCATGCACAGCTTCCCTTGAAATCTCTGTAATCTATCCCGCGCGTAGTTTGATGTGCATAACGTAGCAGGACACTGTTACGCATTTCCTGTAAGCTGTATCGAGCACCCTTGAATCACGCAAACACCAAGTTTTGTAGCAAGTGGGCCTTGTTCTCCTTTTAATATCTGTAGTTTTTCTTATGCGCTACACGGTCAAATTGCTGCGCACTTATTCGAAATCTGTTCATAATTGTTTTCTTTACTATGCTGCGGATAATTTTCCATGTGCTTAATTATGTTTGGTACCCGCTCCTTGGACAACGATTGTCATTTGCTACGTTTCACTGGCGAGGGCATTAGTGGCTCCATGTCCGACAAGAGTGAAGAACTACACGGCCCGTCAGCTGTTAGAATATCACTTAGACTTGCTGCGAGCGTATCGTCGTCATTTCACTTCTCGAGTAAATTGTCCTCACTGTCGTGCGTATACGACAGCACACATTCCACTGACTCATCTTGCAGAAACGCTAGTGTTTCATCTGCCACTTCGTTCTCACTCTACGAAATGCCTTGGGTTCCTGTCTGAGGAAATGCCAGCTTCGGCAACTGTTGATGTAGATATAATGCAATCTCTGCTTTGTTTATCATTGCCATTGCTCTGCTTTGTATCAACACCATTAGCACTGTAGCACTGTTGTGAGTTACTCGTCGCCTAAGCAGTTCAACTGCGCTCCGTAGCCTCATGCTGTATTAAAATTAAAAGGAAGGTCAGCGTTGGCCGTAATATTGATGGTTTAAGGATAGCAAAATAGATTTTCAATCACATAGTGATCACCTTCAGTGCTGTGATGTACAAATTAAACTCATAGGCACTGGTATCAAGTTATCAGTAACCAAAACAGAGAAACGATCACAATAACTCAATGCTGTATTCTACATTGGATACCTCCAGCCCCCGCCCTCTTGTGTCATTAGCAGGCAATATCGTGGCTGCATGGTAGACAATACGTGTGGCGTTGAATGCGATAGACATCACTGCCATTTTGCCACCTCACGCTGAAGGGGTTCCTTGTTAGTATAGATTCTTTCAATGACCCTGAGCTTGCCATCTGCAGATCCTACGACTAGTTTAATGCGGTCGTCCCACTTCAGACTGCTCCGTATTCATACACCCATATTTTTAATGGATATAACTACTTTCTGAGACTCTTCTTAAATCCTGTAATCACGCAATAATGGAGTTTTCAGCCAATTTATGGGCATTACGTGACATGTAGGGAGTCAAATGTCAGTCCCTGCACCACGCGTCGATCCTCTTGTCTTCCTGCTTTTCGCTACAATATTCTGATCTCCCAGATCATCATCATCATATCATCATCATCATACGCGGACAGCATCCTGACACTTCCGAAGTTATCCACTATGTCCTTTATAAATACTAAGAACAGTAATGGTTCTCCATCACTCCATTCGGGGTAAGCCCGAAGTCTGTTTTACGATAGAAGATTTCTCTCCGTCATTACGATTGACGTAATGTATTGGATTTCGTAGGAACTCTTCAAACTAATCACAAAGTTCGTCTAATATTGCATACGCTCGTACTTTTTGTTGATTAGGTGACAGTGCAGATCTGTGTCGAACGGCATCCGGGTGTCAAGGAACACGACATCAGCCTAGGAGCTGTTATTTATAGCCTTCTGGTCCTCATGGATGAACAGAGAGAGAGAGAGAGAGAGAGAGAGAGAGAGAGAGAGAGAGATGGATGCACTCGGTCGTGTTTACGGGATCCATTTTGATTCCTACCTGGGAGATCTCCTGGAAGGTGATCACACGCGAGCATAAGACATGCTCTTTTTGTTGTCGTTATCATGAAATTATATTGAAAGAGGAAATCCTGGTGAAGGAAACCACTTCAGTCTCTGAAACAGCAACCGACATGGTTTCATTGAACATGATGTCGTGCTTCATGTTACGGACTACTTCCAGACCTGAAAAAAAGTAATACAGTGGGAACATATCCTCTGCATTGATGAAATCTTCGCATGATATCAGCCGAGTGACAGCGTCATCTTGTTGCTACATTTCAGCAGGTCTCCTACATGTCATCTTCAGACTTGTCGGCAAATATTCCCAAAAGATTTCATCATCGAAATTTACCGAAAAAGCCTCCATTCCCATACATGCTCTGGAACTTTCGTGATGTACATATACTCTTACACATATTTTGTTTTTGTTTCCTCAGGAATTACGAATAAAATGAATACCCTGAAGAACATGTAGTCGTCTCAGATTCTACTCACTATGCGAAACGCGTTAAAAACTTTAACAATCTGACGTGCTCAAAATGTCCATCTCGCAATCATTATCTTGCATTCATCCACAATCTTTTCTGAGACCAGCAGAATGGCTCAAATGGCTCTGAGCACTACGGCACTTAACATCTGTGGTCATCAGTCCCCTAGAACTTAGAACTACTTAAACCTAACTAACCTAAGGACATCACACACATCCATGCCCGAGGCAGGATTCGAACCTGCGACCGTAGTGGTCACGCGGTTCCAGACTGAAGCGCCTAGAACCGCACGGCCACACCGGCCGGCAGACCAGCAGAACTTGACAAACTTGTTTTGGATACAGTCTTTAAAGTTTGAAAAGGCGACACTCTTTCACTAGTTGGTAGACAGACAAAGAAATAGCAGGTGGAAATTTTGGCGGGGAAACTATGAAACAGATTCCGACTGACCTCATTTTTACCGACAGAGAAATATTCGTGGATCGGACTCAATATTTTCAGTAGAACACACGTTAGTTTATTTTTACTCTGAACCATCGTTACTAAAACTGAATTAACTACGTACCATGCACCAAAGGAAAGGCAAAATGCGCCACACGTAGCTGTAGATGAGTTTAAAGCGTACAGGTCGTTAGTGCCCCAGGAACGGTCCGCCCATCTGTTGTGTCTAACGGAGTTTTCATCCGCAAGTGTTTGCCTGGGCATCGCGTCTCGCGATGAACTTCAGTTCAAAATAAAGTTTGCGTTCGGCACCCGAAGTTTACGCTTCGCGCCATCTGGTGCCGGCGAAACTTCATAGCACAGCACAGCACAGCACATCCTGTGTGCTCTGACGTCACACGCTGTATGAGTAATTCTGCGTACCTGACGCCACCCGTAGTTACAATTTTTTTTGCGTAACTCTGCGAAATAAATTAGGAATGTTAATGGAGATGGCGTTCAGCCGGCGACGAAGGCTGGAATTTGCTCGCCTTTACCCCAATAGGACGTCTAATGACGGGCGACAGGTGGCCTTTTCAAATGAATCACGTTTTTTGCTTCATGGAACAGAAGGCCGTAAGAAGGTTCTAGACCGGAGTAGGGAGCATTATTCTCCGGGGAATGTTTTCGTGACATGCATCCGCACACCCCCTACATGCAGTGCTTTTCATGTCATATCTGATAAAGATACAAATTGCTCAACGTCTATTGTCTGTCTTGTATAAAGTTCAACATTGGTAGCTAATCTTCCTGTCTGAAATGGTCATCAACGAGGTTATGATTATTAGAACGCTACTATTGTTTATGATTATTAAGACACTACTGATGATCGGATCAAACTTGATGCTGATGACAGATTTACTTTACTAAGAGTAAAATACGGTTTCTCATGTCACTGTTGTCATCAGACGTAACCTTCTGTATTATTGATGTTATTATTATTATTATTATTATTATCATTATTCGAGCGTGGCCCTTGCTGGTCCACACGACGTGTAACGATGGGCACTCCGATATTTTTGTTTAGCCTTTCTTTGTGCCCATGGCCGCCTCCGTAGGTCAGTAGTCAGCGTTTCTGACTGCTGTGCAGACGACACGGGTTCGAGTCCTGGTACTACCAACGATTTTTCCTTGGTGGGAGAACTGAAACGGGATACAGTGAGCCCCGTGTTGCCAGTTGAAGAGCTGCTCAAGTGAGAAGTTGCGGCTCCGAGGTGAAGAAAGCCGGCAACGGCCGGGAGAGCGTGATGCCCACCCTAGACCCCTCCCTACCGCATTGAGATGATGCCATTGGCAGAGGAGGACACGACTGTCGGTCGGTTCACATTGGCCTCTCTGGGCCACAACGCGGAGCATTGCTTCATGCTCATATTACTGCTGTCTCCTCCAGATGATGCGTGACACTGCCTACGTAGAAGAGCACCAAGTTGCCTGCTACTCAGGCGCATCTTAGTTAAGATTAAGCTTCAAAAGAGGGGACACACGTCAAGGACTATGTTAAGCAACCGCCTTACGTCACACAAATAGTTCCCAAGTGGACATCCAACCGCCAAATGTGGATATCGGCAGACACACGTCTGCACTTAGATAGAACCTCAAGTGTCTGTGGACTCTTGGAGTCAGTCACCGCCAACAAGACCGCAACTGGACATTGTGAAAGTGATGTAGAATATTGTTCACTGGTTCTAGTACCAAACCACGGTTTAAAGACTGATCAGTGCAAGTGAACGTTGATTTACTTTGCCACAGACAATCTTCGTACTCCAGTTAAGTATTATAAAACTGCCTTCATGAATAATTGTAAATTGTTGCTAATCTGTGTTGCCATCTATTTTTTCCTTGGATGTTAACTAATCCTATTTGGCCCTATGACAGAGATGTATAAATGATAGTCATTTTTGAAAGGGCTCTCTCTATTCCAAAATTTGAGAAAATAAGTTATGGACGATATCAGATTTGATACACATTTTTCTGCATGAAAATGGCTTTCTTCCACACATTGAAAATGCGTTCTTGCGACTTCGTTACAGCGACGTCATTTTGGAAAGGCTTCACTCCTGGAGTGATCGTCTTCGTATACTGTCTATCGAACACCTAATGCACTATGCGTTCGTTTCGCTTTTCGTAGTTCAACTGTTATCATTTGTGAAACTGTTATGAGTCGTAAAATGGCGTCAAGAATTGATGTGAAACGTGGTGAAAGTGCCAAGAAAAGAAGGAAAGGAGAACGCAATATTGAAAATCACGAACAGAATATATAAAAATAGCAAGAGTGGAAGGTCGTGAGTAGTATTACCCGCTGCAGAAAGAAAAGTCGGTGCAGAATCCAGGCCAGCGCAATGCTTTCACAGCTGTATCGAAATACATTGTCACTTTTCTTGTTGCATATTGTGTCTGAAAAAAGGATGACAAAGTAATGTTTTATTCGTTACGCTTTCATCTACTTGCCGTGACAAGTGTTTTGAAAAGCTCACAGGAAATGACCGTTCCGATGTACTGGTGTGCTTGCAGGAGTTTAACAGTCTTCCTACTATTTTTTGTGCTGGTAAACACTGAATGACGTGAAGTGTGCCATACAGCTTGTTTCTTCCTTGGTATAACAGCGATGAGAGTACGGAGTTTTCAGCCATTAATGCTTCAGAAGAAGAATCCGCAAGATAAATGTGGAATTGCACGTGTAAACCACATTCATGATCATATAGCCATTTCCTGTTCATGTGTCACGGTTCTCCTCACATGAAGTTAGATATTTGGACTCCAGGCTGGCAATGTATGTACTACTTGTTTCAAACAACACATCACGGCTCTGATATTACATACAAGTATTAAGCCAAATATTTCAGGGAACATTTCGACCTGTCAGTCGGTACACATGTAGTTGACATAGGTATGAAATGCGAAGAACTCAAATTAAAAATGAAAAGTACTGTGCTGAACGACACTGCTAAAAGAGTAGCAGCTGCGAAGTTTGTTGTACGTAGACGCATATCGGATAAGTTCTCCAAGAGCATGCAGGTAACTGAAGAAGAATGAGACGTAGTGATTCACTTCTTGGTACTTGATTTGACTTCATTCGAAACTTGTCTTCGGCAGCTATTGGTAAATGTATTTTGTATCCACAACAAGAATAACGAGTCTGCAACGCATGCGTACCATGAAGGCAATGCGAGAAAAGGAGCGAATGAAGTGTGCTTCTTCCCACTTGATTTACCTAAAAGAGAGTGTACTAGAAAATGTCAGTTACTTTTATTTTCCGACGGTTGCGTTGGGCAAAATAAGAATTACCGTTGATTAGAATGTTTGCACTACACTTTGGAGGACACTAAACATTTTAAGGAAGTGGAACAGATATTTCCCTATTCGTGGACATTCGTATGAGTGCCAGGTATAACGTATATCACTGGAAATTTCCCACGGTGAAACGGCTAACCAGAAGAGCTGAAAGAGTGTACACTGTGCATGAATATTGTGAAATGACTGCCACTGCTTTCAAAAATCGTGAGTCCACCGAAAAGCTAATAGAAACTGAAGAGCAGTTTGAATCCTGCGTCGGGCATGGATGTGTGTGGTGTCCTTAGGTTATTAGGTTTAAGTAGTTCTAAGCTCTAGGGGACTGATGACATTAGAAGTTAAGTCCCGTAGTGCTCAGGGCCATTTGAACCATTTGAAAGAAACTGAGGATATCTATAACTTCTCTAATTGATGGCCAATATACTGTAGGAAATGGGAGCGGCTGAACGGATCACAAGATAGACATGTTCTAAAAAGCCACAATGTCAGGTTTCAGCCATGTTCGTATTCGCATTTTGAACATAGTAAGTTACCGATCCACCCAGTTTCTATTTTACATAGCTGAAAAATGTCCTCTTTTAATAGAAGTTTGCATATTTTTAATTTGTCATCCTATGAATACCGCCCTTTGTTGTGCATCATTAGCTGTGTCCTCACTAAATTAAAACTTACCTGTCATTCGTGATGTAGAATTTGTCTCACGTCTTATCTCATGTAGGCCTTGTTGCGTCGCCGGCTTTTAGTTAGCAGTTTTTGAATTGCTCCTACTTGCAATGTGTCCCTTTAGTGCTGCTGCTGCTGCTAGTTATTAATTGGTGTAGGAGTTTTTTACTGTGTTTACTTTAAGGTTAAGCTACCTTCCATTTTGTTTAGTAGCGAGATGTTTTTCGATAGGTGTGTCACACGTGTATGTTCTTTTGACTCATGGCTGTGTTACGTTATTCCACCTCACCACACGCAGCCCCACTAAATTAGAAAATGTGCATGCAACTCATGGAAATCGGGGAAAAAGAACTTCATTGTGTCTTACCAAAGGGGAAAAAAGAACTTTATTGGTCTTACGGTTCATACATGAGCTTTAAGTCGCCGGCTGCCAGTTAGGAGTTCCACTACAGCTCTGTACTGTCTCTGTCCAATATGTTCCTTTATCACTTATAATGTACTCTCAACGCTTTTCACGAACTTTTTTTTTCATGTAAATCACTGATTCAAGTTGTGAGCGGCCGGCCTAGTTGGTCCCATTTTGTTTTTCCCGTGGATAGATGGCAGTACTTTTGCCTCTCTGATTCACCAGCTTCCTTCCTTCTTGGTTCGAATCCTGCCTCGGGCATGGATGTGTGTGATGTACTGAAGTTAGTTAGGTTTAAGTAGTTCTACGTCTAGGGGACTGATGACCTCAGATGTTAAATCCCATAGTGCTTAGGGCCATTTGAACCATTTGGTGTACGCTACTCTGTGTTCTGCGCTCGCTGATGGTACACCGTGTGCTATACTCGCTCATGGCGGCGCTCGGGGTCACAGCACAAAGTGTTAAGTGTCCCGGTGTTCACTGCATATTTCTGTACCCAGACAGTCGTCATTAGGATTGTCTGGTGTCTTGTGTCCCTTTACCGCACCTAGCCTGACTGCTGTTTTCTAAAATGTTAAACGGGACTTACTTTTTGTTTTCTCATACGTATTACTGCGTGTAAAAATTAGCTTCGGCTCTGAGCACTATGGGACTTAACTTCGGAGGTCATCAGTCCCCTAGAACTTAGAACTACTTAAACCTAACTAACCTAAGGACATCACACATATCCATGCCCGAGGCAGGATACGAACCTGCGACCGTAGCAGTCGCGCGGTTCCGGACTGCAGCGCCTACAACCGCGTGGCCACCAAGGTCGGCAATTAGCTTCGGTCTCTTGTTTATTTTCAGCATCACATCTGATGACGGGCATGTAAGAGCCCGAAACCAGTAGTGGTTTAAGTCTGAAAAATGAAAAGAATCTTACAACTGAAGCGGTATTTTCAACCTCTACTTCTGTACAAAAATTGCAGATCAAGCCTTCATGTCATCGCAAACTGGCGGCCCTTTTAATAGACCGGGAACGGAAAAACGGAGTGTTTGCATACAGGAGCATCAGTACCGAGAATGTGAATATAGCCAACTGTAGTTCGTATAGCGAGTGCTTCTCTTTTCGTTTTTTTTAAAAAGTGTGCTGAATACACTGCCGAGCAGTTGCTTAAAATGCAAAGCGAACCGTTTGAATAGATATACGACGAGCCGTACTTTTTTAGATGCCACGATTCCGCACTAGCGTATTATACTTTGAGCAAGATTTGGCGCCTCCTCGCACACCGATAAAGCCGCTGCTTGGTTTCTACGACTGCGTTCAGCGAGACGCGCTTTTCAGTGCTCTGCTTTCTCAAATTGCGCAGATAGCGCTCACTCGCTACATTACTCCTCCGAGGGCAGATGAAAGGTAAATACGGCTGCCAACTACTGTAGGCGCACGCACAACACGGCTCTTCCAGTAGACGTACTGCGTTTCAAAGTTCTCCATTTCTATAGACCGAGATGTGGCTACTGATGGGCAGCCTAGTTCGCAACGACACTGTTATTGTTTACGGTGTCCGTGAACGGTCTTATTGATAATGTCGGCAGCTCCGTGATTCGCGGACGTATTTGTAACGTACAGAAAACTTGCACCGACAAAAGACTATGGCGAAATGCACGAAGACTTGCAGAGGATCGGCGAGGTTAGTGTACGGACTGGGAGTGTAATTAAATGAATAGACGGTGCATAAATAGCAGGCAAAACCCATTTCAGTTCGGTTACATTATTGGTGGGAAATTACTGGCAACAATGAAAATCTGCCCGCATCTCGTGGTCGTGCGGTAGCGTTCTCGCTTCGCACGCCCGGGTTCCCGGGTTCGATTCCCGGCGGGGTCAGGGATTTTCTCTGCCTCGTGATGGCTGGGTGTTGTGTGATGTCCTTAGGTTAGTTAGATTTAAGTAGTTCTAAGTTCTAGGGGACTGATGACCATAGATGTTAAGTCCCATAGTGCTCAGAGCCATTTGAACCAATGAAAATCTATGAGTAGCCGTCAGCAGTAGTCTCGAGGGGAATGACCACTTCAGACTACTTATAGGAAAGTGGATTCAGTGGAAGAAATTTAGGGAAGTATGCCCCATTTACGAAAGAAGTTGCTCACAAAACATTCGTTCGAGCCATTCTTGAATATTGGCCTTCCATCTGCAAACTGTGTAGAAATACGGCTGTTCGTATTATTTACAGACAGTCGGTACACTTAAGACAGTTGAAGAGCTGTTTGTAAACTACATGAACACCAGCTTTTCCTGTAGTTTGTAAACCACTACAAACGGCGTGAGAACGCTCCCATTTGCGTATCTAAGTCGGCCTTGCTGTGGCTAAAAACTAGAAAATGTCAGTATATTCCGGAACTAGTTGTGTGACTAAGAAGAGTTCGCAGTAAACGTTACAGCCTCAGTGCAACAGTGTTACCTCATTTGCTGTTGCTGTGGCCTTCAGGCCGAAGACTGGTCTGAAGTGCATTTCACCTGTAAAGTCTCTTCACGTTTGTGTAACTGTTGCATCCTACATCAACTTAAACCTGCTTACTGTAGGTGGCATTTAGTCTTTCTCTCTACAATTTTTACCCGTCAAGCTTCCTTATAACACGAAATACACAGTCGCTTTATGTCCCACCAACGTACTCATTGTTTTAGTCAAGTGATGCCGTAAGTCTCTGTCCGCTTCAATTCCATTCAGTGCCCCTTCATTAGTTGCCCAATCTAACCATCTAGTCATCAACATCTATCCCCTTGCTTATTGTCCATGTTTCACTTCAGTGTCAGGGTGCACTCAAATACCTTCACAGAAGACTTCCTAACGCTTTAATTTATATTTCTTTAGGAAATCTTTCTTGCTGTTGCCAGTCTACATTTTATATCCTTTTCACTTCTACCTTCGTCTCTTGTTTTGCTGCCCAAATGGCAAAACTCTTCTACTACCTTTCCTGTCTCATTACCCGATGTAATTCCCCCAGGATATACTTACTTAATTCGACTACATTCCACTACTTTTGTTTTCTTTTTGTTGGTGTTTCCTATAATAACCTCTTTTCATGACACTATCCATACCGTCCAACTGCTCTTACACATCTTTGACTGTCTCTGACAGAATTACAGCGCCCTCGACAAAACTTTAAAGGTTTATTCCTTCAATATTTTGTAGATGGCTGCACTACAGCAACGGCTACAGGACAACAGGTGTAATAGACAGCCAACCAGTTGCAATAAATGGTGATTTTCAAATACCTTTACCATGGTATCGACGGGTTTAAACCCCTCTTCCTCAGAAGGACAAAAAAAATCGTTCCAACGGCTCTGAGCACTATGGGACTTAACATCGGAGGTCATCAGTCCCCTATAACTTAGAACTACTTAAACCTAACTAACCTAAGGACATCACACACATCCATTCCCGAGGCAGGATTCTAACCTGCGACCGTAGCGGTCGCGCGGTTCCAGACTGAAGCGCCTAGAACCGCTCGGCCACACCGGCCGGCAAACAAACTTCATTTTAGCAATCAGTCAATGAAGCTGTCTCCACATAACATGTGCCAGCAACGGTCTGTATGTCCATATGTAAAAGTTAACGACCCTAGACTCAAGGGCTTCTCCCATCAATAAAATCAGTCTCTTAAAATAAAACACCATGTTAATAGCTACGTGCCGACTGAGGGCATGTAGTTATTAACATGGTCTGTTATTTTAAGAGATTGGTTTTACTGATGTGAGATGCCCTTGACTCTAGGGGCCTTAATTTTTACATATGAACATACAGACCGTTGCTGACACATGTCATGAGGAGACAGCTTCACTTACTGGTTGTAAATATGAAGTTTGTTTGTCCTGAGAAAGACGGGCTTAAATTCGTCGAAACCTTGGTAAATGTTATTTGAAAACCACCATTTATTGCAACTGACTGGCTGTCTACTACACCTGCTGTTTAGTTCTTCTCCATAAACTTTAATTCCCGTTGCAGATTTATCCTTTGCCTAGTATATTTTTCGCTCTGCGTGCAAATTGAATAATATGGGGATTACAATAGAACCCTGTCTAACTGCATTCTCAACTACTGCCTCGTTAACATGTCCTTCGACTCTTACGAAGTGTACCGCAGTCTGGTTTCCGTGCGAGTTTCAATCTTTCTTCCCTGTATTTCATCCTTCATAATGTCTAAATTTCAAGGCATGCGTAAAGGAGCAATATTTACGACCACTACCTAAAAACATAAAATAACGTTAAAACCATTTGATGTTGGGAAAACAAGGAACAGTGAGGAGATTCTTACTAACAACATTATAACAACAGAAAGCAGCTACGATAGCTGGGCTAAAGGACGGCATGAAAGCCAATGTTTTGACGATTTGGCTGCTCGAGGAAGACGGGCATCTCACTAGAAATGGCGAAAACTATCGGTGCCGCATAAGGTGAAATACACTCCTGGAAATGGAAAAAAGAACACATTGACACCGGTGTGTCAGACCCACCATACTTGCTCCGGACACTGCGAGAGAGCTGTACAAGCAATGATCACACGCACGGCACAGCGTTCACACCAGGAACCGCGGTGTTGGCCGTCGAATGGCGCTAGCTGCGCAGCATTTGTGCACCGCCGCCGTCAGTGTCAGCCAGTTTGCCGTGGCATACGGAGCTCCATCGCAGTCTTTAACACTGGTAGCATGCCGCGACAGCGTGGACGTGAACCGTATGTGCAGTTGACGGACTTTGAGCGAGGGCGTATAGTGGGCATGCGGGAGGCCGGGTGGACGTACCGCCGAATTGCTCAACACGTGGGGCGTGAGGTCTCCACAGTACATCGATGTTGTCGCCAGTGGTCGGCGGAAGGTGCACGTGCCCGTCGACCTGGGACCGGACCGCAGCGACGCACGGATGCACGCCAAGACCTTAGGATCCTACGCAGTGCCGTAGGGGACCGCACCGCCACTTCCCAGCAAATTAGGGACACTGTTGCTCCTGGGGTATCGGCGAGGACCATTCGCAACCGTCTCCATGAAGCTGGGCTACGGTCCCGCACACCGTTAGGCCGTCTTCCGCTCACGCCCCAACATCGTGCAGCCCGCCTCCAGTGGTGTCGCGACAGGCGTGAATGGAGGGACGAATGGAGACGTGTCGTCTTCAGCGATGAGAGTCGCTTCTGCCTTGGTGCCAATGATGGTCGTATGCGTGTTTGGCGCCGTGCAGGTGAGCGCCACAATCAGGACTGCATACGACCGAGGCACACAGGGCCAACACCCGGCATCATGGTGTGGGGAGCGATCTCCTACACTGGCCGTACACCACTGGTGATCGTCGAGGGGACACTGAATAGTGCACGGTACATCCAAACCGTCATCGAACCCATCGTTCTACCATTCCTAGACCGGCAAGGGAACTTGCTGTTCCAACAGAACAATGCACGTCCGCATGTATCCCGTGCCACCCAACGTGCTCTAGAAGGTGTAAGTCAACTACCCTGGCCAGCAAGATTTCCGGGTCTGTCCCCCATTGAGCATGTTTGGGACTGGATGAAGTGTCGTCTCACGCGGTCTGCACGTCCAGCACGAACGCTGGTCCAACTGAGGCGCCAGGTGGAAATGGCATGGCAAGCCGTTCCACAGGACTACATCCAGCATCTCTACGATCGTCTCCATGGGAGAATAGCAGCCTGCATTGCTGCGAAAGGTGGATATACACTGTACTAGTGCCGACATTGTGCATGCTCTGTTGCCTGTGTCTATGTGCCTGTGGTTCTGTCAGTGTGATCATGTGATGTATCTGACCCCAGGAATGTGTCAATAAAGTTTCCCCTTCCTGGGACAATGAATTCACGGTGTTCTTATTTCAATTTCCAGGAGTGTATGTGCTGTGGTGTGAGGGGGCAGAGGGGGTAGGAGATATATAAAGCGTGAAGCCTGTCCCAAAAAGGCAGTGGCTTATCGCGTGGCCTGCAGCCGACCGCTGAAACATCGGGCCTGAAGCACCATCCGCTGCTTGTCTGTCGGTGTTCACCTGCTGACGGCCTGCGTCAAACTACGCTTTGTCCCCCGTGAGGCAGCCCAAGTGTAAACAAACGCCTGCTCGGAGGTCGGTCGCCGGCCGGAGTCCTCATCCACCGGTAGTTGCGACTGCGCTGGAAATAGTGCCCTGCTTGTGTGTTGGCTGTACTGTTGTGGTTGTAGCGCGAATGATCCACTGAGCCACGGTAAGGCATGTAAAATCTTCAACATTCTCATTAGTCACCGTGCACAGTGTTTAACCCACGACAGTCGCTTCCTATGTCCCGCGGACGAGCTGTCAAAATGAGTCGAGGTGTTAACGTTCCAAGCGAAGAATGGGCGCGGAAAGGCGTAAGCGAGCGGTCACAAGCAGATTTCGAGCAATTGCTCGAAATATATATATAGTTCAATCGCTCTCCTAAAGGGGAATAATATATATAATTGAACTTGAATTCACGATTTTGTTTTTGGATATTTTCCCTCTTCCTCTTCCAGAAACTCTTCACCCTCTCAGAATGGCCTCTCTTCCGTTCGTCTGTCCACTTTTTACCAGGCTGTTGCGTTGCTATTTGCTCGAACTTCACACTCATGATTTTACTCATATGTTGATCTGTTGCATGCCCCTCTGGACCACCTTTAGCCACTCCGTGCTGCATTTTCTCTTTGTTACGATGTCGAGTAGTTTCTTTGCGGTTCTGCTGTTCTCCATCCTGTAGATGTGTGTGTAGGACTCTGCTTGGCGTTTCCTGATTTTTTCGGTTATTGTGTTCGTCTTTTGATGGAGTTAGTTCTGTGGTCTCATCGTCCAGATGCCGTTTTGTTGATTGCTCCGTAAATTTTCTTAAGAATTTTTCGCTCCTGTTTTTTCTATTTCCCTAATTTTGGAGTGACCGCCAATTACCATTGTTTCAGCTGAGTATGTTGCTTCTGGAAGAACCACAGTTTTGTAATGTCTCAATTTTGAGTCTGTCGAAATGCATTTCTTGTTGTAGAAGAGCCATGTTAATTTATATGCCTTTTTGCAGCTTGCTGATCCTTTGTTCATTGGCGGTTCTGTTTAGTCCTGATGACTGTATAGTTTCGCCAAGATAAAGTGGTTGACTTCTGTGATGTTACCGTGTTTCGTGATTAGCGGGCACTTTCCTTTGGCCGTTTTCCATTTACTGGTTTTTTTCGTACAAAATCTTGTAGATTTTCAACTACGTGAATCGCTTCTGTCCTGTTGTTCGTGATAATCATAATTTCGTGCGCGAAGGCAAGGCATTTTACTTTAGTACTGTTTTCTTTTCTGATGCCAATTTAGACACCTTTTATATCAGGTTTCCATTCTCTAATAATATTTTATAGAACAATATTGGAAAGTATCGGGGATATACCGTCCCCCTGCCGTACTCCCATTCTATGCCGTACTCCCCTTCTAATTTGAGTGTTCCGATACCTCACCCATGAATTTCGCTTTGGAAGTTTTTCTTGTAAGTATCTGTTGTATGATTTTCCGGGTCTTTTGGTCGATTTCGAATTCTTTTAAAGAGGACTTCGCGGTCTATTGAGTGATAAGCTTTCCTGTGATCGATAAATGTAATTACTGTATTCCTGCATTTTCTCATTTGTATGTTAATATATAGCTTAGTGGATGATTTGGTAATGAACTTAGGCTCAAAAGAAGTCATTAAGAGCCGGCCGCTGTGGCCGAGCGGTTCTAGGCGCTCCAGTCCGGAACCGCGCTGCTGCTACGGTCGCAGGTTCGAATCCTGCCTCGGGCATGGATGTGTGTGATGTCCTTAGGTTAGTTAGGTTTAGGTAGTTCTAAGTCTCCTCAGATGTTAACTCCCATAGTGCTCGGAGCCATTTGATTTGTTCCGCGCATGATCGTCCTTTTCTGAATCCGGCCTGATATTCACCAAGTAGTGGATTCGCCTGAGGTTATATTCCGTTTAGAAGTGCTTTGGAGAGGATTTTGTACGCCACTGAGGGCAGGAAGGTTCCTCTGTTGTTTTTGATGTCGGTCTTGTGACACTTTTTATCTAACGGGCGCATCAGAGCGCGTTTCCAGTCTTCTGGCACTTCCTCCGTCTCCCATATACCTGAGATTAGGTGATGAAGTTTCTGTGTCACTGTAGGATCGTTCAGTTTCCAGAAGTCTGCGACAATCCCATCTTCTCTTGGTGCTTTGTTGTTCTTGAACTGCTTGATTATCGCCGTAATTTCTGCGCGATCTGGGGCTTTTGAGTCCGGTTGTGTGAATACCGGGTTGTGAAGACACGTTTTTCCTGTTGTGGTGACTGTTAAGAAGGAAGCAGAAATACTGGGCTAGTATTTTGCATAAATTTCCTTTACTTTACGTCTATAGTCACAAACTTTTTGTCGATAGATTACCGGTTTCTGTCTATAATGACCATCTTCAGGTGTGTTTTGTAAGTAGAGGAAATTTATTCTATATTCGGATCATTGTTTTATTCGCGACAGTGTCGCAGCTTGTAATATTTTGCAGTTTTTTTCGAGTTGGTTTCCGGCTTTCGAAGCACAGACTGGGTGCTTGGTATCCCTGTAGGTTCTCTATAAACGTCTTGTAGAAATTTCTTTATATTATTTTTGTTGATATCCTGTTGGATTTCCTGGAGTCTATTGTTGTCATATCCTAGTTCTTGTTTTTGAATCACCTTTGCAGTCTGTTTTCGAGTTCTAAGAAAGTTGTCCCAGTTTTCCTCGGTTTTGCGGCTGTTGAATTTTTTTCAGCCTGTTATTCTGTTACCTGTTGGCTGATCCCAGATTGTGCTCCACAAGTGGTGTTTTCTGGTGCGAGGGGGTGTCCCAGTTTCATGGCTTCCTGAATTTCCCTTGTTAGTTTCTTCCAGTTTGTCGATTTTTCCTGATTAATTTGTTTGATGATTCGCTTTGTTGAGTTTCAGGTATTCCTGATCTGGCTTCATCTTTTTGGGTGGATATATTTTCCTTCTATTGGGTTGAAAATTTGTCTTTATTTGTAGGAGAAGATGGTCTGATTCAAAAGCGCCTTTGCGAGGTCTGACGTTTAGAATTTCTTTCGTATTTTCCTTGAAAATAGCGACGAGATGAATTTGGTATTCGCCCTGCCTCAGATTGGGCGATCTCCGTGTGGTTAGCTTGTTGAAATTGGATGCTCACAACTTTAAGTACAAAGTTCCTGCAGAAGTTAATTAGTTTCTGACCGTTCTTGTTGGTACGTTTGTGTCTGGTATGAGGGCCTGTTATATCTCTGAATTTTCTCTCTTTCTCCAGCTGTGCGTTAAAATCGCGCCATAGGGTTTTCACATGGTGCCCTTGTATGTTGTTGGTTTCTTTTTGCAGAGTTTCCAAGAAATTATCCACGGTTTCAGGATCTGTTTTGTTATGTTGATTTGTATGGTCATGTACACTAATTAGTGTGTAAGCTTTATTAGCTGATTTTACTGGCAGTAATGAACTCTTTCATTGGGAGAGGTGAAGTCGATCACTGAGCCGAGTGCCGAGTTGTGTACGGCGAATCCGGTTCCCAGGAGTGGTAGTTTGTCTCTAACTTTTAAGGCAGGTTTGCTCTTGTAGGTTCTGAATTTCTCTATATTGGCGTGTCCTTCGTCAGTAAATCTGGTCTCTGGGAGTGTGGTAATTTTTATGTCAAATTTTTCCAGGGTGTTGTTGAGATCTTTTAATTTTCCTGTTTTGGTAAGAATGTTCACATTAATTGTGTCAACAAATTCTTATGTTTAGTCTTGAGAGTGTTAAGTGTTCTTGAGGAGCTCCTATTCTTTCCCGCATGGTGTTCCCGATCCCCCAGAATCTGATGATCAGGTGAGTGCAGTCTATCAAGTGGTGCCTCAGGTAGTGATTCAATGATCGTCTTTTCTATGATGTGTTCAAGTTGAAATTCAGTTATTGTGGAGATCTCGACTGAGATCACATGTGTACTACTCGATTTTTGAGTTCGAGAAGAATTTACTGCAGCCGCCTCAACTAGAGGAACACACACTGAACATTGGCCGTCGCATCCCAAACAGACGCCAGTGGGTTTGTGATGTTTGTGAGCTTTTGGTACTCCCTGTGTATTTCATTTTCCCAGTACCGCCTATATCTAGGAGGCTTTCCCCTATCTGCCACCCGGTAAGGCGCCCGATGAGGGTACTAACAACCCCACACGGGATATATATATATATGTATATATCCAAGGTAATCATCACAAGTCTGGCCTGTAGAGAGTACGCTGTAGGCAGCATCTCTACGTGTACCTGCAGGCCGGCATTTCATCTCTCGACCAATGTAAAACGAGGAGGTAATTTACGTGTTGAAAACGCCAATGTTACGTTTTATAGGATGAGTTATCACTATTGCTCTCGGTACAAAAGCTTCACCAACATGACGGCTATCATGGAATCCACTACAGACGCCAAAGAGGAGATGTGTGTGCTTGTATTAGGTGGTTTTTGCGACGTCCTTTTACAGACCCCAAAGCATTTCTTTCCCCGTGGATGGTGAAACTTTACCTTTGCCTACTGACGTTTTGTATTAAATATGACTGATTTATAACAGGAGGGCGATGTATGCATGCAGTGTCATGTCGTCATGTGTGTGCGTATGCGTGTGTGTGTGTGTGTGCGCGCGCGCGCGGGTGTGTGTGTGTGTGTGTGTGTGTGTGTGTGTGTGTGTGTGTGTGTGTGTGCGTGCGTGCGTGCGTGCGTGTGTGTGTGTATGTGTATGTGTATGTGTATGTGTGTGTGTGTGTGTGTGTGTGTGTGTGTGTGTGTGTGTGTGTGCGGGTGTGCGTGTGCGTGTGCGTGGCAGGATGCTCCTGTGTCGACACACAGCTCAGTCTGCGGTCGGCTAGCTCAAAAGGTGCAGTCGAGCTGTTCATGCGAAACTGCACAGGCCGATGATAAGGAGCTTTACACTGCAGACTCATGTCACGTTTCTAGTCAAAATACCTCCGGTGAAACTGTTCCACTCCCAGGATTCGAATGGCGTATGTCCTGGTGGCAAACTATAGCACAGCGCGCGTAACTGACATTTATCATAGTGGTGGCTATACCGGAAATGATTCGTGACACATTTAATAGGAGGAAACTCTTCTTTCGAGGAAACCAAGCGACTCAATGTAAATATTACCTTGAATAATAAAGTGTCATAATACTCTGGAAGTAAGAAAGTGAGTGAAATGCACTGAAATAAAATGAATATACCGATGTAGTAGCGAAGATGCAGTGACACGAAACGGCATCACAGCAATAATCTCAGGTATACTGGATTTAAGTACAAGCACTAGGTAGTGGCAACTGAAAATTTGTGCTACGCCGTTTATCGCCAACATCCCCCTTATTCATGGGGTTTCCCCGTGGGGGAATGTGTGTTAGTAGTCAGCTTGTCAGACATGGAGGCGTGCCCAGAGGATCGCAAGAAGCAGGCAGTCCTGGTTTGAGTCACCGTCTGGCACACATTTTCACTGGTCATGACACATTCATTTAGAAGTAATTTTTGCACTGGGCATACAACAAACGGAAATAGAAAAAGAAAGAATCGTGTTTAGCAGAAATCTGAGATCGAAAAGACATAAGCGAAACCAAAAGGAAGTGCCGAAAATTAGTCGTGGAGCCATTTCTTCAGGTGTCGTGAAGGGACTGTCACAGAGACATTACTGTCTGCAAAATTTATACATCGTCTAATGGTCAATATCGGATGGTCCGTGGGTCAGTTGTCAGACGATGATGGTGCCTGCAAGAAGTTGGAATCCCAGAATGTAAGAATGATAGGCATAAATCAACTGACCCTGAATTAAATGATGTAACGTACTGCACCCATGTAGACGAAGAGATCCATTGCGATCCGACTACGCTATTGGCGAAAAGGTCAGTGGAAACAGTAACAGTCATAAAATACCAAGAGGTAACCATCTGCAGCGACCTAAAGTACAATATATATGAAGATGGTATCTGTTCTTTCGGACATGTCTGAAAGAACCGTGAAGCTCGTTAGAATGAAATTACAATCAAATCAATACAATGAAATGAATACCCTTAGCTGTATACAGGCGTTTAGATACGTCAACGGGGACAGTTGAAAATGTGTGTCCCGACCGGGACTCGAACCCGGGATCTCCTGCTTACATGGCAGACGCTCTATCCATTTTTTTTTTTTTTTTTTTTAGATGCTACCCCTTTTTTGCCTTTCGCGGGCAAGTGCTCTACCAACTTTTTTTTATTTTTTTATTTTATTTTATTTTTTTTTTTTTTTTTTTTTTTTAATCCAATGTCAGGCTTACCACCTTTGCTGACATACATGTTGTTGTACTATCGCATAAATAGTGTCTACAAAGTCCATATGTTGACAAATAGTGGCTACTTAGAAAATTAATTAATTAATGAAATGAATAAAACTGAAAATTCCCAAATGAAAGACATGAAGACATTGCGGATAGTACAAATACAAAAGAAACATGCTCCTGTAGCAATGAAATGAAATTCGTGTCGGGGGCGACACCTGCTCACGACCCGACGTTCGATAGAGCAAGAGAGCCATCTATCGACTCGTTCTCCAGACGTTGGTGTAAGACTGGGTCGTCTTCTCGAAATGAACTAAGGGTCCGTAAGTGTGATCGATGTCTTTCTCGGCTTCTTCGTCTATCTCATCTCTCACCCGTCACACCCCATCTGGCCGGCGGGTCGGTAAATGTAAGTCGCAAGTAATTAGCGAAGTCTTGTCTATATTTCTTATGCTGTTGCAGCTTCGTGTGTCCATCCAGGAGAAAATGCCAAAAATCAATTTTGTCCTTTTCCGATTCGTTATACACGTAGCCCACCACCATTCCCCGCACCCATGTCACTGCATTGGTTTTTTGGACCGGGAAATAATATTCCTGGGGGAAAAAAAGCGTGTCTGATGAAATTGTGTGAGGGGCGGAGCGTAACAGGAACGCCAATATCTGTTGTGCCAAGTGCCACACTGGAGCCGTCCCACTACATGTTAAACGATGTTCATCAGTGTCCACTGTTGCGCAGCCTAAACATAGTGGAGTGTATGCCAAATGAATCGCGTGCCGCCGTTGATTCGTTGCGAACTTCCTATTTATCACCACATACCATGTTGAGCGTACCGACGTTGGGAGGTAAACGTTCCGTATAACGCGCCATATCTGTCGCCAGTTCTTGTCTGGGTACTTCTTTTCCAGGGTATTCCTGGGGCACCGGCGCAGTAAGAGTTGGTATACGTCTCGCGTCGTCGGTAGTCGTGTTGTTGGGAAGAAATCTCTGACATAGCTAAGCTCCAAAAAAAAAGACTTGAAATGTGACAGCTTCGGTGAAATATGGCCCACATCGACTGGGGGCAGCATTGAAGTGGGCGCTAGTACGTCGGCCAACGCACCCGAGATATTGCGAAATTGACCGCGCCACTGTCGGAAAATCGTACTGACGAATAACGCCCGTGCCTTTTCATATGCGTTCACTAGACCAAGTCCACCCTCTCCAGGTGGTAGCGTAAGCGTTGTGTATCGGATCTTAAACAGGTGTCCCACACTCACGTAGGTTCCGAAAGTTGCTTGTATCCGTGATGCCATTGTGCGCGTTAAAGGCAGGACATGCGCTACGTGAGTGAGTCTCGGTGCTAGGTATACGTTAACATAGGTCACCCTCTGAATCATATCCAACGCTCTTAATTTCTGTAACAGCACCATTGTCCGCATCAGCTTCAATATGCGTCGGTAGTTATCCGCTGCTGTCCGCTGCACATCCGTGTGGAACGTAATACCTAGGCATTTTATGGTCATAACCAAGATGAGCGGGCCTTCCTCCCCCGGTTGTAATCCTCGACCGACATTCATGCAGCGTGTTTTTTGTAGATTAAGCACGCTTCCTGCCGCCATCCCATATCGCTGTATCCATGCCAACGCCGTACGTACTTCTTCGCCTGTCCGTGCCACCAGCATCATATCGTCAGCATAAGCGCGGCAATGAAAGGTCAGTTGTGGCAACGGCACTCCCTCCAACCGTCTTCGGAGACCATATAGACAGGGTTCCAAAGCCATTGCATACAAAAATATCGAAAGGGGGCAACCTTATCCATCTGAGCCACCGAGGACACAGAGGATAGTGCGACTGCAGGGACTTATCTCTGGCACGCCTCCCGTGAAACCCAGATCCCCAACTTATTGTCCCGCACGATATTCGTAGTGCCGCTGCCCATTACACTCATTACTCGCGGCTTTATCGATTCCCGCAAAAGTTCGGGCAATGAGTGTGCATCCGCACAGAAGATGGTCAAATGGCCGGTGAGCCTTAACTATACATATGAATATGATATCCATTCTTTCAGACATCTTCATATATACAGTTAAGGCTCACTGGCCATTTGACCATCTTCTGTGCGGATGCACACACGTTGCCCGAACTTTTGCGGGAATCGATAAAGCCGCGAGTAATGAGTGTAATGGGCAGCGGCACTACGAATATCGTGTGGGACAATAAGCTGGGAATCTAGGTCTCACAGGAGGCGTGCCAGAGATAAGTCCCTGCAGTCGCACTATCCTCTGTGTCCTCGGTGGCTCAGATGGATAGAGCGTGTGCCATGTAATAAGGAGATCCCGGGTTCGAGTCCCGGTTGACGTATCTCAACGCCTGTATGCAGCTAAGGGTATTCATTTCATCGTATTGATTTAATTGTAATTTAAAGTACAGTAACCACAAAACTAGTCGTACGTAAAGCATGGGGCTGGATGAGAACGACTGGAAGAATATTAAGGAAAACTAATTTGCAACCAAAGAAATTTTTAATATTGCTTGTCAGTCCTTACTAGATTGGGTTAATGCAAGAGAGTGAGAAGATCGAAGCGCGGCGACTTTTTTTACGAGCTCGTTAAGTTAGCTTGAGACTGAAAGTGAGTGATCGAGAAAGTACAAGAGAGGCGTTGTGCATCACCGGGAGATTTCCTGGTAAAATACGAGACAGTAAGTTCCAAGAAGAGTTGGGCGAGCCGGCCGAAGTGGGCGGGCGGTTCTAGGCGCTACAGTCTGGAACCGCGCGACCGCTACGGTCTCTGGTTCGAATCCTGCCTCTGGCATGGATGTGTGTGATGTCCTTAGGTCAGTTAGGTTTACGTAGTTCTATGTTCTAGGGACTGATGACCTCAGCAGTTAAGTCCCATAGTACTCAGAGCCATTTTTAGTTGGGCGACATATCACTGCCTCCCACGAACGTCTCGTTGAATGTCCGCTACCAGAAAATCAGAGACATTATAGTTCATTCGGAAGTTTGCCGATGTTCTCTCCAAGCACCATTTTTGAGCTTTACAGGGAAGGAGGAAAATGATGATACGACAAGAAGCCTCCGGTACACACCGTTAATGTGGCGGAGGATACGCGTAGACAGTTGTGTGCGAAAGGGATACAGCAGTGCGGTGTTATAAAAACGCTGTTAGTCGCCATCTACTGGACGTAAAGGCTGGTGCTGATGTCTGCATCGGCAACATTTGTTACGAATCGGTGGTACACTTTCCCGCCACACACGCAGAGGTGTGGTGATAAGGTCAGCGGCCATCACTTTCTGGTAGCTGCAACGCAGTCGGTTCGGCGTGGGAGCAGCGAGCACAGTTCCTCCAGCAGCTGCGGCTTTGTGAACGACCCCTCCCACATTTCCCCAGCCAGAAGCTGCAGTACAGAGTGGTGGGAGAGAGAGAGAGAGAGAGAGTGGGGGAGGGGTGTACCGGTAGCTGCCTCACCTCGAGGTACCCGCCGGTGCTGCCATCCGCGAGTCTGAGTACTTGATGGGCTGACAAAGATATTCCACCTGTCCTCCCTCACTACTAGTAAGATTCAGATCCTGAAGTAGTTTGGGAGATGGGACAGTGCTGGGATCTTTCCGGCTTCTATTACGCACCGCGATGGGTCAGTTGAGTGTGCGCCGTTCTGAAACTCTGGTCGATTGTAAGACTTGTGCCGGACCGGTTCTCGAACCCGGAACGTTGACTTCTGCGGACAGTGTTTTCACTGGACGAGATGGGCGGTAAGACGATCGACGATATGTTGTCGTTCAGTTGAATTCTTCCCTCTTTCTGTCAAGCTCGGCTGCAAGCAGTCGATCCCAATCTAAACGGTTGCTTAAGTCGGAGGGCTCTCTGTTCATCATAATGTAGTAAGAATTGCTTCACATGTAATATAATACTCAGACTTCCCTGACAGATTAAAACTGTGTGCTGGCCAGAGCCTCGAACCTGAGACCTTCTTACTTCCAGGAGCAGTAGCCCCGCAAGTTACGTAGCAGAACTTCTGTGAAGTTTAGACGGTAGGTGTTGAAGTACTGGTAGAAGTGAAGTTGTGAGGGCGGGTCGGGAGTCGTGCTCGGGCAGCTCACTCGGTAGCGCACCTGACCGCGAGCAGCAAAGGATCCAGGTTTGGGTGCGGGCCCGCCATACAGTTTTAATCTGCCAGGAAATTTCAAATTAGTCTACAGACCGCTCCACAGTGAAAACTCATTCCGGAAACACTCGTAATACACACTTGCGACTACAATATAAAATTGCTTGAAATTATCAGACTCATTTCATACCAGTCATTTTGCTTATAATTGCGCTGTAAGCTATTATCATGTGTTTTCCAAATTAGGCGTAAGATTACCAAAATTTATTCCCAGTTTTGTGGACGATGACTTACATGGATTGATCTTTCCAAGCCTGATACAGAGCACCGATAAAGTTATTTTTTCATTCTTTAAAATAGTTTTGAAGTAATTCCGATATGTCAGTTAAAGTAACTGGTCAAAATAATTCAGTATGTGTGACTTCTTTCTTCTAAAATACGATTACTCGATGCCTATTAATTAATAAAAATAGCGATGTAAATTCTTCGATAAATTTGAAGATACCTTTGCCGTGATAAAATCGAATTCACGATTTTTTCGCTACTAATCAGACACAGTCGTTCGACATACATATGAACAACATTCTGTTTGAATTTTGTTGACATTTCTATGGTGATTTTTGTTCTTCTGTCTTTTCAGCTCTTCTACCCCCATGTCAAGCTAGCTCAGTCAACATATCATAAGCGTAACCGGCAATCTGGGAGGGACCTATAATTTTATTTTAATGCACCGAGTCTTGCTTCAAAACTGACCTTCAGCAAAATGTGAATTTGTATGAAAAATAATTTGATTCAATAGACATTTTGTAACTGCGCCGCCATTGAGAATGAAGTCATAAGCCAGTGTTATAAAAGTGGTTGTCTCAGCTGGGATGTGCATGTGCCGTCAGGGTGAAGGGAGAGGGCGTGGTGACTTGGTTCGACATCTACAACTGGGCATTACCTCACATGCGACTGTATATTTGTTTAGAATGGTGTTGTATGATAACTGCACTGATAGCGTCCATATTGTTCTGCATCCGATTTTGTTTTTATTTGTGCTGGATGTCGATAGGAAAAAAATACGTGAAGTTTTCGTTTGATATTCGAAGCTGAATATTTTCTCCAACATCAAATGGATCCGTGGAATAACAGCCCTGAACGAAACATCGACTAATCTAATTGTATCATCGGGAGTTGTAACTATCTACTGACCGGGAGTTCGCTATATGAGAGAAAATAAAAATGGGTAGGTCTCAGTGCTGGTTCAAACCCCTCCCCGACCAGCCAGATTTTGGTTCTCCCAGATTTTCGCAAATTGCTTAAAGCGAATGTTGGGATTGTTCCCCCCTCCCCACCTTTCCCTTAGTCGCTGCTTGTGCTCCCTCCCTAATGATCTTTTTGACGACGGACCATTACACCCTAAGCTTCTTACTTACTGGGGTGTCCAGGCAGGACCTGTTTTTCGAGCTTCATGGAAGAGCCCACACAATCCTTGATTGACTAGCAATCTCGGATGAAATGATACACCAGAAAAGTTTCTTAGCCGCAGGTCAGAGGAAATGTCTCCACGATGAACCAGTGGCCCTGCAGCTGGTCGAATCCTGTGACACCTAGATTTTTTGGGCGTTATGATATGACAATGGACCGATGTTGCACTGTGTAGCAACATGAGGCAGGCGCACTTCTCATCAAGGTTTAAGCCGACCAGTCTGAGTACCCCAAAGGAGGATCGCCGTATCGTGCACCAAGCACATCGTAATCGCTTCGCATCCGCGTCTACCATCCGAGAACGAATAACGAGCTCCCTGCAGCATGCTGCGTCATCCCACAGCATTGGTAAGAGACCAGCAGGAGCCGGGGTAGGGAATAACGGTCCCATAGTCTGGCTGCCGTTAACACCACAACGCATACGTATGCCTTTGGAGTGGTGCTGTGGTTAGGAAGCACGGACTGTTGCTGAATGGCGTCGCATTGTATTCAGCGATGAATCGCGGTTCTGCACTACCACAGATGATCATCGTCGGCGGGTGTGCCAACTACCTGCGAAGATGTGCCATTCTTCCAATGTTTCGAGACGCACAGCGATGCTACTTCTCGCATGACTTCAGGTCACAGCTGGTAGTGATTGAGGGACCATTGCGTCACAGACTTCCTCTGTCCTCATGTGTTGTCTCTGGCCCGACTGTATCGTGGCGCCATTTTTCAGCCGGCCAGTGGTCGTCCGCACATGGTGAAGAGTCTCCGTATTAGCCCCTTCATAACGTTTAAATAAAACTTAATCTTATTTCACATGTCCTTCAGCGCCTTACACATCCGGTGCATTCAATAAACACGCCAGGAGAAATAATCAGCAGCTGAGCATGCTCCAATCAGCTACAACTGCAAACAATCGCTGAATTCATTTCTATTCTATGTCTATTTTATATCGATATATTGATTTATTACAATGTATTAATTGCGTGCATATGGAGTATCGTCTCAGTTGTGTGACTGGATTCGTTATTTCCTCTCAGAGAGGTCACAAAAAATGGTTCAAATGGCTCTGAGCACTATGGGACTTAACAGATGAGTTCATCAGTCCCCTAGAACTTGGAACTACTTAAACCTAACTAACCTAAGGACATCACACAAACCATGCACGAGGCAGGATTCGAACCTGCGACCATAGCGGTCGCGCGGTTCTAGACTGAAGCGCCTAGAACCGATCGGCCACACTGGCCGGCAGAGAGGTCACAGTTCGTAGTGATAGACGCTAAATAATAGAGTAGAACAGAAGTGATATCTGGCGTTCCGCAAGGTAGTGTCATAGGCCCTCTGCTGTTCCTGATTTACATAAATGATCTAGGTGATAATCAGCCGGCCGCGGTGGCCGAGCGGTTCTAGGCGCTTCAGTCCGGAACCGCGCGACTGCTACGGTCGCAGGTTCGAATCCTGCCTCGGGTATGGATGTGTGTGTTGTCCTTAGGTTAGTTAGGTTTAGGTAGTTCTAAGTTCTAGGGATCTGATGACTTCAGATGTTTAGTCCCATAGTGCTCAGAGCCATTTGAACCATTTTTTTAGGTAATAATCTGAGCAGCCCCCTTAGATTGTATGCAGATGACGCTGTAATTTACCGTCTAGTAAAATCATCAGACGATCAATTCCAATTACAAAATGATCAAGAGAGAATTTCTGTATGGTACGAAAAGTGGCAATTGGCACTAAACAAAGAAAAGTGGAAGGTCATCTACATGGGTACTAAATGAAATCCGATAAATTTTGGGTATACGATAAATCCCCCAAATCTAAGGTTCAAATGGGTCTGAGCACTATGGGACTTAATTTCTGAGGTCATCAGTCCCCTAGAACTTAGAACTACTCAAACCTAACTAACCTAAGGACATCACACACATCCATGCCCGAGGCAGGAATCGAACCTGTAGCGGTCGCGCGGTTCCAGACTGTAGCGCCTAGAAACGCTCGGCCACTCTGGCCGGCCAAATCTAACGGCTGTCATTTCGACTAAATACCTAGGAATTACAGTTACGAGCAACTTAAATTGGAAAGACCACATAGATAATATTGTGGGGAAGGCGAAACAAAGACTGCGCTTTGTTGGCAGATGCGCCACCCCCTCTAAAGAGACAGCCTACATTACACTGTCCGTCCTCTTCTGGAATATTGCTGCGCGTTATGGGATCCTTACCATGTGGGATTGACGGAGGACATCAAAAGAGTTCAAAGAACTGCATCTAGTTTCGTGTTATCGTGCAATAGGGGTGAGAGTGTCACTGATATGATACGCGGGTCGGGGTGGCAGTCACTGAAACAAAGGCAGTTTTCTTTGCGGCGAGTTCGATTTACGAAATTTCAATCACCAACTTTCTCTTACGAATGCGAAAGTATTTTGTTTGCACCTACCTACGCAGGGAGAAATGATCATCATAATAAAATAAGAGAAATCAGAGCTCGAATGGAAAGATTTAGGTGTTCTTTTTTGCCACGCGCCATTCGAGAGGGTAATGGTAGAGAAGTAGTATGAAAATGGTTCGATGAACCCCCTGCCAGGCACTTAAGTGTGAATTGCAGAGTAACCATGTAGATGTAGATGTGTTTATATTTTACCGCTATCCTTCTTTCCCATTCTTACCATCTTAGAATGACAGAGTGAGTGAATGCGTATGTATATTGAGTTTTCATAATGCCTGGTGACGGGTAAACTTCTCTGCTACCTTGGCAGTTTAGACAATTTTGGTGTAAGCTTAGAGAGTAGCGAAGAGGTTTCGTTGCCTTCTAGTCCATGCACTATTGTGCTTAAGTTAACAAGGTGCGCTAAGGTTGTTCCTTGACAGCTTCGCTGCCTATTGTGGGGACCCCGATGAGGTCACGGTGCAGGACATTCGGTCCTGGGATTTTGAAGAGAGAACTTTTGTCGTGGCAGCTCCCCTGCAGTAGGGAATGTGGAGACTGATTCTAAGTTTCGGTGAAGTAGAAATTTTAATCCGTTTCTTTTCTAGCTTCAGACCTTTATTATCATGTAGAACATTTTATTAGGAATGGGAAATGGTAGGCTTTTTTTGTAATTGTTTCACTTTACTAGTAGTGTTTTGTTCAACCAGAACTTAGAAGTATGCGAGCGTGGTGTGCGAACTCTGTTTAATCTCAATTAGAATCCGTGTTTGCCAGTTTGAGTGTGCGTGTGTTTGTGTTTCTTGCATTATTCCTCCTTCAGTTTCGTTAATTACGTCGGTATTCCGTAATTTCCATCCGTTAGAAGACGTGACTGTTCGCTCAATTCCATCCGTTCGTCGTCGTTTTGGAGAACATTCATTTCTCGGAATCTGTTTCATGTTGCAATTATCCCGCGATAGTTTAGTTATGTGGGTACTTCCTCCCACGGCTTAAGTGACTTTTCGCAATTTTTACATTTTTTGTCGATCTGACTTTGTGTGGCTGGGGCCACATGCTTGAACGAGTCTTCTGCTCGTCCGTTTTCCGTTCTTATTCTATAGGGCTTAAATTACATTCCCCTCATGTGTGTGCCTTGTTTTACAGGAGTTCCTGATTTAATTTGCGTTTCGGATTGTTATTCTCGTTCAGATCCACGGCTTGAGTTTTTCGTATTTCGCTTTAGTCCAGCGGAGTAAACCTTTTGCGGAACGTGTGTGTTTGTGGTGTATGTTGTAGTTCTTCTAGTTCTTTTCTGTCTATTCTGTTGTGTTAGTGTGAATCTGAAGGGCATGTGTGATACCTTACCATTGAGTGAATCCTGTCTTGTGAGAATCTAATGATTTACAAGCCTATTATGCAAGGTATTCGATTATTTGTTGCACTCACGTGGTTATTTACAGCAGCCACCAGCAACCGCTATGTTTCTATATACATGTGTAGTGCTTTTCTAATTTGATTACGTAAAATAAAAGTTGAATCTAGTTTAAATTAATTTTGACTGCTCATGTTTTATCTCACATATTCCACTCTGTTTCATATGATAAATTTTACAGCGTTTGTCGCTTGTCCAATTCATGCATGCCTATTTATTTAATTGCTTGTTATAAACTACATTCCCCATGAACATATTGCCTGACTGAGGACAGAATACACACTCCAGTTTGATGAGGGAGCCTTAGCCTCCGTGTGGTAAAATGAATTCATTTGTTATTGCCGAGCGGTCTAATGCGCTGCAATCATGGACTGTGCGGCTGATCCCGCCGGAGGTTCGAGTCCTCCCTCGGGCATGGGTGTGTGTGTTTGTCCTTAGGATAATTTAGGTTAAATAGTGTGTAAACTTAGGGACTGATGACCTTAGCAGTTAAGTCCCATAAGATTTCACACACATTTGAACATTTTTTTCATTTATTATTCGCGGAATTTTAATAGATGCAGTTCATGATTTCCAAAGTTACCCTTCAGAATCTATTCAGATACCTTATAAGGAGACGTGTCTCGATGAACTATCATCGTATGTTCAGATACTCCCACGGTCAGCGAGAACCCTAGATCTGCGCCCATAGAACATGGTGTGAGAGCAGCGCGGAGGTCAAATCCTTCCCATTGCCAATATCCAGGATATGGAGGAGGAGTCACAACAGCTGTGGGCCAGTTTGCCTCAGGAGGTGACTCCCTTCCCATCAGTGAATACATCCAGGCCAGAGTGGGTCTGATACTGCCCAGTTCTGTGTAAATTTTGTAATCACTGAAATAATAACAGATACTCTGTCAACCGGTCTAGTTTCGTTTCGTTTCATCCTCGCATTTCGGATGCTGCAATTTCTTTTTGGCATGCAGTGTAGCTGGACAAATACCGGTAAGTTGTAAAGAAGATTGCCAGAGCGAAGAAACGGAAGTGAGGTTCACGGCTTAGACGATGGACGACAGACGTCAACGAGGCTGTGGACTCTAGGAGTCTCCAGGAAGATAAGACTGTAAACTATGAAGGTTGATAAGCGAGTAACGGCGTTAGCTGTAAACAACGCGTATATACAGGGTGTCCCAGCAGAAATGGTCAGTATTCAGGGATGTGACAGGAACGATCATTTGAAGGAAAACTTGATATGGACATATTTCTTATTCCAAATGGTTTACAAGATAGAAGAATTTAATGTATTTTGAAATGAACACACCACCATTTGACTATATTGTTGTTGAATTACGACCCAAGTGTCGGCCTTTTATGCCATTTTCAAGTGACTGATTCTATGTCATTAACATATACTGCAGGACATCAAGGTTAAAATTGGCAATACATAAAGTAAAGTATTCGCTCCCCACGAAATGCCAGATGTAAAATCATCAACTTGTAAAAACATCAGTAAGTAATAGAGCGAGCGCGTAATATTTAATAAAAACAGGTTTACTTTGGTGTAAGTAAGATCAGTATATAATAGTGGGGGCATGTCATATTTACTAAAAACAGGTTTACTTTGGTGTATGCTATCTTTTTACAAGATGATAATTTCACAGCCGGCCGGCCGAGCGGTTCTAGGCGCTTCACTCCGGAATCGCGCTGCTGCTACGGTCGCAGGTTCGAATCCTGCCTCGGGCATGGATGTGTGGGATGTCCTTACGTTAGTTGAGTTTAAGTAGTCTAGGGGACTGATGGTCTCAGGTATTAAGTCCCATAGTGCTAAGAGCCATTTAATTTTACATCTGGCATTTTGTAGGGAGTTAATATTTTTCTTAATTTATGGCGCTACGGTCGCAGGTTCGAATCCTGCCTCGGGCAGACAACCAGCATCGCACGCGGAGTGCAAGCTGAGCTTAATATCTGCAGCATAGTGCCCAGAGTCGATCGCGGTCCTCTGGTTTGGAGCCGTGTGGAGGGTCTAAACCAGAGGCTCAGACGACTCTGCGACTATAATGGTTGCAAATTCATCGACCTCCGTTATTGGGTGGAGAACTGTAGGGCCCCCCTAGACAGGTCAGGCGTGCACTACACACCGGAAGCAGCTACTAGGGTAGCAGAGTAGGTGTGGCGTGCACACGGGGGTTTTTTAGGTTAGAGGGACCCCCCCTTGGGCGAAACGATAAAATACCTGACGGCTTACCAGAGAGGACATTATCATCGTTGATAAAGAACGTCCGTCCTCAGAGACCATCAACAGGAAAAGTTAACGTAATATTGGTAAACTGCAGGAGTATCCAGGGCAAGGTTCCTGAATTAGTATCTCTTATTGAAGGAAATAGTGCGCATATAGTATTAGGAACGGAAAGTTGGTTAAAACCGGAAGTGAACAGTAACGAAATCCTAGACACAGAATGGAATATATACCGCAAGGATAGGATAAACGCCAATGGTGGAGGAGTATTTATAGCAGTAAAGAATTCAATAATATCCAGTGAAGTTATTAGTGAATGCGAATGTGAAATAATCTGGGTTAAGTTAAGTATCAAAGGTGGGTCAGATATGATAGTCGGATGCTTCTATAGACCACCTGCATCAGCAACCGTAGTAGTTGAGCGCCTCAGAGAGAACCTGCAGAACGTCGTGAAGAAGTTTCGTGATCATACTATTGTAATAGGGGGGGACTTCAATCTACCAGGTATAGAATGGGATAGTCACACAATCAGAACTGGAGCCAGGGACAGAGACTCTTGTGACATTATCCTGACTGCCTTGTCCGAGAATTACTTCGAGCAGATAGTTAGAGAACCAACTCGTGAAGCTAACGTTTTAGACCTCATAGCAACAAATAGACCGGAACTTTTCGACTCCGTGAATGTAGAAGAGGGTATCAGTGATCATAAGTCAGTGGTTGCATCAATGACTACAAGTGTAATAAGAAATGCCAAGAAAGGAAGGAAAATATATTTGCTTAACAAGAGTGATAGGGCACAAATCGCAGAATATCTGAGTGACCACCATCAAACGTTCATTTCTGAGGAAGAGGATGTGGAACAAAAATGGAAAAAATTCAGAAACATCGTCCAGTACGCCTTAGATAAGTTCGTACCGACTAAGGTCCAAAGCGAGGGGAAAGATCCACCGTGGTATAACAATCATGTACGAAAGGTACTACGGAAACAAAGAAAGCTTCATCATAGGTTTAAGAGTAGTCGAATCATAGCTGATAAGGAAAAGCTGAACGAAGCGAAAAAGAGCGTAAAGAGAGCAATGAGAGAAGCATTCAACGAATTCGAACATAAAACATTGGCAAACAATCTAAACAAGAACCCTAAAAAGTTTTGGTCATATGTAAAATCGGTAAGCGGATCTAAATCCCCTATTCAGTCACTCGTTGACCACGATGGCACCGAAACAGAGGACGACCGAAGAAAGGCAGAAATACTGAATTCAGTGTTCCGAAACTGTTTCACTGCGGAAAATCGTAACACGGTCCCTGACTTCAGCCGTCGCACGGACGCCAAAATGGATGATGATGATGATGATGATGTTTGGTTTGTGGGGCGCTCAACTGCGTGGTTATCAGCGCCCGTACAATTATCCAATCTTTGCTCAGTCCAATTTCGCCACTTTCCTGGATGATGATGAAATGATGAGGACAACACAAACACCCAGTCATCTCGAGGCAGGTGAAAATCCCTGACCCCGCCGGGAATCGAACCCGGGGCCCCGTGCTCGGGAAGCGAGAACGCTACCGCGAGACCACGAGCGGCGGACACCAAAATGGAAAATATTGAAATAAACGATATCAGAATTGAAAAACAACTGCTATCACTTAGTAGCGGAAAAGCATCCGGACCAGACGAGATACCCTTAAGATTCTACAGTGATTATGCTAAAGAACTTGCCCCCTTTCTATCAGCAATTTATCGTAGATCGCTGGAAGAACGTAAAGTACCTAGCGACTGGAAGAAAGCGCAGGTCGTTCCCATTTTCAAGAAGGGTCATAAATCAGATGCGAATAATTATAGGCCTATTTCGCTTACGTCAATCTGTTGTAGAATAATGGAACATGTTTTGTGTTCTCGTATTATGACGTTCTTAGATAATACAAATCTCCTTCATCATAACCAACATGGATTCCGCAAACAGAGATCATGTGAAACTCAGCTCGCCCTATTTGCCGAAGAAATTCACAGTGCCGTAGACACTGGCGAGCAGATTGATGCCGTATTCCTGGACTTCAGGAAGGCATTTGATACGGTTCCGCACTTACGTTTAGTGAAAAAAATACGAGCTTACGGAATATCGGACCAGGTTTGTGATTGGATTCAGGATTTCCTAGAAGAAAGAACACAACATGTCATTCTTAACGGTTCAAAATCTGCAGATGTAGAGGTAATTTCGGGAGTACCGCAGGGAAGCGTGATAGGACCTTTATTGTTTACAATATACATAAATGACTTAGTTGACAACATCGGTAGCTCCGTGAGGCTATTTGCAGATGACACGGTTGTCTACAAGAAAGTAGCAACATCAGAAGACTCGTACGTACTCCAGGAGGACCTGCAGAGGATTAATGCATGGTGCGACAGCTGGCAGCTTTCCCTAAACGTAGATAAATGTAATATAATGCGCATACATAGGGGCAGAAATCCATTCCAGTACGATTATGCCATAGGTGGTAAATCATTGGAAGCGGTAACGACCGTAAAATACTTAGGAGTTACTATCCGGAGCGATCTGAAGTGGAATGATCACATAAAACAAATAGTGGGAAAAGCAGGCGCCAGGTTGAGATTCATAGGAAGAATTCTAAGAAAATGTGACTCATCGACGAAAGAAGTAGCTTACAAAACGCTTGTTCGTCCGATTCTTGAGTATTGCTCATCAGTATGGGACCCTTACCAGGTTGGATTAATAGAAGAGATAGACATGATCCAGCGAAAAGCAGCGCGATTCGTCATGGGGACATTTAGTCAGCGCGAGAGCGTTACGGAGATGCTGAACAAGCTCCAGTGGCGGACACTTCAAGAAAGGCGTTACGCAATACGGAGAGGTTTATTATCGAAATTACGAGAGAGCACATTCCGGGAAGAGATGGGCAACATATTACTACCGCCCACATATATCTCGCGTAATGATCACAACGAAAAGATTCGAGAAATTAGAGCAAATACCGAGACTTACAAGCAGTCGTTCTTCCCACGCACAATTCGTGAATGGAACAGGGAAGGGGGGATCAGATAGTGGTACAATAAGTACCCTCCGCCACACACCGTAAGGTGGCTCGCGGAGTATAGATGTAGATGTAGATGTAGATGGATGTTTGTGATGTCCTTAGGTTAGTTAGGTTTAACTAGTTCTAAGTTCTAGGGGCTAATGACCTCAGCAGTTGAGTCCCATAGTGCTCAGAGCCATTTGAACCCATTTAATTTATGGCCAATTTTAAGCTTGATGTTCGGCAATATATGTTAACGACAAAACTCAGTCACTTGAAAATGACGAAAAAGGGCGAAATCTGGGTCGTAATTAAATAAACAAAAGGACATTTAAATGGCGGTGAGTTCATTTAAAAATTATTGTATGATTGTTGCTCAGCAACATCAAAAACTGTTTACCTTAAATGTACATTTTTATTTGTTTTCTGTGTTATTCAACACGTTATTGTGTTTACACATGTAAAAAAATAATAAACTTTGTGTACAACAGTTAATAATTATTGTGATGTACGTTTTACAAAATATCAGCTGAAAAATACGTATTTTTAAGGCATTGACCTCTAAGCATCATCGAACACGTCACGTTTCACCTGTCGTACAGTTCATAATAAATGTTCGAATATCCCGCTGTCAACTTCAGTGCATTTGTGCGCTGTTTGGAGAGCGTGTCGTTGTGCTTGTCTGTGTGCATCCGCACGTTCCCTAATGAGGACAGCATGGTCCATACTGCGACCAAGCAGTTCGTCTCGCGTACGTTAAATACGTTGCATCTCGGAAACTATTCGGAATAAGGAATATGTCCATGTAAAGTTACTTTCTTGAAATGAGCGTTCCCATCGTAGCCGGCCGTGGTGGCCGAGCGGTTCTAAGCACTTCCGTCCGGAACCGCGCGGCTGCTACAGTCGCAGGTTCGAATCCTGCCTCGGGCATGGATGTGTGTGATGTCCTTAGGTTAGTTAGGTTCTAAGTTTAGGGGACTGATGACCTCGGCTGTTAAGTCCCATAGTGCTCAGAGTCATTTGAACCATTTTTTTGAACGTTCCCATCATACAACTGGATACTGACCATTCATCCTGCGACACCCGGTGTAACAGGAAGTTGTATCGTCTGCTGAAGCGAAAGGCAAATAGAGCGCAGGTAATCACTTGTCGAACGGTATGGATGGGACGGGAAGGCTACTGGTTCTGCTCCGGCAGCCGGCTGTTTGTCTGCTCCCCTGCGTGCGTTAAATAGCGGCGCTGGCGCTCCTCCTTTTGTCTCCGCCGGTCCTTAGTTCAGGCGGCGGCTCTCGGCTCCCATTTGCCCGCGCCTTCCCTTATTCCCTGAGCACCTGCGATCCTTTCAGTCGCGGAGTCTAATCTCTGGCAATTGTTCGCGTGTTCCCACACAATGGCGGGCGTTCTCCGCGCCAGAGACCGCCCAGGGTCGGCATCCGCTCCGCAAACACTGCAGCCGCGAGGGGGCCGCCCGAGGTTGGCAGCCCTGCAGGGCTCTCACCGGAGGAATCGGGTGATTGCTGGTGCAGCTTCTGGGCTGATGTCAGCCAATGTCATTTCCTGCCCCCTGCGGCCCGGGGCGCGTCACGTTTACTGAGTCACGTCGATTAGTCAGTCTTCGTGATGATGTAATTCAGCTCACGCTTTCTGAGCCGTACCCACATATCTGAACAGAACTGGTAGGGGGACGGCGACGAGCTGTGACTGTGGCGAAATCACCACCTAAGGCCCGGGTTCGATTCCCGGCTGGGTCGGAGATTTTCTCCGCTCACGGACTGGGTGTTGTGTTGTCCTAATCATCATCATTTCATCCCCATCGACGCGCAAGTCGCCGAAGTGGCGTCAAATCTAAAGACTTGCACCAGGCGAACGGTCTACCCGACGGGAGGCCCTAGTCACACGACCGCATGAACTCGTGACCTATGGGAATGTCCCGTTGCTGAATACATACCAAGAACCGCTAGGGCAGGCTTTAACTCGTTGCCGTACCATTTGGTTGGACGAAATCCGTGCCCAAGTGACTGTAGACGGACACGTGCGAAACGGACCAGCGTAATGCGCCAGAAAATCGCCGACAGGCCGATACCTCTTGCGTAGCTACGTGTTCAATTGTTGCACGAAACATTGCTCTTGTAGACGTTAATACTAATTTAATTCTTGTTCCTTATTGATAAACTGAGGTGAAAGAAGCCTGTTACCGTGACGCAGCACGTTTTTCCCGACGTAGTGCAGTAACTCGACGTGACATGGAATCAAAAAGTGGTTAGAAGTCCCCTGCAGATAAATTGACCCATGCCGGCTCTATAGCCGTCCATCATTGCAAAAGTGTTTCCGGTGCCTGATTTTGTGCACAAACTGACCTCCCGATTATGTATCACAAATGTTCGATGGGATTCATGCCAAGCGTTCCGGATAACAAAGTCATTCGCTCGAACTGTCCAGAATGTTCTTCAAACCAATCGCTGCGCTTCGATTGTTTGGGAACTTGAAGTCTGTTAATGGGTGAAACTGGTCTTCAAGTAGCCGAACAAACCATTCCAGGCCATGATCGGTTCAGTTGGACCAGAGGAGACAGTTCACTCCATTATGGATCCACCACCAGCTTGCACAGTGCCTTGTTGCCAACTTGGGTCCATGGCTACGCGGGGTGTTCGCCACACTAGAAGTCTACCATCAGCGCTTACCAACTGAAATCTGGACCCTCTGACGAGGCCACGGTTTTCCAGTCGTCTAGAGTGCAACCGATACGGTCACGAGCCCAGCAGAGGCGCTGCAGGCGATGTTTGTTGTTATCGAAGACACTCTATCGTCTGCTGCCATAGCCTAATAACGCCAAATTTCGCCCCACTGCCCTGACGGATACGTTCGTCGTACGTCCCACGTTGATTTCTGCTGTTTATCACGCAGTGTTCCTTGTCTGTTAGCACTGACAACACTACTCAAGCGGCGCCATTCTCGGACGATAAGTGAAGACCGTCGTTGGCAAAAGGTAACGCCTAAAATTTGGTACTCTCGGCACACAATTGACACTGTGGATCCCGGAATATTGTATTCCCTGACGATTTCCGAAATCGATTGTCCCATGCGTCTAGCTCCAACTACCATTACGCTTTCAAACTCTGTTAATTCCACCCGTACGGTCATTATCACCTCAGACTCCTTTTCAAATGAATCACCTGAGTGCAAATGACAACTCTGCCAGTCCACTGCTGTTTTATACCTGGCATACGTGGTACTACAGCCATGTGTGTACATACGTATTTTTATCCCATGACTTTTGGCAGCTCTGTGTATTTATTTTCTATTACAATATTTCAAACAATAGTAAACAATACTTTAATAGAAATTACAATCTTCGTGGGTGTCTTCATGTGTGACATCTTCTTAAGGAAAGTAATAACACAACGCCTAACGTGGTTATTGTGAATAAAAAAAATGTAATTACGAGAATAAATGCTCCTTTTGAACGAATTTCTAGTAGGGAAATGCCCACAACTCTAAAAATTAGTAGTGCTGCATAGCATGTTAATTTCGAAAGTATTGTGATAGACGTGGCGCCACTTTACACTCCGTGCGTTACCACGTCGGTTCGCTTCGTTTCTCTATGTACACCCTTTTTGGGTGGTTTCTTTAGGCATCAGATCGACATGTTTTCGAAAATGGTGCCAGTATTGTGTGTTTGGACTCGAAGAGGTGTTTCACGTAATGATGGCTTTCCACACTTTTCGTAGTCTGCCAGTTCGACGTTTTTTAACGTTACGTCTGCAACATTTATTCGGTAATGAACATATGTTTCCTTTCTCTGATTTCGTATTGTTTTTTTAAGATTGTACGTATTGAACAGAGCCATATCCGACACATAAAAAAGTGTTAGTCCGTAATTTTGTTCCCACGAGTGTGACTCGTGATGTTTACGTTTGGTCCCCATTTGTTTACATGAGTCGGACTTGTTAAAGAACGGGAAAAGGTTAAGAAACGAAAATGTTCACGACGTAACTAGAGTAAGAGGGAACTTTGATATTCTGAATCTTCGACAACTACACGCATACTCAGGAAGTTACTGTACACTGTATGCCGAAGGGTACGTGGCACCAATATTATCGATTTTGTTTCTGGTTTCTTTCGCGTACTGAACGACTGAGAACTGAATGTTCATGTGCCTCTGTTTTTGCAGTGATATCTCTCATCGTATACCTGTGATCACTGCGTTAGATATATGTTGGTTGCAATATAATCGTCGCACTGTCTCCTTCAGATACAGGTTCTAAAAATTTACTCAACACAGGGTTTCACGACAATTTCGTCGTCTTTCTTCCAAGGATTCCCTTTTAGGCTTCCCTGGCATTCCAGTACATTTTCGTGTGGTCTGTGGCGACCATGTTACGATCGTAGCAGCGCGAAACTGAATTAATTGAATTAATTTTGTGTCCGTTCTCACGCCCACTTGATAAGGACCCCAAACACTGGAACAATAGAATTCTCCTGATGGTGTCCCAGAAAAAGCGTAGCTGTAGTCAACACACATTGAAGCAAACAGGGGAAAGACCACGAAACGGGAAAGAAGTCTAGAGCATCATGGTTTGTTGTAAAACGTTTAGCAGCTCTCAAAGTTTTTTCTGTTATGCCAGAATGTGAATGCACTCCCCATTCGTCTTTCGTAGACAAGGTAATTGTCCAGACGAGCACTGTAGTATCAAGAGTTCTCATTGCTCCAGTGATTCGTGCACCAACGACAGCAACGTCACTGACTGATGTTGTGGACTCGCGATCGTTCGCATAACACCGCAGAAATAAGTATCATTGCGCGACATCGGAAGAGCGCGGCAGTCATGAGGTGAGACCATCACGACCCATCAGCGTCTGAGGGAATGTGTCATTTAGCACATCCTGCACGCTCAAACTCTAATGTGGGGGAGCACTATCACGCTGAAAGATGATGTACAGATGCAGCTCAACAACATGTGGTAGCAGGAACTGTTCGAGGACGTCCACGCGAACATTTCTCGTTAACAGTTTTCTCTGCGAAGAAAAATGGGTGTGTCATCCTACCGCGCGTCAGGCCACAGAAAACATTCAGCTCAGTCTGCGGTGCAATGTCTGAGACACTTCGTTGACAATCAACAATCACATTCAAAAAATGGTTCAAAGGGCTCTGAGCACTATGGGACTTAACTTCTAAGGTCATCAGTCCCCTAGAACTTAGAACTACTTAAACCTAACTAACCTAAGGACATCACACACAACCATGCCCGAGGCAGGATTCGAACCTGCGACCGTAGCGATCGCGCGGTTCCAGACTGAAGCGCCTAGTCCCGCTCGGCCACCCCCGCCGGCCACATTCAATTAAGAAAGTCGCGAATTGGGACCATCGTTCCGCATCAGCTGTAGGATATTTCAGAAAAAAAGTAAGTAAAGAGCAACTTAAAGTTCGACAAGAAACCACGATGCTCTATAATAGTTGCCATGTCACGATTTTTTGAAACGGTAGAGGGACTTTATATGAATACCCAGTGCTAGCTTTTCTACATCTACATCTACACTCTGCAAGCCACCCAACGGTGTGTGGAGGAGGGCACTTAACGTGCAACTGTCATTACCTCCCTTCCCTGTTCCAGTCGCGTATGGTTCGCGGTATGAAGGACTGCCGGAAAGCCTCCCTGCGCGCTCGAATCTCTCCAATTTTACATTCGTGATTTCCTCGGGACGTGTAAGTAGGGGGGGGGGGGGGAGGGGGAGCGATATATTCAATACCTCACCCAGAAACGCACCCTCTCGAAACCTGGACAGCAAGCTACACCGCGATGCAGAGCGCCTCTCTTGCAGAGTCTGCCACTTGAGTTTGCTAAACATCTCCGTAACGCTATCACGCTTACCAAATAACCCTGTGACGAAACGCGCCGCACTTCTTTGGATCTTCTCTATCTCCTCCGTCAACCCGACCTGGTACGGATCCCACACTGATGAGCAATACTCAAGTATAGATCGAACAAGTGTTTTGTAAGCCAACTCCTTTGTTGATGGACTACATTTTCTAAGGACTCCCCCAATGAATCTCAACCTGGCACCCGCCTTACCAACAATTAATTTTATATGATCATTCCACTTCAAATCGATCCGCACGCATACTCTCAGATATTTTACAGAAGTAAATGCTACCAGTGTTTGTTCCGCTATCATATAATCATACAATAAAGGATCCTTCTTTCTATGTATTCGCAATACATTACATTTGTCTATGTTAAGGGTCAGTTGCCACTCCCTGCACCAAGTGCCTCTCCACTGCAGATCTTCCTGCATTGGGCTGCAGTTTTCTAATGCTGCAACTTCTCTGTATACTACAGCAACATCCGAGAAAAGCCGCATGTAACGCAGGTTCTAGTCGTCGCTGTTGCTGTGATATGGCAATAGTAACAGGGCCTACTGATCCAGGATGGACTTAGACAGACAAGACGAATTAGGACAGGACCTGGAAGGAAATCCGACAAAACCTTTGCGCCGTTTGGCACTTCACAAAGGTCCGTCAGTAGTGCGTAAAACTGTGCACAAATTCAAACTGCAACTTTGCGAAGTAATGGCAGTAGCAGAGCATCGGCTAGCTAATTCAGATGCCGTTGCTGGACAGGAGTACGGCAGCAGGCTACTGGCTGCTGTCTGTGTGTGCACGATGGAGAGGTTTATCTTAAAATGCTTTTATTTCTGACGAAGCATGGCTGCTTCTATCAGGATATATGAACTCGTAGAATAATGGACGCTGGAGTTATGAAAATCCTCTTTAGCGACACCAAGTTATCCTGAATGATGTGAAAACAGGAGCGTCGTGTAGTATTAGTGCAACACGCATCACTGGACCGATTTTTCTCCCATCAAATCATAACTTCTGAGAGATATGTCAACGACACACTGCAACATTTTTTCAGTAAACTAACAACTAACGAAAAGTACTGCAACTGACCCTGGATAAATAAATAAAAAAATGGCTCTGAGCACTATGGGACATAACTTCTGAGGTCATCAGTCCCCTAGAACTTAGAACTACTTAAACCTAACTAACCTCGGGACATCACACACATCCATGCCCGAGGCAGGATTCGAACCTGCGACCATAGCGCTCGCACGGTACCAGACTGTAGCGCCTAGAACCGCTCGGCCACTCCGGCCGGCCCCTGAATAAATAAAAGTGTGTAGTTATTTACATGAGTACTGAAAGAAACGCGCTAAATTTCGATTACGCGATAAGTGACACAAATCTGAAGACGGCAAATTCAACTAAATGCTTAGGGATTAAAATTACAAATTACCTGAATTGGAACGATCTCATAGATAGTGTTGTGGGTAGAGCAATCCAAAGACTGCGATGCATCGGCAGAACACTTAGAAGGTGCAACAGGTTTACTAAAGAGACTGCTTACACCACGCTTATCCGCCCTATTCTGGAGTATTGCTGTGCGGTGTGGGTTCCGCATGAGGTGGTACTGGCGGATGTCTTCAAAGAAGGGAAGCTCGTTTTGTATTATCGTAAAATAGGGGAGCTAGAGCCACAGACATGACATGTGAACTGGAGTGGCAATCATTAAAACAAAGGCGGTTTTCCTTGCGACGGGATCTTCCCATGAAATTTTAATCACCAGTTTTCTCCTCCTATTGGAAAACATTCTTTTGGCACACACCTACATAGGGAGAAAAGATAATCACGCACAGCGAAAACATTCTTTTGGCACACACCTACATAGGGAGAAAAGATAATCACGCACAGAAAACTTTTAAGTGCTCGTTTTTCCCTCGCTTCGTTCGAGAGTGGAATCGTAGAGAGACAGCTTGAAGGTGCCAGAATGAGATTTTCACTCTGCAGCGGAGTGTGCGCTGATATGAAACTTCCTGGCAGATTAAAACTGTGTGCCCGACCGAGACTCGAACTCGGGACCTTTGCCTAACAAAGGCAAAGGTCCCGAGTTCGAGTCTCGGTCGGGCATACAGTTTTAATCTGCCAGGAAGTTTCAGCTTGAAGGTGGTTCATAGAACCCTCTGCCAGACATTTTATTGTGAATAGCAGAGTAATCACGTAGATATAGATGTTTCAAGCAGGACACACCGCCTATGCGTTTATGATAGTTTTTCGGAGTTAGTTCCTATATTCATAAATATATCGTAATGATGCCATAGACGCTTTTGCAATGTATGCTCCTGCACTGTTGGGCATGGAAGTTTTATACAGTTCCCTCAGCATTACCGAGCAAGTACTTACAGCAGCTAGCGGTTATTTAGGTTCCCAGTATTAGGTCATTGCCGTTTACCGAAATCAGAAGTATTCATCCCCCGCCTACGGAAAGTGCCCATTCAAGTGACCACATAAAACAAATGGCAAACATAATATTTCTTCTCAGTCCTCGCCTATTCCTCTTCGTTTTCACAGCCGTGGCTGCTGAATGTTGACTTAACGCGTAGTAAACAGAGTTAGCATGACTCTGACAAAAATCTCGTATTTGACAGTAGCCGGAAGTTATTCTGTTAACATTTTCAACTTGTGCAAAGTAGATTGCATTACTGGTAGTATTACATCTATGATATTCAAAAAATGTTCAAATGTGTGTGAAATCTTATGGGACTTAACTGGTAAGGTCATCAGTCCCTATCTATGATATTCAGCAACGTTATAGTCTTCATTGTTTTATTATTCGTACGTACATTACACATTTCACTTAGACTATGGCAAATGCTAATCATTATCAGCTATTCTTATATTATTCACATTTACTCATAGGAAGTACAACTTTTTCTATGTATAAATTGAAATCTTACTTTGTGATACCAACGTGAAAATAAGTTTCTCCACAAACAATAAACTACAAAAGATATACAGTTACACTGCCAATAAATAATATCACATACTGTACACTGTTATTCTGGAATTTTTGCTCAATTGGTGTGTAGGATAAAGAGGGAGAACTTCTGATATCAGATAGAAAGAATATGCAGAGCCACCATAACTAAGAGATTTAAGTAGGTGAGCTTTTGCTTGCCACTTGACTTTTAAGGGAAATATCGTATCTTGACTTCCCTTAGCGCGGAAGTCATCGATTTGTTGTTATTATTAATTCTATCAGAGTGAAGAACAACTTGGAGGACAACGGAGACTTCGCGCACATTTCATACAAGTAGGACCATCTTCTTGATTTGAGACTTTTTGATAGTAAATATATGTAAAGTCATTTCAAATATACGAAAATGTACCGAATAACGTGTTATGACGTATCGGTCTCTTGGGATCTTCGGCCAACGGTCGGATAGTGACATTACTGAAGTTTCGCCAGCACGAGTGGCTGACATTATCAGAGATTAACCTTCCATTGCTGTTCGAGGACTGGAGTCAAGCCCGCGGCAGGCGATTACACCTACCTGTCGCGCCAACGTCTCAGCGCCTCTTCCTGCGATTACCGACGTGGTTCTCCACTTGTTGCGTGCTGCAGCAGCAGTTAACTGCAGCAGCGGAATCCGAGCTCCATTTATCTTAAGGTACACCTCCTGCTTGTTAGAGCTAAGTCCATGGAAAAGCCGACGTACGCTGATACGGCGGGTACACGGCAAACTCCGGCCGCAGTGTCGATTCCCATCCGCCGTCAGCGACTGAGGGTGAAATCCTCAGAACGTCAGCCACTCGAACTAATTGTCACGCAAATAATTAAACAACCGTCGCCAGGAGATCACGTGACAAGAGCTAGCAGGCGAGACGTCAACGGTGGCTGGAAAGCTTCAACGTAGTTCTAACATGTATTACCTTTTAGATTTAACAGTCTAAATATTCCTTTTATTCCGTATGTTGCCGATGTAGCATAATAGAAGTACTGAATTAGGTACAGCTGAATAGGAAAGTGTAGGACTCGCCTTTATGGCCATCCAACTGCGGCCAAGGGCCTGCAGTCATCAAAGAATGTCGTGCTGATACGAGGCCGTTGATTGCTTTACCGCAATCAGATTGCGTAGTGCCACCAATCACCAGTGCACTTGGTTATTACGGTAAACTGAAGCCGGCGATCACGCCATTACCGGCTACGCAGGTACTGTTTGAGAACGACTGAATAGGGAACTGTTTCACTCAACGCACCGATCCCCGGCCAGCAGGCCTATGTCTGTCTCGACGCTGGGGCTCAATAGCAGACAACGGAATGTTACTTCTGCACTGGTGCCTGACAGTTCGAGTAGCGAATCTTCTGCCTCCTAGCGCGCACTGTCATCTGACTCCTACTTTCTGTACGCCACAGCTAGCCAAGAACTCTGGGTAGAGCAGTCACTGACTTGTTTTCTTGCGTGTTCGGCGATGTCATCAAGTGTACTGTGTTGCACGTGCGAGCTAACATCCCAAAGATGTTCGGGCTCACATGCGGTTCCTCTTCGTCGAAATACCTTGGATAAAACTCGTCTAGGGGTTGAACCACACGCTTCGCATTAACGCCCTAGATTAGACACTTGTGACACTTTGGTTAAATTGTCTGGCTGATGGCAAGGTTGCGAAATTGTATGAAACATACAACGTTAATATAACATATAACAACAGTAATAATAATATCGGGAGCTAAATGAACGACTCATAAATGATGTAGGTCACACTGTTCCGATTTGGTTAGACTAATTCTGAGGTGTGGGGTTGATCTGTTATTCTGCGCAACGGATTAATCTGAGATGTACCCTTTACCCTGTGGCTCCTGCAAGATGCAATTTCCACCCCCACACTACTACAGAAGTCAGACAGACGCTCCTAACGTCCTGAAAAACTTTCAGCAATAAATATCTTCTGGAGTCGTCCGCTGTAAGGAATGTAAGAAAAACATGAAACTAACGAAAGTTATTATTTATTTTGCAAAAATTCTGAAAAATCACAATGGCACTTTTAGTTATGAATTGAACAAGTTATATCCTGGTTGTTTTCGGAATGTGAAATTACCTCTCAAGGATAGGATTCACTAATGAAATTCCTATACAAAGTTTAAGATGGTTGTTGACTTGGCAGAATGGCTGAGAGGCGCACCTACTCAACTTGAATAATTATCCATTAGAATGTTGCTAGGTATGGTCGAGGCTGCCGCGTGTGAAATGCAGTGAAGTGTACTGTTGTGGAGGAAATATGGGGCTCGCAAGAGCTGTAGTGCACAATACCGTAAGCTGCGATGACTGCTGTCTGCGCCGCTCGCTGCTGACAAATATGATAACTCTCGTTCTATCTGGATTGACCTTCGCCAAGGAAACTCTCCCTATGCCTTGATGAAGTCAAGGATTCCCATTCGCCCCTACTCTAACTATTGGCATGGTACACCGGTCAGATAACCAGTCCACCGCGATGCCACTCAAAATTCGCTCGCAGGCGTTTAACTATAACTTTGTCCGTTCACACCACACAATAAGTGTGTCGGCCAACACAGTGAACAACGCTTAATCGCAAGGACACAATATAGAGTAACACTTCGATTTGCTCTCGACAGAGGTGCTCTCCCAGTGAAGTACTGAGGATAGACTTGTTCCTCGCTCCAAGAGCGACAACGGAACGGCGCCTAACCATGCCAGACGTGAAGGTGTGTATCTTTCGGTCTCTTCCACTATTCCTTCAGCTCAAGGCGTCAGAAATATCGTCTGCCAATCAGCATTGCTCTTCTAAAACGGGAGAATGACGTTTCGTTTAAGGCAACCAATCCTGAAACCTGTAGCATTGGCGTTTGCTGTCTCCCTGTAAAAATCTCTGAAACTGCGTGCTATGTGTAAAGAATGCGTAGGCCGGCCACTCCCACACAATGGAGCGGAATTTGCTTTTAAGCTGAACACGGAGTTGTTCCCCCCTTTCACTCAGGCCCACGCTGTCCGCTACATGGGCGGTCACCAGCCGACATAGGCTGGGTCGTCCTCTGAAGGGACTGGCGTCCCGTTGTGCGGTTTCTCTCCCGAACTAAAAGCTTCTGTGACTGTCATGTCTGGAATGTATGTGTGTACGCCAGTCTTGAGTATTTCAACCATGGTGCGCTTGCTTGTTAATTACATATCGTTTACATGAATTCATACAACATTGACTTTATCTTATCGAGTTTGGGTTCGAATGAAGCATCTTGACGTGCGGAATATGATTGTGAGGGCGGAATATGTAAGCAATGAAGGTCAGGAGACCACGATGTCATACATAATGTTTATTCAGGAAGCAAACTAACAGCAAAATTGGTCGTATTTAAAATTACTATTACACTCGGTTGTATATCCATTTGACATAGCTCGATCATTCACAATCTCATCGTGAATTACAAGTACAATACTCCACCTCGTTAACTACGCGAAAAGTTAAGAGTTCACACCAGGCGCGCGACTGCTCACCGCTCAGAGACTAAGCCCCCCGATACCACCCAACGCGAAATTTTCTACGTCGTTTCAGTTCCTAGCTCCCTTACGGCCGACCGTCCTCTTTCGCGTCTCCACCAGCATTGTCCCTCTACCCGTCCCCAGCCACGTTTTCCGCTCGCCGAAATCCTCGCTCAACTGACTAGGGCAGTTCCCTTTCTTGAAGCTGTCCATTTCATTGACTACAGCTTATTCTACATTATTTTACATTTTAACATCTTTAAATGAGTTACGGTCTAGATAAAATAACAATAATATCAATTACTTAATAAATGTTAATTTATTTTACATAAAGCCAATACAATTTCCTTCTTAGCTTTGAATACCACAGCCAGTGGACCTGCACTAATGAGCTTTCTGATAAATAAATAAAGAACGAAAGTAACTATTATGCACTAAACTTTATAACAAATGTTCTATTACCTAATGATTCAGTAAAGTGTCATGCTGTCATCGTTCAGTGTGTTTTGTGTGGAGGAAATGATGATCTGATGCTTAACTGAAAATACATATAATTTAAATTTACTATATCTTTTAAACATTAAAGTTACAGAGCTGATTTTTACAACATTTGTCATTTTAATGATGCGCTTCTATATGAAATGTCGATGTTAAGATCCACCAAAGCGTTTAACTTTTATCATTTAGGTCTTTGTTACGAAACTTGTTAATTTCAGTTTAACAGTAAATCCTAAACTATTATAGAAATGATGAGTATTCAAGTTTTATCGGGATCACCATGAAAATTTATGAAGGATGGTTGATTAAAACGACTATGGCTTTATTCCTTGAATTACTACAGAATTAAATAGTTTTCATAAATGTTTCCCTTTATGGCCAATCTTAGGTCCTCCATATTTAACACTGCTACGTCTCCCTGTCCACAAACAACTACTACGGGTTTTCCCTATGACGTAGGTTCTCGTCTGTCTCACTCGCACACTACAGCGCTTAGGCCTCGATAGACAATAGACGCCCGTGAGTTTCCCCATCTCGTGGCGAATCTGCACCCTTTGTGGCACACGGTCGTGGACGACAGGGTTCGTTTCTTAATTCCTGAAGGCTGACTCTTTCGGCCATATATTTAAATGAGAGCGAAATGCTCGTTAACTCACACACGTTGGGGCTAGACCCACTCTAGCGACCACTGCTTTATTAATCACGGCAATGGAAGAATTATTTTGACACGGTATAGGACTAGAATGCCATCTGCCTTGCCCCAGTGGTAACACCTGTCCCCGTCAGATCAGCGAAGTTAAGCGCTGTCGGGCTTGGCTGGCACGTGGATGGGTGACCGTCCGGATCTACCGAGCCCTGTTAGCAAGCGGGATGCACTCAGCTCTTGTGAGGCCAATCGAGGAGTTTCTTGACTGAGAAGTAGCGGCTCCAGTCACGAAGACCGACGACGGGCGGGAGAGAAGTGTGCTGACCACATGCCCCTCAATAACCGCTCCAGTGACGCCAGTCGGTCGAGGATGACACTGCGGTCAGTCGGTACCGTTGGGCCTTCCGAGGTCCGTTCGGACGGTGCTAGTTATAGACCTAGAATTTGGTGAACGTATCCGACGACTGTTCTTGGCAACTGGGGGAATCCTTCGTCGCTCCAGCGGCCTACGATAGACTGGTGCAAATTTCTCTCGTAGATTTCGCTTTTCTTTTAGTTGCCAAGCTTCGGCCGCGACTAATGGCTGCTTCTTTTTCAGTGCTCTTCTCGTCTCGCCCTCCGCGAAATTTCATTACAGCGCAGCGGCCGCAGCGCCTCCCTCGCTATTTGTCCACCCGCCACACTGCGGAGGCTCGCCGGACGGCGGGACCATTCTAAATCTACATACTGTGTTACATTACACACTGGCCGCCTCTGAAATACGCTCACAGGCTCCCAGGGTATAAACGTTTGTCCGGAAATGTCTGCTGAAGAGGCCGGATAAACAAATGTTATGCTGCAATGATACTGCAAATTTTACATTGTACGCGGAAACAAGTGGCGTAAATCACAAAACAAATGTTCCTGAAACGTCCTCCAGTTACTTCAACTGTCGCAGAGTTTGAAAAATTCCAGACTGTTTGCGGATAGATTTGCAGGCACACACGCTGCGGTTTGAAGTGTCTCCTCATTGGTACTGGCACTTGCAGACACCAAAAACTTCAGCTGTTTATTCAGTTTTCTAGTAATCACTCAGTCCGCAGCTCGTGGTCGTGCGGTAGCGTTCTCGCTTCCCGCGCCCGGGTTCCCGGGTTCGATTCCCGGCGGGGTCAGGGATTTTCTCTGCCTCGCGATGACTGGGTGTTGTGTGATGTCCTTAGGTTAGTTAGGTTTAAGTAGTTCTAAGTTTTAGGGGACTGATGACCATAGATGTTAAGTCCCATAGTGCTCAGAGCCATTTGCACCATTTTAGTAATCACTCACGACTTCTATCGAGATGATGCAAAAGGAATCTGTTTACATGTTACGTACGAGATTTGCTTGCGGGTATGGTAACTATAATTTTAATGATGATTGCTTGATTTGGGAGAGGGAACCAAAACAGCCAAGTCATCGGTCACATTGGATTAGCGAAGGATGGGGAAGGAAGTCCGCCGCGCCATTTCAAAGGAATCATCCCGGTATTTGCCTGAAGCGATTCAGGGAAAACACGGCAAACCTAAATCAGAATGGCCGGACGCAGGTTTGAAACGTCGTCCTCCCGAATGCGAGACCAATATGCTAGCCACTGTACCACCACCTCGGTCAGTTTTAAAGATTTATATTTAATGAAAATTCGCTCCTTAGTCTTTTAAATGCCGCATTTAAATGTCTCCATTGATAGAAATGTGGGAAAGCCGTTGCACGGGATGGTGCCTGCCTTCCAGCAGTGGCGGTAAACGTCTGTTCGTACTGCCCGCAGCTCGTGGTCTAGTGGCTAGCGTTGCTGCCTCTGCATCACGCGGTCCCGGGTTCGATTCCCGGTCGGGTTGGGGATTTTCTCTGCCCGGGGACTTGGTGTTTGTGTTGTCCTCACCACTCCATCATGATTCATAAAAGTGGCTAGATTGGACTGTCTATAGGTTGGGAATGTGTACAGGCGCGGATGACTGCGCAGTTGAGCGCCCCACAAACCAAACATCAGCTTCACGTTAGTTACAACAGCCCTGGGACTGCAGTTGAAGTAAGCCGGAGCCTCTTTGTGCGTAAACATACAGTTTCTCAGATTTCTGAAGGAACAAAAAATGGTTCAAATGGCTCTTAACATCTATGGTCATCTGTCCCCTAGAACTTAGAACTACTTAAACCTAACTAACCTAAGGACATCACATAACACCCAGTCATCACGAGGCAGAGAAAATCTCTGACCCCGCCGGGAATCGAACCCGGGAATCCGGGCGCGGGAAGCGAGAACGCTACCGCACCACCACGAGCTGCGGACTCTGAAGGAACACTTTGCTCAACAGATACTATATACGAGTATGGTAGCTCCGAGATGAAAGTGTCCCTCCATCCACGAACAACACGTTCCGCTTTTACAGCTTCCGGTTTTCCCGACCTTCTGATCACGCGACGGGCGTTATTAATGTTCACAACTTCACCTGTAGCTTCAAATTGGACGTTGTGACTTTAGTTGTTCCTTGAGTCATTCAAGCGATGTATACTGTATTATGTAAATGTACGGTTGTTGAGATTTGCATTCTGCATTTAAGAAGAACTGTAAAATTTTTCACGAACGGTACCCATCTCTCCAGTATTCCTGAAAAGCTAGTGTTCAGAAGTTGATAACAAAATATCGGTCCAGTGTCAGTATTTTCATCTGCAAGCACAAACGTATGCCTTCCGCTGAAATTCCGGAAGCGATTGCAAGCATTTTGGAGAAAATTGCTTCTAACCCCAGAAAAAGCTCTCAGGCACCTTTCGCTACAGACGGTATTAAACGTACATCTTGTCATTCAGAATTTAGGTAGTTACACCTGAAACCTTTACGCGTTTTATGTTTTCCGACATTAATTGCAGTTGACAAACACAAGATCGTTGAGTACCAGGACTATCCGCTTGGAAAGTTGTGGATGGCAAACTTCACCAGGCACTACAATTTATGAATGATGAAGCATATCGTCGCCTTTCTGGCCACGCCAATATCCAGAATAATCACTACTCCTCGCATTGTGGATCAAATACTTCTCCAGAATTAAAAGAGAAAGAGAGAGAGAGAGAAAGTGAGCGAGTGAGTGGTTCCTGGTTTGTGTAATGCAGTTATGGGTCCCGTGTTCTTTCAAACTAATGTCCATACAGACGTTTGTCCCCGATCATGTTAAATGAACGTCAAACTCACGACAGTCTTTTTTCCAGCGAGATGGAACTACGCACCACATGTCCTGTCATTGGCTGAAGCCTCCGCAGGAGAACACGCAATAAGAGTTTGTGGCCGCCTCTTTCTCCGAACTTGTCTGCTTGTGATTTTGATCTCTGTGGACCTCTAAAAGCATCGAAAGTAACCCTAAAACGGTTGAACGACTGAACGAAAACGCATGCCGGAATATAGAAACAATCGACGCTACAATTACTCTTAAAGTGAGTACGATTGTGGTTTCGCCAGCACAAAAATGGTTAGATTCTAAATGCTTAGAGTCTTGCTGAATTCTAGTTATTCAGTATCGAATGCCTAACGGTTTGCAACAGGCCTAGTATCGAACACCGTCGTAAAGATTTAACATCACCTGCTCCACATACACCGCGTGCGCATACGTTTGTCTGTAAAACCACGCAGGGATAACACGTTACCGACCAAACATCGTTTTTCGATTTACAATTTCAATGGAAAATCTTCTGCATCCAAAAGCGTGTAATACGACTGCTTTGTTGGGTAAATACGAGACCGTTTTGCAGAAGCAGGTTCAAAGACCTGGCCATACTTCACTACCCATTCATTTACATGTTGTCGTTAGTTTCTTAATTAAAGTGTAAATGAGAAATGCAGATACATTTTCATTTGCTTTTTTATCACTTACTTGATGCCCATTTCACATAGGACCTGCGGAAGAAACATTAGCATGTACACTGGTAAACCAAAACATTACCTCCAATGCCGACCGCGACGTTGGATGCCCCCTGGTGGCGATGCGGGCATGTGACGCGGTAACGGAAGTATGTAAGCTGAGCAGATACGGACGGGGGATCACTCTAGCGAAGATATGGGCCGCAAATGGGAAAATCCATTTTGATAACCGGCTTCGACAAAGGGCAGATTATTTTTAGCAGAGCCTGTGAACGAGTATTTCGAAAACGGCGAGGCTGGTGGAATGTTCACGTGCTACTGTCGTGAGCAGTTACGGAAAGAGGTAGGACAGTGAAGCTACCGCTAGGTGTCAAATGGTTGGACGTCCACGACTCTTCACAAAACGTGGTGTTTGGAGGCTTGTATGCTCTGTAAAGTAGGATAGATGGTGATATGTGGCATCTCTGCCGAAAGAGCACAATGCTGGTGCTAGCACGAGTGTTTCGGAGCGCACCGTTCATCGTACATTGTTGAGCATGGAGCTCCGCAGCAGACCACCCCTACCTGTTCACATGTTGACCTAAAGACTTAGTTACGAATGCAGTGTGCACGGGGCCATCCGAACTCGACCGTCGATCAATGGAAACGTGTCGGCTCTTCGGGTAAATCACATTTTTTGCTACACTAGGTCGATGGCCGTCTCCACAAACGCCTTCATCGAAGTGAGCAGCGGCTAGAAAACGGACAGCACGCCACGGGCGCAGGCTTGTGGAAAATAGTGTTGTGCTATGAGAGACGTTTTTTGCGCCTGCATGCGACCTATGGTAGTAATTCCTTCGTGCTTGTAGTCTTCCACGACGACAGTCTCATCTTTCAGCAGTATAACTGTCCGTGTCTCGGAGGCAGAACCGCGCTACAGTGCTTTGAGCAGGATTATACTGAACTCAGGTTGATGTCTCGGCGATGAAATTCGCCTGATGTAAATACTGTGGAACCTATCTGGGACGCTATAGGCCACCATCATCGTGTACGCGAATCAGCGGCCCGTTATTTACTTGAATCACATGACTTGTGCGTAGACATCTGATGCCACATACCTCCAAAACCCCTACCAACTAGCTCTTGGATCAATAATACACATATTCAGCGATGTATTTCGTTCCAAAGGCGGACGAACGAGCTATTAAGCTGGTGGCCATAATTTTTTGGCCCATCAGTGTCTTTGGTAACTGTGTATTGTGCGTTTTTATTTTCTTTATTGTTGTGCGTCGTCGAGAATATGAGAGCGATCAAGGTATCTAGTGTAATCAGCGTATTAAACCGTTTATACGAAATGAGAACAGAGCACAAACTACATACAGTTCCTAAACCGCCGGCAGCCAGACTTTCCCCTCAGTTTCGGTCGTGACGCTGGACTACGCCGTATTGACGGTAATTATATCGCCACGACCCGTGCGGCCTTTTTTTTCGACTATTTATTTTTTGATGCCTCGTTTTTTCTGTCGCGTCCGCTCGCAGCGAGGTGCGTTCGGCCGTGGCGTCCGATGGCGCCGCAACTGCTATCGGCGATGCTCGCGTGAGCAGACATCTGCACCAGCCGCTAATTAATGCGCGTGATTTATTTTTTTTCCCGCTTTCCGTCCGGTTAGGGGCATTATTCCACGTCTGTTGCGCCGTGAAATGTTTCATTAGCGATGCGAAATGGGGTAACTAACGCAACATTCGCGCGATCGGTAAACTTTACAAAACGAAGAATCAAATGCAAATAACAGCTTTTAATCTTCACAATTCTGATACGCATTTGCTCTCTCTCTCTCTCTCTCTCTCTCACACACACTCTCTCTCTCTCTCTCTCTCTCTCCCTCTCCCTCCCTCCCTGTCTCTCTGTTTACCGAACGTTGCGGATGACAAACAGGATGAGCAGATTTCAAATCCAAACCCGACCATCCAGAACAACTATTCTCCTTGTTTCCAACAGATAATATTTTGCGAGTTGCAGCATCTTTTTTTTTGAAAAAGAGCCCCTTATTTTTTCCCGTCTTACCCTTGCCCAACTAATTTTCTTTATTTACTTAACGTTCTTAACACTGGTACATAACAATTTGTTTCTGCCCCGATAGCTGAGTGCAGTCAGCCTTCGGCGGCGCAGCGGTTCGGACGGTGTTTACGTCCCTGCCGCACGTCTGCGCGAGAGGTGTTTACGTTAAGTGTGTAGCAGTGTGTCGCGGTATACATAGAAAGAATCATGGCCTTGTCGTTCCGCAAATCGACACTGAAATTTAGTTTTGTTAACGAATATGCTCGACCGAAGGCTTACAAGATCGAACGTTATTTACGGGACGAGGTGAAAATCGAACCTGACGTTCTAGTTGGAATACACTTATCTATAGTCAGCAGCGTGGTCTATGTCAAGCTCATAAATTAAGCGGCATGTGACGAACTACTACTTCGACACCGACAAGGACTTCGTTTCTGTCATTCGGACGGGAATGTTGGAGCGGTAACAGTTGAACACGCCGGCATGGGCCTCCGAACGATCCGCGTCTTTGAGCTTCCATTCGAAGTGCCAGAAGAATTGGCGACAGACGCCCTGCGTCCTTACGGAACGGTCCTATCCCACGTGGCTGAAAAATGGGCGAGTTTCAAGACGTATCCTGTCCTCAATGGCGTCAGACAAATACGGATCGAACTCCGAAAACACGTCCCGTCATACTTGTACATCGCCGGTTGTAGGGCGATTGTCATCTACGACGGACAACCACGGACGTGCTCTGGATGTGGGAAGGAGGGACACATACGTTCTGAGTGTGCTCAACGAAGGTTATTACAACTGCCACGGGATGATCCACCCCTCCCGCCGCATCCGACCGTGCGCCCCATGACTTACGTCGCCGCATTACGCGATGACGTGGGCCGCGAGACAGACACGTACCAGAACACACAGACAGCGGCGGATCGTGGCGAGCCACAGAAAGACGACGTTGCGCTGGACCGTCTGCAGCAGTCACAGGACGCCCTCTCTTCGGTTCCGCTTGCGCCCCCTTCAGATAAGGGACTTGGAGACGTCGATAGTGCGACGGCGCACGATTCCGACGCCCCCCACGAACAACTGGACACCATGCTGACCTCTCATTCCGAGGCCCGGCAACGTAAACAGCGATCACCAAAACGCCGGAAGAAGCGCCGCCTCACGGTGGAGAACGACCACGCTGATCTAGCAGACAATTCTGATATGTTTACGGGTACAGAACAGACGACCATGGATACAGAAGAACTGCCTAGCGTGGATGCAACGGTGGCCAGCGGGACGGCCGCACGACCTACCGCTGACGATGCTCCAGACACAGCGAAGGAGCTCGATAGACGGCAACAGGCTACTGAGGAGGCTACGGCGCCTGCACCGCACGACAACGATGGGACACTAGGGGACTGGTCAGAAGAGCCACCCCCGTGGGGAACAGATGATGTCGGAGGAACTGCTCCCACACACTCTCCCGGTGTAAGACCGGCAGAGTGCACGGAATAATGGCAGACCATATGAGGGGACGGCGGGGGACGTTAGTCCGACAGCAGCCTATGTACGGCAAAATTAGCGACCGTACGGTACCTTATCTACGTTGACCGCCATGCAGCAAGCTTATCGGATAGGGTCTGTTAACATCAATAGCATTGGGACGCCGGTAAAAATCAAGATGCTTAGTGACATGATAAAGGCTGCGGATTTAAACATAGCACTATTACAAGAAGTTCGGGTACTTTCCCCGTCGGACTTTTACGGTTACGACATTTACCGTTCCCCGTGTGACGAGAGAGGCGTTGACACAGCTATACTATTAAAGGAAGGGATACGTGCAGACGACGTAGAGTATTTGCCTTCTGCCCGTGGTACGGCAGTGACCATAGGTGGAATACGTTTGATCAACATATACGCACCGTCAGGCTCAGATAAGAGAAGGGACAGAGCAGATTTTTACGCCCAAGAGGTTACACCGTTGTTCCAGGGACGATACGATGGTTGCATACTCGGCGGAGATTTTAATTGTGTGCTCGACAGAAAGGACCAACAACCTAACTATACTACTAGCCAAGAACTTAGGGAGCTGGTCAACGGGATGGAATTAGTCGATACATGGGACCTGAAGTATCGCAATACATTTTTTACTAGCCACTCCGCGGGCCATTTGGACCGGATCTACGTTTCAAGGGCGTTAGCAATGTCGACGGTGGACGCAGAAATATGGCCGACAGCGTTTACAGACCACGAGGCATATATTTGTACGGTTAACTTTGATAGACAGCAGGTATGGAGACGGAGGGGTAATTGGAAGATGAACGTCTCCCACCTGCGAGATGCAGAATGCCGACGCATGGTGGAGGACGCGTGGCATGGCTGCCTCCGTCGACGAAATTCTTTCGGTTCTGTCCTGCAGTGGTGGATCGAGTGCGCGAAGCCAGCTTTACGGAGGACGTTAATAGGTTACGGGAAGGAGGTTTCTCAATGGCAGCGCACGACCACTGAGTTTTACTTTACGGCTCTCCGGGAACTGTTAGCTCAACCACCTACACCAGAACGCCAGACGGCCGTCCACCGAGTTAAGGCGAAGCTGGTACAACTTGCGACGCAGAGGATGGCAGGTACGATGATACGCGCGAGGTCGCAGGATTTCCTGCCCAACGAGGTTCCCTCGATGCATTATGTGATAAAGGAAAGACGAAGAAGACGCAGGAAATTAATACATGAGATCGATCTCGGCGATGGCCGTCGTTTTACAACACAAAGGGGTATAGCACAGGCGTTCACGGATCATTTTAGCAGATTCTATGCGAGCAACGGGGAGGGTCAGAGGGAGCTGGGGAACGTCCTGGAAGAGATCCCAGACGCGACGAGTGTGAACGGGGAAGCGGACGGGTTATCTGAAATTACGTGTGAAGAGCTGGAGGAAGCGATTACACGAGGTGCTTGCAACAAGTCCCCAGGTCCAGACGGATTCCCGTTGGAATTTTACCGTGCCTTTGTGACCATTATGACACCGATGTGGCTATGTATGTTTAATGAGCTTCTGCGGCAAGAAGTACCAGTTCACATTCACTTCACGGAAGGGCTCATGATACCGATACCGAAGCCCCGTGGTGGCAAACGGCCTTGTGATTATCGCCCCTTGACCCTCCTCAATAGTGACTACAAGATCTTCATGCGCATCCTGGGAAGTCGTATCAAAAAGTCGCTGGAGAATCGAATACATGCCGATCAGACTTGTCTTGGCAGCATCAGTAATATCCACACAGCGTTGGGAGACTATCGTGACGCCGTCGCCCTCGCGGCTGCATGCCGCCTCCGGGGGACGATGGTTGCAGTAGATTTCGATCATGCTTTTGATCGCGTGGATCATGTGTACCTCGCGGCGGTGATGAACAGGATGGGTGTCTCGCCATTACTGACCAATGCTGTGATGCGGCTGTTGCGAGGCGCCAGATCAGCGATGGTGGTAAACGGAGGGAGAACTGAGTATTTTAAGATCTTAAGATCATTGAGACAGGGTTGCCCCTCGTCGATCCTCCTTTATGCGATCGCCTTAGAACCGTCCCTCGCAGGCCTTCGCCGCCGTCTTACCGGGATCTCCCTACGGCATTTATCATTCAAATACAGAGCATACGCGGATGATATTGTGTTCCTCGTGCGGAATGAGAGGGAGACTCAAACAGCACTGGATTGGGTACAGACGTATGGGATGGCAGCTGGAAGTGTGGTCAACTACCGAAAATCACAATTCATACATGTGGGGCGTGGACTAGAACCAGGAACGGAAGGACCGTTACCTGCGGTGGAAACCCTCCGCTGTTTGGGTGTCACCTTTCATAAAGAGACAGTGAGAACGGCTGCGGACAACTACCGAAGACTGTTACTCAGAGTCCGCACGGCAGTACGACTAAACGCCCTACAGTCGATGGATATGCTGCAGCAAGTGTTACTCGTCAACCTTTATCTCGCGCCCATAATGTGCCACCTGACCCACCTTCTCCCCTTGACGCGCACGATGGCTATGAGGATTCAGGCGGCTTTTGGGTACTATGTGTGCCTGGGACAACTCTTTAAGGTACAGTACAACACGCTTACCCTCCCAGCGCGAGAGGGGGGCGTTGGTTTAGTCAACGTGCACGAGAAGGCGCGTGCCATGTATATTAATACTATGCTCAAACGGTGTCGCAACAGGAATCACTCGCTTACGGGGACGATCATCGAAGAACTCGTACCAACATCGCATCTTCCTCCAGTCGGTGTCGGCCACATATCACCCCCTTTAACGTATGTGGGCACGTTCATCGTGGAACACAGTTACGTTCGAGAGCGTTTACCGACGACCCGACAGTCGACATCGAAGGACGTGTACCATCTGCTTCTTCGACAGATCTCCAGGAATAGGGTGGAACGCAAACATCCAGCTGTTAATTGGCACGTGGTGTGGCGCACGGTCCACCACCCCCACCTACCTACATCAGTCAGATCAACATGGTACATTGTCGTCAACCGAAAATACCCTATAAATGATAAAAAGTACGCAATACATTTGGTGGATTCGCCCTTGTGCCAGCAATGTGGCGAGCTGGATACGGACGACCATCGGCTGGTCTGCGGCGAGGCATTGGCTGTCTGGACTCTCGCAAGAAAGATAATAGCGTTCATGCGGCGCACTATCTGTACAGTAGTCTGTTCTGACATAGTATTTTTTCCAGAGGAAACGTATTTTCCGCGTCATAAGACGAACGTAGTGGCGTGGATCACAGGTATGACGGTCCATTACATCTATAGAGACACACGTACGAACTTACTGAACGTCCTGGATTACTGGCAATACTTGCAAGATGGCCACACAGAACTATTAGGCTACAAAAGTACAAGGATTGGTATGCCAATTTCCTAGTAACGGTTTTTGCGGACCCGCCATATACTTGGGGTGTGCCGGGTGCGCAAAGATGAGCGGCGGTGCCTTCGTTGTGCAACCGACCAAGTAATGTGATCGATTAAGAACACTATCCGAGTATGCGACCTACGAAACACTCACGCTTGAACAGTTAGCAAATGGATGCACTTCAAATTTTGTTTTCATATCCATAAATACTTTTCTTTAGGGTGCCGGAGGTGGCCCCACTTTGATTTTGTTGTTATTTCATGCTGCATGGAAGAACGGCAGCGAGGTCCCTTCCAGGACAGTTATCATGTGTCAGGACGTACTATGTTTATTTTGTGAATGATAAAGGTTTCTGTTTCTCCTACCTTACTTCATATAAAATAAATGAATAAAAACTCCATACCCCCAAAAAAAAAAAAAAAACAGTGTCAGCGTGACGGATTGCCGTCCTACGGGCTCGGGTTCGATTCCCGGCTGGGTCGGAGATTTTCTCCGTTTGGGGGCTGGGTGTTGTGTTTTCTTATCATCATTTCATCCCCATCCTGCGCGCAGGTCGCTCAATGTGGCGTCGAATGTAATACGGCCTGCACCAAGGCGGCCGGACCTGCCCCGCAAGGGGCCTCCCGCCCAATGACGCCAAACGCTCATTTCCATTTCCCATAACCATTTGTTCCGGGTTTCCCGATACAGTGTTACAAACGATGGTGCTTTATACAGTTCCATTTTTCCTCAAGTCAGCGTATGAAACTGACTAATAAATGCCTTCTTTATTACAAACTAATCATTCGGACGATGGATACACACTTACGCGACACAGGTGCTCAGCAAAGCTACCCTGAAGCTAGTTATACTGTTGTCATTGTTTCGCTCTGTCGATATTCCTGAACATCTGTTCTGTTTTGCACTTCTCATTTTCACAATGCGGTGTAATTATTTATATGTGTCAATCTTTTGTCAAGATGGCTGCGGGACCTCCGCTGTTCAGCGTGCCAGGTGTAGAAGTATGAAACCGGATTTCCCTATAGATGTGTTAACCGTCAGTGTAGGGCCCGTGAGACCGCGCCTGCAGCGCCATCTGCTTCCTGTAACGGCTGACGACGAATGTCAACACACAGTAACCCAAGTTCCATACATCGGTATCTGTTCCAAAGCCGTAAACATGTTGAGATTTGTGCCTACGAACTACGATTTGCGGACAGCATTAGTTTTCTGTTATAAATTCAAAAATGGTGATTCTGACGTGAGAAACGGCGAGAGCGGGAAACCACGAAAAAGTTCAAAGACAACGAATTCCAGGCCTTATTGGATGAATATGATACTCAAACTCAACAGGAACTCGCGAAACAATTGAATGTGACGCACAAAGCCGTACCTCTTCGGTTGAAAGATGTGGGAAAGATCGAAAAAGTGGGAAAATAGCATCCGCATGAACTGAATGAAAGACACGACGCAAATCGAACGACAGCTTGTGAAATGGTGCTCACCAGATGCAAAAGAAAGTCTGTTCTGCATCGAAAAGTGACAGGTGATGAAAAATGGAAATATTTTGAAAATCCTAATCGTCGTAAGTCATGGGTGAGTCCAGGCAAACCATCGACGTCCACAAGACCAAACCGCTTTGGAAAGAAGGCAATGCTCTGTGTTTGGTGGGATCAGGAAAGTATAATCTATTATGAGCTGCTAAAACTTTGTGAAACAGTTAATACTGATCTTTACCAACAGCAAATGATCGATTTAAATCGAGCATTACGTGAAGAACGACCGGAATTTTGAAAAAGGCAACACAAAGTCATATTGCTCCATGATAACGCCCCATCACACACAGCAAAAGTAGTCAGGGAAACGATCGGGGCGTTTAGTTGGGAAATACCAGGACATGCGGCTTATTCTCCAGAGTTGGCTCTTCCGATTATCATCTGTTTACATCACTGGGTCACGGTCTAGCTGAACAACGCTTCATTTCCTATGAGAATGAACGAAAATGGCTCGCTGACTGGTTCGGTTCAAAAGAAGAACTGTTTTGTTGGCGTGGCATTGATAGCCTACTGGAGAGTTGGGAGAAATGTATGAATAACAATGCAGAGTATTTTGAATCAAATATTGTTTATCAGTTTCAAGCAGTCATGGACTGTGCGGCTGGTCCCGGCAGAGGTTCGAGTCCTCCCTCGGTCATCGGTGTGTGTGTTTGTCCTTAGGATAATTTAGGTCAAGTAGTGTGTAAGTTTAGTGACTGATGACCTTAGCAGTTAAGTTCCATAAGATTTCACACACACACACACAATCAATTTCATAAAACAAACGCGTAATTATTGCAACAAAAAAGGGGGGCCGCGCGGGGTAGCCGTGCGGTTTAAGGCGCCTTGCCACGGTTCGCGCGGTTCAAATGGTTCAAATGGCTCTGAGCGCTATGCGACTTAACTTCTGAGGTCATCAGTCGCCTAGAACTTAGAACTAATTAAACCTAACTAACCTAAGGACATCACACACATCCATGCCCGAGGCAGGATTCGAACCTGCGACCGTAACGGTCGCTCGGCTCCAGACTGTAGTGCCCAGAACCGCACGGCCACTCCGGTCGGCATTCGCGCGGTTCCCCTCGTCGGAGGTTCGAGTCCTCCCTCCGGAATGGGTGTGTGTGTCGTTCTGAGCGTAAGTTAGTTTAGTGAGTAAGCCTAGGTACTGATGAACTCAGCAGTTTGGTCCCATAGAATCTTATCACAAATTTCCAAATTTCCAAATTGCGGTTTCATGTTTCTACACCTGGTAAACATAATATCAAAACACCTTCAGCCGTCTAAATTTAGAGTTGTTTTTATTTGATCAGCCAGTTTCAGTGGTACATTACCTCCTCTTCAGGACCCCTCGCCTACGTGTAGGAAGCATCCCATGTCTTGTACAGTCGAAATAAGAGCCTGCATTCAGTTACTGGTATCAGTAGATTTCTTCTTAACACAGCGATCTCTTCGATCATCACTTCCGACAGTCGGCACCACAGTAAGTGCTTTTCCAGAGGCTTTGCCTTTTCTGAATACTAGTCAGAAGCACGAAAGCAATGTCGTGCCTTCGTTTCTCTTCCCGGTGCTCGCGACACCTGTTTTGGAGAACTCTGCCCCTCGCGGCGGGCTAGAGAGAACCGCCTTGCCGTGCCGTCCGCGCTGTACAGTGGAGCAGTGTAGTGTTTCTGGCCATTAGGCGGCGAGTGTAACGCGATCCCGCCTGCCCCGGGGGACCCTGCCCGGGGCTCAGTTGTGGGAGTTCCCGTAGCCTTAGAGCGGGGCTCATTAGCAAAACGGTAGCTCCCGCCACGAGCTGAGTCATGGGCAGTCGCCAGGTCTACAAATGGCTCTGAGCACTATGGGACTTAACATCTTAGGTCATCAGTCCCCTAGAACTTAGAACTAGTTAAACCTAACTAACCTATGGACATCACATACATCCATGCCCGAGGCAGGATTCGAACCTGCGACCGTAGCAGTCGCGCGGCTCCGGACTGCGCGCCTAGAACCGCGAGACCACCGCGGCCGGCCCAGGTCTACAAACGCACTGCGATTAACGACCCTCAAAGAGGTGACGGGATCGTACAGATGTGAACGAAGCGGTGGCGGTCGCTGCGGTCAGAGATTATGTTGGTACCAGCGATGTAGCGACACCTGCAGTGTCCCTGTATACACTACAGTGTTTAATAGGCGGCTCGCTCCTATGCGTCGAAGAGGGCACTTCATACCAAGAGAGTACATGCAGGCACTATCTGATGATAAGCACCCGGAAACCTACGAGAGGACATGGAATATGTGGCGCGTCCAGCCTTCACCTGTACGTCGGTTTGGACTCTACTGGGAACACTTTCGATGAGGAATCCGAATGTCTGAGGAGGAATGGCACCCATTCTTCCTCAAGAGGCAACCAGAAAATGTGGTGATGTTGGGCGCTGGGATCTCGAGCGAGGTCCACGTTTCAGCTCGTCCCAGTGGAGTTCCGTTGGGTTCAGGCCGGGAATCTGGGCAGGCCAGTCTGTTTCAGGAACGTTATTGCCCACAAACAATTGCTCACAGGTGTTGTTTTATGACTGGATGCACTGTTATGCTAATAGAAACAATCCTTGTCTGCGAACTGTACCTCTACTTTAAAATGCGGTTACAAGCTTCCCAATAGAGTTTTCTTATGTGCACTGAGAGGACCACATGTTAGCCGCGAAAAACACCCTCGCGTCGTAACACTTCCTCCTACATACTCCAATCTTGGCGCTAAACAAGTGGCAGGTAACGTTGTCCAGGCATTCGTCTAACCCAGACCCTTCCATCGGATCGCCACAACGTACAACGTAATCCATCATTCCTGACCACTCGTTTCCAGTCATCCACTGTCCAGTGGTGTCGTCGCTCTTTCAACCACCTCAGGCATCGTTAAGCATCCAATACAAAAATGACTACAGCTGCCCGAGCATTGTACACCAGTCACTGTGCCAGATGGACTGCTGTTACGTAGCACCTTTGAACTCACAGGTGATTCCTTCCGCTGATTTCGCGTGATTATTTGCATCCAACCTCTGCAATGGCCGCTGGTTCCCGTCCGTCAGTGTATCAGGTCGGCCTGGTCTCGATTTAGATGTGGCTGTTCCTTAATGTTTCCACTTCACAGTGAGGTGTCAGTCCAGAGGGGTGTTCTGAACACAATTTCGACACAAAGCAGCTCAATAGGCTGTGGAGTGGAAGGGGTAGGCTAGCAATAGAACAGTGCATGACCATTGACTAGGCCGGCCGGTGTGGCCGTGCGGTTAAAGGCGCTTCAGTCTGGAACCACGTGACCGCTACGGTCGCAGGTTCGAATCCTGCCTCGGGCACGGATGTGTGTGATGTCCTTAGGTTAGTTAGGTTTAATTAGTTCTAAGTTCTAGGGGACTGATGACCTTAGAAGTTAAGTCGCATAGTGCTCAGAGCCATTTGAACCATTTGAACCATTGACTAGACACTCATTTATTGAACACATAATTCAGGTATTACCCAAAAGGAACAATCAGTACAAATTACAAAATAATATTCTTTTCCTTTAAGTCACTCAAACATTTAAACAGGCAAATAGCAATCATTTAACTGAAAGCCTTTTAAGAAAGCAAGACTAGAAAATTTGAATAATCATATTTAAATAGACTCTGACCGAGCACATATTTTAAAACGAAATACTTCCTTTAAGGAACCAGCGATCAAAATTAATTACATAACCCTCAACAACCATTTTACATCCAAGACATTTAAGATTAAACAGTAATACACTCCTGGAAATTGAAATAAGAACACCGTGAATTCATTGTGCCAGGAAGGGGAAACTTTATTGACACATTCCTGGGGTCAGATACATCACATGATCACACTGACAGAACCACAGGCACATAGACACAGGCAACAGAGCATGCACAATGTCGGCACTAGTACAGTGTATATCCACCTTTCGCAGCAATGCAGGCTGCTATTCTCCCATGGAGACGATCGTAGAGATGCTGGATGTAGTCCTGTGGAACGGCTTGCCATGCCATTTCCACCTGGCGCCTCAGTTGGACCAGCGTTCGTGCTGGACGTGCAGACCGCGTGAGACGACGCTTCATCCAGTCCCAAACATGCTCAATGGGGGACAGATCCGGAGATCTTGCTGGCCAGGGTAGTTGACTTACACCTTCTAGAGCACGTTGGGTGGCACGGGATACATGCGGACGTGCATTGTCCTGTTGGAACAGCAAGTTCCCTTGCCGGTCTAGGAATGGTAGAACGATGGGTTCGATGACGGTTTGGATGTACCGTGCACTATTCAGTGTCCCCTCGACGATCACCAGTGGTGTACGGCCAGTGTAGGAGATCGCTCCCCACACCATGATGCCGGGTGTTGGCCCTGTGTGCCTCGGTCGTATGCAGTCCTGATTGTGGCGCTCACCTGCACGGCGCCAAACACGCATACGACCATCATTGGCACCAAGGCAGAAGCGACTCTCATCGCTGAAGACGACACGTCTCCATTCGTCCCTCCATTCACGCCTGTCGCGACACCACTGGAGGCGGGCTGCACGATGTTGGGGCGTGAGCGGAAGACGGCCTAACGGTGTGCGGGACCGTAGCCCAGCATCATGGAGACGGTTGCGAATGGTCCTCGCCGATACCCCAGGAGCAAGTGTGTCCCTAATTTGCTGGGAAGTGGCGGTGCGGTCCCCTACGGCACTGCGTAGGATCCTACGGTCTTGGCGTGCATCCGTGCGTCGCTGCGGTCCGGTCCCAGGTCGACGGGCACGTGCACCTTCCGCCGACCACTGGCGACAACATCGATGTACTGTGGAGACCTCATGCCCCACGTGTTGAGCAATTCGGAGGTACGTCCACCCGGCCTCCTGCATGCCCACTATACGCCCTCGCTCAAAGTCCGTCAACTGCACATACGGTTCACGTCCACGCTGTCGCGGCATGCTACCAGTGTTAAAGACTGCGATGGAGCTCCGTATGCCACGGCAAACTGGGTGACACTGACGGCGGCGGTGTACAAATGCTGCGCAGCTAGCGCCATTCGACGGCCAACACCGCGGTTCCTGGTGTGTCCGCTGTGCCGTGCGTGTGATCATTGCTTGTACAGCCCTCTCACAGTGTCCGGAACAAGTATGGTGGGTCTGACACACCGGTGTCAATGTGTTCTTTTTTCCATTTCCAGGAGTGTATATAACATCAGAGAGCTGCAGTCCCAAGTTTTAAGCAGCACGTTTCAGATGGACTGCGCTGCAACAGTACAATACAAGTGCCTCAGAGGATCTCCCCACACAGGAAGTTATTGCCGCAATCGACAAAATATCAACATCATTCCGTGTACAGACCTAAAACAAACTAAAAGCTCAATTAAGTTTGGTACAGTTAATTCCCTTTCAACATAACATACATCACAAGTACATCACGGTACCGACACCCCGCAATTTAGCACGCGAAAAACTACAGCGATGCACTCATCACGTGTCCTTACAAAATCCAAGAACAGAGAGCCGGCTCGCGAATAGCGGAACATGTAACCACGCGCAGCGTGCGGGTTTGCGGGATGCTGATCTCGCCCTTAACCTCAATACCAGTTCAAATACTAGTCAGCCTACAATCTTGAACCACCATACACGTTCCTTCAATTACCGCATAGAAAGCCAATGTGATAGGCAAACAGACCAGCATATGATAAAAGCTTAAGCAATTTCCTTACTAGACAACCCTTATGAATAGTAGCCGTACTTTTTTTTTAAACGTGAGCATACCCACAGTCAAAAGACAAACAACGCCAATAATAAGGACTGTAGCACATAAGCAAGTAGCAATGGTAATTTCTGCTTAGATGGCTACAAATCAGCTCGTGATTTAACGCACCAGAGAACAGTCTTTACAACATAACCATCAATACAATAGCAAATTACTCACACGTGTACTCCCCCACGATTTCGATTCGCAAAGCCATAGACAAAACGTAGAGAACGTATCACTTAGACCAACATAATGGTGTTCCCTCAGTTACCCCAAATAACTGACTCTCTTAGTTGCACAGCAAAGAACCAGATCTAATGAAACCACCACAGTTTTCGCCTCTAAATTGTCACAGTACAAGTGAGACTCAATCACAAATGTAATTTAACATCTCCAGTTCCCGTATCGTCAATACAAGCGCCTGATTTTCACCCGTCTATAACGGCAGGCAGCAACATCGTACGGAAAAGAGCGTAGACACAAGCTCTTACCAATTCTCTTCTCCGACAGCAGCCACCGCAACTCTCGGGAACCACTGGGACATCCAATGCAAATCGTTACTCCTTCACACAAATTACAGGACGCCCGCTTCCCGCTGCTTGCTACGGCGCCTTCCGTTCAGAGCCAACTTGTGTATCTCCATGCGATAGGTCTGGTCCCACACTCGCTGCGTCAACCCGACAACCGTCTTCCACATCACGTCCCGGAGCACCCCCCCCCCCCCCCCCCCCAGGACCACGCCTCGCTACTCCTCGCGTAGGCCCCAGAGGGGGCTGCTTACCGTCCTGACCGTGGCAGGAAAGATAACCACCAGAGTGGAACTATCGATATGAGCCGCCACGGCTCACACAGTGACGTCACCAGCAGTCGACATAGACAGTTGTAGGATTGAAATATCTCTGATGGATTTGTTACTAAGGGGATATCCAGTGGCTAGTCCACGACCGAGGTCACTGACCTCTCCTGACCGACTCATTCTGCTGTCACTACTTCTCTAACGACAGCTCAGTACCGCCCACCTCAATTAATAATGGCGGGTCCGGCTCTTGTGACGTCTACTCTTGAGTTCCGTATTATATAAAAGATTCTGACTATTTCTAAACAGAGAGTGTATTTTATAAATTTCATTATTTTATAATCTATAGATTGCCCACGAACTTTTCAGCTAAATACTGTTTGCGTTGGTTGTAGGCCAGAAGGCGTTTTTATTTCCAGCATTCGCCTTTCAACCGAGGGAAACCTCCCGAAAACTTTGGTAAGAACCGAGGAATGGGTTGTGTTCTGACTTAATTATGTGCAAAACGCCGAGACAAAAAATGGAAAGCTTAGTGCATGTGAAAGTGTATTTGTTTATGAAAACACAGAGTACAGTCGATGACTTGGTCGATATATGAGGCGTACGTATATGAGAGAGACAATATTTTCTTTTTTCATTCGCCACTGCAATGAGTAGAGCGGGCTGTCTTATATCCAGCCCATTATAGAGTCGCAAATCTTTTCAGCCAGACTCCATATGGTTATGAGGCGGAGTGGTTCCGAATTGGGAACAGATGAAGGGGCCTATCAGTTTCGTTAGTCATGCGGTAACGAGGGTGCAGACGTGGGACAATGTCTTCGTTCGTCCCAGACAAAAATTAAAATGCTGTTTATATGTATGTGTGTTTTGTGTCTGTGTGCGTCACTATTCTCTCTCTGTCTCTCTCTCTGACGCACACACACACACACACACACACACACACACACACACACACGTCAGGTGTCAGAGTTCCCTCATTATCAGATCGAACCTTCCTTTAAAAGGGTTTCCCTATCATTCGTTCAGCCTCCTCAGGATGACTGACTAATAAGTACGAGGGTTGGAACTTAAATAGTAGCAACTATTTATTCACGACCGATACAAAAGAGTTACATGTTTGCACCTGTTACTGTCCTTCAAAGTAGTCACCAGCGTTGTGTAGAACTCGTTGCCAGCGATTTGGAAGGCGTAGTATACCGTTAGCAGAGTCTGTTCTGTTGATGGTGCGGATGGAGCAGTCTACTGCCTGTCGAATCTCTGGAACAGTTTTGAAGCGAATGACACGAAGTGGCTCCTTCATCTTCGAAATCAAACCAAAGTCACAAGGACTTAAGTCCGGGTAGCATGGTGGACGGTACAGTACCTCCCAGTCCCATCGACCGAACAGAGCAGCCACAGCTTGCGCTATATGCGCCCGCGCATTTTCGTGGAAAATGATGGGTGGGTTACGCAGAAAGTGTCGGCGCTTCTTTCGCAAAGCTGGTCCCAGGTGCTGCTCCGAAAACGAACAGTGATACTGTGCATTGACGGTCTGCCTTGGAGGAACGTAATGCGTTAGGATAACACCATCACAGTCATGCAAGAGAATCACCACAACTTTAGACCGCTCCATTCGCACCATCAACAGAACAGGCTCTGCTAACGGTGTACTACGCCTTCCGCATCGCTGGCAACGGGTTCTACATAACACTGGTGGCTACTTTGAAGGACAGTAAAAGGTGAAAACATGTAATTCTTTTGTATCGGTTGTGAATAAATAGTTGCACTATTCACGTTCCAACCCTCGTAATTGTGCGTAAAGCAGAATACGCAAACGGCCATCTGGTGTCGCGAGATTTCATAAGAAGTGGTCGTCATTCACTGTGGGTGATTCGTAATACTCGTGCACGCAGGTCAAAATACGGGTTCGCTATCGCTACTCTGGATCGCTTAGTGTTCAGATGTCTCTCTGAATTCAAGCTGGACATAATGTCTGCACTGTCCATAACACAGTGGCAGCATTCCTTTTGTGTCAACTATTATGTGGAATGAAATGAAATGAGCGTATAGCTTCGTTGGCCGGGAGACCCCATTCCGGGAACTTCGGCCGCCAAGTGTAAGTCTTATTTCAGTCAATGCCACATAGGGCGACTTTCACGCCGATGATGAGGATGAAATGGTGCTGAAGACAACACAATACCGTCCCCGAGTGGAGAAAATCCCCAACCCGGCCGGGAATCAAACCCGGGCCCACTTGCATTGGAGGCGAGCACGTTACCACCCAGCTAAGCAGGCGGACAACTATTATGTGTTCATTAGCTTAGCAGCTAAATACAATCGGGTTTATGATCAGTATCGACTTCTATGAACCATTTACACATCACAGTTGTAGGAATGATAGCTGGGTTACATACGTCTGTATGCATAAGAGGACAGTGCATACAGAATGCAACCATGAACCTTGCTTCTGATGTCTCGGTATGCGCGTTTCAGGAGGTTTCACGTACGACGTAAGCTTTTGCACAATGTGACAACAGCAGTAACGGGTGCAATTTGTGCAAGACCAATTACTGGACCGATGGTTTTCCAACCGAATCGTGACTTCTGATACCTAGTATGTGAGCAATACACTTCAATCTTTTTCCCATAAAACAAACTAACGAACAGATCTCATGCAGTAAAAACCAACACCACATTGCCAATGCGGTCATCAAAGGGCTACAAAATGGTTCGCGTTTGAGCACACCTCCGACATCTGGCCAATGCTGCTCCTAATGCGCCTAGTTTGACTAAACCCGATTCTTCGCCTGAGAGAGTCCGTGGAGCGGGCCGTGGCGTATGCAGTGAACGGAGCTGCCTACTGGCACATCGGTTCTCGCACGACGCTCCTCTCGTGTCGTTCGCGAGGCATATTTTATCATACGAGTACGTCCGAAGAAAAGTTTCTCCTGCAGTTCCTTCAGCGTTCGCTCCGCCTGTGGTACGATAGGTAGTCGTCTATCCGCGATTTGACAATTATTTGCAATGTAATTATGTGGCCAGACGTCAGTCGTGTCGCCACAAACTCCAGAAGGGAAAGTCGTTTGCACTGCCCGCCAGTGGATCGTCTACATTCCTCTCTCTTATTCTGGTTGTTTGTGTTTGTTGTTTTCTGGTCTACTTCTATATAAATACTCAGTAGGCTGCGGTACAATACACGGTGTGGATACCTTACGCCAGCGTTACCAAATTCCTGTCCTATTACTTTCGCGAGGCTTAACTGACTGCCATTGCACACACGCTAATCTCTCATGTGTGTTATTCTCGCAATCCCTACGGCAGATGTACCGTGATTTGTTGTTTGCTGTTGTGGTCCTCACTCCGAAGATTCTTTCAATGCAGCTCTCGACGCTACTCTATCCTGTTCGAGCGTCTTCGTCTCCGAATAACTATTCCAAATTATATCCTTCTGAATCTGCTTTTTGTATTCAAGCCTTGGGGTCTCTCTACAGTTTCACAATCCATACTTCTCTCCATTATCAAATTGACGATGTCTCAGGATGCATTTATCAGTCGATCCCTTTTTTAGTCAAGTTGTGGCATAAACTTCTTTTCTCCCCAGTTCTCTTCAGTACTTCCTCATTAATTACTTGATCTACCTATCTAACCATCAGCATTCCTCTGTAGCTCCAGACTTCGAAAGCTTCCATTCTTTTCTTGTCTGAACTGCATATCGTCCACGTTTAACTCCTGTAATAGGCTACATTCTTTACAAATACCTTCACAAAACACTTCTTAATACGTAAATGTATATATGTTTGACACTGCGTCACTCGATGGGCGGCGATCTGAAATTTACATTATTCTTGATGAATCAAGTTGGGCAACATCGCTATCAATTCTTTTTATTACTATGGGCGGTTTCGACAGATCTACGCTGTCATCATTGGCTCTTGTAACATTGTTATCCGTATAAGCTTGTTACAACACTGAAAGTCACGCAGTGATGTCGCGTCAAATTGTAATAAAAATAGCAGGGAATATCAGCATATCACAAATAAAATAACAAAATGGTTCAAATGGCTCTGAGCACTATGAGACTTAACATCTATGGTCATCAGTTCCCTAGAACTTAGAACTACTTAAACCTAACTAACCTAAGGACAGCACACAACACCCAGTCATCACGAGGCAGAGAAAATCCCTGACCCCGCCGGGAATCGAACCCGGGAACCCGGGCGCGGGAAGCGAGAACGCTACCGCAATAAAATAACACACATTTGTGCTGATATCGCAGCATACACTAATCACTTGACACCACAATCGTCTCTGTTTTGGCCATCATCAGCTATTTTACTGTCAAAGTAACAAAACTCATCCACAGCTTTTAGAGTCTCATTTCCTCATCCATTTCCCTCAGCGTCACCTGATTTAACTGACTACATTCCATTACCCTTGCCTAACTTCTTCTGATATTCGTCTTCAACAATCTTTTCAAGTCACTATCCATTCCGTTATTTGCTCTTCGAAATCCTTTGCCGTCTCTGATAGAATTGCAATGTCATAACCAGACTTCAAAGTTTTTATATCCTCTCCCTGAAATTTCATAGACTGAATAACATAGGGTACTGGCTGCGCCTCTGTCTCCGATCCTTACAAATGCTGTCTGGTTTATGTAGAAGGTGTAGACAAGTTTTCCACTCCCTGTGTTTTACCCGTGTTCCTTCAGGCTGTCGAAGAGTCTATTCCAGTCAAATTTGTTCAAATGGTTCCGAGCACTATGGGACTTAACATCTAAGGTCATCAGTCCCTTACACTTATAACTTCTTAAACCTAACTAACCTAAGGACATCACATACATCCATGCCCGAGGCAGGATTCGAACTTGCGACCGTAGCAGCAGCGCGGTTCCGAACTGAAGCGCCTAGACCACTCAGCCACCGCGGCCGGCTGTCAAATTTGTCAACAGCGTTCTCTAAATATTGATGAATAGTATGAAGGCAGATTTTCCTTTCCTTAACCTATCTTCTAGAAAGCAGTTAGAGTCCGCATTATCTCGCGTTCCCCTACATTTCCCCGGAACCCAAACTGATCTTTTCCCCGGCCGAAGTGGCCGTGCGGTTAAAGGCGCTGCAGTCTGGAACCGCAAGACCGCTACGGTCGCAGGTTCGAATCCTGCCTCGGGCATGGATGTTTGTGATGTCCTTAGGTTAGTTAGGTTTAACTACTTCTAAGTTCTAGGGGACTAATGACCTCAGCAGTTGAGTCCCATAGTGCTCAGAGCCATTTGAACCAGAGCCATGATCTTTTCTGCCGGCCGGAGTGGCCGAGCGGTTCTAGGCGCTACAGTCTGGAACCCCGCCACCGCTACGGTCGCAGGTTTGAATCCTGTCTTGGGCATGGATGTGTGTGATGTCCTTAGGTTAGTTAGGTTTAAGTAGGTCTAAGTTCTAGGGGACTGATGACCTCAGCTGTACAGCTACGACACCTGAGGATGGGCTTATAACAGTCCGAAACCGGTCGTGTGAAAATAAAGAAATTTACAAATGAAGCGGTATTTTCAACCTCTGCTATTTAAAAAGAGCTTCGATACAGTACTGCCACTGGTAATTCTGCCCAAGTTTTTCTGGATGTCCTTAAGGTAGTGGAGATAACAGCATCATCAGTGGACAATCATAGTGGTGCAAATCCTCTCTCATAAATCATTTATGTATATCGAGAAAATTAGAGATGCTACTACTCCTCCTTGGTGGACGCGAAATGTTACTTCCGTTTTCCTGGGACTTTAGTCGTCCAGTCTGACGTACTCCGAGAGTAGCTCAACAACGGATTGACTCAATCAAAAAATGGTTCAAATGGCTCTGAGCACTATGGGACTCAACTGCTGAGGTCATTAGTCCCCTAGAACTTAGAACTAGTTAAACCTAACTAACCTAAGGACATCACAAACATCCATGCCCGAGGCAGGATTCGAACCTGCGACCGTAGCGGTCTTGCGGTTCCAGACTGCAGCGCCTTTAACCGCACGGCCACTTCGGCCGGCGATTGACTCAATCATATGTGTGCAAACATACTACGCGATCACGTCTTGGTTATTAGTTATAATACGGACATTGTATACCTGCCTTTGGATTGGCCAGATGTGATGTGGAAAATGTCCTAAAACATATCCAGGCTGGATGGTGTACCACAGTGAGGCGTGTGGATCCGACCAACATCTACGCCACGTCTCTGTTGATCCATCGTGGATACGGGACAGCGGCCTGTCAGATAATTACCAAAGAACAATCAGCAAACAGTCGTTTGTTTTCAGAAGTTGTTATTTTAGTTAGGTGATGAGTTTCGGCAATTCATTACTGGCATCCTCAGGCCCCTATGCACTCCATGTATATAGAATCAGGTACATCGATGCGTGCGTAATTGTAGCCACCAGTACCAGGATTCCGTGAAATTTTTGTGAAGTATGTACTTCGAACACTTGATAACAACTCAAGTCTTAGAATTACACAGCCCACAAAAAATTCACTGAATCCAGGTATGGATGGCTCCAGTTATGGTGCACTGATGTATCTGATTCTCTACAAATGGAGTGCATAAGGGCCGGAAGATACCAGTAATGAGTTGCCGAAACTGACCATGTAAATAAAATAACTGCTGAAAACGTATGGCAGTGTGGTAAGTTTTCTTGGGTATGCCGCGTTCTCTCTCGTAACAATACACAGCCGCTTTGCATCGTTATAAGAGTTTTCTGCATTAGAACTGGCGTAAATCAACAGCCGCGTTGAACAGGTGTGACAGATTTATAGGGATCTGAACGAAGGCGCCTTCCATTCTCTGGTTCTGATAACGTTGCAGATAAGGCGAAAGCTAGTTCTGGATAGCCCAGTCTGAAGGGACTTACGTTATAAGCCGATGCCACAATTCGAGTCCATGTACAACGTATAGAAAGAGTTGTGCAACAAGGCGGCTTGCTCGGAGGCGACATCTATGTGTACGTAAATACTCCGCAAACCAACATACAGTGCCTGGCGGAAGGTACCTCATAGAAATATTATAAGTTTTCCGCCATATTCCCATAAGAAAATGATTATCTGTACGCTTGTGTACCGTCCAAGATTTCTCTCATCTTCTTCTTCTCATGACCGCTACGAGGAAAATAACATACTGGCAGCACAGTGGTGGCACATTGTCCTTCGTATACAGACCCTCTAAATTTAGCCAATAGTGTTTCATCGAGAACAAGGGCGTTTCTCTACCAGAGATTATCATTTAATTTCCCCGAACATTTGTGTTACGCTTTACCACAGCCTATTCTGACCTGCGCAGCGATTAATTTGTTCGATGTGTGTCTTCGCACATACTTGCTGAGAATTCCGAACGCTGAAACAGTACTCTAGAATTCGTAAAACAAAAGTGATGCATGTGATTTCGTCTACAGATGTGAACCCTTCCGTTGCCTTTCGTAATTGTGAATTTCCGTGTTCGTTCAGTTTCATATTGCTTGTTAGTATTATTCTTAAACACCTGTACGGTGTAACGTGATCTAAATGTTTATCATTACTGTCCTTACTGCATAGTGTCCTTTACTTTTTATTTGTTAGAGACTGTATGCTGCTTTTGCCCGTATTTAAAGAGAGCTACCATTCATTACACCAGCGACTTTCTGTGGCATCGTCAGCGAACAGTCTGACAGTGGTGCTAATTAGGTGTACTGAGAAGATTAAGAGGCCCTCACGTGTAGATTTAGGGGGCCGCGATTTGCCGCAGTGAGGTGTTGCAGCTGGCAGCATCCGTGCGAACCTGGAGGCGGACACGTGTTGAGCCAATCTCGGGCAGCTAATGGCGACAGGCGGACAGCTAATTTGCGACTAGCGCCGCCGGCGCCTCCTAGGACAATGGCGGCAAGGCTGCCGCCGGTAATTGGTTGCTCGCGCCGACCAATGGCTGCGCTGCGATGTTCATGTGTTAACGCTAGACACGTCAACAGAGGCGTTACCGCAGCTTTTGTGTGGTCTGACTGTGTCTTGTCTTGCGTACTACCAGCAGAGTCGAAAATTCGAAGATTGAACTTCAGTCCACATTAATAGGCCCACTCCCACTTCATAGGAAGCTTTCCAGGAAACAGTGATTACACGTGTCTCAAAGCAGCAGAGAACTTTCGCCTCCTCCTGGTGCCTCGAGCCACATATCCACTGCAGCACTCACTTGGCGGAATAATTATATCTTGAAACTTCATGGCAGATTAAAACTGTGTACCGGGCCGAGACTCGAACTCGGGACGGGTCGTGAGTCGTGCTTGGGTAGCTCATTAGGTAGAGCACTTGCCCGTGAAAGGCAATGGTCCCGAGTTCGAGTCTCAGTCCGGCATAGACTATTAATCTGCCAGGAAGTTTCACATCAGCACACACTCCGCTGCAGAGTGGAAGTTTCGTTCTGGAATTCTGTCTTATTGTGCAGCGCTACAACGGTACTGTAAATAAGCAGTAAATTCAGATTTCTAATTCACCCTAGAGCATTGTTGTTATGCCTGACTCAATTGTACTTTGTCTACTCAGACATACAGGACTATTCAAAAAGAAAGAACAGATTTCAAACATTTATTGCTTCCAACACAGTTCGAACATTCCTGGAAAGCGAAAAGTTCAAATTTTTATGCATTCAGTGTGAGCACCATGTGTTACATGACAAATGTCTAAACGGTTTCTCATTTTCTGCCACACACGAAGCAGCTTGTCTCCCGTTATCGAATCCACGACTTCAACAGTGCGATGTCGCAGAGTTTCAAGAGTTTGCCTGACACTCTTGAAAGTGTGCGACGTGGCATTGCTGAAGCTGTGAATTCGATAACGAGAGACAAGCTGCTTTGTGTCTGGCAGGAAATAAGGCACTGTTTCGATATTTGTCGTTTAACACTTGGTGCTCACATTGAATGCATAAAAATTTCCAGGAACTTTGGTATTGTGTTTCTATCGTTTGCAGTTTGGAAGCAATGAATGTTTGAAATCTGTTCCCTTTTTTTGAATAGCCCTGTATACAAAGAATGAATTCTCTAGCATCTATCTACATTTAACCGTTGAAACTGCACAATGTTTCGACGCTACTTTCACACGCGTGTCCTGCGATCCTGCTCTTCTGTACCCTAATTCTGTTTTGTAAATCCATTCATTAGTTTAGATGTGCGTCGGTATTCATAAAACCACGCACATCTCAGTCATATAAATTATTCAAAAACCACTGATAAATATGCTACCACCGCTTAAATGGTGACCTACTGCAACCACCACTCAGAGGGGGACCTTTCCCAACCACTTGCCCCAGCTGAAGTTAGCAGTTTTGCACCTCTGTAGTATGGGCAGCCCGTTACAGTTTTCGTCTTGGCTGCTTCACTGCCCTGCCCTGTTTGTGTGATCATTCCTCAGGAATGTCTTCTGTTCTTTGTCGGTTCACCGTGTAATGTTGAAAAACATGCTCACTTGTCCTCTTCCCAATTTCTCTGACTGGCAGCCAATGGGCACGCCTTCAAATACATTTAAGTTAGGAAAGTGACAATACAGTATAGTATATAGGGTGGACAAGAAGTCCGCTGACAAAATTCGGAGGTTGTTCAGGGATATTTCCCAAGTGTTTTGGTGTAAGGGACCCATGGTCTCCAGTGGCTCATTACAGAATAATAACGTAATTATGATTTATTCTGTTTGTTAAGCCCAGTTATCCTTGTTTCCATAAAAATGCCTTCATAAAAGTGAAAACGCCTGTAATAAGCCATCACAAAAGCGTCGAACGCAAAACAGGGAGTAATGTAGAAACGCTCTGATACAAAAATACTTTGGTGTGGTTGCTATCGCCTTCGTTACAGCGAAGCATTGCTGCGTCGTTGCGTCTCTTTTCTGTCGTGTCTGGATGCCCACAGTCAGTGGATAACAACATTTCCCATTCGAGGCAATGCTGCTAGTTCGAGTGCCAGGTCCGGGACATGCTCTTATTAGCAATTATCGCAGTTCAATATTAAGCATCAGATGTAAACAGAAACTTCAAATATGGACAAGTTTTACAAATACATAGATATTTCCTTAGCGAGAATATTAAGACCACATCGCCGGCCGCGGTGGCCTAGCGGTTCTAGGCGCTTCAGTTTAGAACCGCGCGACTGCTACGGTCGCAGGTTCGAATGCTGCCTCGGGCATGGATGTGTGTGATGTCCTTAGGTTAGTTAGGTTGAAGTAGTTCTAAGTTCTAGGCAACTGATGACCTCAGGTGTTAAGTCCCATTGTACTCAGAGCCATTTGAACCATTTAAGACCACTTCTGTCGTGCTGACCAATGTGTTCTTACTGATAAAAAGGAAATATTTTAGAAAATAAATCAGTATAAGTATCAACTTTTTGTTCATAAGTGCGTTGCTTCCTAGAATGTGTATGGAAAGAGCTCCATATACTCTGAAACTGGATCTCCCCACGTCTGTGGGGGAAAATACATTGAACTTTTGAAGTTAGCAAGTAATCTTGTACATTCGGAACAAAAACGTGTGATTCAAGCCATCCAGTAACTGCTGTCGCAGTCACAGAAACTGGTCCCCTTTATTTTCAGTCTTTTAACATCAATCAGAAAAATGTGATGACACACAAATCGTGATTATTGATGCTGCGACGTTCCTATTGCATCTAAAATAATGGAAACATGGGCTACTTTCAATATAGGACCAACTTGCTATTATTCCTTTTTTTGTGCCAAAGAGCAGTCACCGGTAGACAGACATCCACCAGAGAATGAAGAATGCGTATCGGGCAGCGTGCCTGTTGAAAACCGCCGTTGTGGAATGGTGTGCCGTTCCGGGCTGGTCGCGATTCTACGCGAAACGGCGGTCGATCTGGGAGGCCAGCCTCATCCATTGGGGACAACTCATGTGGGAGACACTCGAGCACCCTGTAATCTCTCCTCACACGATTAATGCGCCTTCGATGCCTTAAAGAAAAGCAAGGGTCGACGAATCCTGTCGGACGTAGATGTCCAGCAGGCAGTTACGGACTTCTTCACGCAGCAAGGCACGGTGTTTTATCAGACGGGTGCGTCGGATGATTGCTTCACTGCGATGTTGCCTGATTGGCATACCGATTCTGGACCGTACGGCCTTTGAAAAGAAACTTTTGATCGCCCCTTATACCACAGCCAGCTGCTTTCGGCTGTTTTCCAGTTTCATGTAAGCACTTGTATTCTCGTATATGTACCTTCACCCTTTTTAGATCTCCAAACGTAGACTGCATTTGTCATCTTAATACGTAATCGCTGTCGAGTAAACATGGGCGAGAAAAACGGAAACGCTTTAAAACAGCAAAAAATTGGAAATGTGTGGTGAGGTCTTATGGGACCAAACTGCTGAGGCCATCGGTCCCGAAACCTACACACTACTTAATCTACCTTAAGCTAATTTACGCTATCGACAACTCGCACACCCATGCCCGAGGGAGGACTCCACCCTCCGACGGGTGCAGCCGCACGGAACGTGACAAGGCGCCTCAGACCGCGCGGCTAAAATTGCATCACTTCCGTAGTGACATACGTACGTAAACATAAAAACTCGCAATGTATTGCACGGAACATGAGTTTTTATGTCTACGTACCTATGTCACTACTACTGTAATGTTATTTCAAAGCGTTTCCGTTTTTCTCTCTCGTGTTTCCTCGGCAGTGATTACGTATTAAGAAGACAGATACAGCCTAGATATGTGCGCATCCGCAAAAGGTGGCGGTGTACATTTACGAGAATACGAGTACGTGCAAGAAAACGGCAACCCGCCGAAATCAGCTGGTCGTGTTGTAATCGACAGTGACTGCGTAATACCCGAGATGGAAAATGGAACTGTCTTTGAATAAATATTTGGCTGTGGCACCCGAAATGAAAGGAAGGAATCCGTAGAAAAGTGATGCACGGTTGAATAAAGTTGCTATCACCACCACCTGAAGAGATTTTCAAACAGATGTTTTGGAGCCGTATAACTATCGAAGATGACAGGACATTTATGACTGTGACGAAAACTACTGTAACTATCGTCAAATTTAATTCAGCTGTAACACTTGGCTGTCTCGGCAGGAAGTGGGACAAGCATGCAATGGCAGTTGTGGGGAAGGCGGATAGTCGTCTCCGGTTCATTGGTAGAATTGTGGGAAGATGTGGTTCATCTGTAAAGGAGGCCGCTTATAAAACACTAATACGACCTATTGTTGAGTACTGATGGAGCGTTTGGGATCCCTATCAGGTCGGATTGGGGGAGGACATAGAAGGAATTCAGAGGCGGGCAGCTAGATTTGTTACTGGTAGGTTTGGTCATCACGCGAGTGTTACGGAAATGGTTCAGGAACTCGGGTGGGAGTCTCTGGAGGAAACGAGGCGTTATTTTCGTGAATCGTTACTGAGGAAATTTAGAGACCCAGCATTTGAGGCTGACTGCAGTACAATTTTACTGCCGCCAACTTATATTTCGCGGAAAGACCACAAAGATAAGATAAGAGAGATTAGGGCTCGTACAGAGGCATATAGGCAGTCATTTTTCCCTCGTTCTGTTTGGGAGTGGAACAGGGAGAGGAGATGCTAGTTGTGGTACGAGGTACCCTCCGCCACGCACCGTATGGTGGTTTGCGGAGTATGTATGTAGATCTAGATATGTAGATGTAGATGAAGATTTTTGAGTAAATATCCACCGGCTAGCATTTGTCTTCTTCTATGATGCGGCATTTGCTTACCCTGCACTAGCAGCGTATTTGCTGGGTGTAGATGTCATGGCTCCCAAATAAGTTCCAGCACTAGCGCACTGTAAAATAGTCATTTTTTCTCGAAATCTTGTGCCTTGGACGGTGATCCAACCACGAGATGCAGCTGTAACACTTGGCTGTCTCGGCAGGAACATTTTTGAGTAAATATCCACCGGCTAGCATTCGTCTTCTTTATGATGCGGCATTTGCTTACCATGCAATAGCTGCGTGTTTGCTGGGAGTAGGTCTCATGGCTCCCAAATAAGTTCCAGCACTAGCGCACTGTAATGTAGTCAATTTTTCATGAAATCTTGTGCCTCGGACGGTGATCCAACCGCGATATCTTTATGCTGCCGGTGTGCCCGGAGACGCGCTGAGCCGTACAGTAGTAGCGAAGTGCGTATCGCGAAGCACCGCTGGAGCGGTTCCCGCCCCAATCCCGGCTCGTTACCCGCGGCCTGGAGCGCTGCCAGTCGAGGGCTGTGGCGCTGGCGTCTCACCAGCTCCGGCATTGCCTCATCCGCTCTGGTCTGCCTACCACCAGTCTCTGGGCCCGGCGCGCCACCGTTTCCCACGGCGAGGTCAGTTTAGAAGGTGAAACGCCTTTTCAGACTACGTACAATAATACCCCCTCCTCCAAACACCTCTGTTTTATGTTACATTCACAATTGTTCTACTTATCTGATGCTGACCTTCATTCCTAGAGTCTTGTGCAGATCCTCACATTCCTCAGTGGCCGCTACACCAAACCCTCGTCAGCGTTTTGTCTGTGTCATCTCGTCCTGATGCTGGTGCAGCTGGAAAATGCGCTATGAAGAATCCGCACAGTTCCTCGAAGATACGAAACTAGTTCAAATGGCTCTGAGCATTATGTGACTTAACGTCTGAGGTCATCAATCGCCTAGAATTTAGAACTAATTAAACCTAACTAACATAAGCACATCACACACATCCATGCCCGAGGCAGGATTCGAACCTGCGACCGTAGCGGTCGCTCGGTTCTAGACTGTAGCGCCTAGAACCGCACGGCCACTCCGGCCGGCTACGAAACTGGTCTGTGGTACATCACGCCATTAGCGTTCTATTGGTTAGCTTTGAGTAATCACAAAACAGTGCCGCGTATTTTGTCGTTTCCGACGGTTTTGTTATCCATCAAAGACACTTTACCTTTCCTAAAGAGTATGAACAAATCCGAGAGCTGCAAGACCACCAATGGTATCTGTACAGATACTAGCTTCATATAGACAAGACTTACCGGCCAATGATCTTCTTCAGTGCGGATGCACTCACATTGCCCGAACTCTTACGGGAATCGGAAGATTGACTGCCGCGAATAATGAGTATGGTAGGCAGGGGCACTACAAACGTAGTGAGTGGGCAGAAAGTTGGAAAGTGTGGGTCTCACGGGGAGAGCGTGCCAGAGATAAATCCCTGCAGTCTCGCTACCCTCTTTGTCCTCGGTGGCTCAGTCGGATAGAGCGTCTGCCGTGTAAGCAGGACGTCCCGGGTTCGAGTCCCGGTCGGGGCACACATTTTTCAACTGTCCCCGTGATATTGATCAACGCCTGTAAGCAACTAAAGGTCTGGATTTAGTTACAATTTCATTCTTCGAGAGCTGCAAGATCACCAATGGTATCTATACAGATACCAGCTTTATACGTGAATGGATGCAGGTGGTCAGACAGGATGCGTGCATACGTGTCACCTGTCAGAGTCATATCTAGGCGTATCAGGAGTCCCACATCACTCCAACTGCACGCGCCACATCACTGCAGAGCCTCCACCAGCTGTAACAGTCCCATGCTGGCATGCAGGGTCCTTGGATTTATGAAGTTGTCTCCATACTCGTCCACCACCACCCGCTCGATACAGTTAGAAACGAGACTCGAGCGACCAGGCAACATGTTTCCAGTCATCAACAGTCCAACCTCGGTGTTTACGGGCCCAGACGAGGCGTAAAGCTTTGTGTCGTGCAGTCATCAAGGGTACACGAGAGGGCCTTCGGCTCCGGAAGCCCATATCGATGATGTTGAATGGTTCGCACGCTGACACTTATTGATGGCCCAGCACTGAAATCTGCAGCAATTTGCGGAAGGGTTGCACTTCTGTCACGTTGAACGATTCTCTTCAGTCGTCGTTGGTCCCATTCTATCAGGCCGTAGAGATGTCGGAGATTTGATGTTTTACCGGATTCAAAATGTTGAAATGTTTGTGAAATCTTATTGGACTTAACTGCTAAGGTCATCAGTCCCTAAGCTTACACACTACTTAACCTAAATTATCGTAAGGACAAACACACACACCCATGCCCGAGGGAGGACTCGAACCTCCGTCGGGACCAGCCGCACAGTCAATGACTGCAGCGCCTGAGACCGCACGGCTAATCCCGCGCGGCGTTTTACCGGGTTCCTGGTATTCACGGTACACTCGTTAAGTAGTCGTAGCCGCGCTGATTGGCCGTGAGGTTTGAGGCGCCATGTCTCGGATTGTGCGGCCCCTCCCGTCGGAGATTTGAGTCCTCCCTCGGGTGTGTATGTTGTTCTTAGCATAAGTTAAGTTAAATTACTTTAAGTAGTGTGTAAGTCTAGCGCCGATGACCTCAGCATTTTGGTCCCTTAGGAATTCACACACATCTGAACAACTGAAATGGTCGTACTGAAAAATGCCCACTCCATCGCTACCTCGGAGATGATGTGTCCCATAGCTCGTGCACCGACTATGACACCATGTTCAAACTCAATTAATTCTTGATAACCTGTCATTGTTGCAGCAGTAACCGATCTAACAACTGCGGTAGACACTTTTTGTATTACGTAGGCGTTACCGACCGCAGCGTCGTATTCTTCCTGTTTACATTTCTTTGTATTTGAATACGCATGCCTATACCAGTTCCTTTGGTGCTTCAGTGTAGATGTAGATGTGGGTGTAGAGTGAAGATTGATGCCTTTAGTAGGACGACGTCCCACATCCACTTGCTTCCTATTGGTTGTCGAACGGGTGACCGCAGATGCCGGCCACGTCGCACACACGGAAGACGACCTCGCCCCTGCTGGCTGCGCAACCGCCGTGCAGAGGCTTCTGGGAGGATGTTGGCGTGCGTCCATCACTCCAGGACACGACCCAAGGCAAACAGGACCACTGCCACTATTAGACCCTCCGACCCCAGTCGTTCTAACTGCACTCTTCTTAGCATACCAAACACAAGTCGTCACTCCGTTTTCCTCTGGCCCACAAAGTGCGATAGCCCTCCTCCCGCAGTTCAGAATCGTGTTTCTGACTCTTCACATGCGATCCGTTAGTCTAGCCACACACTAGAAGTTTGGACTGCTCAGAAGCTACCCACATTTCTGTTTCGTGCCAGAAGAACCGCAGAGATAGCTAGTACCTCGCTGAAACCGTGTCTTTCTGAGCTGCGGGGAGTGTTCCAGAGGGCACAAATCATCTCCAAGTTCAGTACTAGCATCATAGTGCAAACCAGTAAGTACGAATACTTATTTATTCAATGAGAAATATGCAAAAAATGTAAATGCCGGATGGCAATGTTGGCGTGAAATCCTAGGGGGTGAAATCAGCCACTAGTCGGAAAGGATGTTCTTCTTCCGCCCGCATTGGCCTCTTTCCTTGCGGATATATGAGAGTACAGTCGTGTATGTATTTGTGGGGTGTATGTGAGTGTAATAGAAGCGTGTGCGGTGTAGTATTGTGCTGCTGGTGCTGATAATGATCGATGAGAGAACGCAGTCACATAGGGGAGGAGTAGGAACGGGAACAGGCAATGGAGCACTCGGAGTAAGCGGCAGTGCTACCAACAGTTCAGTACAAACTTTATCAATTAGCAAACAAAACACTCGCGCGCAGTCGACCTGTTTACAACATACACCATCGCGCGCAGCCGACGCTTTTGCTAAGGTGATGATGAATCTTCTCTTGCGTTGTCGGTCAAACAGTGAACCTTCCCGCGCCACCGCTCAGGGTAGCCGTGTCTTGCCACGGTTCGCGCGGCTCCCCCCGTCGGAGGTTCGAGTCCTCCCTCGGGCATGGGTGTGTGTGTTATCCTTAGCGTAAGTTAGTTTAAGTTAGATTAAGCAGTGTGAAAGCCGAGGCACCGATGACCTCAGCAGTTTCGTCCCACAGATGCTTGCCAGAGATTTACCTTTCCGCGCGCAGTCGGTGCCCATCCGCTTTAGTGACCTCGGCTGCGGGGAAGTATGTGACATGCGTATAACGGTGGCTTACGGCTTAGATAAATACAACTGGAATGGATATTTGCGGGCTGATTAAAACTGCAAGCTGGACCGGGACTACAACCTGGAACTACATTTCTTGAAGCAACGCCGATCCAGCGAGGTATGCAGGAGAACTTCTGTAAAACCTGGAGAGAGAAACTGGAAGAAGTGAGGGCGCGTCTTGGGTTGTACCTGGGTAGCTCAGCCAGTAAGAGCATTGCCCGTAAATCATAAGGTTCCAGGACCCACTACTGGTCCATAACATGGCATTAATCCGCCAGGAAATTTCAGAAAAGTGGCATACTCTCCCACTGAGTAAAGGCATCATTCTGACAGCAAATAGTACTTTATATACGGCAATTCTTTACATTGATCTGTCGCTTGCTGTATTCCCAATTCTGTGTTCCCTGAAACCTGTACAAATGTTTGTTTGGCACTTGGCGGCCAAACATTTACTTGGCTTCGTAATTGTTGGAAACAAGTTGCTACAAATACGTAAGAGATGAGTATCTCACTCGTTTGAAAATCAGTGTAATTTCTTCACTTGTCTCGGTGGTCCGGTCCAAAGTGCTGTGATTTGTTTAATACGTCATTTTTTCACTATACTTTCATTTTGCAACATTCACTGTGCCGACGTGGCATAAGTCATATAATGTGATTAAATTGTTTAAACTTTGGCATCTGTTATTTCCAGCTTTATTTGATTTTATCTTGTTTTCATTTCGGATAGGTCAACATTCCGACGGTGCCAATGCCAAGCATTATCAAAAGCTTGTGAACCTTTCCTGAAGACTCATTTAATGCTTGTTTGTTTATTTTTCAGGGACTCCATTCGGTTACGAACCATGCTTTTTCTTTGTCAGCTGTTTTGTTTATTCCAGGAACAATGTCAGTTCTTCCCTGCAGTTGCACCATATAATTTGTCTTGATGGGAAATTAATGTCCAATCGATTTCAAGAGTATGAAATCATTAAAATGCTATAGAAATAGTAGTATTCTAGGGGCGTGACCAATTTTCTCTCGTTTCGGCATACTTTTTTATTTATGACTGTTTTATTTTGAAGACACGTATTACTGCCTGTTTTCGTCGCAGTTACTTCTCTTAAACTATTCACAAGGAGTGTCTTTTATACTGCCCTTGAGCTCCTAGATTCCACATTACCGTTTAGAGCAGAGAATTGCTGTAAGAGTAAATTAAAATGTAGCTGGCTTCTCTTTATCTACGGTTGACCGCTCGTTCTGCTGTTTTATATAGGGAAATCAGAACGTACAAAAATGATTGCGAAATGTACCAGCATATGCAGAGAGTCGAAGCTTGCAACATGTATCGCGAGTTGACCCACAACATAAACAACGGTAACACATTGCGTATAAACTCATCTTTAAGAAAGAAAGTCTTCGTAGCTCAAAAACGAGCTGTAAGAATAATATGTGGTGCTCACCCTTGATCGTCTTACACATTTGTGTAAAGAGTTCAGTATTCTGACTACTGCTTCACAATATATCCATTCCCTCATGAAGTTTGTTGTAAATAACCCATTGCAGTTCAAAAGAAACAATGAAGTTAATAATTACAGCCAGAACGAAAAATGTCATTCGTTTGCCAGATGAAGATTATATTTAGCACAAAGATGGGTGCATAATGGTGCAACCAAAAACTTTTTATCACACGCCCGGGGATATAAAATGTTTGACACACAGCAAAGCAAAATTTGAAAACGAACTGAACAGGTTTCTCCTTTATAACTCCTTCTGCTCCGTACAAGAATTTCTATTGTTGAAATGTGTGAAAGGTGATGGGTAGGAATTACTCACTCACATCTGTATGTTAAAAAAAAAAAAAAAAAAAAAAAAAAAGTTCAAATGGCTCTGAGCACTATGGGACTTAACTTCTGAGGTCATCAGTCCCCTAGAACTTAGAATTATTTAAACCTAACTAACCTAAGGACATCACACACACCCATGCCCGAGGCAGGATTCGAACCTGCGACCGTAGTGGTCGCGCGGTTCCAGACTGTAGCGCCTAAAACCGCTCGGCCTCCCCGTCGGCGTATGTTAAAAAATTAAATAAAAAAGCTAGTGAGTGTTTAGTACATAGCCATATTTTACAAATTAATTTGCGATGTGAATGTAAAATGACTCGTTCCACATCAATACAATATATCGTGCAAAATTATCCACGGTAAATGAAACTAACTAACGAAACGGAAAGACCTACTGCCGTATCATTTCATGATTGTCGAAAACGTACCGGAAACAGTAATCTCCATTAAATATCTAATACGGTATGTACGAAACGATGTCGAGTGGAATCAACACACAAAACTAATCGTGGGAAAGGCATTGTAACCTTACCCTCCCACACATCACTATTAAATTTTTCTTAGTGTCTTCATTAGTTTCAAAAGCTTCGAGAGGCGTAAGATCTACAAAAGAAAAACATTTTACTTATCTTCACTTTCTTTTGTTGTTGGCTCCAAGTCTTGCGTGTAGGGGTATACTCTTGTGGTTGAAATTTTGTGGGTTCCTGATGACTAAATAACTGATGAAGATTTGCCTGTATATTTCTTGGATTTTATTCTTTGTCACATTATTAAATATCACACCGTTTTTACAATTTCCACCTAATATTCCAGATCACATTGATAGTGTCGATCAAATAAATACGTCTGTCTCTATCAGAGGCATGCCCACTACTACTTACTTTCTGCGGAAGTCACCGTATTCCAAAGAGTTTACATACTTTCTTGACAAAAGAAGAATCATCACCAAGTTATAAAATTATTTTATAAATGAATCCAGAAAGAAATTTAATAATTATCGTCAGATTGTGCAATTATTAATATGAATTTTAATATACCAGAGATTTCTAAAAGAAGAATAATTTTAATCGTACATACAGAGTGTAACAAATTAATTTCTTTTTATACATTTTGGTCTGATATACACTCCTGGAAATTGAAATAAGAACACCGTGAATTCATTGTCCCAGGAAGGGGAAACTTTATTGACACATTCCTGGGGTCAGATACGTCACATGATCACACTGACAGAACCACAGGCACATAGACACAGGCAACATAGCATGCACAATGTCGGCACTAGTACAGTGTATATCCACCTTTCGCAGCAACGCAGGCTGCTATTCTCCCATCGAGACGATCGTAGAGATGCTGGGTGTAGTCCTGTGGAACGGCTTGCCATTCCATTTCCACCTGGCGCCTCAGTTGGACCAGCGTTCGTGCTGGACGTGCAGACCGCGTGAGACGACGCTTCATCCAGTCCCAAACATGCTCAATGGGGGACAGATCCGGAGATATTGCTGGCCAGGGTAGTTGACTTACACCTTCTAGAGCACGTTGGGTGGCACGGGATACATGCGGACGTGCATTGTCCTGTTGGAACAGCAAGTTCCCTTGCCGGTCTAGGAATGGTAGAACGATGGGTTCGATGACGGTTTGGATGTACCGTGCACTATTCAGTGTCCCCTCGACGATCACCAGTGGTGTACGGCCAGTGTAGGAGATCGCTCCCCACCCCATGATGCCGGGTGTTGGCCCTGTGTGCCTCGGTCGTATGCAGTCCTGATTGTGGCGCTCACCTGCACGGCGCCAAACACGCATACGACCATCATTGGCACCAAAGCAGAAGCGACTCTCATCGCTGAAGACGACACGTCTCCATTCGTCCCTCCATTCACGCCTGTCGCGACACCACTGGAGGCGGGCTGCACGATGTTGGGGCGTGAGCGGAAGACGGCCTAACGGTGTGCGGGACCGTAGCCCAGCTTCATGGAGACGGTTGCGAATGGTCCTCGCCGATACCCCAGGAGCAACAGTGTCCCTAATTTGCTGGGAAGTGGCGGTGCGGTCCCCTACGGCACTGCGTAGGATCCTACGGTCTTGGCGTGCATCCGTGCGTCGCTGCGGTCCGGTCCCAGGTCGACGGGCACGTGCACCTTCCGCCGACCACTGGCGACAACATCGATGTACTGTGGAGACCTCACGCCCCACGTGTTGAGCAATTCGGCGGTACGTCCACCCGGCCTCCCGCATGCCCACTATACGCCCTCGCTCAAAGTCCGTCAACTGCACATACGGTTCACGTCCACGCTGTCGCGGCATGCTACCAGTGTTAAAGACTGCGATGGAGCTCCGTATGCCACGGCAAACTGGCTGACACTGACAGCGGCGGTGCACAAATGCTGCGCAGCTAGCGCCATTCGGCGGCCAACACCGCGGTTCCTGGCGTGTCCGCTGTGCCGTGCGTGTGATCATTGCTTGTACAGCCCTCTCGCAGTGTCCGGAGCAAGTATGGTGGGTCTGACACACCGGTGTCAATGTGTTCTTTTTTCCATTTCCAGGAGTGTATAATACATCGTATACAAAATCAAATGAAATTCTTTTAGTGAAAGAGCCGAGAGTGTTCACCCATACCAGATTCGGGATTAATCCTGGTATCGGCTACTACTATAGAAAAAGGTTATGTTAGAAAAGGGTATACCATTACAGCATGCAGCATACAAAACCCTTGTTCGACCAAGTCTTAAGTTTTGCTCTTAGTCTGTGACCTTTGGGTTCGATTATAGAGAAAATAGAGAAGAATCGAAGAAAAGCAGCACGTTTCATCGGTTAGTAAATGGAAAAGCGTCATGCAAGTGCTCATACAAATTAAGTAGCAGTCGCTACAAGAGAGGCACTGAGCGCCACGGGATGGTTTACTGTTAAACTTCCGTGAGCGTACTTCCTATAAGAGTCAGCCGACATATTGCTTCCTCCTACGTAAGTTTTTATTGTTCTTGTTGTTTTCAGTCCGATGACATGTTTGATGTTGCTCTTCATCATATTCTGTCCTGTGCAATCCTCTTCATCTCCTAGTAACTACTGCAACCTACATCCTCCTGAATCTGCTTACTGTATTCATACCTTGGCCTCTCTTTACAATCTGCACGTCCCCCCCCCCCCCCCCCCCATCCCATCCATCATTACGAAACTGAAGATTTCTTGACGCCTCGGGATGTGTCCTACCCTTCTTTTAGCTAAGTTGTTCAACGAACTTCTTTTTTCCAATTAGAATCAGCACCTCCTCATTAGCAACTCGATTTTCCCACCTAAACTGCAGCATTCCTCTGTAGCACCCATTTTAAAATTTTCATTCTCTTCTTGTCTGAACTGGTCATCTTCCCACGGTTCACTCTCGTTTAAGGCTACAGTCCATACAAATACCTTCAGAAATAATTCTTTTTCAGATAAGCTTTTCTTCTTGTTGCCAATCTGCATTTTTTATCATCTCTACATCGGACATCATCGGATATTTTGCTGCACAAAAAAGCAAAAGTCATCTACCACTTTTAATGTCTCATTCCGTAATCTAATTCCTTCAGCTCTCTCTGATTTGACTGCGTTCCGCTACAGAATTTTTTCCAGTTCATGGCAGTCTGGCACAGCAACTAGTGCTAAACCTATTGAAGAAATAAACAGTCCTGACTGCAAAACAGCCTTTACTATTTTATATTTTGCCGATAACTCGTTTTGTTTAAGGCATCTTCAGACTAGCCTACAAAGTCAAATACAAGCTTTTCTTAGAAAATGACATGACCCAGTTTTAGTAAATCATCGGGCTACCTGGGGAAATTTTAAAACCAACCTACTAGCATAGACTGATGACCTCAGTTGTTAAGTCCCATAGTGCTCAGAGCCATTTTGAACCTACTAGCATAACATGTATTAAACACGTATGTTGCCGTCCATGCAAATGTATTATCAGGCGAACACCGATGTCAATATCATAACAAATTGCTTGGTGTCCCTTGAAATAAAAATAAATGAGATATAATAAACGAAAATATTCAGGAGCCACGTTTCAGATATACAAAAAGCCCCAGGGGGTAGTGGCCCTTGTCGAGTTTTAAGAGACTTCGCGAAGTGCCCTTTTAAAATAAAGCGGACCAAAATAAAGCGGACCAAAAGATAGCCAAAACTGCATTGACCGAGTGAGGTGGCGCAGTGGTAGCACACTGGACTCGCATTCGGGAGGACGACGGTTCAATCCCGTCTCCAGCCATCCTGATTTAGGTTTTCCGTGATTTCCCTAAATCGTTTCAGGCAAATGCCGGGATGGTTCCTTTGAAAGGGCACGGCCGATTTCCTTCCCAATCCTTCCCTAACCCGAGCTTGCGCTCCGTCTCTAATGACCTCGTTGTCGACGGGACGTTAAACACACTAACCTAACCTAACCAAAATTGCATTCAAGGCGAGTAATCTGTTTATACCTCTAGGTTACTTACTGAAAAAGGAGGAGGCAGCTGGTTACGTCGTAGATTATATGGCGCATTTCAAAGGACACCAGAAACGGGATCAGACCTACAGAAATGCTTCACAAAATGTAAACATGTAAGAAATGCCGTTGTGTATGTTCTGTCTGCGCAAATGCTACAGGGTGTTGAAATATAAGAGATGTTAGTTAGCTTGCGTCGCTCACAGCAGATGGCGCAACGGGCATAATTAGGGCAGAGTTATTTTAACAACCAAACATAGTGATAAGTTACAAAAAAATGGAAAACTAATAACATTTGCCCGCATTTCATGGTCGTGCGGTAGCGTTCTCGCTTCCCACGCCCGGGTTCCCGGGTTCGATTCCCGGCGGGGTCAGGGATTTTCTCTGCCTCGTGATGGCTGGGTGTTGTGTGCTGTCCCTAGGTTAGTTAGGTTTAAGTAGTTCTAAGTTCTAGGGGACTGATGACCATAGATGTTAAGTCCCATAGTGCTCAGAGCCATTTGAACCATTTTTTGAATAACATTCCTTATTAAAATATAAATAATATGCTTATGGAAGTGGATTTTAATGAACAGGGGATGACTAATGATTTAAAAATTAAAATATGTGAAACACATACTATAAGAGCGCAGGGGAGTAAAACTGTACGAAAGAACCTTGAAAGATAATTTTTTGTGGATTAATCGGAATACACCTATGCCGCGCACCAAATGAAAAGTTACGATACAGGTATACTGGAAACGCGTCCCACGGTAACTAGAAGCCCAAAAATAATCAGAAGCAGTAATAAAGCATCTGAATGTTAGGATAACTCTCAAAACACACTTCATTAAAGCACATTGTGTTAAGAACGTAAAGTTGGATAAAATATAGAGATAAAAGAATACATAATATGGGATTTCAAATAGGCCAATATCAGCTATATATTTCACAATAAAAAGCATAGCGCATATAAAGCATAGCGTATATAAATAACAATCCAGTGCACTGGAGCAAAAAAGCACGAGATGGCACCCCCCGAAACGGTGAAATCCAGGCGTTAACTACTTACGCTAAAATAGTAGTCTCATGGAATCAAAGTACATTTGATTCTTTCCGACCAGATGATCGTTTAGTAATCTTCTGCCTGTTTTTCTACATGTATGGCTATTTCTGTTTGTTCTAAAATATTCAGTTTTTTGCCTTTTTGGGCGTAACGGAGGTTTTTTTAAATACTGTAGCGTAAGGGCTGCATGTCCATCGGCCTTAGGATGTTCTGCGAAGGCCCAGTTGTATTTCACTTCGCGTTCCTTGTTCAACAGATGTTCATGAAACCTGGCTTTAAAAGTTCTGCGTCTGGCTAGTGTGCGGAACTAGACACTCATTGCATTCGAGTAGGTAAACCCCTGAATTTAGATACTTAAACCAGCTCAGCTGCTCATCATGAGTGTACTTGTGCTTAATACTGGTATTTGCAGATAAAACTACTCACACGTCCATCCCGCGGAAGAGGTGCTTTTTACATGTTTACATTTTCTGATGCATTTCTGTAGGCCTGATTCCGTCTTTCGTGTCATTTGAAATGCGCCATATAATTTACAAGGTAATCTGCTGCCTCCTTCTTCTCAGGGCGTAACTTAGAGGCATACGCAGACTACTCGCCTTGAATGCCATTTTGGCTATTTTGGTTCATTGTATTGTAAAAGGGCACTGCACGAAGTCTCTTAAAACTCAACAAGGGCAACTACTCGCTGAGGCTTTTTATATATATGAAACGTGACTTGCCGTGTACTCAACGCTATTTTATACCAGTGTTTTGAAAATTTTTCTGTCGTGTTTATTGGTGTCTTTGACGGACAAGATCAGTAACTAGCTTCTGAATATTTTCGATTATTACATCCCATTTATTTTTATTTCAAGGGACACCACGAAATGTTGTTAAGATATTGACAGCGGTGTTTGCATGCTAAGATATTTGCATGAACAACATACGTGTTTAACATACGTGATGCCTGTACGCTGGTTTTTACATCTTCCTTGGTTGTCCAAAGTTTTACTAAGTCGGGGTGATACCATTTTCTAAAAAAAGTTTGTATTTTTCTTTGTAGGCCCATCTGAAGGTGCGTTAAACAAGGCGAAAAGTATTTTTGGCAAAATATAAAATAATAAAGCCTGTTTTGCATCCAAGACTGTTTATCTCTTCAGTACATTCCGTTATTTTTCTTGTACTTTTGTTGATTTTTATCTTATAAGCTCTTTTAAAGAGACCATTGACTTTATTTAACTGCTGTTTCAAATCCTTAGCTATCAATGACAGAATTACAATGTCATGGGCAAATCTCGAAGTTTGTATTTCTTGGTCCTTTGGCTTCCTTTACCGCTTCGTCACTGTACAGACTGAATGACATGGGGGAGCGGCTGTAACGGAAATGTTCGATTAGTCTCTGTATATCCATCTTTTCAGAGATGGTTGCGGGACTCGGCTGTTCGACACAGGATGTCAAATCAAACACATATCAACCGTCTAAACTTACTTTATTTGACTACCAGTTTCGGCGATTTACTACGCCATCTTCCTGGTTTTGACCAGAATCGAGATGGAAACTTCCTATATGTCGGTTACGGCCGAAAACAGTTAAAATACGAAACATACAGACAGGTGGCGGAACCGATACCAGACGGGATAAAGCCAGGGGAAAGAAAAGATGAAGAACAGGCTACGATGCTCCCACTCTCCCTCCTCTATTCTGCTTCCCTTTCACGACCTAAGATCCGTCTGGTTTCTGTACAAGTTGTAGTTTTTCTCTCCCTCCCAGTATTTTAGTATTGTGACCTTCAGAATTTCGAAGTGTGTATTCCGATCACCAATGTCAAAAACTTTCTGTAAATCTACAAATGCTTTAAACATAGAATTGCCTTTCCGTAACCTATCTTCCAGGATACTGTTATAGGATCAGTGATGCCTCGAGTGTGCCTACATTTTTCCGAAAACCAAACTGATCTTCCCCGAGACCTCTACAAGTTTTTCCATAACTTGTGTAATTATTTTGTAATAATTACGAATTTAACTGATAGTTCGATAATATTGGCACACATCAGCACCTACCTTGTTTGGAATGATTTTCAAACCTTTTTCTCGAAGTCTGTGTTCGACATGTCTCAGATATCTTGTACAAAGGACTGAATAGTTTTGTCACGACTGGCTCTCCCAGGAATGGCAATGATTGAGAGGGAATGTCGGCTAATTCAGCAGCCTTTTTTCGACGTAGGTCCTTCAGTGTTCTTGTCAAATTCTTCTCGCAGTATCATATCCGCCATCTCATCTTTAACTACTTTCTCGCCCATTGCTTGTGTAGCTCACCTATGCCTGTATATGGCGAAGGTAGAATTCGCGAATTTTAGGTAGGCCATACGTATTGTAACCTGTGTTATTTCCGCCCTCCATTAGTAACTGGTACTGGAAAAGCAGGCTGAGGTGCGGTGAATGAAATCTTACACGATGTGCCCTCCACGATATGCGGATGTTAGTGCTGTCTCTGGGTACTGCTTTCTGTTTCTCTCTTGGCCTGCCAATTCTAACTGCTTCCTCTAGACAGTTCTGGTCGCTGTGAGGGAGCGAAACCGCAAAGTCGCGTGTGTCATACTATTACAGCCGGGTGCAGGGGTTTCCCAAGGCGCAAACTTAGATTACCACATCGCAGCCAAGCGCCTCCGGTGCGTGCATAACGAAGTAGCGGTGGAGGAAGGGGAATCTGTTTCCTCATACCGCTGGGACAGCAGTCGCATCCTCTACGTGTCAGATGTGACTGGACTGTGTGGAAACGTGTGTCTGCTGTGAAGTGGGAACTTTGCCGAGAGGCAACTGCGGGCCACAGCTCGGTTTATTTATTTATTTATCGTATCCAAGACATCACCATTTTACAAAAAAAAGATTATATTACAATGCAAGAGAAGCAGTTATAATACAATAATACATGGTTATAAGGTAAATTAACTACAATAATATAGAAAAGTATGTAACATATAACGATAAGCGCTAAGGATGCGAAACAGTGCGATTTTCATATCCCACGTGAAGCCCAATACACTGCAGCTTGAATAGCCTTGTCATTTGCTTCAAATAGGTCTTGAGTCGAACACGGGTTGTTTAGTTTCCTGCAGACCAGTAGGTGTTGTGGGTCTTGCTGTTCTCCACACTCGCAGGGCTCGTCTGCACTGATGTAGCCCCATTTTTCCAAGTTTGCTCTGCATCTTGATACGCCTGTTCGTAGTCTATTCAGGGCTTTCCAGGTCGTATATGGGAGTTCAGAGCCAGCTGTGGGTTCTTTCCTGGGGCTATTCCCTGGTCTTCCTGGGTCCACATTGTACCACAGCTCTTCTCGTCGTGCTCTAGGCGATAAAAGAGTTTCTTCAGTTGTTCGTAGGAAACTCTTCCTTGATTTAAGTCGGCGAGGTTGAAGATTGTATCCGAACATTGGATGCCTGGGATCTGTCTCCTGTTTATGTTTCTCGATTTCTGCGGCAGTCCTTCTTCTGATGTCTGGCGGGGCTATGCCCATGAGGTGGTACAGCTGCTTTGTGGGAGTTGGGCGGAGGCATCCTGTCACGATGCGTCCAGTCTCATTCAGTGCTATATTTACTTGTTCAGCGTGGGTGGAATTTTGCCAAACGGGTGCCGAGTACTCCGCAGTGGAGAAACATAAAGCTAAAGCTGACGTGCGGAGAACTGTAGGTTGCGCTCCCCATCTGCTATTTGTTAGCTTGCGGATGATGTTGTTCCTGGCACTCACTTTCATCTTTGTGACCAAACAGTGTTCCTTGTAGGTGAGAGCACGGTCAAGTTTAATCCCAAGATATTTTGGTGTGTCGCAGTGAGATAGATGTTGTCCCTTCCAGCTTATGTTGAGTTTCCTCCTTGCTTCCTTATTACGTAGGTGAAAAGCACAGACCTGGGTTTTCGCTGGGTTTGGCTTGAGGTGGTTATTATCATAATAGTCACCCAGCTTTTCAATCGCTAAAGTTAATTTACTTTCTACCTCTTCAAAGGTTTTCCCCTGGGTGGCAACGACTGTATCGTCTGCATAGATGAAGGAGCGAGCGTCCATGCTGATCGGTTGGTCATTGGTATAAATATTATACAGCAATGGGGCGAGGACGCTACCTTGTGGTAGGCCGTTTTTCTGGGTCCGCCATCGGCTCTTCTTCGACTGCAGCGTGACAAAATACCGTCTGGTCTGCAACAGGCACTGGATGAATTGCGCCAGTCGGTAGTCTTTTGTGGTGTTATATATTTTTGATATTAACTTACTATGGTTTATGGTGTCGTAAGCTGCTGTAAGGTCGATAAAGGCTGCACCTGTAATTTGTTTCCGCTCGTATCCATCTTCTATGTACTGTGTAAGGTTGAGGATTTGTCCGCAGCATGACCTTCCTGGGCGGAATCCTGCTTGCTCTTTAATTATATTCTTGTCTACATGTTCTGAGATGCGGTTAAGGATCATTCTTTCTAAGACTTTATAGAGCTGACAAAGCAGGGAGATAGGCCGAAAATTTTTAGGGTCTGTGGTTTTTTTTCCAGGTTTTGGTATAGCTACTATATTTGCCTTCCGTCAAGTCTTGGGGATTTTCGTTTCAAGAATTCATTTGTTCATCATATCTAGTAACCACCGTCTGGTAACAGGTCCGAGCATTTTTATTTGTTCTGGGCGTAGATCATCTAGGCTAGCGGCTTTATTAATTTTCATTATGGAGATGGAATCTTCTAATTCTTTCAGGGTAAAAGGGGTGCCTAGGTGGTCTTTTTCTTGAGTGCCTCTCTGTAGTTTCTTTCTTGGGTGCTTCCTGTTGGTTTTACCATTAAGTAGAAGCTCGGTGGTGGGGCTCAGTCTGACAAGGAACCTGTGCGAGATCTCAAGTTCAGTCTTCAGTAAGGCTCATTTGAGAGTGTTGTGTTAACAATTATAACAGGAAAAATATTAGCTGCCAATGACGCACCATACGCATAAGGAGGGCGGCGGAAAATGAGTGTCCGGGAGAGCAGAGATCAACCTTCTACGCGATGTATGTATTGCACCACAAAATGGACATCGTTAACGCTCAAGAAATGTTGAAACGAAACCATTAACGTGCTCTACAACCATTGAAAGAAAAATGGCACGCCACAGTGATCAGAAAGGTTCGCACTATCAAGATCGAAGGCGAACTCCACGGGAGTTACAGACGTGTAAAACTTTCAGCTAGGTATCCAATTTTAAAGGATTCACATAGAATTATATTAGTGTAACGGGGTGATGAGAACTGATCGAACGTGATCGCAGAAAACGAAACGGTCTGTCGTGGAGCTCATCGTGAAACTGGCTATCCTTTAAGCTGTAGCTGCAGAGAGTGCGATAATTTATTTGTTTTATGTTGTTGTTGTGGTCTTCGGTCCAGAGACTGGTTTGATGCAGCTCTCCGTGTTACTCTATCCTGTGCAAGCTTCTTCATCTCCCAGTACCTACTGCAACCTACATCCCTCTGAATCTGCTTAGTGTATTCACCTCTTGGTCTCCCTCTACGATTTTTACCCTTCACGCTGCCCTCTAATACTAAATTGGTGATCCCTTGATGCCTCAGAACATGACCTACCAACCGACCCCTTCTTCTAGTCAAGGTGTGCCACAAATTTCTCCCTAATTCTATTCAATACCTCCTCATTAGTTATGTGATCTACCCATCTAATCTTCAGAATTCTTTTGTAGCACCACATTTCGAAAGCTTCTATTCTCTTCTTATCCAAACTATTTATCGTCCACGTTTCACTTCCATACATGGCCACACCCCATACAAATACTTTTAGAAACGACTCCCTGATACTTGCATCTATACTAGATGTTGACAAGACCCGAAAAAGAAAATCCAGAGGCTGAATTTGTCCAGTGCTTCCAGCTGATATGAATAGCAACGTCGCACACTTTTCAGTGGTGATAGTTCCCTCTAAAGGAGGGATGATTTTTATTCGCAGACCAGGGATCAAGTAAAAGCAAGTTATTTTGACAAGATATTGGCCAAAAGCAGTGCTCATAACATAGTTGTATTTACGAGAGGATGCTTGGATAGCCTAACGCAGCGTTTTTCAACCCGTGGGTCGCAAAGCCTTGCTCAGATGGTTGCAGTCGCAGGAGAAAGCAGTTGCAGCGTGACTGGTAACGTATGTTTCCTGACCATCATCTGCTATTGTATAAATGTCTCACGGAAGTGACAAGGTTTTTTGAAAGCACATTGCAAATTCGCTCACGTTCACGCTTGGTACTTTAATTATACCTTTTTATCACACTTTTATTATGGTTCTGGGGGTCTTCAGAATATTTTTTCTCGTAAAGGGGTCGCGTATTCTGAAAGGTTGAAAATCACTGGCCACTGGCCTAACGGTAAGGCGACCGGTCGCGATGAGCGGGAAATCCAGGTTCGAGTCCCGGTCCTGCACAAATTTTCATTGTCGTCATTCCATTATACACCTTTCGTTGTCGTCTCCTCTATACAGCTGACCGTAGTCCATACTCGCAATTGCGAATACATTTATTGTAGTGTAGTAGTTCTCTTATGCCGTGTGACGTAAATATTCCCTACTGCCCTTGGAAGATCACGCACACCAGAAAGAATTGTAGGGGGACACCACCTCCAACTTCTCGCAGTACAATAAACAACTTACCATGCCGGCCGCGGTGGTCTAGCGGTTCTAGGCGCTCAGTCTGGAACCGCGCGACTGCTACGGTCGCAGGTTCGAATCCTGCCTCGGGCATGGATGTGTGTGATGTCCTTAGGTTAGTTAGGTTTAAGTAGTTCTAAGTTCTAGGGGACTGATGACCACAGCAGTTAAGTCCCATAGTGCTCAGAGCCATTTGAACCAACTTACCATCGAGATTAGCAGTCGTCCAATTGTGTCGCACTATTTGAAGTTGTGCAGCCATCCACAACTTCCCTTTGTATCTCTATAATTTATGTCACGCGCAGTTTGATGTGAATAACTTAGTAGGTCACCATCATGCACATCCCGTAGAACATTGTATCGAGGATCCATGAAACGTTCAAACATCAGTTTTTGTAACAAAAATGGCTCTGAGCACTATGCGACTTAACTTCTGAGGTCATCAGTCGCCTAGAACTTAGAACTAATTAAACCTAACAAACCTAAGGACATCACACACATCCATGCCCGAGGCAGGATGCGAACCTGCGACCGAAGCGGTCGCTCGGCTCCAGACAGCAGCGCCTAGAACCGCACGGCCACTCCGGCCGGCGTTTTTGCAACAAGTGCGCCCTGTCCTCCCTCGAACATCCGTAGGTTTTCTTATGTGCTACACGGTCGTATTGCTGCGGACTTATTGGGAATCTATTCAAAATCTCTTGAACATCCGTAGTTTTGCTTATGGGTTACACAGCCGGCCCGGTTGGCCGTGCGGTCTAACGCACGGCTTTCCGGGCGGGAAGGAGCGCCTGGTCCCTGGCGCGAATCCGCCAGGCGGATTTGTGTCGCGGTCCGGTGAACCGGCCAGTCTATGGATGGTTTTTAGGCGGTTTTCCACCTGTCTCGGCGAATGCGGGCTGGTTCCCCTTTTTCCGCCTCAGTTACACTATGTCGGCGATTGCTGCGCAAACAAGTTCTCCACGTACGCGTACATCTCCATTACTCTATTACGCAAACAAAGGGGTTACACTCGTCAGGTGTGAGACGTTCCCTGGGGGGGGGGGGGGTCCACTGGGGGCCGAACCGCACAATAACCCTGGGTTCGGTGTGGGGCGGCGGAGGGGTGACGTGGACTGCGGTAGTCGTCGCGGGGTTGTGGACCACTGCGGCTGCGGCGGGGACGGAGCCTCTCCATCGTTTCTAGGTCCCCGGTTCACACACAATACAATACAATGGGCTACACAGTCATATTGCTGCGGACGTATTCGGAATCTATTCATAATTAGCTTTATAAATATTTTTTACTACGCTGTGGATGATCTTACATGTAAGTATTTATGTTCAGTAGCCGCTCTTTGGACAACGATTGTCCTTTACTACGTTTTACGGGAGACGGAATTTGTGGCTTCCTGTCTGACGAGGATGATGAACTACACGGCTCGACATTTGTTTCAGTATCAATTTCACTTGTTAACCACGTACCGTCATCACTGTACTTTTCATGTAAATTGTCAGCCTCATCGTTGTACTTCTCGTCTACAGTGACCGCACAGTCGAGCGTATACGACAACACATTTTCCTATGACTCGTCTTACAAAAACGGCAATATTTCACCTGCAATTTCTTTCTCATTCTGCGAAATTTCTGGGGTTCCTTTCTGACGAAATGTCAACTTCGGCAACTGTTGATGTAGATGAAATGCAATGTTTGCCATTGCTCTGATTTGTATCGACACCACAAGCACTGTAGCACTGTTGAGAGTTGGTCGTCGCCTAAGCACTTCAACTACGCTCCGTAGACTCGTGCTGTGCTCACCATTGCATACCTACAGTCCCGCCCTCTGTTGCGATTAGCCGGCAATATTGTGGCTGCATGATAGACAATATGTGTGGCGTCGAATGCCGTAAATGTCATTGGCTTTTTCCGACCCTACACTGCAGGGGTTCCTTGTGAGTCAATCGGTAGTGTTGCGGAAGCGCTTGGAGGGGTGTGGGCGGCCTTTCCGCGAAGCGATGGTGAGCAAGTTAAGCAGCTCTATGTAGCGACATGGTGCGGACTGATTATACTCGCTGCAACGTACATCCCTCTGGACAAAATAAGGGAGTTCGGGGTTCGTACAGAGAGACATGGGCAGTCATTTTTCCATTGCTTCATTTGTAAGTGGATCGGCATAGTATGGGCTAAACTATCGTTACGTGTGATAGGCTACAACGTGCCATTTCCAGCCTGATATTAGGTTAAAGATATCTATAATTATTTAACAAAAAATGGCTCTGAGCACTATGGGATTTAACTTCTGAGGTCATCAGTCCCCTAGAACTTAGAACTACTTAAACCTAACTAACCTAAGGACATCACACACATCCATGCCAGAGGCAGGATTCGAACCTGCGACCATAGCGGTCGCGCGCTTCCAGACTGTAGCGCCTAGAACCGCTCGGCCACCCCGGCCGGCTAATTATTTAACAGCTTCCACGTGAGCCTTAATATATAATGAAAGCAGCGGAAGATTTCGCATTGCTGTAGCAATATTTTCTAAGTGTATTATATATTTGAGGAAACCATTTTAAACTATGATTTGTTTAACATCTAAACAGTGTAATTATGAAGTTTATTTCAGTCAGTGCCATATACGTTTGTTTCAATAACATGGCAAATATAAACTACTCGATGTAGACAAACGTCTTTCAACAGATGGACTTCGCATTTACAAGCAATATCTTTTCTGCGCACAAAATTGACCGCAAAGTTACTGTACTTCGCTTTGTTATGGTATATCACGTCTTCGTAGCACACGATTACAGGACTGCTCGCAAGAGCCCCACACACTGGAAGCTGTGAACGTGCCAGCGAGGCATCGGCGGCCTCTGCTTTGCAGTTAACCGATGAGGCACTCTTTCGTCCCCTCTGCTAACAGTCACCTAAGCAAAGAACATGTTCTTCCAGCCGTAGCAACACACTACACGCGGAGCTGTCTGCGTCTGTAATACAGTAGGTAGGCAGAACCCTCACGCTCGGATAGTATTGATTTGGTTGAAATTACTGAAAAAGTTAACGAGGGGAAGAAAACTTTTCTAACAAAAACATTCTACAGTTTTCTCATCGCTATCCAAATACGTGGTGAACGGTGTAAATCCGCTTTTCCGTTTGTGAACCGTACGCTACTAAAAATTTATGATGCCCTGCTTGGAACGTGTTATTTGATTAACACTTGCGGTTCTGTAACAGAGTTATTACCGTACTTAGTGGTATCCAACAGTTCGAGAAATTTGAATTTTGTGAACTACTGTTTACGAGTACACTGAAATGCCTCGTACGTGCTTCTTGAATCAGCGTAACCACGTGGCTGTGGGGTGAGTGCATTCCTTGAATTTGAGAATGTTTCAGCTGTCGTGTTCCCGTAAATTTGCGGTTTTGCGGTGGCTGACCTGATAGAGCAGCTTCTTTCAAACAAGGTAAATGACACTAAAGAAGAGAGTGGAGAAGAACGGCTGTAAATACTACCAGTATAACAGGACTATTGTCAGTCGATGAGTTGCGCGCCGCAAAGCGTAATTTCAACTTATTCTCTTGCGACAGCAACGATAAAAACGTTTAAAAGTATAATTTCCAGTCGCGTCGAGCTAGACGGTCTAAATACCGTGCAAGCTGTGACGTAAGATAACGGTTGCGTTGTATCCGTACGTATGTAGTCACAAAATGGCTCTGAGCACTATGAGACTTAACTTCTAAGGTTATCAGTCCCCTAGAACTTAGAGCTACTTAAACCTAACTAACATAAGGACATCACACACATCCATGCCCGAGGCAGGATTCGAACCTGCAAGCGTAGCGGTCGCGCAGTTCAAGACTGCAGTGCCTAGAACCGCTCGGCCACCCCGGCCGGCCGTATGTAGTCACGTTGTCACAAGAAAATACGTAGGTTGAAATTTAAATAATGGCAACACTGCTGTGGAGACACTATGCAATGGAATCTACTATTGTCGCTGATAGCACACGTTGTTGACATACCTATCTTACCTCCGAACAAATGGACTCGCCCGTCCCACGTCACCGGCGTGCATACAATCGGGGGAAACACAGTCACTTGTGAGCGAGCAGCAGTCTAACGTACCGGTGTCACTGTGTTTTCGAAAATGTAACAACGGAGTTGGATCAAGATTGAATGTGCCACAGGTCATATAGCACGACAATGTCATCAAGATCTTCAAGAGGCGTGCGGGGAATCGGCATTGCCGTACAGAACAGTGGCACGTTAGGTAAAAGTCTTCAACGAAGGTCGGAAATCTGTGGCAGACATTCATCGGGCAGGTCGTCCTAGCGTCTCTGAAGAAGAAGTGCCATGCTGTTGCTGCGTTAGTGGACAGTGATCGACGCCATACGATTCGTGAGCTCTCCCACGAAACCGGATTAGCGCTTACGACTGTGCTTCGACTGGGCATTGCATCACGATGGGTTCCGCATGACTTGATGGAAATGTAGAAATGGATGCGTTACGACGCTGCTCAGACGCACTTGGAGCGCTGTGAGCGAGAATGAGAGGCTTTCTTACGCCGTATCGTAACACTGGATGAGACATGTGCCGCATCGTACGAACCAAAACTGAAACGCCAATCCAACGAATGGCGTCATTATGGGTCACCGCGAAAGTCGAAAGTGTGTCAGAGCCCTAGCATGGTGAAAGTTACGGAGATTCTCGTGTACGACTGTGATGGTGTTATCCTAACGCATTATGTTCCTCCACGACAGACAGTCAGTGCACAGTATTACTGTTCGTTTTTGGAGCATCACCTGCGACCAGCTTTTCAAAAAAGCGGCGACACTTTCTGCACAACCCACCCATTATTTTCCACGACTATGCGTTGGCGCATACAGCGCAAGTTGTGGCTGCTCTATTCGGTCGATAGGACTGGGAGGTACTGTACCATCCACCATACTCCCCGGACTTAAGTCCTTGTGACTTTGATTTCATTCCGAAGATGAAGGAACTATTTTGTGGCATTTTAACTGTTCCAGAGATTCGACAGGCAGTAGACCGCTCCATTCTCACCATCAACAGAACAGGCTCTGCTAACGGTGTACACGCTCTAACAATACCACCACTTGCAAAGTAGATTAGAAATCAGATTGATAATGTTGCTCACGCAGCATATGTTCGCTTTATCGGGCAACAACAAAGTTATTGACTGTGGATGGTATCGTCAGAATGGAAATAATGAAGTCACTGTAAAAAAGTGATTAATTTTGGCACTTATCTTGAATGGATTCCCACGTAGAATTCGTCGAAGTTGTTATGGCTTATCTTGTTGATTCTAGGGTGATTCCATTTTGACTGCTAGAAGGTCCAGATCTCTGTTTTAGCAATATTTGAAGACCTAACAAATGCCTTTTTCAGGAATTTCTTAATGATCAAACAATCCCAGATCAGAACAATGGTATGGTAGAAATAATTTTTGACTTGGTGTTCACGATCCACATTTTTATTAAACTTCCTGTAAATTCACATACATACTTCTTCTTAATTGTCACATCATCAAGAAAGCAGTTTTGTATCAATCTTCATATATTTAATTTCCACTTTAACCAAACACAAGACTTGACCGTTCGTTTACAAAGCGAAATAACAACTTAACTTCTGCAAAGTGAAACAAAGACTGCTCTGTCGCATTCGCGCCAAAACGGTTACAAGTAAGTCAAAAATTATGGCAGTCTCACAGAAATGAATACACACAAGAACCATATCACTGTAATATATCGATACATCGGAGTACCTATACATTAATAAAAACAAATGTGAATATTGTCACAAAAATATGTCTGTTACTTCGCAGAAAAGTAGTACGATATTACTGGTATCGAGAACTGGGGTTGGAGTGTCGTAATGATCACGTAAATAAAGAACCATTACAACACCTACCACATCGCTGGCAACGGGTTCTACGCAACACTGGTGACTACTTTGAAGGACTGTAGCGAGTGCAAACATATAACTCTTTTGTATCAGTTGTGAATAAATAGTTGCCACTAGTTAAGTTCCAGCCCTTGTAAAACAAAATTAGTACTCATCACTTATTCATCGTTGGCAGTAAGGTATCTCCTCCAAAGCTTCAGTTCCGTTCGTCCGCACAGCCAGACGTGAAACGGACGTCGGTCTGCTGGCTCGGACAGAACTGGGAGAGAGAACGGAGAGAGGCGGCGAGCTGTTAGCAGACGGGCCCCGGATTTCGCTGCCGGCTGTGTCTGCGTTTTTGCTGCGTGGGAGTCGGGCGAGGAAACTGAGAACTTAATGGCGGACAGAGCGCTGCCGCGGCCCCTCTGCTGCTGTCTGAGGACGGGCTCGCGGTGGCAGAAACGTCGACAGCGGCAGTGCATTGTTACTGTATGTTGCAGCTGTTCGTTTTAAGTTGTTCTAGTATGTTGTTCTTGTTGTTGTTGTTGTTAGATAAACTAGTTTCCTGTTCTTAAACTTTCGTGTATGTCTGTGTTGTAATGTTAACCTGAATGATGCAAGTGGTGTGATTACGCAACCGCTATCTGACAAAAAGAGTCGTCAAATCCAAATGAAACTGTATAAATGTGTTGCTGTTAACTTTTACCAGAAATAATTAGAAAACATAAAACTGTTTACTAAATAAGCTGTCCTGTGAGTCTCTGCGAAGTGCGTGACGTCGCAGTAGTTCACTTGCAGTTCGAACACACAAAACTAACAGAATAAAAGTTCTAGGTAAAAATTACAAATCAAATTTTGAAAGAATAAATGTCCAAAATGCTTCTGTTAAAATTCCCTGTGAAGTAATTTACACGCACTTACTAAATAAAATTCCAAAGTTTAAATGATGCACACGGGAATGTAACATCGTACTGTAAGAAGAAGAAGACTGTCTGCGTAAGAATCGAGATCTAAACTGAACCTTACCTAAGCTGATCCTGATAATAATTTTGAAATGTAATGTATGACTGTGTATGATTTTACCGCGTCCTGACTGTAATACTAAACTGGCCCTAAATTTTCGTGAATTACCTTGTGGCAGCGGAAACTCGGTAGAGTTATAAAGTGGTGAATATTAAAATATAGCGCAGCAGCAAACCATTCTAGGAAAAGAAACCTTTCGCAGTCTGACGCAATGAAAACATCACGCTTTACTTTGAATGACTGTGTTCCGCTCAAATACAATGCGGCGAGACACAATTACAAAACAAAATTTTGGTGAGGAGACGGTGGTAGAAACTCGACGTATTAAATGACTGAGAAGAGACTAGCATTCTTAAGTTAACTGTGAACCCCATTCTTTAACAATTTTAGTCATCTTTACAAAAGTCACTTCTCATAAAATATGACTCCGGTATGAAATTAGTTAACAGAATAGTAAAACAGTGGTGCGTCTATCATTCTCAGTGTAAACCATCTCAACAGATAATTTTACTTCATCTTGTCTCGACAATCAGACTAACTGATCCGAACCAATAAAGAGAAAATTGGTAAGTATTTATCTGTTTCAAACTCAGGATAGATTACGCGCGAGCAAGCAATACAGCGAAAACATTACCTGAAATTCTTCACAGTTCTCAAATCAGTCGTTACCAAATCGTATTTCCAAAAAGCAACATCCTTTGCATTTCAGCTTAACCAACACCCGACTCCCTCACTCACTCCTCACAGAATGCTACTGGCAGCGATAATGCTACTGGCTACCATAGATCACGCTGCTTGTACTCAGAACCTCTGTAGCGTAACGTATTGACTACTGAAGACTTCTACACTCCTGGAAATTGAAATAAGAACACCGTGAATTCATTGTCCCAGGAAGGGGAAACTTTATTGACACATTTCTGGGGTCAGATACATCACATGATCACACTGACAGAACCACAGGCACATAGACACAGGCAACAGAGCATGCACAATGTCGGCACTAGTACAGTGTATATCCACCTTTCGCAGCAATGCAGGCTGCTATTCTCCCATGGAGACGATCGTAGAGATGCTGGCTGTAGTCCTGTGGAACGGCTTGCCATGCCATTTCCACCTGGCGCCTCAGTTGGACCAGCGTTCGTGCTGGACGTGCAGACCGCGTGAGACGACGCTTCATCCAGTCCCAAACATGCTCAATGGGGGACAGATCCGGAGATCTTGCTGGCCAGGGTAGATGACTTACACCTTCTAGAGCACGTTGGGTGGCACGTGATACATGCGGACGTGCATTGTCCTGTTGGAACAGCAAGTTCCCTTGCCGGTCTAGGAATGGTGGAACGATGGGTTCGATGACGGTTTGGATGTACCGTGCACTATTCAGTATCCCCTCGACGATCACCAGTGGTGTACGGCCAGTGTAGGAGATCGCTCCCCACACCATGATGCCGGGTGTTGGCCCTGTGTGCCTCGGTAGTATGCAGTCCTGATTGTGGCGCTCACCTGCACGGCGCCAAACACGCATACGACCATCATTGGCACCAAGGCAGAAGCGACTCTCATCGCTGAAGACGACACGTCTCCATTCGTCCCTCCATTCACGCCTGTCGCGACACCACTGGAGGCGGGCTGCACGATGTTGGGGCGTGAGCGGAAGACGGCCTAACGGTGTGCAGGACCGTAGCCCAGCTTCATGGAGACGGTTGCGAATGGTCCTCGCCGATACCCCAGGAGCAACAGTGTCCCTAATTTGCTGGGAAGTGGCGGTGCGGTGCCCTACGGCACTGCGTAGGATCCTACGGTCTTGGCGTGCATCCGTGCGTCGCTGCGGTCCGGTCCCAGGTCGACGGGCACGTGCACCTTCCGCCGACCACTGGCGACAACATCGATGTACTGTGGAGACCTCACGCCCCACGTGTTGAGCAATTCGGCGGTACGTCCACCCGGCCTCCCGCATGCCCACTATACGCCCTCGCTCAAAGTCCGTCAACTGCACATACGGTTCACGTCCACGCTGTCGCGGCATGCTACCAGTGTTAAAGACTGCGATGGAGCTCCGTATGCCACGGCAAACTGGCTGACACTGACGGCGGCGGTGCACAAATGCTGCGCAGCTAGCGCCATTCGACGGCCAACACCGCGGTTCCTGGTGTGTCCGCTGTGCCGTGCGTGTGATCATTGCTTGTACAGCCCTCTCGCAGTGTCCGGAGCAAGTATGGTGGGTCTGACACACCGGTGTCAATGTGTTCTTTTTTCCATTTCCAGGAGTGTATTTGAAAAATATCCAGTGTACAAATATGAAGCATCACACATTGAATAATAAGAAGCTGGTAACCTTGAAATGTCCGCAGCAGGCTTAGTGCAAGGAAAACGCGCACAAGGAAAACATAAAAGTTGCGACACCAGTCTATTAGCTAAGTCCATAAAGAGTTGCAAAGCACTTGGTCGACTGGTTTTTGAGTGTTACTCAACAGTCTCGGTCCCTTACCAGTTGAATGTAAGAGAAAGAGAAGGAAAGAAAGGGAGAGGGAGAGAGAGAGAGAGAGAGAGAGAGAGAGAGAGAGAGAGAGCATCGAACGAAGAGCGATGTTTTTCGTCACGGTTTAATTTTTTCGTGTACGACTGCGTTACGGAAGAAGTTCAGCGAACTCCAGTGACAGATGCTAGAAGAGAGCAGCGTTGTCACTGTCTATTGTTGAAATTCAGAGAGCATTCGTTTCAAGTAGAGTCGGGCAACAAGCCACTTCCACCCACACACTTCTCGCGCAATGACCACAACGAGAAATTCGGAGAAATCAGAACCCATGCGGACACCTACCGGGTTCTTCTGACGCACCGTTCCCGAATGGACCCGGGTAGGAAGGAGATCGTAGTGACACCAGAAATACCCTCCCCTGCACACCATAAGGTAGCTTCAGGAGTATTCGCTAAATTTATACAGTATATCTATTTGCTAGTCGAATGAGTTATTTACAGATGCGCAACGTTTCGAAGATTCATTAACATCTTCTGACAAAGTGTCGAAATGACGTAACCCCAAGGCTTGCCAACCTCTGAGGCCTTTTCATGTCAGTTCTGAGTGGCGGTGTGACTATAAAGTTTTGCTCGTCTATCCTTTAAAAGAATCGCGTGATTTGACCCCTGGGTGTCGGTTCTCACTTCCATCGCATAGGGATCAAAAGAAGGGGTGAAACGTGTGTAAGATGGGTTGTGACGACCTTTCCCAACATGTAACTCGTCCACGGTGATGTTGGGCAGAATTGTGGAGAAATCTGGTGCCAATGTGACATCATTAAACCAACCTTACACATACCTCACACGAACTTCTAAGCTCTGGCCTTTTATTCGCAAGAGTCGACACGTTGCTGTTCGAAGCATGGCGGAGCCCTAACATGATGTAGCTGAGTGTAACGCTTTTGCAGCGTTATAGAGGAAGGCTGTAGGCACATTTAAGCCACATTTCAGACTTGTGCGTCACAATGCACGACAATTACAGGCTTTCGAGAAAGTGGTCCCTTAATTGTGTTGCGCAGTGTAGTTTGAAGCCTAAGACCGTCATCAAATTGCAGCGATATTTTCTCGTGCAAATTTCAGATTTTTGTCACGATAATTTTTAAATGCAGTGACTGGTTGGAAGTCATCCGAAGGCACGGGATGTCATATAAGGTCTAGGTTTGTCTGGGCAGACCATCTTCACAACGCCCCTCTTCACATGTCGTCTGCAGTATTTAATTCGCATTTACACTTTCCAATTACAATGCAACTTTCGCACAGTCCTGAATCAACAGTCCGAGAGTGCAGTGTATTTTCTGGCCACGTCTAAATCAATTAAGTTAACTTACGAGGTAATTAAATCTTGTTCCATTGTTTCGGAAGTTATAAAAAGGAGAAGACAGACAAAAGAATAGCTTCTACAAGGTGTTACTCTTTCGCATATTAATATTTTGAAGGAGCTAAATACCGGAAAAAAGGACGAAGAGACATTACATCTTCTAAAGGTTTCTTGAAATTAGTGCAACCAGTCGCCTTGTGTTTTGCTCGTCAATTTTTATTATCCCATTGCCGGTTTCGAACCGCTTATATATTCATCATCAGATGGTACATATTTATTGACTGTTAGCAGAGGTGTGGGAGTAGTGTAGCTGTGGCAAGATGTATAAACGAAACATGTAAGCACTGAGTGTGTCAAGAATTATTCACATTATGAGATCGATTTTGTTGCATTAATTTTGTTATTATTACCCGTTGGTTGGTTGTTAGTGTTGTGTTGGCAGAAAAGCCAACACCTTGTTACTAGAGGTGGCCGAAATGCACGCGTTTTAGCTCACGCAGGCTGGCGTGAGGAGGGAAGGACTATACTGACGTGAGGTCTGGAACATGACAAGGAATTAGAATTCAGAAAGCGGACGTAATTTGTTTGATACTTAACTTTAATCCATTAATGATGAACGTCGCTCTTGACGGTACATGATTCACAATATTATCTGTTCAGAGTACATTCGTAGTAACTGAATATGGCGCCTTGCTAGGTCGTAGCAAATGACGTAGCTGAAGGCTATGCTAAAAGTGTCGTCTCTTCAAATGAGAGCGTATGTAGTCAGTGAACCATCGCTAGCAAAGTCGGCTGTACAACTGGGGCGAGTGCTATGGAGTTTCTCTAGACTAGACCTGCCGTGTGGCGGCGCTCGATCTGCAATCATTGATAGTGGCGACACGCGGGTCCGACGTATACTAACGGACCGCGGCCGATTTAAAGGCTACCACCTAGCAAGTGTGGTGTCTGGCGGTGACACCACAGTTGGTGTACACAGCATTCTGAAAAACATAATGAATGTTTTCCAGTGACGTTAATTTTACTGTACTTCACAAAATTAGCCACAGGTAACACGTTCCACACATGCTTTACAAAACGTAAATAAACCAAGGTGTATAGCTATAGTTATGTGAAAGAGTTTCTGTTAGAGCGGAGAGTCTCTTTGTTCAGGTCTTGTAATACACATTGACGACAATAAGTATCTAACTATTTCTCTACTGCAAAAATGACACGTAATTATATGGCAAAATTTGCATGTGTTGTTTATAAAATTTATCAAACAATGTCTCTGTCTGTCCATCTTTTCAGATATGGTTGCGGGACTCGGCTGTTCGCTACACGATGTCAAATCAAACACCTTTCAGCCGTCTTATTTTAAAACTCATTTTTTTTACTACCAGTTTCGGCGATTTACTACATCGTCTTTATGCCCCTGACCGACGTGTAGCAAGATTCCAACCTCGGTTCCAATCAAAATAGAGGCCAGCATTCAAATATCTGAACCGAGGTTGGAATCTTCCTACACGTCGGTCAGGAGCCTGAAGACGAAGTAGTAAATCTCCGAAACTGGTAGTCAAATAAAATCAGTTTGGAAATAAGACGGCTGAAAAGTGTGTGATTTGACATCCTCTATTAAACAATGAGTTTGTAAGATACTACATTTACAATTTTAGCACTGAAATTTCGTTTGACATTTCAATTATCCTTTGTTTAACTAACATTGACAAATACTTATGAAATAAACAGTATTTTGTGCACTAGAAGGAGAGAGAGTGTGTTGAGTAATTGTGCTGGTGTGGAAGGGAGAGAGAGAGATAGAGATAGAGTGAGTGAGAGAGGGAGAGAGAGAGAGAGAGAGAGAGAGAGAGAGAGAGAGAGAGAGAGAGACAGGAGGGGGAGGGAGAGGGAGAGGGAGGGAGAGGGAGGTAGGCGGTTTTGTGAGTTATTTACTTTTTCAATTTCAATGATTCTTTGAAATTTTGGAAAAATGGGTTATTTGCTAAGTCGTTTTGTTCTTTTAAGATGGTGTGGGGTGATTTATTGCTATGAGCGAAAATTTCTAATTGTTTCAGGAGGTCCACTTTTATTTCTTTGTCTGCGATGTGTGGGATATGGTGGTTTGTTTTGAGGTGTTTTGTGTTGAGGTTTGTAACGGAATGACTTTTGTGCTAGGTGGGCTGAAAAACTATATTTACTTACTTTTTTTAACTTAGTGCATCGTCTGTATGTTCTTTGTATCGAATTACACCTCCAAGGTGGGCTGAAAAACTATATTTACTTACTTTTTTTAACTTAGTGCATCGTCTGTATGTTCTTTGTATCGAATTACACGTGTTGTTTCAGAATATTACGCCGTATACAAGGAGAAATGACACTGTAATAAACAAATCGTTAAGTGCTTATGGAAGACTTTAATAACACTGAGCTTCTTGAAAACTGACAGAAACTATGCTGATCTGAAATTTATTGCTTTTTTTTTTCATCTTCATCGCCAACGCACATCATTCCGGAAACATGTGCCGTATGTAAAAGTACTGAAGCACTTCATCTAGTCTGCGTGAATTTAAGTGCCGATGCACTTCGCCCAGCCCGAACGCAGACGGTAATAACACGGACAAACTTTTCGGTCACCGATTCCTTCAATGCAGTGGTTTGTCTGTGCAAACAGTGTCTGTACAGAGCAGTCGGTGCAAAGACATGAGCCTGTAAAGGGCCCATCAGTGGCGGTTCACATCTCCGCGAGCGCTCAGAACTGCCGTTAAGTCGTGGAGGCGCGGAAGTCGTGGATCGTGGACTGTGCGAGGCGTTGGAGTCGTTCTGGAGAGGTACTCATCTGACTGACAGCAGACTGTCGACCGCCCCCACGTGACTCTCTGCGGAGGGGGCGTGACGTCAGACACCTGTGGTTGGGGCCAAAGAGATACAGGTCTTACGAGTGCCAACGGTCAACGGCCGTCTCCGGCTGGGAGCGAGTTACTACTTCCGACGAGTTTAATGCGAGGGGCGTTTGAAAAGTCCGTGCAAAAATAAAAACTAGTTACGTGTTTGGGGTAAACCTTTTCTATTTTTCGACACAGTCTCCATTTAGACTTAACACACTTCGTCCAACGCTGTTCTAACTTGTTGATCCCTTCCGAATAATAAGAATTGTCCAAGTCTGCAAAATAGCTATTAGTTGCTGCAGTCACCTCCTAGTTTGAATAAAATCTTTGTCCCACCAGCCATTTCTTCAAATTGGGGAACAAATAGTAGTCCGAGGGAGCCAAGTCTGGAGAACAGGAGGGATGTGAAACGAGTTGGAATCCTATTTCCATTAATTTTGCGACAACAACTGCTGAGGTGTGTGCTGGTGCATTGTCGTGATGGAAAAGGTCATTTTGCGGTCCAATCGCTGACGATTTCTTGCAGCTCGGTTTTCAAACGGTCCAATAACGATGAATAATATGCACTTGTAATAGTTTTACCCTTTTCCAGATAGTCGATGAGGATTATCCCTTGTTGTGTTGTTGTGGTCTTCAGTCCTGAGACTGGTTTGATGCAGCTCTCCATGGTACTCTATCCTACCCCTTGCGAATCCCAAAAAACAGTCGCCATAACCTTTCCGGTTGAAGGAATGGTCTTCGCCTTTTTTGGTGCATATTTTCCCTTGGTAAACCATTGTTAGACTGTTGTTTGGTCTCAGGAGTATAGTAATGTCTCCATGTTTCATCCATAGTGACGAAACGACGCTTAAAGTCCTGCGGATTCTTTCTGAACAGCTGCAAACCATCCTTGCAATTCTTCATGCTATTCTGTTTTTGGTCAAGCGTGAGCAATCGCGGAAGCCATCTTGCGGATAGCTTTCTCTTGTCCAAATACTTATGCAGAATATTATGTACGCGTTCATTCGAGATGCCCACAGCACTACCAATCTCACGCACCTTAACTCTTCTGTCATCCATCACCATATCATGGATTTTATCAATGATTCTGGAGTCGTAACCTCCACAGGTCGTCCAGAACGTTCAGCATCACTTGTGCCCATATGGTCACTCCGAAAATTTTGAATCCGGTTATAAACTGTTCTGATCGAAGGTGGAGAGTCATTGTAATGTTTATCAAGCTTCTCTTTAGTCTCCTGAGGCGTTTTGCATTTCATAAAATAAAGTTTAATCACCACACGAAATTCTTTTTCGTCCATTTTTTTGACAATCACTCGACTTCCTTGATTCACCCGAATGCCAAACACAAAGAAATGGACCAATATGGCTGAAGCTTGGTGTGCGTTCTTTCCAAAAGGAGATGGACCAATACGGCTAAAGCTTGGTGTGCGTTCTTTCCAAATATGCTGCTGACTCGTAGCGGCCGAGCGGTTCTAGGCGCTCCAGTTTGAAGTCGCGTGACCGCTACGGTCGCAGTTTTGAATCCTGCTTTTGGCATGGATGTGTATGACGTGGGTTGGTTGGATGTAGGTAGTTCTGGGTTCTTGGGGGACTGACGGCCTCTAGATGTTGAGGTCCATAGTCACGCGCCCGTGAAGTTATCTTTCGGACTTTTGCACGGAATTTTGAAACACCCCTCGTAATTCTTGGCTGCGAGTTTAAATGCATGCCCGCTCTCGATAGCACATGAGAAAGTTAACACCTTTAGTGTGTACCTGTTGATTGTCATATTGATTTCCCGTGGATCCTGCACGGGGCTGAGCTTTCCCGATGTATGGTGGTAGAGTCGACTAGAGTGACGTCACAGGTCCATATCGGGGCCCATATTCTACCTAGGCCTCACCTGCCGTCGTTCTCTGCGGCAGTTAACGAATGTGTAAAAATATTCTGTGCAGTACTGAAGGTCCAACTGATGCACTTTTGAACTCGGAAACCTAGATTCTTGCGTGATCTCCGATATGCAATGGTGTACGCGCCTTGTACCGATAATCATTCAGCTTCAGAGTGCTGGCATGTTCGGCAGACACCTGCCTGTGACAGACCAGACTAGCCAGATACTGCGTCCACACTGGCGCCACACGCCATACCCAGCCGCGACATTCGAGAGTCATACACAGGTCATTTTCAAGTGGGGCAACCGGTCCCATGACACTATGTATATATTACAACACAGAGGGCTGCTTCACCGATGTGTGACATGCGGAACTATGAACTGGGCTAAAGACAACATGGTGGACACGTGTATCTATGTCTGTTACGTAAACGCAGTTGTCAAATCGTGTGTTTACCTTGTCCGCTGATCAAACAGAGAAAGAGCGTAAGGACAGTCAACATGAAAGGACAATACTTAACGTTCAGATTGCCGCGTATCAGTGCACATACGACAGAAAACACAGACGATGTACAAGAAACACTCCGTAGAGTGGAGAGACAGTACAGAATTTCCTTCAAATATTCAAGACCCGTATAACATCATGCTGAGTAGTTCACGAAAGATGCTGTAAAACTGGGTGTCAAAACCAGAGGCGATAGTATCCAGTGTGTTCCAGAAGGAATGGTTAGCATTAAGAGCTGTGGCAGGAAAGATCATTCGAAGCAAAAAAATTCGGTAAACATGGGCTCTTAAATGCATACCTCAGAAGCTATGAGTACTTCTTCATCTTATTTTGAGAGGTGGTAGCATCTACCAAAACAAGAAAAAAAGCCCACTAAACACGTGCTCAAAAGTGCATACCTGACGAGCAATGAGCACTTTTTCTCTTCTGTGAAAACATCTCTTCTACTGGAAAAATGCTCATAGCTCTTAAGGTATGCGTATAAAGTTAGTGTTTACTACGCCTTTTTGCTTCCATTAATCGTTTCTGTCAGATTCCTGGACATTGACGAATGCTCCTGGGAGACCCTATATGTGTGCTGCTGCGTATTGAGGGGAAAGGTTGTGTTGGCTGATTATTACCGCAGTTCGAAGCTACCTAAATAAAAAGGATAAAACGTAAGAGGAATATGACTTAGTAACAATAGACGATGCAAGAAATCGCTTACCAGTATAGAGAGGACAGAAACTTGAAAATGTAGTACGTGTGTCACAAGGTGGACGAGCGTAAAATTAAATGCCAAGCTGCGCCGTTCCTGTCAGAACGGTATTGGGAAAGCACTCCAGTTACACGGAATTCAAATATTTGGCTACCACAGGTTGTGATGTATTTATTGATTACTTGGAGAGGTATTCAGCTGTATGTGGATAGAGAATCTCCACGTCATACGCCACGCCAACGTTGCTCTTTTGATAACAGGAATATATTCCCTAAATGCGCCCTGCGTCTACTAATGAATTAGCGGGACAATAACTTTTGTTTTATTAAAAAAGCCGTTCAATATTTGAAGAAATAACACAAAAATTGTATGCAACGTTTTACTGCAGATCAGTCTGTGTACAAAAGAAAACTTGATTTCCGACTGGTTTGAGACGTTTATTCTGAAATAGGTCCAAGTTCGACTAAGGTGGTCTAGGCCTAGATTCCACTGTAGTGCTATGGGAGAGTGGCTTTTTCAGACTCGCGGCGTCGTGGCCCACGTGTTGGAAACTCAGACACAAGCCGACAGTCTCACAGCTGAAACAGAACTTATCGCTGAATCACACATCGTATCAGCGTACGTATTCTGTTCCACACAATACATCGACGCGCTGTTGGGTGACTCACTTAAAGATTCCGTGGAGCTTGCCGCTCTGTGTGTTGTAACTCAGTTGTCGCGCCAACCTTGTCCGAATTACGTCCAGATGTGACGTCATACCCCAGTTCTCACTTTGTATCTGCGGTGACCTTGGCATTGCTCTGTTGGACAGAAAAACGAACTGAATAGCACATTAATGAGGCGGTAAGACGGTTACGTCAGGAACCGGCTCCGTCGTATAAAAATGGTTCAAACGGCTCTGAGCACTATGGGACTTAACATCTGAGGTCATCAGTCCCGTAGAACGCAGAACTACTTAAACGTAACTAACCTAAGGACATCACACACATCCATGCCCGAAGTAGGATTCGAACCTGCGACATTAGCAGCAGGGCGGTTCCAGAATGTAGCGCATAGAACCGCTCGGTCACAACGGCCGGCTCCGACGTGTACTAACAAGGGGAGGCTCAAAAATGGTTCAAATGGCTCTGAGCACTATGGGACTCAACTGCTGAGGTCATTAGTCCCCTAGAACTTAGAACTAGTTAAACCTAACTAACCTAAGGACATCACAAATATCCATGCCCGAGGCAGGATTCGAACCTGCGACCGTAGCGGTCTTGCGGTTCCAGACTGCAGCGCCTTTAACCGCACGGCCACTTCGGCCGGCAACAAGGGGAGGCCACAACGTCGCGATCACGGATTTACTTCAAACTTTGTACACCTTTAGTAGGCTGTCAGAACAACACGATGCGCAAATAGTAAGGTGCACTATTCTGGCAATCCCGAGAAAATCCCGATAGAAGTTTTACGCGTCTATTATGTAATTGGAAATTCAGGGTGAGTCACCTAACATTACCGCTGCATATATTTCGTAAACCACATCAAATACTGACGAACCGATTCCACAGACCGAACGTGAGGAGAGGGGCTAGTGTAATTGTTTAATACAAACCATACAAAAATGCACGGAAGTATGTTTTTTAACACAAACCTACGTTTTTTTAAAATGGAACCACGTTAATTTTGTTAGCACATCTGAACATATAAACAAATACGTAATCAGTGCCGTTTGTTGCATTGTAAAATGTAATTACATCCGGAGATATTGTAACCTAAAGTTGACGCTTGAGTACCACTCCTCCGCTGTTCGATCGTGTGTATCGGAGAGCACCGAATTACGTAGGGATCCAAAGGGAACGGTGATGGACCTTAGGTACAGAAGAGACTGGAACAGCACATTACGTCCACATGCTAACACCTTTTTATTGGTCTTTTTCACTGACGCACATGTACATTACCATGAGGGGTGAGGTACACGTACACACGTGGTTTCCGTTTTCAATTACGGAGTGGAATAGAATGTCTCCCGACATGTCAGGCCAATAGATGTTCAATGTGGTGGCCACATTTGCTGCACACAATTGCAATCTCTGGCGTAATGAATGTCGTACACGCCGCAGTACATCTGGTGTAATGTCGCCGCAGGCTGCCACAATACGTTGTTTCATATCCTCTGGAGTTGTAGGCACATCACGGTACACATTCTCCTTTAACGTACCGCACAGAAAGAAGTCCAGAGGTGTAAGATCAGGAGAACGGGCTGCCCAATTTATGCGTCCTCCACGTACTATGAAACGCACGTCGAACATCCTGTCAAGGGGCAGTCTAGTGTTAATTGCGGAATGTGCAGGTGCACCATCATGCTGATACCACATACGTCGACGCGTTTCCAGTGGGACATTTTCGAGCAAGGTTGGCAGATCATTCTGTAGAAACGCGATGTATGTTGCAGCTGTTTGGGCCCCTGCAAAATGAAGTGAGGACCAATGAGGTGGTCGGCAATGATTCCGCACCATACATTTACAGTCCACGGTCGCTGTCGCTCTACCTGTCTGAGCCAGCGAGGATTGTCCACGGACCAGTAATGCATGTTCCGTAGATTCACTGCCCCGTGGTTTGTGAAACCCGCTTCATCGGTAAATAGGTAGAACTGCAACGCATTCTCTGTTAATGCCCATTGACAGAATTGCACTCGATGATTAAAGTCATCACCATGTAATTGCTGATGTAGCGACACATGAAACGGGTGAAAGCGGTGACGATGCAGTATGCGCATGACACTACTTTGACTCAGTCCACCGGCTCTCGCAATGTCCCGTGTACTCATGTGTGGGTTCATGGCAACAGCAGCTAACACACCAACTGCACCCGCTTCTCCTGTGACGGGCCTGTTACGGACCCGTTTGCGTGCTACGACCATACCTGTTGCATACAGTTGGCGGTAGATGTTTTGAAATGTGCGGCACGTTGGATGCTCTCTGTCCGGGTACCGTTCTGCATACACCCTGCAGGCTTCAGCTGCATTTCGTCGACACTCGCCATAGATGAGTATCATCTCCGCCTTTTCAGAGTTCGAATACACGATGGTCACAGTTCCTACAACACTACACTATCACAGACGTCTGGTAACACGGTGTACTACAATTGGTCTGCATGCGGAGACGAATGCAGAATAACAATAGCAGCAAGCGCTACATGCGGACACTGCGACAGCTAGACCAAACCACAACACTGCACTACAGCCACACTCGTAAACACGGTCGTCATCGTAAACATGTCCCTGCAGATGCTGCTCGCCGACCGTGGCCCGTGTTTGTTACAACACGCAACTGAACGTCGGAGGTTTCAAGCGTCAACTTTAGGTTACGTCCGCAGCATTGTTTGCCATTTGCGCGCCACGTGTTTAACCTGCCGGAGCAGTGGACCTCAATTCCACGTTCATCACTCGTGAATTCGGTTGCACTGAACCATGTGAGGTAAATGTTGGGAGGGAGGGTTGTGACTAACGGAAAGGCGCAGGCGGTTTCGTCCGTCATCTCCTCTGTATCTTTTTTATTTGCCTTTTACGTCAGCATCCGCAAACGTATCTTGCTATCTACGTTCTCTGGGAGTGATCTCTCGGTTTTGCCTCGTACTGTTTATTGGACATACTTCGACAATATTATTTTCAAAATAGTTCCAAATACCAAGATATTGCTTGGTTGGTTTGGGGGAAGAGACCAAACAGCGAGGTCATCGCTCTCATCGGGTTAGGGAAGGACGGAGAAGGAAGTCGGCCGTGCCCTTTCAAAGGAACCATCCCGGCATTTGCCTGGAGTGATTTAGGAAAATCACGGAAAACCTAAATCAGGATGGCCGGACGCGGGATTGAACCGTCGTCCTCCCGAATGCGAGTCGAGTGTGCTAGCCACTGCGCCACCTCGCTCGGTCCAAGATATTGCTTCGTCCAACGTACACCTCCGAAAAAACCGTGAAGATAACACCAGAGAGACTGGAGCCCACACAGAGGCTTAACGTAAATCGCTCTTCATGTGAACCATTCATTAATGGAACAGAAAAAGGAGGAAGTGACACTAGTCCTCCGGTAAGCTTATTCTTGCCCCCTAACTACTTGTATTCGTTCTATCCACCTTTTCCACGGCTTCCTTCTCTTCGCAGATCCAAGTTAGCTCTGGTATTCTCTCATCTGGTATCCTCCTCATGTGCCCATGCCGTGATAATTGCTTCCTCTCTATAGCACCAGAAAGGGTTAATTCTAGATTATAATTACACACCCTAAGAAAAAAAGAATGGCGCACCTCGAAGAGATTACCCGAATGGAACGGAAATCGATAGATGTACGGACAAACAAATGATTTCAATTTCAGAAAATTTGGATGACTTATTCAGTAGTAAGAGCTTCAGAAATTGAGCAAGCCAATAACATGTTGGTCCACCTGTGCCCCTTATGCAGGCAGTCATTCGGTTTGGCTTTGATTGATAGAGTTGTTGGATATCCTCGCTAGGAATATCGTGCCAAATTCTGTCCAGTTGGTGCATTAGGTCGTCAAATCCCGAGTTGGTTGGAGGACCCTGCCCATAATGCTCCAAACGTTCTCAATTGGGGAGAGATCCGGTGACCTTGCTGGCCAAGGGAGATTTTGACAAGCACGAAGACAAGCAGGAGAAATTCTCACCTTGTGCGGGCGGGCATTATCTTGCTGAAATGTAAGCCGATGATGGCTTGCTATGAAGGCCAACAAAATGGGTCGTAGAATTTCATCGATGCACGGCTGTGCTATAAGGGTGTCGTGGTTGACAACCAAAGAGATCCTACCATGAAAAGAAATGCAGCCCAATACCATCACTCCCGGTTGTCGAAACGTATGGCGGGCGGCGGTCAGGTTGTTATAGCACAGCTGCTGGGGGCGTCATCGGTCTGATATCTTATTGACTGGAGTAGAATTGTCATCAGCTATTCGTTCCTCTTCGAACTGAGCCCCCGTGACAAGCGAAAATGTGTCTGGAGATGCTCCGGAGAGCAGTGCGATACCTACATGACTGCCGCCCGCCATGTGGAGTGATGGTCTGGGGCTGCATTTCTTTTCATAGCACGACCCCTTTGGTTACCATCCGCGGCACCCACCCTGCTTTGTCCAGCAAGGCGAGTGAGTCTGTCCCCAACTGAGAACGTTTGGAGCATTATGGGCAAGGGCCCTCCAATCAGCTCGAGATTTTGACTATCTAACTCGCCAATTGCACGGAATTTGGGACGACATTCCTCAGGAAGACGTCCAACAACTGAATAACTGCTTGCCTAAGGACCAGAGGTGGACCTACACGTTAGTGACTTGCTCAATTTGTGAAGCTCTTTCACTTGAACAAATCCTCCAATTTTCCTAAATTATAACGAATTGGTTGTCCTTACATGTAGATCACATCTACCGATTTCCGTCCCATTCCGATAATTCACTGCCTGTGCGTCTTTTTTTTGTCTAATTGTATATTGAGATCGCATACTGATTCTGAGGTGTCACTATTCGTCGCAGATTACTGCAATCTACGGCATTTTCTCTTTTTTCTGATTTTAGGATCCCGCAAGACAGAATTTATATGTCTTATTCTGACTTTTCCTAGCTCTACTTCAAGGAGCACACTTCTTTCATGTTTATTCCGCAGTTAGTGAACGCCAGATATGTGAACTGTTGAACATTCGGATTTTTTCCCCATACTCATTAAGACGTCTACTCTGAGGCCCCGCAGGCCGCTGTGGACGAGCGGTTCAAGGCGCTTCGATCTGGAACTGCGCGATCGCTACGGTCGCAGGTTCGAATCTCGCCTCAGGCATGGATGTGTGTGATGTCCTTAAGTTAGTTAGGTTTAATTGGTTCTACGTTCTAGGGGACTGATGACCTCAGATATTAAGTCCCATAGTGCTCAGAGCCATTTGAACCATTCTGAGGCCCCAACTATCGAACGGCTTTTTCTGATGCTTGTTTGAAGCCTGACCTTCCATTTTATTGTAAAAGTTTCCTCATCACAGGGACAATATCTTTTCCATCTTTGGCTAGGATACGTACAATCATTCTCGCTGTAGGACAACTATTTTCAGCTGCTCGTACAACATAACCTGAAGCGCGCTGGCTTGCGAGGCAGTGAGTTGGTTATGAGCCAGATGCGGCCGTTGACCTGGGACACGGTCCGGCCTCAGATCAGTTCTTTCGCGGTTTTTCGCGCTCGTTGAGGTTAATGCAGGGTTGGGAACACCTATCTCCGCCTCAGAAAAACCGATATGAAAGTTATAAACGTGACAGTACGCTGTAATGGAGGACAAAGTTTAAACGTTTCTCGGATAGATGACTCTTACGAATTCGCTTCCTTGTGTTAACTGACGACTGTGGCAACCAGAACGGCAAAATTAAATAAAATATACTTGCCAAACCATGAAAAACATAGCATTACACTCTCTAGACCAGTATATTTCACTCATATGTAATCTGAAAATTGCTGGTGAAAAGCGACAAGAGTGTCCGAAGCATTCATTGTAGCGAAGTAATTCCGTATGTATTTTACGTTTTGTTTTAGAAGAAATCTGTTTTCCTGTAAGTATGTTGCTTCCATGTGTTTTCTTTTGCTCGGTTCGTAGTGAATAATACTACTTTCTAGACAGTACTATTAATCATTGATACGTTTTGAGGCCTCTTTCCAAATCTTGTTGTATGATCTTTATCATCTTTTCTAGTCTCCTACTTTCTTTCATCCTCTTGCAATTTTCTATAGTAACGTTAGATTCTCCAAGTGCGTTCTTCGGTTCGCATTATTCACGTTTACCAAGCTGAGAGTGGGACCCTGTCCGTGGAACAGACGGTAGCGCAGCCACGCTTCGATCAGCCACCCGGCCACGTCAAAGCTGGAATTGCCGCCGGAGGGCGGTTTACGATCGACAGTTGGGGCCACGCCAGGTGTTGGACGTAACACATGTCGGCTACGATCCACCCTGCTTCCTGTAGATAACGCCTCATCCCTGAAGTTGGGAGAGGGCTGAGGGTAGAAACACGCGCCATCGCCCAGGGTGCGAAAGAGGTTCAAGGGAACGGCGATGCTCAATGTAACTAGGCTGTTTCACAATTCCTATTACGGGTTATAGAAGGGTTTAGTAGATAAGTTTTTATGTAAGATATCAATGTCCAGAAGCGTTACGTTTACATGCAAAATAAATTTGAAGATCGGGTCAGCTTCAAATTCCCCTCTTCACGGTGCACACACACAGCGGAGACGATGAGCTCTGACGTGTATACTCTACGATCGTCCATGGCACGGCAGATGTTTCGAGTACTCGTCGTCTGGTTCCTTTCTACGTGAAGAAGGACGTCCTCTTCGAAGTCGAAACTGCGGCTCGTCCGTGGAGCACCAGTCAGCCCTCCTAGTTACGAACGCACGAGTTTCTCGCAGCCTTTGTGTAGTCTGACCAAAGTGGTATCCTACGTCATAACTTCAACAGGAATTAACGACTACGCCTAGTTCTCAGTTTGTGTGTGTACCATGTAGCGGGAGATCTGAAAGTGATCCGATCTTCTTATTTTACATCTAAACGTTACATTTCTGGACATAGGTTCCTTATCAAAAGCTTATCTACTAAGTCCTCTCTGCACCCTCTAGAAGCATAAACAGGAGTTGCCTACTATAGGAGTTGCCCCTGGTCCACTCAGTATCGAGCAGTAAGGAAACAACGACTATAACGACAATTATCACCAACGAATTCGGTGATAATAACAACAAAAAACAATCACATACAGGATCGGGAGGCCGCGAATATGATTTCACGGTCACTCATATAGAAGGTAGATCCCCAACGCAGTATCTACAGTTAGCTTTAACGATAAAGAACCGAAAGGTTTGATACTAGAAATTCATCAAGAAACCAAGCAAACTGATTCAGATCCCCTATAATGAATAATAAGGGAGGTGAAATCATGCAATGACATCATATTAGCGAAAACTGATACTAAGTGTTGTAGGCTACTCGCAGTGTAATGAAACACTATCTTAACCATAATGCTTGTCAATTCCCCCCCCCCCCCCCCTTTCCCTCCACGGCCTGCTTCTTTAGCCACTATCACTGAGTTACATGTCTCAGCAATACAGACTGATTTTAGTAATATATTGGTACTTTCAGAAACGGTTATGAAGGGTGTGATGCTGAAGTCTTAGAATTTGTTCGTTGTGTACATCTACATTTATACTCCGCAAGCCACTGAACGGTGTGTGTCACGTGCCACGGTCATTACCTCCCTTTCCTGATCCAGCCGCATATGGTTCGCGGGAAGAACGACTGCCGCAAAGCCTCCGTGCGCGCTCTAATCTCTCTAATTTTATATTCGTGATCTCTCGGGAGGTATAAGTAGGGGGAAGCAATATATTCGATACCTCATCCAGAAACGCACCCTCTCGAAACCTGGACAGCAAGCTACACCGCGATGCAGAGCGCCTCTCTTGCAGAGTCTGCCACTTGAGTTTGCTAAACATCTCCGTAACCATATCACGCTTACCAAATAACTCCGTGACGAAACGCGCCGCTCTTCTTTGGATCTTCTCTACCTCCTCCGTCAACCCGACCTGGTACGGAATCCCATACTGATGAGCAATACTCATGTATAGGTCGAACGAGTGTTTTGTAAGCCACCTCCTTTGTTGATGGACTACATTTTCTAAGAATGAATCTCAACCCTGCACCCGCCTTCCACTTCAAATGGTTCAGTACGCATACTCCCGGTTATTTTACAGAAGTAACTGCTACCAGTGTTTGTTCCGCTATCATATAATCATACAGTAAAGGATCCTTCTTTCTATGTATTCGCAATACATTGCATTTGTCTATGTTAAGGGTCAGTTGCCACTCCCTGCACCAAGTGCGTACCCGTTACAGATCTTCCTGCATTTCGCTGCAATTTTCTAATACTGCAACTTCTCTGTATACTACATCATCATCCGCGAAAAGCCGCATTGAACTTCCGATACGTCAGGCAGATTACTCTTACCAAAAGATTTTGACTGATCAGCAACAGTGAAAGCTCAGATACTATGAGAATGTCGAAGTACTGTAAGAGGTTTATCCTCTTTGTGTATGTAAAAGGGTACGAATTGTTTTATTTTTTTTTTAAATCCCAGAAAGGTCAATATATATGAGTCATCAATCACATGAACCCGTAAAAAAAAAAAAAAAAAAAAAAAAAAAAAAAAAAAAAAAAAAAAGAAAAAAAAAATCTTTCCTTACAATATTATGAAAGACTTAATTTATATAGTTGGGTTTTGGACGGTGCATACAGGGTGGTAATTATTGTACGGTTTGCGTCAGGACGTTCAAATTGCTGCGTGGCATGACGGCAATAAGTATGGTTGGTTTGGGTATGGTTTAGCGAGGAAGCCCACGTTCATTTGGATAGGTTCGTCAATTACCAATACTGGCGCATTTGGGGGACTGAGAATCGGTATTTCGCAATTGAGAAGTCCCTTCACCCTCAATGGGTGACTGTGGTGTGCAATATCCAGTCACAGAATAATCGGTGCGGTATTCCTTAATGGCACGGTGACTACCGAAGGTCCGTGAAAGTTTTGGAAGATGATTTCATCCCCATTACCCAAAGTGACCCTGATTTTAACGAGATGTGGTTCATGCAAGACGGAGCTCGACCTCATCGAAGCAGGAGAGTGTCTGATGTCCTGGAGGAGCACCTTGGCTACAGCAATCTGGCTTTGGGGTTCCCAGAGGCCACTGGCATGGGCCTCGATTGGCCGCCACATTCTCCGGATGTGAACGCGTGCGACTCCTTTTTGTAGGACTATATTAAAGGTGTACAGGAATAACCCCGAAACCATTTCTGAGCTTAAAACGGCCATTCAGGAGGTCATCGAGAGCATCGACGTTCCGACACTTCAGCGTGTCATTCAGAATTTCGCTATTCGTCTGCGCCGCATCATCGTCAGTGATGGCAGACATATCGAATATGTCATAACGTAAATCCGGATGTCTGTAGTGCCGTTTACAAGTTGAATAAAGTGTGTCCACGCCGTAGTTTGTGAATGATTTACGTTTTTTTCATATAGTTCAGTAATTGTCACCTTGTAGTTGCACTCCTATATAGGGGTACTGCCTCCACAAGCTGCTGAGACAACGCTTCGTGCCGTAGAGTTACGGAGAGAACACTGTGTTACTTACTGACATATCTGTCTTCGTTCTTTGTCCCCAGGTCAGTGGAGGCACTACTGAAAGGCGGCCTCGTCGGGGAATCTGTTGCGTGGCGCATGTAAGTCGACACATCACACTCGCAGTGTGGTCTTTAACTTCTGTGTGAGTATGAAGCAGAAATTGCAGCAGCTGAACTGAATTGTGTCGTTCTTTCTACTCATCCCGTAGTAGTTGTGTTCATTCAATACTCGTTATCTGTTATGCTGTGTTGCTGTACTGTGGGTAATACGAATAGTCGTAATGGAGAAGATCGACAGCAAATATTTCAGTTATTTGTTATCATTTTCTCTTGAAAATATCGTATGCCACTCTGAAGTTTAACGGAACTGCAGTCTGTCTGAAAGATGGCTTCCAAAAGTTTGTAAGAGTTATACTGGCATCTACATGAGACTGAACTAACAGGTGACAAAGGACCTAGTCAGATTCGGAGACGCTTGGACAACGGCCTGCGCCAAGTTTTGTGATTAACACAGCAAATAGTTCTGACCGCCCTTTTCTGGGAACCCACTGGCAGGCCTGAAAAGTACGAATCTGTAATAGCGGAAATAAGCGTTGTAAACAAGCCTTCTAGTTTCGTAGCCAGTGAATGCATTGCTACAGTGCGGGTAGGAGCACTCGTATCAGAACAATTTAAAAAGACTTTTAAACGAGCTTCGGTCCGAGGAATTCAGACTGTCGCAACTGCCTGAGTACTTGATCACCCTGTGATATTGATTTTTGCTTTTAGGAGAGTTCCCTGTCAGGTAAATGTGCGTATACACAGTAAAGCGAAAATCTGTTCTCTGTAAGCCACGAGCTGATGTTAATCATTACCTTGTTTGCTAAAATTTCCTACATTATGGTCCACGTCTTTTAGAAAGTCACTTTTACCATCTGTGAGTAAAGACCTTGAATGATATGTAGTGTATTACAGCAAAGCTCAAGCGACTAATTGTTTACCTGAAATAATTTTTACCTCGTAAAAGATATTTGTAATCTGTTTCCAACAAGGGAAATAAGGACCTGGGCTACATGAGACAAAAGAAGTCGCGTTTTTGCAACTTTAGCAACCACCGAGATACTTCTTTAAACCTGAAACACTAAATTACTACGCCATATTTTATTGAAAGGAAGTTATAATTTATAGTTTATGCACAGTTAATTACAGTTATAAGGTCTTAGATGGTATGTCACGTACAAAATAAGTACAAAATGCCCTGTTTCACACCATGTACTGTCAATACCAGCTTGGTGAGAAAGGCGAACAGGTACGAGGGTTTAGTAATCTAGAATTAAAACTGATCTATGGTATTTATTTGCGCCCGTGAAGCAGTTCTGTATTAGTTAAACTCAGCTATGTAGCTCACTTGTAGGCCTGACTGTAAACTACACTCTGTATAGGGGACTGTTTTGTTGCTGCTGCTGCTGTTTGAAAAGCCACCGGAATCTGACGCCACTCTGCAAATTGCGCCGCCGGGTTCAGACGCAAGCCTTGCTCGAGCTCTAGACTTTACGCAGGATTAAATAGATTTCGTACCAAAGGAAACCTTATATTGATGAGTCACTCAGTCTCATTTATAGACAAATAAAGTAGCTCTTTCATAATGAACGGCATGTCTCAGGAAATCGTGATCTCCGTTGGTATAACATTTAGAATGACGATCTCCAGTAGATTTTCAATCCCTGATGCGCCCCCTCATTTCGCTAACATCGTATTTATCTAGTCAGCTGGCCGTAGATGGACAGTTGTCCCTGTTGTTTCCTACTTTTGCAATTATGCTTTTAGCTCATAGTATATTATGCTGAGGTGTATTAGGCTAGCATATTTTTTATTTTAAAAATTCTTTTTATTTTATGATGACAGAATCTTCTTCGCACTGAGTCGGTATACTAGACACTGACTTACGTACATGCTACGTTTTTGTCGTTGGAAACTTCCCCATTGCATGCTCTGTATTTGTTACGTAATTTTAAGTTACGTTCTTACCACTGCTGACAAACTGCATCTTGCACCACTAGGTATAACCAAATTCATTCTATTGTAAAGTTAATTTGTGGTACTATTGTTGGTAGTTGGTTGGTTGCTTGATTTTGGGGAGAGGACCAAACAAGGGAGTCATCGATCCCATCGGATTAGGGAAGGATGGGGAAGGAAGTCGGCTGTGGCCTTTCAAAAGAACCATCCCGGCATTTGCCTGAAGCGATTTAGCGAAATCACGGAAAACCTAAATCAGACGGACGCGGGTTTGAATTAGTAGTATTTATAGTATTACGGGCATGTGGTTTTGATATTACAGCACCTCGTTTTTCCTTTTCTCGGTTTAAGATCTGAAGATGATCTACTAGTCATATCGAAACAACAAAAATACTTATGTCACTGAATTTCTCACATACAAGTCTACTATCCTGGCACAAAGAGGTGTAGTTCCATAAAAATGAAGGGCCCTGTCTCAGTGATTAACGAACTTGCGAGAAGACACGTTCTTCTTTGTTTCATGAGCTAGTGGTCACCATTTGTCTTGACGAAAAGAGACTACAAATACATTTCACGAGTGAAACGTCATATTATCTGGAAAAGTTAGGGTCTTTACAATATATACAGGGCGTGTCGTAATTAATGGCGAAGACTAACGCTGATGAGAGTATACGATAGCAAGATGAGGACGTGGGTCAACAGGCGAGCCGCGAACTCGGAGACTGAGCTGCAGGTCCTGCTGCAGCTGTCCATCTCCGACCGTTCTGGAGAGCCAGACATCACACGGTAGCGGCAAAATGCGCCGGTGTCCCATCACGCGTGTACCACACACGGCAACCGCCGGCCACGGGTGAAATTTGACCTCAATCAGATGGCGACTTTGTCCAAAACTTTACATTTCAAACACACTTCTAGCGACTAGGGCAATGTTCCACGTCGAAGCAACAGCTGCCAACCACCTCGCGTTTGCCGACCCACCTGTGCTGGAACGTCTTTGATTCTCTTATCGTGTATTTTCACCCGTCACAGTGTCCGCCGTTTATACTCAGCGAATGACCGTAATATGGATGACGGAGGGTGCCTGGTACCGGTATTGCCTGTTCCACTCGGGTAATTAGCGAGGGAAAAACAGCTGCTTGCATGCCTCCGGTTTCTTTTATCCTACTATCATGAAATCTCTGCGAAATATACAACGGTTGCAGCAGAAATGTAGCACAAACTGACTCCATCAGCTGATCTTTAAATTTACCCTATAGAGATTCCAGGAGAACATCATCGTCTTTCTTCCAAACATTTCCGTGTAATAGGATAGACATCCATTAATTTTCATTTCAGGTTCAAATGGCTCTGAGCACTATGGGACTCAACATCTGTGGTCATAAGTCCCCTAGAACTTAGAACTACTTAAACCTAACTAACCTAAGAACATCACACACATCCATGCCCGAGGCAGGATTCGAACCTGCGACCGTAGCGGTCACGCGGTTCCAGACTGAAGCGCCTTTAACCGCACGGCCACACCGGCCGGCTTTTCATTTCAGTTCCCAAATCATTATTGTTACCTTTCCGCAAGGGCTCTACCTCCCTGTTACGATCCCAACAGACAACAGCGCACCTGAATTCTTTCCGTATCCGCTGTTACGACCATTTGATATGCACTCCAAACGCTGCAGAATTTGTCGCACTGGCATCTTGTATGAGACTTACTTTACAGATACAGTGAACCATGCTGGACCCCTTCCAACAAATCAAAGTTTTCTGTTGGTCTTCCTTATTGCGGATTTTACATGTTCGTCTCATTTCCTATCAGTTCTTAGTATTACCCCAATATAGTTTGACGATGTGAAGGAGGGATCCAGATGTTCGTCGATGCTACCGGTCTCTCTCTCTCTCTCTCTCTCTCATACACGTTAATACACATTAGCTCGCCCTTTAAAGAGACCTTGCCTAGGTGCTGCGTGTGCAGCAAATAGCGTTTCTTTTATGATAATCGGACGTGGGCTTCATAGTGTGTGTGCGTGCGTGTTTTTGCTTTCAATACTTACTGCACTGCTATGAGGAAAATACAGGGTGTTCAAAAAAGTGTTCTATATTTTGAGAAGGTCCACTATAGATAAAAGCAAAGGAAATATTTCCAATAGACATAGGCGCTAAAACGCATACCTTATGAGCTATGAGCTTCATTTTCGCTCCTGCAAAACACATCTGTTCCATTTCCACCTCTTTGCTGTTACGAAGGACGTACAGTATACGGTAAACGAATTTCCTCTGTTATTATCCATTGATACAGTGTGCAGGAAACATCTGTTAGCGTTGTTACTGTAAACCATATTCACAGTTCCGCGTAACTGCAGCGCGTACATCACTTTTTATGGAACCAGTTTATGTTTTGATAAAAGTTTGTGAAATGCTTGTACGTTACAGTTGTGTCTTTCCGCTTACGAGGACAATGGAAGCCTATTATTCCACACGGGAAATGGGAGATACGATCTTCTCAAATGGTCTGTCAACGTTACATACTATCAAACAAATTGACTGGTGCAAGGTATCTTCAGTTTCTACCAAATAACCTCCTGTCCTGCTAGAGGAAGTACCATTCCAGTAACTGCTGGAGATATGATTCATGCATTATAGAGCGTCAGCTCATTTCCTCCGAAATGTCCTAGAAAAACCTGAGACAAACATTTAAAGGACAATGGATTAGTTAGGGAGGTCCTCTACGTTGGCCAGCTCGTTCCTTCGATTTTGGGGTGTGGGAACAGTTGAAAATTTTGGTGAATGCAAGCGCCATTAATGATACAAAAACTGTACAGGAACGCGTCACCAAAACCTGCCATCGCACCCTTGACTAAACGTGGGTTTGAAGGGACTGCATCATTCCCTAAGATGTCCCTCATCAACATCGTATTGAGCACCTCCTTTAGCGACGACCCACAAGTGCAGATCGTATGCTATACCATGCAGATTACACTGAGGTGACAAAACTGATGAAATACTTCCTATTATCGCGTCGGACCCCCTTTTGCCCAGCGTAGTACAGCAGCTCGACGTGGCATGGACTCAACAAGTCGTTGGAAGTTCCCTGCAGAAGTACTGGGCCATGTTGCCTCAGTAGCCGTCCATAATTGCGAAAGTGTTGCCGGTGCAGGATGTTTCGCACGACTGGCCTCTCGATTACGTCCCATAGATATCCGATGGGATTCATGTCGGGCAGTCTAGTTGGCCAGACTATTCGTCCCAATTATCGAGAATGTTCTTCAAACCATTCGCGAACAACTCTGGGTTGGTGACATGGAGCGTTGTCATCCATAAAACTACCATCGTTGTTTGGGAACGTTAAGTCCATGAATGGCTGTAAACGGTCTCCGGGTAGCCAAACATAACCATTTACAGTAAATCATCGGTTCATCTGGAACAGAGCACCCAGTCCATTCCATGTAAACATCGCTCACACCAGCTTCCACAGTATCTTGTTGACAACTTGGGTCCGTGGATTTGAAGGATCCGCGCCGCTCTCGAACCCTACCTTCAGTTCTTACCAACTGAAATCGGAACTCATGTGAGGAGGTTACGGTTTCCCAGACGTCTAGGGTCCAACCAATATGATCGCGAGCCCGTGAAAGGTGTTGCAGGCGATGTCGTGCTCTTAGCAAAGACACTCATGTCGTTCATATGCTGCTGTAGCCTATTAACGTCAGCCACAGCCACACTGCCCTAACGGATACCCACATTGATTTCTGCGCTTATTTGCTTGTCTCTACGCAAACGCTGCTGCTCTCGGTCGTCAAGTGAAGCCTGTCGGCGACTGCTTTGCCCGTGGTGACAGTTAACGCCTGAAATACGGTACTTTCGGCACGCTCTCGACACTGTGGCACTCGGGATATTCAATGCCCTAACGATTTCCGAAATGGAACGTCGCATGCGTGTGGCTCCAGCAACCATTCCGCGTTCAGAGTCTGTTAATTCCCGTCGTGCGTCCACAATCACGTTGGAAACCTTTTCACGTGAAACACCTGAGTACAAACGACAGCTCCGCCAAGACACTGCCGTTTTATACAGTGTGTACTAGATAATATCGACATCTGTATATGTGCATATCGCTATCCCATGACTTCTGTCACCTCAGTGTATGTACAATAGGAGCACAAGTCTTTCGCGGCAACAGGGAACTGCGTTTTCTTTTGTTTACTCATTTGTCTACTGCGTTCTGTAGATCGTTCGTAACAGCAAATAGGCTGTGTTTGGCAAGTAGCGAAGATGAATAAGCGCTCATAACTCTTGAGATATGAGTTTTAGAGCCCAAGTCTAGTGGAAGTTTTTGTCTTTTTTTGGTCGTTACTAGTACCTCTCAAAATATATACAATAATTTTTCTAACGCTGCAGATGACGAAAGTCTGTATCAACTTCTCAGTTTCCGGGCCCTGTCGCGCTCAGAGCTTCCCGACATGAGCCGGGGAAGCGTCAGAGATAGGACCCCAGAGGCAGCGCCCCGCCGCTGCACGAACATTGCACCGCCTTTTGGCGGTCGCCGGGGCGAGTTCAGCCTCAGAGAGCAGAGACTCTGGCAGAAGTCGGCTGGCCGCGCTGCCCGCGCCGGCTAGCTGCCTGGGCGCGTGCCAGTTCAATGCCGCCGCCGCCCCCACCCCGGCTCTTAATTACGTGAAAATTTTAATTAGAAATGTCGCTTCAGTCGCCCCGGGCTTCCTTCCGCGACGGCGACGAATGCTCGCCGACTGTGTTTGCCGGTGCTTACAGCGCGCCCTCGACGGCTTCATCAATTATTCCGACATAACGATTCCCTCCTTACAGGCGCGCCGGCTCTGCCTGAGGCGGACGCTTTGTTTGGCGCAGAAAGCACCCTGGAGGACCTTCACAAGGCAGCAGACGACTGCTGCAGAGCAGAGCTACGTGCTGGTAAAGATCCACACTGTCGCTTGATAAGCAGAATCGAACTGACACAGTATAGGACCAGCTCTGTTCGGCTACACGGCTGTCTTTAAATCACTGCTAACAGTGGTAAGGTGAAGGGAAAGCACCGCATTCTGGCTCTGCGGGGCTAATAGGGCCCGACCGACCGCCGTCTCATCCTGTGCTAGTGGTGTCTCTGGATCTGCTAACCGGTCGAACAGCTCTTCAGCTGGCCTCGCGAGGCTGAGTGCAGGTCGCACCAGTCCTCCCACCGAACACTACCGGGAATCGAACCCGCGTCCGCGCGTGGAGCTGACCATTGAGCTGCGGAGGAGGACTGCTGGAAACAGTAACAGCCGTAAAATACCTGGGAGCGACCGAATATCAGACTTCAGTTCGAAGTATTGTACATTACACAACTGTGTGCAACGAAATACACGGAATACTCCTAAACAGTGAACAAATATTTTTATATGTATTCTGGGCGTCCACAGCCGTTGAGGGGCATGATGTTGAGAATAATTCCCCTGACACCTGGTAAAGTTCTTGTTTTACTGATACACAAACCGTTTCGGGCCTAAAGTTGTAGCATCAGGTGAATAATGTTACATTACAGGGTGGCAATTATTGAACTATATGGAATAAAATCGTCGTAACTTCTGAAAGGTTACGTTAGGACGTTCAAACTGCACAGTTCGACGCGGGGCATGATCGGAATTAGTATGCGCTGTATCGTTTGATTTAACGACAAAACCCACTTTTATTTGGATGGATTCGTCAGTAGGCAAAATTGGCACATTTGGGGGAGACTGTGTGGTGTGCAGTGTCCAGTCACGGAAGAATCGGTGCGATATTCCTTGATGGCATGGTGACTACCGAACGTTACGTGAAGGTTTTTGAAGACGATTTCATCCCCATTATCCAAATTGATCCTGATACCAAGATGTGGTTCATGCAAGACGGAGCTCGACCCCATCGAAGCAGGAGAGTGTTGGATGTTTTGGAGGAGCACTTCGGGGACCGCATTCTGACTCTGGGGTACCCAGAGTCCACTGGCATGGGCTACGATCGGCCGCCATATTATCCTGATGTGAACACATGCGGCTCCTTTTTGTGGTGCCATGTTAAAGACAAGGTGTACAGCAGTAACACCAGAACCATTGCTGAGCTGAAAACAGCCGTTCAGGGGGTCATCGGCAGCATCGATGTTCCGACACTTCAGCGGGTCATGCAGAACTTCACTATTCGTCTCCGCCACATCATCGCTAATGATGACAGGCATATCGAACATGTTATAACCTATATCCGAATATCTGTATTGACATTTACACGTTGAATAAAGTGTGTCCACGCCTTATTTTGCAACTAATTTACCCTTCTTCGTATAGTCCAGTAATAGTCATTCTGTAAAAGGTCGCAGGTGTACCCATCGCTAAAGATATCTTATTCATTGATGTCTACTTTATATTCGACAGAGCCAGCCGCTGTGGCCGAGGGGTTCTAGGCGCTTCAGTTTGGAACCGCGCGACCGCTACGGTCGCAGGTTCGAATCCTGCCTTGGGTATGGATGTGTGTGATTCCTTAGGTTAGTTGTGTTTAAGTAGTTCTAAGTTCTAGGGGACTGATGACCTCAGGTGTTAAGTCCCATAGTGCTCAGAGCCATTTAACCATTTTGAACATTCGACAATATTTAGCGGACAGTATTCAACGAATAATGTATCTTGATTATGAGCGTTGGATACATTGATGACCTTTTAACATTATTGCACCTGATGATGCAGCCTTAGGGCCGAAACCGATTGGGTATCAATAAAACAAGAATTGCACCAGCTCTCAGCGGAATTCTTCTTAACATCATAAGGAACACACAGTTAACCACCAAGGCCCATCAGATACGATTAAGTATAAAACAATGAAGTATAAATTAATTACTCCACCACCTTTAACGGAAACTAACGTTACTGTGTGCGTCAATCTCTCCCATATTTCACCATTAATTGTTCCGTTACAGACAACGTGTGGAAAGTTATAACGTCGACGAGGAACAAGTGGATGATTCTGCACTTAGTTGCAATCTTGCTAGTAGAGCGTCATTCGCCGGAACAGCAGGCTGAAAGAAAAGTAGTACTTGTTTCTAGTAGTAGCTTCCAGTCGACCTATGGAGGTGAGTCGTGATCATGTGTGGCACACTACACACATGCTACTCGAATCTCTTCATTCCTGTATTGCTGCTGCAATCTACATCCAACTGGTGAACCTGCTAATCGCAGTCAAGCGTTGGTCTGCCTCTACAGTGGCCTCTCCCTCGGTTACGAGCTTAGCTATTGCTTTGTGCCTAAGGATGTCTCCTACCAAGCTGTCCCTTCTTTCAGGCAAGTTGTGCCACACATATTTTTGCTCCCCATGTTATTCAATAGCGTCTCCTTTGTTGTCCGGTCTACCTACCCAATCTTCAGCATTTTTCTGCACGCCGAGATAAAAATACGTTTCTAAAATGCTTGCAGTCTCGCTACTAAGATAGACGTACGCCTTATTTCATAAACGGTTTAAGATACCGAAATAATGTCTAATATTTTGCTTCACAGTTAGGTCATGATGTTGTTCTCTTCTGACATTCTGAAATAATTCTGATTTTTTTGAATGGAACGGTACAGTTTCTTAAGCCCAGTAAAGGGCAACTAGAAAAAAAAGTGAGCACAGTGGTCTGGCCCTTATTGAGGACTCCGGTGAAACTCTGCATGACAAGAGGTAATGAATGCGCCAACGCGTGGATGCAGTCACGCCTCATTCCCGTGCAAGAATCACATAACGAGAGACTATAGTCGTTTATATTTAGCAGCTTCAGCGCCATTGTATTGTAGCACTTTCATATCCTCACACCAATGCTTATAGTAATATCTTGTTCGTAATGTCCCACTTGCAAATATACAGGATGCTTCCGTAAGAGACTGCGAAAATTTAACAGGACGTAGAGGATGCTCCACTGAACGATTTAGGCACAGAACCTGGGGTCAGAGAAGCGGGCTTATGCAGATAATAGGAATAAAATCGCAATACTGTGTACTTTTTTATTTACATTATTTACAGTAACTGCAAATACTATCATTGACACAATGAACTTCCCATTTATATTATACCTTACTAAATTTGCTGAAACTGACGGCCATCAGCCTCAACGCAAACAAGACATCGGTGAACAAGATTCTGACGCACCCTGACTAATATCCCTAGCGTCTGTCGAATCACGTCACAGGCAACTACAATTCTGACAACTAATTTCATCTCCGTACCCGCTGGAGTCTCTCATACACAAGTGACTTTAGATATTCCCATAGGAAGTAACCAACAGTATTCAAGTCAGGTGACCTCTCAGGCCACGGAATAGGACCTCCCCTTTCAATCCAGCGACCAGGAAATACAGCATTGAGATGGTTGCGGACATCCACACTGAAGCGAGACGGTGCACCATCATGTCGTATCCACATCCTCTCACGAACAGCCAAGGGTACGTTACCCAACAATTCGGGTAGAACTCTTTGCACGAACTCAAGTACAGGTGGCCTTTCAGACGGCCAGGTAGAAGATATTGCCCAATGAGATTATCGTCTACAATGGCGGCCCAGATATTGACAGCAAAACGTGCTTGATGGTGTGACTCTACCGCAACGTGTTTTCCTCATCCCATACATGGCTATTCGTGCTGTTCCCAATACTATCAAGATCAAATGAGGCCTCGTCGCCGGTCGCTGTGGCCGAGCGGTTGTAGGCGCTTCAGTCTGGAACCGCGCTGCTGCTACGGTCGCAGGTTCGAATCCTGCCTCAGACATGGATGTGTGTGATGTCCTTAGGTTTAAATAGTTCTAAGTCTAAGGGACTGATGACCTCAGATGTTAAGTCCCGTAATGCTTACGGCCATTTGAACCATACCGAGGCCTCGTCGGTAAACAGCACCATTTGGAGGAGCCACTGACACAATGCGAGACTTGGAGCATAGTCAGTCAGAAGCATTGCATGAACTCGTTGTGCGTGATGTGGGTGGAGTACTCACTACAAGATAGCAGGTGCAGTGCCCATTTCATGTGCAAAACGATGAGTACTTGTTCTTTTTTTACCACTTTTTTATTCCACAAAAACAGTAACAAAAGTGGCTAGCTTACACTAAAATGACATAAATAAGGTGACAGATAACTGCAGTCATAAATTACAGCATTCATAGAATGAGGAATGATATTCAGTCTTTAGCAGCAGCAGCACACATTCAGCATCTTCACTGTAGTGATGTCCTTTGCAACGCGATCCAGTACCTCCTCATCAAAATCAGGTATGCGAGTGGCCCTCATGTTGCCATGTCTCTCGTTTCTTCTTTCCAGTGAACTAGTCTCCCTCATTCGTCGATCGAGAGAAATAAACACTCGTCATGATGGATGATGCCTGTCAGGAAATTGTTCCCTGTACAGCCTTTCACCAGCGAGAATATTGCAATGCACTTCTCCATACAGAAGGCCCATGTCAGTGATATCTGCGAAACTGTATCGGTACAGCTCCATCGTATTGTACTGTACGTCTCTGAATAGCACTGAGTAATGAATAGGTCTGTCGTTCATTCATAGCACGTTCTTTCATGGGACAATGTTAATACAACAGAGCCACCATATGGAAAAATAAAGTAAACAAAACCTGCATCATGACTTCCTAGTAATCAGGCTTGTTCCCCTCGTTTCCATGCAGGAAATAAAGAATGTGCGTGTAAATAAACTGCAAAAAAAAATTTCAAATGGCTCTGAGCACTATGGGGTTTAACATATGCGGTCATCAGTCCCCTAGAACTTAGAACTACTTAAACCTAACTAACCTAAGGATATCACACACATCTATGCCAGAGGCAGGATTCGAACTTGCGACCGTAGCAACCACGTGGTTCCGGACTGAAGCGCCTAGAACCGCTCGGCCACAGCGGCCGGCTAATAAACAGCACAGTACGTATAAACTTGTATGCATGTTAGTTGTAAATAAGCTGGAAAACAGTAATGCTAGACAGAGCGGTAGGTAAGTTTTCTTCCGTATCTCGTTAAGCTGGCTTCTCCGACCCCAGGTTCGCTACCTCAAATTGTTCAGTGGAGCATTCTGTATGTCTTGTTACATTTTTTCATGCTCTTACCGAAACACCCTGCATATAACTGAGTTAGGGTGCCGCTGAGCTATACTTATTAATTATGCAGCAGTATATTCGTTCCCTTTGCGTACTTTCACTGACCGTACACCTTCACTCGATACCTTCAGCAGATCTACCGGCGTCACGTGAAACACGTACAGTTGTGGACGAGTCGTACTGAATCCTGCTGTAGTCATTTACGTGTTCTGTGCATCATTCGCTCGATTTTTACCGAGGTGTCACTGGACGAGTCAGGTTACAAGCTATATATTAGACTTTCAAACACTTATGTAACTAGTGATACACCTAAATTTAGATTTGTAGGTATACCTGTTACAACCATTTAATTAAAATGCTGAACTAGCTGTGCAGAAGAAACGATTTGAGATTTAAAATTAGCTTTGCTACCACTGGGACATTTCACATTATTTGGGAAATAATCACAGTTTTTTTTTTTTTTTTTTTTTTTGCCTGTATGTTTAATTGCTTCCTGAGCCACAGCTTTAATAGTGTATAATAAAGGTGATTTTTTTTCTTCATTTTGTAGCTACGGATATTACTATTATTGACAATTTGCGAAGTGTTATTTATAACGAGTTTCATTGGCAAATGCATATATTGTGAAGGGACAGTAAAAATGCATAACTGCTTGAAGACACACGTGGAAGATGTCTGTAGATGAACAAAACATTTTAACCTCACTGCTTGCTTTTGTGTAATGAATACTTTCTTGTAAGTAATGATATACCGCTAAAAATAATGTCATGCGTTGTTGTTGAGTGGAATATGCAATCTACGCCGGCCGCTGTGGCCGAGCGGTTCTAGGTGCTTCAGTCTGGAACCGCGCGACGGCTACGGTCGCAGGTTCGAATCCTGCCTCGGGCATGGATGTGTCTGATGTCCTTAGGTTAGTTAGGTTTAAGTAGTTCTAAGTTCTACGGGACTCATGACCTCAGATGTTAAGTCCGATAGTGCTTAGAGCCGTTTCAATTTTATACAATCTACGTTAACAAGAAAGTTCTGAACTTTGTTGTTCGAACAGCCCAGCAATATGTCTCTTCCAGCTAAAGTTTTCATAGGTATGTACACTCATAAATTTTGAGCTGTGTAACCCGCAAATTACCTCATGTGTATGTGCCATCTTAATTCTGTGTTATTCTATTTGTTGCACAGAGCTGCATATAATGTTTATATTTATTTATTTATTCAAAATAAATGAGAATCTGTTCTCATAGAACCACTTGTTTATTATTTGTAAATTTCTTCTATTACTTTTAGTCTAATAGAATTAATTGCACTACGTATTTCGTTCAAGAAGAATATAATAAATCCAATCCCAAAGAAAGCAGGTGTTGACAGATGTGAAAATTACCGAACTATCAGTTTAATAAGTCACAGCTGCAATATACTAACGCGAACTCTTTACAGACGAATGGAAAAACTGGTAGAAGGCGACCTCAGGGAAGATCAGTTTGGATTCCGTAGAAATGTTGGAACACGTGAGGCAGTACTGACCCTACGACTTATCTTAGAAGAAAGATTAAGGAAAGGCAAACCTACGTTTCTAGCATTTGTAGACTTGGAGAAAGCTTTTGGCAATGTTGACTGGAATACTCTATTTGAAATTCTGAAGGTGGCAAGGGTAAAATACAGGGAGCGAAAGGCTATTTACAATTTGTACAGAAAGCAGACGGCAATTATAAGAGTCGAGGGGCATGAAAGGGAAGCAGTGGTTGGGAAGGGAGTTGGACAGGGTTGTAGCCTCTCCCCGATGCTTTTCAATCTGTGTATTGAGCAAGCAGTAAAGGAAACAAAAGAAAAGTTCAGAGTAGGTATTAAAATCCTTGGAGAAGAGATTAAAAGTTTGCGGTTCGCCGATGACATCGTAATTCTGTCAGAGACAACAAAGGAATTGGAAGAGCAGTTGAACGAAATGGACAGTGTCTTGAAAGGAGGATATAAGATGAACATCAACAAAAGCAAAACGAGGATAATGGAATGTAGTCGAATTAAGTCGGGTGATGCTGAGGGAATTAGATTAGGAAATGAGACACTTAAAGTAGTAAAGGAGTTTTGCTATTTGGGGGGCAAAATAACTGATGATGGTCGAAGTAGAGAGGATATAAAATGTAGACTGGCAATGGCAAGGAAAGCGTTTCTGGAGGAGAGAAATTTGTTAACATCGAGTGTAGATTTAAGTGTCGGGAAGTCGTTTCTGAAAGTATTTGTATGGAGTGTAGCCATGTATGGAAGTGAAACATGGACGATAAATAGTTTGGACAAGAAGAGAATAGAAGCTTTCGAAATGTGGTGCTGCAGAAGAATGCTGAAGATTAGATGGGTACATCACATAACTAATGAGGAGGTATTGAATAGAATTGGGGAGGAGTTTGTGGCATAACTTGACTAGAAGAAGGAATCGGTTGGTAGGACATGTTCTGAGGCTTCAAGGAATCACCAATTTAGTATTGAAGGGCAGCGTGGAGGGTAAAAATCGTAGAGGGAGACCAAGAGATGAATACACTAAACAGATTCAGAAGTATGTAGGCTGCAGTACGTACTGGGAGATGAAGAAGCTTGCGCAGGATAGAGTAGCATGGAGAGCTGCATCAAACCAGTCTCAGGACTGAAGACCACAACAACAACAACAATGTATTTCGTACGCAAAAAGCACTAATTTTGCTTTGAGGTGAGCGGAGGAAGGTCATGCAGTTATATACAAGGAATAGTAATTGACTCCTCTGGGACTCCTTTGGAACCATACATCACGAACTCATAGTCTACAGGAAATGGGGGCCGAGAACTCTCTCGCATAATGACACGTCATCAAGTGAATCATCTCGCTCAGCCCTTTCACAATCCATAAGGATCCAGATTCAGAAATTCTTTCAGAATTATAAAAGCTCAGATCACAAGAGCCGAGTTTCCGAAAATCAAGTAACCGTGAAAGGGGTCTATGAGCAGCGCAGCGTTTGCAGGCATTGAGAAGGCGCAAATAAGAGCTGGCACAACATAGCGAGGAGTGTTGCTGTTTGAAGAGGGGAGGTGGGAGGGGGGAGATATTTTCATGTTTCCGGGTAGACGGCCGCGCATCTGCTGCTGTAACTGCGTGTGTGGCCGCCGCTGGAGCGATAAGCGCGCGTTCTTCCGAGCCGGACCGTGTACTCGCTCGCACCGGCTTCTGCTTGGCTTGCCCCGTCTTCTCTTTCTCCTGATAACGCGCGGCACACAACAGCTGTTGCGAGATAAGTCGGCGCTCTGTACCAACAGTTACTCACACTACCGCAGCGCGTCAAGAGATGTCGGCTGGTGTCTCGTCACGCTACACTGCGAACAGGTAAATCCTCTGCTGCTTCGACACTTTTGAACGCCATCCTATAGTGGTACGTGCATTGAGAATATGCGAACAAGTATGTGCTTCGATTAAGGACTTCCTAACGAATACAATTCAGTACGTCATTCTAAATGGAGAGGTGTCGTCAGGTGTGAGTGTATCGTCTGGCATATCTCAAGGTATTGCGTAGGAGCGCCGCTGCTGTTAGATTCTTTTTTATGTTCCGTAGGTACCTCAATCGGTAAAAACGGAACCCTTAAAGGAACAATTTGTTGTCCGTTTATTAAATGGTTCAAATGGCTCAGAGCACTATGGCACTTAACATCTGAGGTCATCAGTCCCCTACTAGAACTTAGAACTACTTAAACCTGACCGTAGCGGTCGCGCGGTTCCAGACTGAAGCGTCTAGAGCCGCTCGGCCAAACCGGCCGGCGTGTCCGTTTATCTGTCCGTCTGTTAAGACCCCTTTTTCTCAGGAACGGTTAGAAGTAACAAGCAGAAAATTACATCAAATGCTAAGATCTACGGTCCCTTGGCAAGAAAAACTTGAAGCTTCTACGTCAAGGCAGTCAAAAGTTACGGCTATTTATGTCAATATTTTGATACTGTCTCTACAGGTTGTTTGTCCTAAGAGTCGTTAGGCCACTTTCTCTGGTATTCCGGCATATATCTGCAATTTCGTTTTTGCAATGTGTAGCTGGATATCACTTCTTCCATGTACCGCCCAGTGTCAACGCAAAACGTCACTTTCTTTCCTGTCATCGGCAAAATGATTTTTAAAATGGAATTTTACGTGCCCATTCGATAGAGCGACCACAGGTTAGTCTACTGCGAGTTTCGTTTCATCGATATACACTGAAGAGCTAAAGCAACTGGTACACCTGCCTAACAACGTGTTGGTTCCCCGCGAGCATACAGAAGTGCCGTAACACGTCATGGCACGGACTCGACTAATCTCTGAAGTAGTGCTGGAGGGAACTGACACCATGAATCCTGCAGGACTGTCCATAAATCCGTAGGAATACGAGGGAGTGGACATCTCTTCTGAACAGCACGTTGCAACGCATCCCAGATATCCTCAATAATGTTCATGTCCGCGGAATTTGTTGGCTAGCGGAAGTGCTTAAACTCGGAAGAGTGTTCCTGGATGCACTCTGTAGCAGTTCTGGAGGCGTGGGGTGTCGCATTGTCCTGCTGGAATTGCCCAAGTCCGTCGGAATGCACAATGAACACGAATGGATGCAGGTGATCAGACAGGATGCTTACATATGTGTCACCTGTCAGAGTCGTATGTAGATGTATCAGGGGTCCCACATTACTCCAACTGCACACGCCGCACATCGTTACAGACACTTCACCAGCTTGAATAGTCTCTTGTTGACAAGCAGCGTCCTTGGATTCATGAGGTTGTCTCCATACCCGTACACGTCCATCCGCTCGAAACAATTTGAAACGAGACTCGTCCGACCAGGCAACGTGTTTCCAGTCATTAACAATCCAATGTCGGTAAAGTTCGTGTCGTGCAACCATCAAGGGTACACGATTGCGCCTTCGGCTCCGAAAGCCCATACCGATGATGTTTCGTTGAATGGTTCGTACGATGACACTTGTTGATAGCCCACCATTGAAATCTGCATCAATTTCCGGACATTTTTGTGGACTTCAGTTATGTCAACACTGATCTGTGAACTGAGTGACTGCAGAGGGCCCATGATCTTTATTGCTATATGATGTGAGGACATCTCCGCAATCCGACTGAAAGCCGTCTACCGTCGGTTATTTGGCCGGTTACATGGCGCTCCTCTCGATTTCGACGCCAGAGCGGCCTGGTATTTAGAGGTCAGCCACAAATATATGAATCAGCAAGGGCTCCGTTCCGCATGTATGGCCGATTCTCTGTTGTGTCCCCAGTGCCATCTTCCTGATACAGATGAACACTGGCTGGAATATGGGTCTGCTGTGGACGTGTGGAGGTTGAAGAGAGTGATTTTGCCGCTCTTTCAGCGAAGGACCCCTACAGCTGTGACTCCGTCATCCTTCTTATCGCAGATTTGACGTTTTATACACATACTAAGATGAATGCAGTGACATGGATCGGGTTTGAACATATTGTATCGTTACCATGACGATGACCACCACTTCCTCTATTTTTGGACCTTCCTATTGGAAAGGTTCACTCGTCTACGATGCCACCCGCGCTACCGCCAATGCTTCGGGGTAGTGTCTTCTTGGACCCGCCCTGCAATTGGGTTGTGTCAGGTATGAGAAGTTAAACTGATGTGCATGTTAATTTTACGAAACGGACGGGTACAAGAGACAGAACCATATGAACTCTTTCTTCGTGAAGATGTGCTTGGCTGTAATGGCGGATTAGGAGGATCCATGGACGTGTTGATCGATGACAGCGGCGAGTGTAGTGTCAAATGTTCAAATGGTTCAAATGGCTCTGAGCACTATGCGACTTAACTTCTGAGGTCATCAGTCGCCTAGAACTTAGAACTAATTAAACCTAACTAACCTAAGGACATCACACACATCCATGCCCGAGGCAAGATTCGAACCTGCGACCGTAGCGGTCGCTCGGTTCCAGACTGTAGCGCCCAGAACCGCACGACCACTCCGGCCGGCAGTGTCAAATGTTGGTTCTGCCGGAAGGGCGGCCTTTACATTCTATTTATGCTTTAATCTTTTTGTTTAGTTACTTTTTTTACCCCGTAGAAGAGCACCATAGTAGAAGTAAAGATGTTCTGTTTAACATGCCTCGTAGGAAGGGGGAGGCATTGTGGCCAGGCCTCGGTTTTCGAGCCCTGTCCATCCTGCCTCCACCGGCCTAAAGATAACTGCCCTGCTTCCTTAAAAAAAAAAGAGGTTAATCAACAATGGGCCCGGCTGGTACTTGGACGAGTGACCATTCGAGGAAAAGGACACGCAAGTCGCCGAAGTGGCGTCCTGTTGAAAAACTTGCACCAGGCCGTGGCGTCGCACGACATTTTTTGTTCATCTTAACGGGGACAGTAAGGCACGAAGAATAACCAGTGCTGCAGCAGCGACGGCTCTGCCCTGGTCCACTCTGACAGCTGCCGGCATGCAGCGGCGCTGCTCAGTCGCTGCTGGTGGAAACAGTTTCCTAAGAGTTTTAGCGTCCTTGTTAATATGTACCAATAATACAAAGTCGCACTAGACTGGGATGGCTCTATGGAATGAGCACGTAAAATCTCGCTTTAAAAAAAGGTTTGTCCATACTGGAAAACAAAGTGTTGGTTTTCCTCAACACTCGGCGTCGCATGAAAGACTCGATGAGCGGTATTTGTTTGGGCCGACTGCAGCTACACATTACAGCAACGCAATTTGCAAATACCTGTCGAATCACCAGAGAAAATTCTCCTGAGAACTCTTAAAAGAGACACCTGGTGTACATGATTCTGTACGGAAGCCTCGGAGAGCGAGTCCTGTTCAGAATTGACCCGTATCTTTTAGTTATTGCGGTCTCTCTCTCTCTGATATGGGAACAGTAATGGCTTCAATTGCCGTAGACTTTCTCAGTGAAGCACCGGCAATACCCTGAACATTTACCCCCCCCCCCTCTCTCTCTCTCTCTCTCTCTCTCTCTCTCTCTCTTTCTCTCTCTCTCTCTCTCTCTCACACACACACACACACACACACACACACACACACAATATTGTTGCAGTCCAGAAATTATTCTATGGAGCTGTGAAACTGATATGATTTCAGTTTGTGTTTACAGTTAATTTCAATATTTATGAGATTCTGATAGATGCGCTCCACCTGCGGACGAGTAGCACTAAATGTCGTGTCCGTCACTGTAACGAGGTGGATGAACACTATAGAACACATCAGAAACTACAGAAAGATTAAAACACAAATGTATATATTTACAATATACAGGTCGTCTCAAACCTTTTGGATCACATTGAAACAGCTGACAGTGAGTCCACAATCGATTATATTGAGGTAGGGAACGAATGGTCGGAAATGCATATTTGTTGTGTTGTGAGCATACAAGGCGTACAGTGCATAATAAACAATGTAGCTCATAGTAACTGCTCAGAGTGACGACCACCATTCTCGGTGATTGCATGGCAACGACGCTTTAACTTCTGGCGCACGGCCTGGCGTCTGTTCAGCTAGGAAACAAGCAGCTTGAACCCTAGCAAGCAGGTCTTCAGCCGCTTCTGCGAGGGTTTCATGCACGAATTTCTTGACGAAACCCCAGAGGAAAAAGTCCAGACGTGTGGGAGCCGACGATCGTTGTTGGCCTTGGGACAGGACATCCCTCTCCAGTCCAACGATGAGGGTACGTGTCGTTCAGGTGCTCGCGGACATTAACATGGGAGTGGGCTGGTGCACCGTCGTGTTGAAACCACATCCTTTCGCCGACAACAAGGGGTAATGTCTTCAAGAACTGTGGCCACACATCTTACAGAAACACCAGGTAACGTGGACCAGTCAAACGGGCAGGCAGCACATAAGATCCTACTAGGTGATTTTGAACAGTGCCCGCCCATACGTTGACAAAGAATCGTAGCTGGTGGCCACCGATATGGATGGCATGAGGATTGTGCTTACTCCAGACGTGGATCTTGCGGCTGTTGAAAATACCGTTACGGGTGAATGACGCCTCAAGCGTGAAAAATGCAAACTGTACGAAGTTCGGCACTACAGCACTGCGGTGGATAACCCAGCGGCTCAAAATGCGTGTCAGTCCCAGTGCTGGAGCCGTTCTGTGTGATAGTCGAGTAATACCTCGGCCGGAGTGGCCGAGCGGTTCTTGGCCCTACAGTCTGGAACCGCGCGACCGCTGTGGTCGCAGGTTCGAATCCTGCCTCGGGCATGGATGTGTGTGATGTCCTTAGGTTAGTTAGGTTTAAGTAGTTCTAAGTTCTGGGGGACTGATGACCTCAGAAGCTAAGTCCGATAGTGCTCAGAGCCATTTGAACCAGCATTACTCTCCACACCGCATCTTTCGAGGTGTGCGTTTCAGGGGCAAGCTGACGAGTGCTTACTGCAGGGTGGGTCGATCCAACACATGTCGTAAAAGTCTAGTGTTCAGACATCTTCCAATTAGGATGATACCTGCTGGGAAAGCGTTCTCTGTACATTCGTGCTGCTTTACGGGCACTACATCGTGCAGCGCCGTACATTTTTCCACTGACGGAAAAGAATCACTTCAAGAATCCTGGTGCTTTAACGGAACATGTTGTTTATTCTGAAGACTGGTAAAATTTGGAAAACCGAGAAAAATTTGACTTATTCAGTGATTACTTCAATTGTAAATCACATGTAATAACAAATAAACCATAAAATCTAAAAAAAAAAGTAATGTCGAAAATACGCCATGCAATTAATAGTTTTTCGCGGAGCACTTATTCACTTCCCGCAGAACACCAGCGTTCCGCTGACACACAGTTTGGGAAGCCGTGCACTAATATTCACTACCAGTGGATGTAGCAACAGCGTCGTGCTTGTTTCATAATGTCCCACAACTGGTCTTCGGTAAATTCGGCGTGATATGAAAGTAGTCGCAGGATAATGTGGGATGGAGTTCTGAATTCCGGCGGCTAAAAAAACCTGTGGTCTCGTCACATTTGCTGACAGTGAGGTGACGCGAATTCGACGTCCACCGGTGACGTGGTAGTGCCACTCGGCGGCGTATGCACTAAGCATCTAGAGCGCTGACGACTTCTTTATAATATGCAGTGACATACAAAAACGTTCCTCCTGAATCAGTGTATTTATTAGTGGAAACCGTATCAAAATCCCTACGGTAGCAGTTCCCGAGATTAGCACCCACAGGCAGACAGGAAAACGCGACGTTGGACAAAGTGTGTGGTGCTATGAGGCTGTTGCTAGTCGGTGCATTTGTCTACAGGTAGCTGACAGACTTAGCAACTTGTTATGAAGTGTACACAGACTTACAGATGACCAGACCATGGCGCAGAATGACAGCTGTCTGTAAACAGTGTAAATATAATGTTATTGTACGAAAATATACCATGTTGTTGTTGTGGTCTTCAGTCCTGAGACTGGTTTGATGCAGCTTTCCATGCTACTCTGTCCTGTGCAAGCTTCTTCATCTCCCAGTACCTACTGCAACCTACATCCTTCTGAATCTGCTTATTGTATTCATCTCTTGGTCTCCCTCTACGATTTTTACCCTCCACGCTGCTCTTCAATACTAAATTGGTGATCTCTTGATGCCTCAGAACATGTCCAATCAACCGATCCCTTCTTCTAGTCAAGTTGTGCCAAAAACTTCTCCCCAATCCTACTCAATACCTGCTCATTAGTTATGTGATCTACCCATCTAATCTTCAGCATTCTTCTGTAACACCACATTTCGAAAGCTTCTATTCTCTTCTTGTCCAGACTATTTATTGTCCATGTTTCACTTCCTTACATGTCTACACTCCATACAAATACTTTCAGAAACAACTTCCTGACGCTTAAATCTATACTCGATGTTAACAAATTTCTCTTCTTCAGAAACGCTTTCCTTGCCATTGCCAGTCTACATTTATAACCTCCCTACTTCCACCATCATCAGTTATTTTGCTTCCCAAATAGCAAAACTCCTTTACTACTTTAAGTGTCTCATTTCCTAATCTAATTCCCTCAGCATCACCCGATTTAATTCGACTACATTCCATAATCCTCGTTTTGCTTTTGTTGATGTTCAACCTATATCCTCCTTTCAAGATACTGTCCATTTCGTTCAACTTCTCTTACAAGTTCTTTGCTGCCTCTGACAGAATTACAATGTCATCGGCGAACCTCAAAGTTTTTATTTCTTCTCCATGGATTTTAATACTTACTCAGAATTTTTCTTTTGTTTCCTTTACTGCTTGCTCAATATACAGATTGAAAATCATCGGGGAGAGGCTACAACCCTGTCTCACTCCCTTCCCAACCGCTGCTTCCCTTTCATGCCCCTCGACTCTTATAACTGCCATCTGGTTTCTGTACAAATTGTAAATAGCCTTTCACTCCCTGTATTTTACCCTTGCCACCTTCAGAATTTGAAAGAGAGTATTCCAGTCAACATTGTCAAAAGCTTTCTCTAAGTCTACAAATGCTAGAAACGTAGGTCTGCCTTTCCTTAATCTATCTTCTAAGATAAGTCGTAGGGTCAGTATTGCCTCACGTGTTCCAATATTTCTACGGAATCCAAACTGATCTTCCCCGAGGTCGGCTTCTACTAGTTTTTCCATTCCTCTGTAAAGAACTACCGTTAGTATTTTGCAGCCGTGACTTATTAAACTGAAAGCTCGGTAATTTTCACACCTGTCAACACCTGCTTCCTTTGGGATTGGAATTGTTATACTCTTCCTGAAGTCTGAGGGTATTTCGCCTGTCTCATAGATCTTGCTCACCAAATGATAAAGTTTTATCAGGACTGGCTCTCCCAAGGCCGTCAGTAGTTCTAATGGAATGTCGTCTACTCCTGGGGCCTTGTTTCGAATCAGGTCTTTCAGTGCTCTGTCAAACTCCATATCGTTTGAGTATGCACAATAAGCAGTCAGCCACTGCAATATCACAGCCTTCAAGGCTCTAAGAGTTTCTGTCCGGAATTGATTGAATGTGGAACAACCTCATTATCTAGTCGAGATGGAAAGTAACGGACTCTCGTTTGTTGGGATAATCCTAAGGAGACGTAATTCACACACGGAAGCTGTCGCTTACAAGAACCTTACATGACTGATTCTTAAGAGTTCTTCATTCGAGATGAATTAATGAAGTATGAGCTGGTCGCTTCGTTACGGGCAGATTAAAACTGTGTGCCTGGCCGACAATTGAGCCTGGGACCCTTTGTCTTTCGCGGGCAAGTGCTCAACCGACTGAGCTACCCAATCACGACCCACGACCCGCAAGGTATGCGGGAGAATTTCTGCGAAGCTTGGAAGGTAGGAGACGAGGTACTGGCAGAAGAAAGCCTGTGAAGGCTAGTCGTGAGTCGTGCTTTGCTAGCTCAGCCGGTAGAACACTTGCTTGCGAAATGCAAACGACCCAGATTAGAATTCCGGCCATGGACACTGTTTTTATCAGCCAGGAAGTTTCAAGTCAGCACACACTCCTCTACTGAGTGAAAATTTCATTCTGCTTCGTATGTTCGTTAATTCAGCATGACAATGGGCGGTTCGGACAATAAGCGGTGTACGTTCACGGACCTCTTGTGGACCCCTGTTCACGAGTGTGGGTATTCTGGCAGTGGCCTCTCAATATCTATATTCCTTACTGTCATTTCTTGTTAACAATATTAGCTTATTCCCAAGAATAAGCAGCTTCCATTCAGTTAATACTCGGCAAAAATCAAACCTGCATTTGGATCGAACTTCCTGTATCCATTTGCAATAAGCTACATCTACAATTAAAAAATCTTAGCAGTAATCCACGCGCTTTCAAATAGAAACTGAAGAGTTTCCTCATGGGTCACTCCTTCAATTCTGTCGAGAAGTTTCTTGAAAAATTAAGCTTATTCTTGTTGTATTGTTGGCTGCGTTTACTTAAACTTATGGCTTGACTTTTTTAGGGTTCATAAACATTTTATTTTTATCTGTTATTATTTTTATGTTGTAATTTCGTGCACTGACACGTTCCATGATCTTGGAGATTTGCTCTTCAATTTGGTCCTACGGAACTTGACGGGTAAATAAATAAATAAAAAAGTGTTGCAGACTCGCAACGAATTATAATGGAAGACGCTAACAGAAATGCGTTGTGCATCGCGGAGATGTTCACAAAAATCAGCCCGCCCACTTTCTAAAACTTTCACCACACGTCTGACATAACGACCACGGCGCTGAAATAGAGAAATTTTGCCTCATACAGTGCGTGCGGACAGTCGGAGCAATGAGCAGACAGGGAAGTACTGTGTATAACGTGATGCCTTCGGCAGACATAATCATTTTCCGGGTCCTGGCACTCAAGTGCCTCACAAAGATAAGTAGAGCAATCTTTGCCGTTCAATATTACTATCGGGACTGGTACTTGGCTTCGTCTCGTATGATTTTCATGTCGCACTTGTTGTCGTCTGTCCAAAGATCGGTGTGGCGCAGCTCCCAATTCCAGTGTCACTTGTACAAGTGTTTTCATACCCAAGTAACTACTACAGCCTAAATGCATTTCAACCTCCGTACTGTATGCATGTCTTGGTTTTCCTCTGCAATCTTCACCTCCATACTTAACAAATTAACTATTCCTTGATACCTAGCGAGATGTCCTGTCAACCCATCCATATTTTTAGTCCGCTTGTACTACCAATTCTCACGTGTCCCATTCAGTATCACTTCAGTCGTTACCTGCTCTACCCATCTATCTTGAGCATTCTTCTATACCACCACATTTCAAAAGCTTCTATTCTCTTTTAGTCTCAACTGTTCATTGTCTACGTTTCACTTCCGTTTAAGGCTACATTCCATCCAAATACCTTCAGAAAAGACTTCCTAACGTATAAATTTATATTCGCTCTTTTTCAGAAATTCTTATGTTTCTTTTCTCACTCCACGTTTTATATCCTCTTTTACTAGTTATTTTGCTGCCTAACTACCAACACTTACCAACTACTTTAAGTGTCTCATTTCCTAATCTAATCCCCTCAGAATCGCCTGATTTGAGTCAGCTATAGTCTCTTACCCTTGTTTTCTTTTTGTTGATGTTCACTGTATACCCTTGCCAAGATAATATCCGTTCCGGTCAAAGTGCTTACTTCGCCTTTAACGGAATTGCAGTGTCATTTGAAACCCCTAAGTTTTTGTTCCTTCTCCCTGAGCTCTAATTACCTTCCCAAATTTCTCCTTGGTTTCCTTCACAGATGGCTCAGTTTACAGATTGAATAACATTGAGGAGACGTCACAACCCTTTTCAACCACTGCTAATCTTTCATGTCCTTCGACTCGACTCATACAAGCTGCCTTCTGGTTTCTGTACACGTTGCAAATAATCTTTCGCTCCCTGTACTTTACTCCTGCTACATTCAAAATTTGGAAAAGCGTATTCAAATCAACACTGTCAAAAGCTATTGTCAGATCTACAGAAGCTGTAAACATACTTTTCTATATCTTCAGTCTAAGAATAAGTCATAGGATCAGCATTGCCTACATTTCACTGAACCCAAAGTAATCATCACCGAAGTCAGCCTCTGCTAGTTTTTCCCACTTTTGCGTAACTATTCAGTTGGAAGAGCACTTGCCCGCGAAAATCAAAGGTCCCAAGTTCGAGTCTCGGACCGGCACACAGTTTTAATCTGCCAGGAAGTTTCATATCAGCGCACACTCCGCTGCAGAGTGAAAATCTCATTCTGGAAACATCTCCCAAGCTGTGGCTTGCCATGTCTCTGCAATATCCTGTCTTTCAGGAGTGCTAGTTCTGCAAGGTTCGCAGGAGAGCTTCTGTAAAGTTTGGAAGGTAGGAGAGACGATGTACTGGCAGAAGTAAAGCTGTGAGGACGGGGCGTGAGTCGTGCTTGGGTAGCTCAGTTGGTAGAGCACTTGCCCGCGAAAGGCATAGGTCCCGAGTTCGACTCTCGGACCGGCAGACAGTTTTAACCTGCCAGGAAGTTTCATATCAACGCACACTCCGCTGCAGAGTGAAAATCTAATTCTGGAAGTCATACCACTGTTCATATCTTTGTAAAAAACAAAGCTACAACGAAGGCAATCGTGCTGATTGATGTCCCCCTGACGGCTAAATAACATTTGCTTGAAACATTTCGTAATTTGCATGTGGGCAAACAGTTATTTAGGGTGGTCAAGATAAATTGGACACCTTGTATAATAAGGGTAAAAGAATCTTCGAACACACTCTCAGTTCTAATATAATAATTTTTCTTGAGACCGAAAAGCTTATGTTCGCTAATCAGCACAGTTTTATAAAGCATCGCTCGAGCGAAACTCAGCTTGCTCTCTTCTCACATGGTATACTGCTAACTACGCATGAAGGGCAAGAGGCTGATTCCACATTTCTAGATTTCCGGAAAGCATTTGATACCGTGTGTCCCATTGCAGACTGTTAACGAAGGAACGAGCATATGGAATAGGTTCCCAGATATGTGAGTGGCTCGAAGATTTCTAAAATAGTAGAACTCAGTATGTTGTCCTCGATGGCGACGATGGCGAGTGTTCATTAGAGCTAAGGATATTGTCAGAAGCGCCCCAGGGAAATGTGGCAGGACCGTTGTTATTTTCGACACATATACATCATCTGGCGGACTGGGCGGGCAGCAGTCTGCGGTCGTTTTCTGATGATTCCGTGGCGTGCAGTAAGGTGTCGAAGTTCAGTGATTATAGGAGGATACAAGATGACCCCAGCAAAATGTCTGGTTGGTGTAACGAATGACAGCTGGTTCTGAGTGTAGAAAAATGTAAGTTAATGTAGATAAGTAGGAAAAACGAACTCTTAACGTTCGGATAAAGCATTAGTAGTGTCCTGCTTGACGCAGTCACGTCGTTTAAATATCTGGGTGTAGCGTTGCAAAGCGATATGAAATGAAACGATCGTGTGAGAAGTGTGGCATGAAAGACGAATGGTCGACTTCAGTTTATTAGGAAAGTTTTAGGAAAGAGTGGTTTATCTGTAAAAGAGGCCACATATAAGACGCTGGTGCCACCTATTCTTGAGTACTGCTCGAGTCTTTGGGATCCGTTCCAGGTCGGATTGAAGTTAGACATCGAAGCATTTCAGAGGCACCGAGCGAGGTGGCGCAGTGGTTAGCACACTGGACTCGCATTCGGGAGGACGACGGTTCAATCCCGTCTCCAGCCATCCTGATTTAGGTTTTCCGTGATTTCCCTAAATCGTTTCAGGCAAATTCCGGGATGGTTCCTTTGAAAGGGAACGGCCGATTTCCTTCCCCATCCCTCCCTAAACCGAGCTAGCGCTCCGTCTCTAATGACCTCGTTGTCGACGGGACGTTAAACACTAACCACCACCACCACCACATTTCAGAGGCGGGCTGCTAGATTTGTTACCGATATGTTTGAACAACAAGCAAGTGTTACGGAAATGCTTCGTGAACTGAAATGGGAATCTCTGGAGGGAAAGCGGCGCTCTTTTCGAGAAACGCTAGTGAGAAAATTTAGAGAACCGGCACTTGAAGCTGACTGCCCAACCATTCTACTGCCGCCAATATACACTGCGCGTAAGAACCACGAAGAGAAGATACCAGTAATTAGGACTCATACGGAGGCATATAGATAGTCGGTTTTCCCTCGCTTTATTTTCAGAGTGGAACAGGAAAGGAAATGACAAGCAGTGGTACAGGCTACCCTCCACCACTCACCTTACAGTGGCTTGATGAGTATGTAGATGTAGATGTGGATTTAAAGTAAGTTTCCATTCTTCGTATCACATTCAAATGTTCTCAAGATCCGACTCAATATCTGTGCATTTTTTTCGGACGGTATATCATTATAGACGACCGCATCATCCGCGAAGTCTGAGGTACTATTCGCATTGTCTGCAAGGTCATTAATAAACAACATGAACAAGAACAGTCCCAACAGACGTTCCTGAGTGCATTGGAAATTACTTCTACATATGTCAATGACTTTCCATCCAAGATAACACTCTATGTCCTTCCTACCAAGAAATGCTCAATCCAGTCACAAATTTTATGTGAGACTCCCATATGATCCTACTTTCCTTAATGTCCTTTGGTGTGGTGCTGAGTCAAACGATTTCCCGAAGCGAACAAGTGAAGCATCAATCTGACTGCCTTGATCCACGGGTTTCAGGTGTCATGTGAGGAAAGTGCGAATTGGTGAGTTTGATTTCTCTCAAAGTCAGTTGTTTACCTGAAACGTACCCTGTACGGAAATCGGCGACTTTTATAGGTTCTGATACGGTGGATTAGCTTCTCATCATCGCAGCCAGTGCGGCGCTGCCAGTCCGTACCTGTAATTGGGAAACCGGCGGTGATTCGGTAAATCTGTCCCCGTGACGCGATGTGCGTAGGTTCCCTTTGTGCGTCACACGCAGCGGCGAGGTTATGGCGGCAGAATTATTCGCCTCGTGCATGTATTCATGTCGCGCCGCTAAAGCAGGCTGTAATATAGTTGCGAGCAATTTCGTGCCGCTGCCCGCCGGCTTTGTGCGGAATTTACACCGGCCTGCACCTGGACGCGTTTCCCGTGCGTGGCTTACGAGCACAACTGTATTGTGTTATCCTGGCTATCGTAGGTAGTGCAAGGATTTGCCAAGCATCGGAAACATACAGTAAATCCTGAATTTATGCAGGAGTAAAAAGGTCTGTTCACAAGTTGCCCCTACACAATGTTTTAATTTGTTCAGACTCAATGAGGAGCCTGCAGGCTATCGACCGATGCTACTCTCGCACCTTTGGTCTCTGCTATCCATGATGTCCTCTCTGCCCTTCGTCATGCCGCCTGCTCAGTTGTCTTTCTCTGGGTGCTAAGACATGTGGGCATCCCAGGGAATGAACTGGCTGACCGTTTGGCTAGAGAAGCAGATACTTACCCCCCCACCCCTCCCATTTCCTTTCATGATTTCAGCTGCCGATATGTAGATCTACGTCGAATTTCTCTTTGCTTAAAAGTGGAATGACAATTGGTGCGCTACTGCTCATACTAATGAACTCCGCACGATCAAGGGGTCTACTGCAGTTTGGCGCTCTTCCTTTCGCTCCTCTCGGAAAGAGTTCACTGTTTTATCCCATTTATGCATTGGCCATACCCAGGTCGCCCATTGTTTCCTCCTACGTAACGAACCACCCCCACAATGCAGTTGTGGAGTCAGACTGACGATATCCCACATATTGGTGGAATGTTCCCTTCTTTTGGTCCTTCGTGCTAAGTATAGTCCTCCCGATTCCTTAAATTTAATATCAGCAGACGATTCACGGATGGTTGAACTGGTCCTTTACTCTTGGCGCTGGGGCAGAGTGGTTGTGTTTGGGACCTCTCTTCATGTCTTCTCGATCTGGGGACCCACGATCACTCCCCCATGGAAAGACCGTCCCTTTTTTCCAGTTTTTAGATTTGGTCTCACCTTTTATGCCTGTTACAGTGCGTGTTTTAACTTCATTATTTTATAATTTTAACTCACCTGACTGGATCCGTCCACTTTTAGCGGACCCTCTTTCTTTTGTGACTAACTTCTGAATCGCGGGACTGATGAGCTCGCCGTTCGGTCCCATCAACCCTCTCAATTAATCAATCAATCAATTACAAGTTGCCGCCATCGTAATGCCACGCAAACTCACCAGCCTACTGTCATCTCCGCACAGCAGAAAACATTGCGTCTGTGAGTTGAACGGCGGTAGATCAGAACAGGTAGTCCCAGTCTTCAAGAAGGGTCGTCGAGCAGATGCGCAAAACTATAGACATATATCTCTGACGTCGATCTGTTGTAGAATTTTGGAACATGTTTTTTGCTCGAGTATCATGTCGTTTCTGGGAACCCAGAATCTACTCTGTCGGAATCAACACGGATTCCGGAAACTGCGATCGTGTGAGACCCAACTCGCTTTATTTGTTCATGAGACCCAGAAAATATTAGATACAGGCTCCCAGGTAGATGCTATTTTCCTTGACTTCCAGAAGGCGTTCGATACAGTTCCGCACTGTCGCCTGATAAACAAAGTAAGAGCCTGCGGAATATCAGACCAGCTGTGTGGCTGGATTGAAGAGTTTTTAGCAAACAGAACACAGCATGTTGTTATCAATGGAGAGACGTCTACAGACGTTGTAAGTAACCTCTGGCGTGATACAGGGGAGTTTTATGGGACCACTGCTTTTCACAATATATATAAATCACCTAGTAGATAGTGTCGGAGGTTCCATGCGGCTTTTCGCGGATGATGATGTAGTATACAGAGAAGTTGCAGCATTAGAAAATTGTAGCGAAATGCAGGAAGATCTGCAGCGGATAGGCACTTGGTGCAGGGAGTGGCAATTGACCCTTAACATAGACAAATGTAATGTATTGCGAATACATAGAAAGAAGGATCCTTTATTGTATGATTATATGATAGCGGAACAAACACTGGTGGCAGTTACTTCTGTAAAATATCTGGGAGTATGCGTGCGGAACGATTTGAAGTGGAATGATCATATAAAATTAATTGTTGGTAAGGCGGGTACCAGGTTGAGATTCATTAGGAGAGTCCTTAGAAAATGTAGTCCATCAACAAAAGAGGTGGCTTACAAAACACTCGTTCGACCTATACTTGAGTATTGCTCATCAGTGTGGGATCCGTACCAGATCGGGTTGACGGAGGAGATAGAGAAGATCCAAAGAAGAGCGGCGTGTTTCGTCACGGGGTTATTTGGCGGGCGTGATAGCGTTACGGAGATGTTTAGCGAACTCAAGTGGCAGACTCTGCAAGAGAGGCGCTCTGCATCGCGGTGTAGCTTGTTGTCCAGGTTTCGAGAGGGTGCGTTTCTGGATGAGGTATCGAATATATTGCTTCCCCCTACTTATACCTCCCGAGGAGATCACGAATCTAAAATTAGAGAGATTCGAGCGCCCACGGAGGCTTTCCGGCAGTCGTTCTTCCCGCGAACCATACGCAACTGGAACAGGAAAGGGAGGTAATGACAGTGGCACGTACAATGCCTTCCGCCACCATTGGGTGGCTTGCGGAGTATAAGTGTAGATGTAGATGTATCCTGAGCAGCCGTTGCGACGTACGAACCACGTTCTAAATGCGAAAATTTTATGTCAGGCCTTACCGTGGCTGTTACTGGTATCGACTGAAAGTAAAATTGGAATCGATCACATAGATAATGTTGTGGGGGAAAGCTAACCAAAGACTGCGATTAATTAACTCGATTTTGAACTGATTATCAGATTGTGCAACAGGCCTATTACAGGGACTGCCTACAGTACGGTTGTCCGTTTTTTTGGGGAGTACTGAACGCGGTGTGGGATCTGCATCAGATAGAACTGACGGACACATCGAAAAAGTTCGAAAAAGTGGGGCTCGATTTGTATTATAGCAAAGCACAGATGGGTGAGAATGTCACGGTATGAAAAAGCGAGTTGGGGCTGCAATCATTAAGACAAAGGCGTTTTTCGTTGTAGCAAGGTCTTTTCACCAACTTTCTTCTCCGATTGCGAAATATCTTGTTGATACGTACACAGGAAGAAATTATCATGGTAATAAAAGCAAGAGAATTCAGAGTTCGCACAGAAAGCTGAAAGTGTTCTTTTTTCACCTGCTGTTCGAGAGTGTAACGGCAGAGAAAAATCTTGAAGCTGGTTCGATGAACCCTCTGCCAGGCACTCAAATGTGAGTTGCAGAGCAGTCTCTTCGATTTATATGAGTACTTTTGCCAGTCACACTTTATTTCATTTCCACAATGCGTTTCAGGTATTTAAACCTTCATCATCAGGTGAGTATATGTAAGTTAATACGACATGTTTGTGACGTGTATGCTATGTTGTATGTAGGGCCCGTGACCACTGATGACAGCGCCACAGGCTATCCAAAAGTCGTAAAACACACACACACACACACATCTTATTAATTGGCATAAATGGACCTGATGATGGTGGTTTAAAGTTATGAAACGCGTAGTGGAAATACAGTGACTCTTTACAGTAAACCTTCCAGTCGTACCAGTCTTGTGTTCGTTCTCGTTGTCCCTCGCAAACCCAGCGTTTATTCACTGTAATGGAACTAAGCTCTTGACTTGTTGAATCTGCTACAATCATCTCAGAATAAAAAAATAGGATGCCATTTAAAACTATGTATTGTTGGAAGTAGTCAGCTGTACCGTTCCCCAAACTTCCGCACCGTACACACAATTCATTCTCCCAACTAAACTGTTGATAATACTGTTCTTTGGCTGTTATCGTCTAAAAATTAGCGGGGTGCAAAATTCGAGTACTGTAGTTCCCGAAGCCTTTCTTGACATCTTTGCGTTCTTACGGATTGGCATTACGTTGTTTTAGATCATATCTATATCATTGCAATTAGAAGTTTTTTTTAATATAGGAAAAGTATTAAGGGATGTATCCCATGGAGTTTGTATGCCTGCTGTAGTTGTTATTTGTTAATAATATACTAAACGGCGACTACTCTCAAACGAACATACTTTGTGCACCGTAAGTTCAATCATAATGGAAACAATCGTTCCTTCAGCTATTGGTTATCGAGCGCAGTGTTCCTACACCTGACGATGTGACACCACTGGAAACAGGCCCTACTTACATATCAGTTACACCGACGGAAAAAATCCGAACGACGCTAAGAAATAATCGGGGCAGAATAATGTAATTTCGGGAATACATTTGTCTAGGTAACACATTTAAGCGATTAGCGTTGCATGACACAGGCGAATGCAAAAGCCAGAAAAGCTGCTGCAGATGTGAAACGCTGCTAAATTAACCGGTGTAACCGCTAGACTGTTGGATGCAAGCATTCAAACGTGCATGCATTATATCCTACAGGTGCCGGATGTCAGTTGTGGGATGGAGTTCCAAGCCTGTTGCAACTGGTCGGGCGATACAGGGACGGTTAATGCCGGTTCTGGATGAAGTTTGAATTGTGGTTCGATGATGTTCATTTGTGCACGATTGGACACAGATCTGGTCACCGAGCAAGACAAGGCAACATGTAGACTTCTGTAGAGCATTTTGGATTACAACAGCGGTATGTGGACAAGCGTTATCCTGTTGGAAAACACGTTCTGGAATCCTGTTCATGAATGGCAGCACAACATGTCGGATCAGGAGATTGACCTACAAATTTGCAGTGAGGTTGCGTGGGATAACCACGAGAGTGCTGAAGCTGTCGTACGAAATCGCATCTCAGACCATAACTCCAGGTGAAGGGCCAGTGTGTCCATGCCGCAGTCAGTTTGGTTGCAGGCATTCAATTGACCTTCTAACCGATACACGTCCATCACTGGCACCGAGACAGAACTATCTTTCACCAAAAAACACAGCAGACCTCCACCCTGCCCTCCAGTGAGCTCTCGCTTGAAAACCACTTACACCGCAAACGGCGGTGGTTTGGGGTCAGTGGAATACTTCTTACAGGGCGTCTGGCTTGGAGTTCCCCTTGCAGTAACCGATTTGTGACATTTGTTGTGCCACTGACGCTCAAATTGCTGCTGTTGGTGCAGTACGATGCACCACAACCATACACCGAACATCTACATCTACATTTATAATCCGCAAGCCACCCAACGGTGTGTGGCGGAGGGCAGTTTACGTGCCACTGTCATTACCTCCCTTTCCTGTTCCAGTCGCGTATGGTTCGCGGGAAGAACGACTGTCTGAAAGCCTCCGTGCGCGCTCTAATCTCTCTAATTTTACATTCGTGATCTCCTCGGGAGGTATAAGTAGGGGGAAGCAATATATTCGATACCTCATCCAGAAACGTACCCTCTCGAAACCTGGACAACAAGCTACACCGCGATGCAGAGCGCCTCTCTTGCAGAGTCTGCCACTTGAGTTTGTTAAACATCTCCGTAACGCTATCACGGTTACCAAATAACCCTGTGACGAAACGCGCCGCTCTTCTTTGGATCTTCTCTATCTCCTCCGTCAACCCGATCTGGTACGGATCCCACACTGATGAGCAATACTCAAGTATAGGTCGAACGAGTGTTTTGTAAGCCACCTCCTTTGTTGATGGACTACATTTTCTAAGGACTCTCCCAATGAATCTCAACCTGGTACCCGCCTTACCAACAATTAATTTTATATGATCATTCCACTTCAAATCGTTCCGCACGCATACTCCCAGATATTTTACAGAAGTAACTGCTACCAGTGTTTGTTCCGCTATCATATAATCATACAATAAAGGATCCTTCTTTCTATGTATTCGCAATACATTACATTTGTCTATGTTTAGGGTCAGATGCCACTCCCTGCACCAAGTGCCTATCCGCTGCAGATCTTCCTGCATTTCGCTACAATTTGCTAATGCTGCAACTCCTCTGTATACTACAGCATCATCCGCGAAAAGCCGCATGGAACTTCCGACACTATCTACTAGGTCATTTATATATATTGTGAATAGCAATGGTCTCATAACACTCCCCTGTGGCACGCCAGAGGTTACTTATAACGTCTGTAGACGTCTCTCCATTGATAACAACATGCTGTGTTCTGTTTGCTAAAAACTCTTCAATCCAGCCACACAGCTGGTCTGATATTCCCCAGGCTCTTACTTTGTTTATCAGGCGACAGTGCGGAACTGTATCGAACGCCTTCCGAAAGTCAAGAAAAATAGCATCTACTTGGGAGCCTGTATCTAATATTTTCTGGGTCTCATGAACAAATAAAGCGAGTTGGGTCTCACACGATCGCAGTTTCCGGAATCCATGTTGATTCCTACATAGTAGATTCTGGGTTTCCAAAAACGACATGATACTCGAGCAAAAAACATGTTCTAAAATTCTACAACAGATCGACGTCAGAGATATAGGTCTATAGTTTTGCGCATCTGCTCGACGACCCTTCTTGAAGACTGGGACTACCTGTGCTCTTTTCCAATCATTTGGAACCTTCCGTTCCTCTAGAGACTTGCGGTACACGGCTGTTAGAAGGGGGGCAAGTTCTTTCTCGTATTCTGTGTAGAATCGAATTGGTATCCCGTCAGGTCCAGTGGACCTTCCTCTGTTGAGTGATTCCAGTTGCTTTTCTATTCCTTGGACACTTATTCCGATGGTGTCTTCGTCGTCTTGAAGACATTCTTGAGTCACATCAATTTTCCACTCCCATCCTCAAAGGTAACCAGCACTCACGACTGTTATAACGTGTATTTAAAGCAAATTTGATGTGCATCCTCATCGTGGCGCTACTGGTGCCACTCTTATGCGAGTGTCGCGAAATTTGCGTAGATGTTTGTTTCTGATGTAGAAAAATGCCTACGAACTTTCGTTTATCTCTCTAAACTGTGTCTTGGTGCTGGGATTTTTTTTCGTCAGTGTATTTCGTTATTTTCCAACGTGAGTGCCACAATTGGTACGGTAAAGCATTGAAAGTCTTCATTGGTTTTGCTTATCATCGTGTTAAGTGTTAGAGTCGTGTAGTTATTGTTTCAGGTCTCACTGGACAATTGCTTTGTGTTTCCTTTCAGTCGTGTCCGTGTGGTCTTGACGTTCAATATGCACTGTGCAAAATGTGTGATTGTTCTGATGGTTTGTGACATGTTCTTCCGCTGCTCGTTGTCTTTAATATGTTTTTCTTTCCGCCTGATCTCTTGTGAAGCCCATAATGAAGTGTAAATTGTCTGCTGAGTCTTCCAGAGATAGGAGACGCGCACCCATACAGAGAGAGTTCGGCCCACGACAAGACCAGCTTCCGGAGAGGCGCAACACAGTTTGGTCAGACGCCATAGAGGACGCACACCTCATGGACCAGGTTATGCTTTTGCCTTAGGTCACCCAAGTAGTTCCTCAGTAGATATCAATGCCAAAAAAGGATGTAGGCGGACGTATGATTCCCGTCAGACAGTGCGCATCAGCGTTGCGCATCAGGGCTTGCGTACACTCGCCGCAGGGAAGAACCCAACTGGATATTCTACTGGTTATGTTAGTCATCACCGGTTCGATTCAGGACGAGAGAGGAGTACAAATTTAGATCAATACATGTTAATTTTTAATAACGCGGCCTCGGATCATCTTCGCGTTCGAGATACGTAACTTGTATTTTCTTTTAATAAATTATTTCAAATTGTTGCTGATATGTGGTGCCTTCAGTTTTTCGGTATTTGCTTAAATCCATTTGGCCCTGTGACGAGGTTGTATACTTGTTCCGGCAAGGAAGCCACCTCAGTAGTAGCAACTACTTTCGGTGCTAAGGGGTTTTCTCTACTTAGCACATTTATGTCTGATGTCAAGGGGTTTAGTGTACCTAACACTGTTACACGCGTGAGAGCTACGACGGCTGCATCGCAAACGCCAACGACCTATATAAACAACATAGACTGGCTATGGCACCGCCATCTTTGAAGCAACTTGAAAACTGAGCCGCCATGTCTTGTAACGTCAAGTTGCAGCCTACACGTCGTCTGCTAATACTGAATGTTGTTATTGTTTACTACGCATGGCGTAAAAAAAAAAGTCAATCTGCACTGACAATCTGATTTCTCTACTGTAAAACATATAGTGATGAAGGCTAAAAGAAATGAAACACACTTCTGACATCGATTAATTGAAAAGTTTATTACGAAATGTTGCAGTTCATTTCGCTGCAATGCCATATAGATTAGGTCAAAAACAATTTTAAATAGTTCAGTAGGTCCAAAAACGACCAATTGACAGCGCAGGATGGGGTAATTTAACAGACTTCCTCAAATAATTATAAACTTTGAAGGAGTAAAAATTGAGTGTAAGGGCAAACCGTCTTATTTCTTTAGGATATTCAGGAACTGAACATTTGTTTTGCATTGCAAAAAGTGCTTCAGAATATCACTATTTTTGTCACATCCTATCACTTCAGAAGCACAGTCTTGAAGTGTCTTATTTAGGCGTACAGCCACTGTTTTTTATATGTCACAATTTGTTTCTTCTTTCTTGAAACACTTTGCCTTGCATGTTCCGCTTGCTTCCTCAGCTTCTCAGTCCTCTTCTGTAGTGCCTCATAATTCTGTTTCAATTTTTTGGGGCTAGGCAAACAATAAGAATGATCTGTATGATCATTCTGATTCACTCTTTCACCTACAAAAATGAAGTATTATCATTAAGCTTTATTTTTCTTTAAACATACATTGATTAATAGTAAAATTCACACATAACCCATATAGCAGATAAATAACAGGAAAACTATTTTACCTGGTTCATTTGATAAGGAAGCTGATTCTTCACTGACAGGCCGTTTCCTTGGTTGTCTCTATACTATAGTTGTTTTCTGCAGATGGTCAGCAAACGTAAATATTGTCGGTACTGCGTTTGCCAGAAGTCGCCTTTTCTCGTTTGTACTATGCATGTATCTATCTTCAAAGTGAAACGAGCATATGTAACTATATTGAGTTGGCTGCCACTTATCTCGCCTCATATTGGCTACCCACCGACTTAACATCTCTTTCTTTTTCAGAGGAAATCTAAAAATAAGGAGACGTGTATACAATAGCTTATTTACATTTTGTATACAGCTTAAACACGAAAATTATGCACAAGACGCTAAGTACAACTCGCATTTAGATACTCACCTGAAATATGATATTCCAGTTGTTTTATCACTTCTATTAGCGCAATTGTACGCTGCACATACACTGGGCATGATTCGCGATCGGTCAACAAGACTTTTAAAACAAATTACAACCGGAAAACAGTGATTTTCTAATGCCAGTACTATACACCAAATGTAGACGTTTCAAAAAATGGCGGCCGGTGTTGCTTTTTGCTGCCGCTGGGAGCGCTGTTACCTCACAGATAGCCACTATATGTAGTTTATATACCTCCTTGGAAAACGCCCCACAATACTAGCTGGACTGCGCGTCACGTGACACTCCGCGGGAAGGCGACTCCAGTGACGTAACTACAACCGTGGAAGAAAACACACTGCAATGTTTAGTTCCGTGTTAAGCTTAGGATGGACGTAGTGCAGTATGCAGAGTGTTACTAAATTCTCTTTACAGATTTTTGGGCCATGTTGCTTACACCAAAACAAGAAAGAAATGTCCAGGAAACATGGGTTCTTAAATGCTACGAGCACTTGTTCAATAGATGAGATGTGTTTCACAGTAGCGAAGATGAACAAGTGCACTTAAGGGCGCATTTTTACCAGACAGTTTTTCTTGTTTTGGTCCATACTACATCGTGTTCTCAGTGTTTTGACGATTTCAAATCTGAACAACGTGCGCTAAAAAACAAGATTATGAGACGCTGGTGCCGTCTATTAGTAGTGCGGAGCATCAAGTTTCATCCCGTATGCAGCTCAGTAATCATGTCGAAACAAAGTCGTACGTTAGCGGTGGAGTACTATTCTCGCTACGACAAATCTGCCATACGCGTGCAACATGCTTTTCGCAAGCAATTGAAGATTGAGCCGCGATATCTACTTCCTGCTCACGAAACAATGTTGAATTGGATAAGAAACTTCCGTGCAACTGCCAGTGCATCGAATTGAAAGACAACTGGCCCTCGGAAAGGCGTCAGAACCCCCGAGACATCGAACATGTGCGTAACAGTTTACGGTCAGGCCCTCGTGTCTCGTTACGAAAACTTTCGTACAAGACAGCACGACGTGCCACACATCCAACAAGACCTTGCGAGTCCGCGAACCGTTTGATAACCGCATAGTTTCCAAACGCTCGTGTATCGAATGGCTATCTCGCTCGCCTGGTTTTACCGTGCCAGACTTTTAACTGTGGAGTTATTTGAAGGCGAGAGTTTACTCAGACCGACAGAGAAGCTTGCAACAGTTGAAAGATCGAATTCGGGATGACCATTCCAGAATGCCTCTAGCAGTTACGAAAGATATGTTGAAAACCAGGGTGAAATGCATCCATTGTCGTGTAGCCGCGAAACGTAGTCATTAACCCGATGCAGTACTTCATAAGTAAACTTGAATCAATGTTGCACTTTGAACTTTGCTTCACGATTAGTGTGTGTGTTATTCACGTTTGATATCGTCAAAACGTTATGAAACACCCTGTACCTTCTCCCTAAATACGGAAAGCAAAGAGCATGCAGTAGATGAGATGTGTTTCACAGCATCAAAGGTGAACAAGTGCTTACAGCTCTTAAGGTGTACGTTTTAGAGCCCATGATCACTGGACAGTTTTTCTTGTTTTTGCTGTGAGGAGCCTGTCCTCAGAGCGAGTAACGGGAATTCAGTCACAGCGCGTACAGTATTCCTTTCGCCAGCCGTTTTTCACACGACCTCAGCCTTTGCACCTCCTCTTGCCGCAGAGTTCGCCACCTACCCTCCCACACACGCGGGCACTGCCACTCGCCAACCCTCAGCTGCAGCCCTGCTCCCGTATCGCAATGAAAAGTGTTTAAAATCCTCGACGGAATTTAACTTTACTCGATTTAAATGATTGTTGTTGTTGTTGTGGTCTTCACTCCAGAGACTGGATTGATGCAGCTCTCCTTGCTACCCTATCCTGTGAAAGCCTTTTCATCTCCGAGTAACTATTTCAGCCTACATCCTTCTGAATCTGGTTAGTGTATTCATTTATTGGTCTCCCTCTATGATTTTTACCCTCCACGCTTCCGTCCAATACCAAATTGATGATCCCTTGATGCCTCAGAACGTGTCCTACCAACCGATCCCTTCTTCTATTCAAGTTGTGCCACAAATTCCTCTTCTCCCTAATTCTACTCAGTGCCTCCTCTTTACTTACGTGATCTACCCATCCAGTCTTCAGCGTTCTTCTGTAGCACCACATTTCGAAAGCTTCTATTCTCATCTTGTCTACACTGTTTATCGTCCATGTTTCACTTCCATACATGGCTACACTCCACACAAATACTTTCAGAAAAGACTTCCTGACACTTAAATTATACTCGATCTTAACAAATTTCTCTTCTTCAGAAACGCTTTCCCTGCCATTGCAAGCCTACATTTTATATCCTCTCTACTTCGACCATCATCAGTTATTTTGCTCCCCAAATAGCAAAACTCGTCTACTCCTTTGTTTCATTTCCTTATCCAATTCCCTCAGCATCAGCTGATTTAATTCGACTACATTGCATTAGTGTTGTTTTGCTTTTGTTGACGTTCATCTTATATCCTCGTTTCAAGATACTGTCCATTCCGTTCAACTGCTCTTCCAGGTCTTTTACTGTCTCTGACAGAATTACAGTGTCATCGGCAATACCTCAAAGTTTTTATTTCTTCCGCATGGATTTTAATTCCTACTTTGAATTTTTCTTTTGTTTTCTTTACTGCTTGCTCAATGTACAGAGTGAATAACATCGGAGATAGGCTACAACCCTGCCTCACTCCCTTCCCAACCAGTGCTTCCCTTTCATGTCTCTCGACTCCTATAACTGCCGTCTACAAATTGTAAATCGCTTTTCGATCCCTATATTTTAGCCCAGCCACCTTCATAATTTGAAAGAGAGTATTCCAGTCAAGATTGTCAGAAGCTTTCTCTAAGTCTTGAAATGCTAGAAACGTAGGTTTGCCTTTCCTTAATCTATCTTCTAAAATAAGTCCTAAGGTTAGTATTGCCTCACGTGTTCCAACATTTTTACAGAATCGAAACTGATCTTACCAGATTTTACCAGTTTTTCCATTCGCCTGTAAAGAATTACTGTTAGTATTTTGGAACCATGACTTATTAAACTGATAAATCGATAATTTTCAAACCTGTCGACACCTGCTTTGTTTGGGATTGGAATTATTATACTCTTTTTGAAGACGGAAGGTATTTAGCCTGTCTCATACATCTTGCTCACCACATGGTAGAGTTTTGACATAGCTGGCTCTCCCAAGGCTATCAGTAGTTCTAATGGAATGTTGTCTACTCCCGGGGCCTTTTTTTGACTTAGGTATTTCAGTGCTCTGTCAAATTCTGCACGCAGTATCATATCTACCATTTCATCTTCTTCTACGTCCTCATCTGTTTCCATGTCCGGCCCCGGTAGCTGAGTGGTCAGCGTGACAGAATGTCAATCCTAAGGTCCCGGGTTCGATTCCCGGCTGGGTCGGAGATTTTCTCCGCTCAGGGACTGGGTGTTGTGTTGTCCTAATCATCATCATTTCATCCCCATCGACGCGCAGGTCGCCGAAGTGGCGTCAAATTGAAAGACCTGCACCAGGTGAACGGTCTACCCGACGGGAGGCCCTAGCCACACGACATTTCATTTCATCTGTTTCCATAATATTGCCCTCAAATACATTGCCCTTGTGTGGACCCTTTATACACTCCTTCCTCCTTTCTGCTTTCCCTTCTTTGCTTAAGACTGGTTTTCCATCGGAACTCTTGATATTCATACAGGTGGTTCTCTTTTCTCCAAAGGTGTCTTTAATTTTCCTTTAGGCATTATCTATCTTACCCCTAGTGATACATGGCTCTACATCCTTGCATTTCTCCTCTACCCATCCCTGCTTAGCCATTTTGCACTTCCTGTCGATCTCATTTTTTAGACGTTTGTATTCCTTTTCGCCTGCTTCGTTTACTGCATTTTTATATTTTTTTCCTTTCGTCAGTTAAATTCAATATCTCTTCTGTTACCCATGGATTTCTAGTAGCCCTCGTCCTTTTAGCTGCTTTATCCTTTGCTGCCTTCACTATTTCATCTCTTCATTCTTCTTCTTAAAATGATTTTTCTTCTTCTTAAAATGATTAACATAAATAAAACACTGGGCGCGTTGTGACGGCAACTTCCACAAGCGGAAGAGCATTCCCGGAAGAGCGAACAAGTGTTAGTCAGAGAACGAAGGGCCTCTGGCGTAATAAGAGGAGGTACCTTAAGAAGCGGATGCGGCTGTCAGATCTGGCAGCCTACGGCCAGCGCCTGCGCAGTCAGCCTCCTTGCGGCTGGCGCTGTTCCCGCGGGCCGGCAGCCCGCAGCACGTAATTACGCGCCACTTGTAGCGGCTGAGGGCCCCGGGGCGGAGCAGCGCACCAAGTTGGAAGCACCCTCCGCCCTCCACCGTCTTCCCGCAGCCAGCCGATCGGCGCCTCGACAAGCCGCGACAGCTCGCCTGTTAGGCCAAGTTTGGCCACTTCAAGTTTCTGCTAATCTTCTCACAGTTCGGCCTGTAATTGACGTGTTTTAAGAGCTGGGGTTTACTTTCTCTCTTCATCTTAGTCGCACGAGTTATCTGTCGCGCCGAAAAGCGCAGTTCTCGATGACTGACCTTTAAGTGTGCGTCCATTTTCTCAGCTCAGACCTCATATACCCATCCCAAATCCGAATTTATTAAAGTCGGGAATACATTGTGAAGACGTACAGCATACAAGGAAATTTGTACAGAAGACACCCGCTCTTTGTAACCTAGAGGTCGGTCCCGCACGCCTGTGCGCTGAACATGGAAGTAGCCGTTTCGAATCGTGTTGGAGGTGCAAAAATTATTGCCTCCAGCAGTTGGCCGCAAAGGGGAGAAGAGGTGGCAGCGTCAAGTTGCTGGTCACCGGACTTTGCGTCAGTGTCGGGATTACGTTAAAAACCTCTGCTCAGTGTCTCATGGAGTGAGAGCATCCGACACAGCTGATGGTGATCCGTCCGTCGTACGGGGATATTGAGATCGACTGACCCCCTCGTTGATATTCGAGAGGTGTAGACCCTGTGCTGGCCCCTTCCCTTCATGTAACAACACAAACACAACACTACACATCCATTACAGTGACTTACGCTCAACAAGTACACGTTATTGTTAGAAACCATTCAGACGCCAAGATCGCACAAAATATTTTTTTATTCGAGGCAACCGGTTTCAACTGTCTTAGCTGTCATCTTCAGCTTTTAAACATTGTTTAGGCACTGAAGATGACAGCTAAGACTCTTCAAACCGGTTGTCTTGAATAAAAAATATTTTGCACGATCTTGGCTTCTGAATGGTTTTAATAGTTGTAACAGACCGCCCATCAGTACCCTCATGACGAGAAAAGTCAAGATTAGCTTAAGACGCAACTCGCACACACCGCCAGGAAAGGGGTTTTTGCTTGAACCAGGGGTAGGACCGATTAAAACCGACACTGAATAACTGGTGTTGGTATTTTAGTACTGAATAACCAGAGTTTTTCGGTATTTGTTCGGTCTCGATTACAACAGGTTTTTTTTAAAATTTATGGCTAATAACAGACGAAAAAGAGGTATATTGATTTGTCCTAAAATTTTTGGTTTTTATGTAAAACTTTTTTTTAAAAACGGGTAGTGTTTATACGAAAAATTTTCTTTGCTTAGAAATATTGGGTTATCATGGAAAGTGGGAAAAACGGTTAGTGCTGTTTTAGCTACAACGGCAAGAATTAGTTACAACGGCAACGAGCAACAAATCGCATGACACGAATCGGTACGCCATTGCTGAGGCCGCGCGGAGTGGCCGCGCGGTTTGAGGCGTCATGTCACGGAGTGCCTGGCACCTCCCACCGGTGGTTCGAGTCCTCCCTCGGGATGGATGTGTGTGTTGGTCTTAGTATAAGTTAGTTTAAGTAGTGTGTAAGTCTAAGGACCGATGACCTAAGCAGTTTGGTCCCTTAGGAATTCACACACATTTTAACATTTGCCATTGCTGAGACATTAGTGTACCTGTTGCCGTGTGGCGTGACCTGTTTGACGGTACGCACGTACGTGTGTAACCTCCCCCTCACTTATCGACCTTAATAACAGTGATAAATTAAACCGCGTGTACCTAATGGAAATTTGGGAAAAGCAATCGTCACCTAAGTTAATCTGTCGGTAAGGAGGGAGGAAAGGTTACATCTAAATGAAAGGAAAAATTCAAATGAAACTGGTGGAAATTAATTTTGAAAAGGGGTAAAGTTAATAAAGAAAGTAAATATGCGGCCGTTACGTTAACAATTAACTAGTGGTAATTAGATATTTGAGATTTGGGGGAAATTACGGTCGCCAGTCCTATGGACAATTACTATACTAACTGAAAAAGAAATGTTATTACACATATAATTAGCACTAAAAGCGTGGCAACTGAAGGCTGACACGTGTTGTGTGAAAATTGAAAGTTTGTCAGAAGTAATAAATTTCGCTACACTCTGACTTAATTTAGCAAAAGAATTAATAAAACCGGAAAATTGAAAGTTAATTTAGTGGCTGGAATTAATAGTGAGATTTGTTTCTGAAGCACTACGAAATTCAGTAAAATAAGGTTAGTCTTGGGCTACCTCAACAATCATTTCAAAAGCTACTTGAATCCACGCAATTTAGAAATAAGAGATTTAACTTTGACCTTGAATTAAATGATTCTGGACAGTTAACAATAGTAACATTACTACATACCAAGCTGAGCTGCAGTCACAGGTAAGCTAAAATATGCTAACAAAACTCGCACTCTTAATTTGAGCTTGTGTAATCTAAATATTGTAGCCAGCTATGAATACCTTAACTGAACTTTGAAATTAAAGCAGTGAAATGGAATGATATCACTTTAATGCTGGCGTTTGAATTTCAACGACACTCGGGTTCATTTCGGAAAAGGAAGGGACCCTGCTTGGTAATGCAATTGGGACAATGAGCAACAAAGGTTCATGCTAAGTTGCTGTAATTTTGCCAGGCAAATGGAACAATTTTGAAAAGCTGAGGTCTGCCATACAGTTCTAAGACTTTACGTGCTTCAGGTCTTCCTTGTTGGTTGATTGAAGGTTTGAAGTCGTCGATCGAGGAGGTGGCGACAGTCACTCATTGTCGGCCGTTGCTGTTACAGAAGCTGGATGTTGGCGCGCCTTCTTCTCGACACGGTCACCAGGCGAAACGGGCTCTTGATGTGTGCCAGCTAACGCTTCCCGTCCGCGACACCGTGTCAGAAACTATCATAGCGAGTCGAGCGCAATTACATGCTGCCAAACCCCGAAAGCGCGGCAACTCGCGGAAGCGTCACACAACACAACTGCTCCACCGCACTACTCCAGCCAGACTCCCTCTGCCCGCGCTCCACGCGACAGAGTTTAGGAACACTTTGGTTCTCCACACGACCTACCGATGTATTCGTTCGATAGCATAGTTTTCCCTAGGCCAGACCCAGCGTATAAATACAAATAATATTCACAAAACAAACCAATTATACATCAACATAAATGCATATATATATATATATATATATATATATATATATATATGTAGTAAAACAATTACAATATGCAAAGACACAGAAATGTTATATCTTCAGGTAAGAAAATAAGGAAAAAATTTGCAGTGCAATAGATGGAAACAGGAGGATATGCATTTCCGGCGTTACACGTGGAAATTGTTCTGTACTTAAGTTTTTCGCTGTCGCCCTTGATCATCGTTTGTATTTCAGAATGGCACCTCCCTAGTTTGGAAATATTTTACAATGTGCGGTAGTAATGGAGTACAGTGTTCCATTCAATTTAAAAGATTAAAAAACGGAAGGAGCTACAACTTTGCGACATAATATAAGGAGAAAACATCGACAATGTTCCTTGGAAGAGAAAGTAAAGTTGATTGCCACACCTACAGTTGTATTGATATGCTGTAAACTTTGGATAATAACTGATCGTAATTTTGTGGTCGCTTCAGGGGGACAAATTGAGACAATCCAAAATTGACGATGCAGGGGAGTCATCAGCTTGTGATCTGTGTCTCACACTGTCTCCTTCACGTTCGCCATCTCTGCTGGAGACAGCGCTCGGCAGATTCGGGCGGTGACCAATCCAAGTGATAGCCAACCACAGCAGCACTTGTGATCTGACGCAGCCGGTGTTGATCATTAAAAATTTGACTTCAAAAACCATAATCGCGATAAGAGAGTTCCCTAACAGTTGTAATATTCGGCGAAAGAAACTTAGATGCGAGAAATGACGAGTTATCGTTCGGGCTGGTGGGCCGCGAACATATTCCTGTAATTGTGATGATTATTAAATAACCGCACAGCAGTTTTCTTCTTGGAAGTGATTGTTGGCATGAAGATACACTAAAAGATACGCATCGTCTTCTCCTTAGTGTAAGCGTTGGCAGTTGACGATGCAGAAGGAATGTACCTCTAGCCGAACGAAGCAAAGTTCACCAACGTCACTACGTGTAGCCTAATAAGCACTTATAACCACAGCTCGACTGTTGAAATTGGTACACAGTTCCGAATCTGTACTCAGTATTGAGATCAATTCACTTGTTCAACATTCCTTTTACTGACATTGCTTTCATAGTCCTCCGTGCTATATTAGTTCACGATGAGAGGCACATTATCCCTGGTTCATTCGGTAAATCTATTATTGTACAGCCGGCCGGTGTGGCCGTGCGGTTCTAGGCGCTTCAGTCTGGAACCGCGTGACTGCTACGGTCGCAGGTTCGAATCCTGCCTCGGGCATGGATGTGTGTGATGTTCTTAGGTTAGTTAGGTTTAAGTAGTTCTAAGTCCTAGGGGACTGATGACCACAGATGTTAAGTCCCATAGTGCTCAGAGCCATTTGAACCATTTTATTATTGTACAGTCATCGATTTCCCATTAGTCCACGACACATTAGTCCATGATAATTTCAGATCGGTAATCCGTGTTCTGCTTCATACACCGTCCCGTTAATAGACGTATTTCTGCACTAATCCCATGACGCAGCCTTTAGCATATTGAGTGGAAAATTAACCCAGAACGTGTCACATTTTAATACACTTTGTCCATTATTTTTACAGTCCGCGGTTATAAATTGGCCACCCATGCCAGCGCCCCGGCCAACAACCAATCTTCGACAACTGCTGTCCTAGCAGTTTTCTATCAAAACTCGCTACCTATCGATTCCTCAAAACCTCTCTCTCTTAGAATATTACTGCTGTTAAGTATTATTAAATGTTTTCAATTTAAACATACAACAAAAAGTATTAAACAAAGACTTTTTTAAATGTTTTCAATTTAAACATACAACAAAAAGTATTAAACAAAGACGGTAAATATAGCAAAATAAAAGCTATTCAGTCTCTGATAGCTACACGGGCTACACAAGCTGTGATGCATTACATTATACACAAATATTAGTGTCCGAATTAAATATGTATAGACAGTTATATTTGTAGTAGTATCTGCATAATATCAGTTTATACAGGATGTTCAGGAAGTTGCTGTGCAGCTAAAACATATATGTGTTGGAAATGGCGTCCACAGGCTGCTGCGCAAGTCTGGACCCGCTTAATTTGATTGGAAAACACTTTCTGCAGATATGGTCGTGATACACTTCTCACGTGTGCACTTATTTCACGTTTTAAGTCACAAAGCATACTTGGGCGACTGCGATATACGAGGGTGAGTCAAAGGAAAACCTTAAATTTGTAATAACAAATCGAAATTTTCGCGCCGTTATCCTGTAAGTTGGTAAGTGTGCTACGAACAGCGTGCAGAATGGCCTGTAGGTGGCAGCATAGTGCAGATGCACGCATACCGTCACAGTATCAGTATAAAGATGGCCGCCCCACTTGCGACTTGCACCAGGGAAGAACAGCGTTCTGTTATTCGCTTTTTGCGTAGTGAAGGTGTGAACACCTATTGAAATTCATCGACGAATGAAGGTTCAGTACGGTGATGCATGTTTGTCACAGCAGCAAGTCTACGAATGGAGTAGGAAGTTCGCAAATGGTGTGACTTCAGTGGAAGACGCTCCTCGTCCAGGTCAGGCATAACGAGTTGTGACTTCACAGAATATTGCAGCAGCTGAAGACATAGTGAAGGAAAACCGCCGAGTGACACTGAATGACAATGCAGCAAGTTTAAAGATTAGTCATGGGTCAGCATACCACATTGTGCATTATGTGCTCCAGTTTCACAAAGTGTCTGCAAGATGGGTGCCACGGCAGCTGACTCCTGAAATAAGAGGACGACGTGTTGATGTTTGTGAACAACTTCTTCGGTGCTTTGAACGAGAAGGTGATGGCTTCCTTGCAAGAATCGTTACTGGGGACGAAACCAGGGTTCACTTCCATTTTGAGTGTCTTCCTCAGCCACCATACTCACCAGACCTTTCCCCAAGAGATTTCCTTATGTTTGGACCACTCAAAGACGCAATGGGAGGAAAGAAGTTCCGTTCTGATGAAGAGGTACGCCACGCGGTGCGTGAGTGGTTGCGCGGACTACCAAAATAATTTTTTTCTAAAGGAATTTATGCACTTTGTAAACGCTGGAGGGCTTTTGCATTTAGCGTGGGGGAGATTATGTTGAAAAGTGAAACAGCTTTGTACCACTTCTGCACAATAAATAATATTTAAAAAAATATTTAAGGTTTTCATTTGACTCACCCTCGTACTATCAATTTTGTTGCTCCCTAAAGAAAAAATCTGGCTGCATAATGTCCGGCGAGCGAGGGGGACAGAAATTTTTTGAGATGACATGTGCCCCAAAAAGCACGCCCAGAAGACCATAGTGTTTTTAGCCGTGTCCACAATAGCGTCATCTTGTTGAAACTATTAGTACTTGATTTGGGTCTTCCTTTAGGTGGCCAATGAGATCTTGGATCATCAAGGAATAAGATTCACCGTTCACGATGTCTTCAAATAATAACGATCCAATAATGAGCCATATGGATATTGCTATCCACACCCAAATATTCTGATCATGCTATGGCGTTTCAAGTGCAGAACCAGGATTCTCCGTTGACCGTAATCGTGTTTTTGTATGCTAACGTGACCAAAAAGGTGGAACCATGCTCGTCTGTATGGAAGGTGACACCAAGAAATCAGTGGTATTCCTCTCAATGAAAAATGTAAACAATTTGTAGTAATGGACTGGCTTTTCATGATTCGCATCTGTCAGTTCTTGCTCTACCGTCACTTTATACGGGAGCAGTTTTAGTATTTGCCTAACCACTTCATGTCCGGTTTGCAAGCGTGACATATTTTTCGTGTGCCAACTTGGGCAATGATTTTGCTGGGCTCTGTTGCGTAGAGTCAGAAATATCCAACCACTTTTGTTTGTTTAGTTTTGGTGGTCTTGTGATTCGTACGATGTTTAACACTGAGCCGTTCTCTCGAAATTCCTCAATAACTGGATGAAACGCATTGTGATGAGGTACAGCTGTTTCGAGAATTTATCAGCAAATGCCTCATGCATTATATCCGTGTATTCATTGCTTTGCCGAAATACGTGTTTAACAAGAAAAACACGTCGTTCACTTTAAAGCACCATAATTTAAAAGCAAATTGAACATCTAAACACTATATATTGCATTCAATGGCTTTCATCCACTGAGACAAACAATTAAATGTTAAGCAACAGTAGAACTAATTAAAAACAATTACGTATATATATGAAAAAATACAGTTGTGACAACTTGTGTTTTCCAACTTTGTTTCGAACTTGCAACGTAATCTACGTCCGTAGTCCAGCGCAAAGCGAGTTTCCGAACTCACTAAACAATTTTTATTATAATTTCGGCGTGAATTAAAAGCTCTTTTTGGCACGGTGCGTAGAAACTGTGCAGGTTCTGTCATTAGTTTCACTATTGGAGTTTGGTAATAAAGAGAATATTCGAAAAAAGACTAACATGTGGGTATAGCTGTGTGAAAGAACCTAAAAGGCTCTGGACGCTATCCGCAGAAACATGATAAATGTGTGCTTGGCTCTTAGAGTGTTTGACTGGTAGAAACCCTGCAGTGGATACGAAAGAAACGACATAAGGATGTGTAACAGGACTCCTGAGGTCCTGGATATGCAAGACTTGTCAAGTAGTCATTATTTCTCTGATTGTTTGTTGGCTGACGATGCTGTTGTCTACCGTAGAGTGACAACACTGGATAATTGTAAAGAAATGCAGGGGGTTTGGCTAGCCAGCATTGCAACTTGGTGTTAAGAGTGGCAGCTCTTTTTGAATGTGGCTAACTGTAAGATCATACCTCCAATATAAAGACAGAACCCGTTTGCATACGATCCATGTTGGATCTTATGAACTTCGCGGCCGTTAATAATAGTTGGTGAATGACGCTACGAGCCATAAATACTTTCTGAATGTTGTATTTTACTGCCCTAACCGGTTCGGGCTACATCTTCAAATTGATAACATTTTTCGTTACATAGATGCTTTGATTGACAGCCTGTCGTCTGCTCCACACTGCACAAGAATGTATGAATATTTAGTGCCACTTCATCAGTTGTTTCATTAATAAAAATACGCTAAAGTGTAGCAGTTATATATAATCTACTGGAATGTTTATATGTGAACAAAACTATTTTGCATCACACACACACACACACACACACACATACACAGCCGGTCAGTGTGGCCGAGCGGTTCTAGGCGCCTCAGTCTGGAATCACGCGACCGCTACGGTCGCAGGTTCGAATCCTGCCTCGGACATGGATGTGTGTGATGTCCTTAGGTTAGTTAGGTATAAGTAGTTCTAAGTTATAGGGGACTGATGACCTCAGAAATTAAGTCCCATAGTGCTCAGAGCCATTTGAAACATTTTTGAACACACACACACACACACAATATATGCTAAATTTTAAGGAATGATGGCCATACTTCTACCAAAAGAAGGCTACTTCCGTTGAAACTGAAGGAAGGACTACATAAATAAATAACAAACAGCCTTTCAAGTTAGGCCATTCGTTTCTGGAGCAGAGGAGCAGATATTCCATCCGTAGTTACACCAAGCCCTCTAAGACAGAAGACGAAAGTAATGAGAACTAGCAGAAATGGCCTCGTGATGACTGGGTGTTGTGTGCTGTCCTTAGGTTAGTTAGGTTTAAGTAGTTCTAAGTTCTAGGGGACTGATGACCATAGATGTTAAGTCCCATAGTGCTCAGAGCCATTTGAACCATTTTTTTTAGCAGAAATGAGAACAGCGAGAAACTTAACATGAGGATTGATGGTCACGAAGTAGATGAATTTAAGGAATTCTACTACCTAGGCAGCAAAATAACCAGTGTTGGACGGAGCAAGGAGGACATTAAAAGCACTCTAGCCTGGCCAAGAGTACTAGTGTTAAACATAGGCCTTAATTTGAAAGAAATTTCTGAGAATGTACGTCTGGAGTACAGCATTGTATGGTAGTGATACATGGACTGTGGGAAAATTGGAACAGAAGAGAATCGAAGCATTTGAGATGTGATGGTACAGACGAATGTTGAAAATTAGGTGGACAGATAAGGTAAGGAATGAGGATGTTCATCGCAGAATCGGCGAGGAAAGGAATATGAGGAAAACACTGACAAGGAGAAGGTACAGGATGATAGGACACCTCTTAAGACCTGAAGGAATGACTTCCATGGTACTAGAGTGAGTTGTAGAAGGCAAAAACTATAGAGGAATACAGAAAGTGGAATACATCCAGCAAATAATTGAGGACGTAGGTTGCAAATGCTGCTCTGAGAGGTTGGCACAGGACAGGAATTCGTGGCGGACCGCATCAAACTAGTCAGAAGACCGATGGCCAAAAAAAAAAGAGAGAGAGAGAGAGAGAGAGAAAGAAAGAAAAACTGGACCCAGACAGTGGAGCTGCTAGTAGCATCGCAGCCAGAAGCCCTGGAGGCCTGGAGCAGCACTGGAGCCTCCAGACGACGTTGTCGGCTGCCTCGGCAGCAGGAATGCGATGCCCGTCGCGTCGCACGTTATCTGTGGCTACGGTCGGGCTGCCCGCTCGCGCCTACCGGAACAACGGGGAGTCGGCCAGGCGGAACGCGCCTTTCTCTCGCTCCTGTCTAACTGTTTCGTTGTGTACTTCACACGCGTTTTGCATGTGAACTGCTCGCCGGCTGGTTGTCTGCCTTTGTGTTTCCAGTGACAACGCTCACAGCCTGCTCCAGCGGGGGAACGCTCGCACAGAGAGAGAATGCAGAGGCACTCGCCCCCTTCTACTTCACGCCTCGTGGCGCGTCCTTCCAAAAGAAGCGCTACCTTTGGGAAAAATACCTTAAGTTCCAAAGCTGTTGAAACTGGTCTCCATTATCAGATCCACACAGTTGACTACAACGTTCTGTCTGCTTAAACTCATGTTTAAAATGCACTGACGGGGGAAAAAGTCGCAACACCAAAAAATAATTACAGTAGAGTACATCTACGTCTACATCTACATCTACATGATTACTCTGCAGTGCTTGGCAGAGGGTTCATCGAACCACAATCATACTATCTCCCTACCATTCTACTCCCGAACGGCGCGCGGGAAAAACGAACACCTAAACCTTTTTGTTCGAGCTCTGATTTCTCTTATTTTATTTTGATGATCATTCCTACCTACGTAGGTTGGGCTCAACAAAATATTTTCGCATTCGGAAGAGAATGTTGGTGACTGAAATTTCGCAAATAGATCTCGCCGCGACGAAAAACGTCTTTGCTTTAATGACTTCCATCCCAACTCGCGTATCATATCTGCCACGCTCTCTCCCCTACTACGTGATAATACACAACGAGCTGCCCTTTTTTTGCACCCTTTCGATGTCCTCCGTCAATCCCACCTGGTGAGGATCCCACACCGCGCAGCAATATTCTAACAGAGGACGAACGAGTGTAGTGTAAGCTGTCTCTTTAGTGGACTTGTTGCATCTTCTAAGTGTCCTGCCAATGAAACGCAACCTTTGGCTCGCCTTTCACACAATATTATCTATGTGGCCTTTCCAACTGAAGTTGTTCGTAATTTTAACACCCAGGTACTTAGTTGAATTGACAGCCTTGAGAATTGTACTATTTATCGAGTAATCGAATTCCAACGGATTTCTTTTGGAACTCATGTGGATCACCTTACACTTTTCGCTACTTAGCGTCAACTGCCACCTGCCACACCATACAGAAATCTTTTCTAAATCGCTTTGCAACTGATACTGGTCTTCGCATGACCTTACTAGATGGTAAATTACAGCATCATCTGCGAACAACCTAAGAGAACTGCTCAGATTGTCACCCAGGTCATTTATATAAATCAGGAACAGCAGAGGTCCCAGGACGCTTCCCTGGGGAACACTTGACATCACTTCAATTTTACTCGATGATTTGCCGTCTATTACTACGAACTGCGACCTTCCTGACAGGAAATCACGAATCCAGTCGCACAACTGAGACGATACCCCATAGGCCCGCAGCTTGATTAGAAGTCGCTTGTGAGGAACGGTGTCAAAAGCTTTCCGGAAATCTAGAAATACGGAATCAACTTGAGATCCCCTGTCGATAGCGGCCATTACTTCGTGCGAATAAAGAGCTAGCAGCGTTGCACAAGAACGATGTTTTCTGAAACCATGCTGATTACGTATCAATAGATCGTTCCCTTCGAGGTGATTCATAATGTTTGAATACAATATATGCTCCAAAACCCTACTGCAGACCGACGTCAATGATATAGGTCTCTAGTTCGATGGATTACTCCTACTACCCTTCTTAAACATTGGTGCGACCTGCTCAATTTTCCAATCTGTAGGTACAGATCTATCGGTGAGCGAGCGGTTGTATATGATTGCTAAGTAGGGAGCTATTGAATCAGCGTAATCTGAAAGGAACCTAATCGGTATACAATCTGGACCTGAAGACTTGCCCGTATCAAGCGATTTGAGTTGCTTCGCAACCCCTAAGGTATCTACTTCTAAGAAACTCGTGATAGCAGCTATTCGTGCTTCAAATTCTGGATTATTCCATGATATTACGGGAATACATTTGTCTAGATGGCATACAAGGTCTACAACTTTGCTTCCGCCGTTTTTCTTCGAAGTTCGGGGCTTTATTGTGATTCATAGTATTGCCCATCGGTGGCCACTACATTCTCCCATCTTTCGGATAGCGTACGAATCCCGTGGCGGAAGAACTGGGCGTCTTTTGTGGGGATCCATGAATCGATTCAATTTTGCACTTGCCGGGCTTTGCTGCCGAGCGGTTCTAGGTGCTTCAGTCCGGAACCACGCGGCTGCTACGGTCGCAGGTTCGAATCCTGCCTCGGGCATGGATGTGTGTGATGTCCTTAGGTTAGTTAGGTTTAAGTAGTTCTAAGTTCTAGGCGACTGATGACCTCAGATGTTAAGTCCCACAATGCTTAGAGCCATTTGAAGCATTTATTAATTTTGCACTTGTTCATATGACGAGCAGTGCTGGTTAGCCCGACTTATGCCACTGATAGAAAAAGGTGGTAGACAGAGAGATCAATGTATGGAGAATACGGCGGGAGGGATAGGACTTCTCATTTCAACGTTTCCATGTATATTTTGACGGGTTTTGCGACATGGGGTCGAGCACTGACCTGCTGCAAAATTACCTTTACGTGTCTATCGCTGTATTGTGGCCGTTTGTGTTTCAGTGCTGGACTCGAACACATCGATTGCTTTCGATGGTGATGTCCTGTAACTGTCTTCATCTGTTTCAGTAGTTACGAAAACGTTCTGTCTTCCCCCGCCATGCCCGTCTTAGACATCAAAATCACTCTTCTGAAGGCATTGAAAACATTCTCTGCGCGTTCTTCCACTAATAGTTCCCTCACTATTGGTCTTACCCAGCATAGTAAGAGCCACAGCTGCAGATTTCTTCATGTTAAAGCAGAAAGTTAAAACTTCCCGCAAATGGCGAGAAATGGTACGTAAGTTGACGTACTTAATCGAGAATAACTTTATGCTGCAATCTCAAATCGACTAACATTTTTATGACATTATGTTTACAGATGTCTAAGCTTATTGTATTACGTCTGTGACCAATCACCTGAACCCCACTTGTCGCTACTGCCGTCTATTGCAAAACGGCGGAAGCAAAGTTGTTGACCTAACATTCACATTGCAAATGTGAAATCCTGGTACATTTATAACAGGTGTAACCGCCAGAACGTTGAATGCAAGCATGCAAACGTGCATACATTGTGTTGTACAGGTGCCGGATGTCAGTTTGTGGGATAGAGTCCCACGCCTGTTACACTTGGTCGCTCAATGCAGGGACGGTTTGTGGATGACGCTGTAGTTGTACGATGATGTCCCATATGTGCTTGCTTGGAGACAGATCTGGTGATGGAGATGGCCAAGGCAACATGTCGACACTCTGTAGAGCAGGGATTCCCAAAGTGGTCGATATCGACCACTTGGGGTCGATATCGGTTTCACTGATTTTGGGGGTCGACAAGGTCTAAAAATCGACCCCTATTAAATTAACATAAGTTCTTATTTAAAACTTTCAAGATAGGTAGGTACTGTATTGTTTATGTTGTGTTACATGTACTAAGAATAATTAATATTTTTGTAGGAAATAGCATTGTTGTAGTAATGTGAAGTCTCAAGTTCGAACAAGATGAAAAACTCAGCAAGTCTGTGTGGACAAGTTTGTGCAAGATAATGAGTCCGAGCGTACGTCTTTCAGGCGCGTTTTGACTTGCTCTCTATTTGACGCTTACGCGATTTAACACGAACGAATTCATGATCAAGTCCAAACATGTTCCTGATATTTTACTATTTAACGAGCTTGCACTTAGGTTGAAAGTTCATTTGCGTTTTGAAATTCGTTGGACTTGAACGATTATAACTCATATAAGTACTCATTTATTTCAAGACATTACAAAGTCATTATATAGCTAAATTAAGTGAAGTAAAGTGACTGAAAAAGTGGTAAACACAACATACAACATATCTTAAATAGGTAAGTATAAAAGTATTTGTAAAAATTACTTACACTTAAGTTGTCAAGTAGGTAGGTACCTGAACTTTGAAGTGTTCAGTTTGCTTTTGTTTTCGTTCTTATGCTGATAGGCACCTACTTACCTAATACGAATTTTCTATACCTAATTACCTACTACAGTTACTTACCTAATATAGGTATCCAAGTTTATCAATGAGTGAGTCAGTAATACCTAACAAGAATCCATTACCTGGGTGTGATAAAAATAAGATAGTGTGCAAATTTAACAGTTTATTATTGTTTTTTATTTAGGTAGTTTTTTATTTGCAGGATTACTGTGAGTTTTATGATGGCGGACACGAAAAAAAAGGCAGACAATACAGTTTGGACTATTTGAAGTTCGGATTTATTGCATCTCCATCAGATCAACACTTGCCGATGTGTCTCATATGTGAAAAAGAATTCAGTAACGATGCCATGAAGCCTTCAGAAATGGTATTTTGTATCAATAGGAAAAAAACTAAAGATAGGCCCCCTTATTCATAATAGTCTGCTAACTTAAAGCATTGCTAATTCTCACTCTGTCTTCTTCTATTGACCTAAGTCAGAATGAAAAATAAAACTCTGTAGCAGCTGTTTTAAGTTAGCGGACCATTATGAATAAGGGAGTTGATCTTAAAAGTAGGTAATTTGGCCATGGGGGTCTGAGATAACAGTTCATTTTGGAAAAGGGGTCACTTGTCCAAAATAGTTTGGGGATCCCTGCTGTAGAGCATGTTGAGTTACAACAGCGGTATGTGGGTGAGCGTTATCCAGTTGGAAAACACGCCCTTGAATGCTCTTCACGAATGGCAGCACAACATGTCGTATCACCAGATTGATGTACAAATTTGCTGTCAGAATGCGTGGGATAACCGGGAGAGTGCTCCTGCTGTCGAACGAAATCGCAACCCATATCATACCTGCAGGTGCAGGTCCGGCGGTCTAGCACACAGAGACAGGTTGGCTGCAGGCCCACAACTGACCACCTTCTAACCAAAACACGTGACCGAGGCAGAACTGGCTTTCATCAGAAAACACAACAGATATTCAGTCCGCCTACCAATGAGTTCTCGCTTAGCACCACTGAAGTCGCAAATGGCGGTGGTTTGGGGTCGGTAGAATGCACGCTACAGGGTGTCTGGCTCGGCGCTGTCACTGTGGCGCCAAATTCTGCTCAGGTTGCTGCTGCAGATGCAGTGCAATGCTCCGGAGCCATACGCAGAACAAGGTGACGTTCGCTCTCGGTAATGACAAGTGGCTGCTCAGAGCCCAGTCAACTTGCCACCGTACATTCCCGTGACCACTGCCGCCAGCATTCATGTCCAGTGGCTACATTCCTGCCAAGTCGCTCTGCAATATTCGAGAAGGAACATCCAGCTTCTCGTACCTTATTATACGACTTCGTTCAAACTCAGTGAGGTGTTGATAATGGCGTCTTCGTTGCCTCAGAGGCATTCTTGACTACAATCAACTCACTATGTCCAATCTCAGAGGTAACCACCTACATCTACATATATACTCCGCTAGCCACCAAGCGGTGTGTGGCGGAGGGCACAATTCGCGCCAAAGTCATATTCCCCCCCTCCCCTCTGTTCCACTCACGGATCGCACGAGGGAAAAACGACTGTCTGAACGCCTCAGTACGAGCTCTTATTTCCCTTATCTTTGAATGATGATCACTACGCGATTTGAAAGTTGGTGGTAATAATATATGCTCTACATCCTCCGTGAAGATTGGATTTCGGAACTTAGTGAGCAGCCCCTTCTGTTTAGCGCGTCGTCCACCTGCAAGTGTGTCCCACTTCAAACTTTCTGTGAGATTTGTAACGCTCTCGCGAAGGCTAAATGTACGAATCACGAATCTTGCCGCTCTTCTTTGGACCTTCTCAATCTCTTGAATCAGACCCAACTGGTAAGGGTCCCATACAGACGAACAATACTCTAAGACTGGACGAACTAACGTATTGTAAGCTATTTCCTTTGTTGAAGGACTGCATCGCTTTAGGATTCTACCAATAAACCGCAATCTAGAGTTCGCCTTACCCGTTACTTGTGTAATCTGATCATTCCATATGAGATCATTTCGAATAGTCACACCCAGATACTTGACTGATGTTACCGCTTCCAAAGACTGATCATTCATTTTGTACTCATACATTAATGGGGATTTTCGCCTTGTTATACGTAGTAGGTTACTAATATTGAGAGACAACTGCCAGTCATTACACCACGCTTTTATATTCTGCAAATCCTCATTGATTTGTTCACAACATTCATGTGACACTACTTTCCTGTAGACTACAGCATCATCGGCAGTCTAAGGCCGCTGTCAATACCATCAACCAGATCGTTTATGTAAAAAGCAGAGGACTTATTACGCTGCCCTGGGGCACACCTGAAGTTACTCTTGTTTCTGTTGAAGTTATCCCGTTCAGGACGACATACTGCTCCCTGTCTGTTAGAAAACTTTCTATCCAACCGCATATGTCACTGGATAGACCGTAAGCGCGCACTTTTTGTAGCAAGTGACAGTGCGGAACTGAGTCGAACGCCTTTCGAAAGTCGAGAAATATGGCATCAACTTGGGAGCCGGAATCTCCAACGCTCACGAAGGCAACCAGGTAGATGCATTGTTTCTTGATTTCCAAAAAACATTTGAGTCAGTACCGCACCTACGCTTATTGTCAAAAGTACGATCATATAGGGTAGCAAGTGAAATTTGTGACTGGAGTGAGGACTTTTTGGTAGGGAGGACACAGCATGTTACCTTGAATGGAGAGGCATTTTCAGATGTAGAATTAACTTCGGGAGCGCTCCAGGAAAGTGTCTTGGGACCCTTTCTGTTCATGTTGTATATTAATGAAATGGCAGACAATATTAATAGTAAACTAAGACTTTTTGCAGATGATGCAATTATCTATAATGAAAAACTGTCTGAAAGAAGCCGCATAAATATTCAGCCAGATTGTGGTAAGATTTCAAAGTGGTGTAGTAATTGGCTAACTGCGCTGAATGTTCAGATATGTAAAGTTGGGTACTTCACAAAACGAAAAACCGCAGTATCCTATGACTGTAATATGAATGAGTCACTGTTGGAATCGGCCAACTAATGCAAATACTGGGGTGTAACACTTCGTAGTTATATGAAATAGAATGATCACATAGGTTTAACCGTGGGTAAGGCAGGTGGCAGACTTCGTTTTACTGGTAGAATACTGGGGAAGTGCAGTCAGTCTATAAAAGAGTTTGCTTACAAATCACTCGTGCGATCCATCCTAGAATATTGCTCATGTGTGTGGGACCCGTACCAAATAGGACTAACAGGGGATATTGAAAGTATGCAGAGAGGGACAGCACGAGTGGCCAGATTTGTTTAATCCAGAGGAGAGTGTCGCAGGGATACTGAAGAAACTCAAATGGCAGACTCTTGAAGACAGACGTAAACTATCCCGAGAACGTCTATTAACAAAGATTCAAGAACCGCCTTTAAACGATTTTTCTAGGGATGTACTACAACCCCCTACCTATCGCTCACACAACGATCCTGAGGATAAGATTAGTATAATTACTGCACGCACAGAGGCATTCGAGCAAACATTCTTCGCGCGCTCCATACGTGTATGGAACAGGAAGAAACCCTAATAACTGGTAGAATGGGACGTACTCCCCGCCATGTACCTCACGGTGGTTTGCAGTGTTTAGGTGTAGAGGTAGACACTCTCTGAAACAAAAGCACGTGTCTCCAATCAAGAAGGGTTACTTTATAAGGTAGGGCGACGTGTAGACGGATCCTGTATCCTGCTTGTGGACGTTCGTGCACGCGCACACGCGTCCATAATCGCCCCTCAACTGCGTCCGTTCAGATCAGCCTTGCAACTGAAAAAATGCGATAGTGAAACAAAACAATAAGATACAACAATGCTTTTCGTCAGCTTCAAAGCAAAGACACCAATAATACATCTGTTTATTTCGCAATTGTACAAAGTCAAGAAGAGTAATGTGGGTCTTCTCTGATATCGTGTAGCTTATCCATCCGAACGAAACTCACGTAATAGTGATATATTTGAAACGGATGTAATCAGAACTGCTGAAATTGACCGTTCTCTAACATTACTGTGCAATACGTACCGGTACGAGAGGAAAAAATTCGTTTCCTATTATGAACGCCATCTGGTGGCTAGATTTCCAGCTTTCCATCTCGCCCCCCTAGTGCAGGAATTCTGGACAGGGATGAAAAGTTCAGAGCTTACTCACATTTCTGTAGCATCTGATAGCGTTAGTAGGGGTTGAAGTAGGGATGGTTATTACCACTGAGACTACCGGTTTTCGGGCATGTAGTTTTTTTTCACACCAGTTTAACCTAACTGTTAAAATCGCTCAGAATAATCGGTTTCGGAAAGAACTGATTTTCGGTTTTTTATTCCTACTATTTACTGTAATAAACGTAGAAATCCAACAAAGATCCCCCAGTTTCAAGATACGTAGAATCAAAATATTGAATTAAATAGACAAATAAAGGAAAACTTAATATGTCCACAATTCGCTGCTTTTCCAGGAAGGTGATAAATAAGTGGTTGAATACTACAAAAAAAGGCCAGTGTTTTCCCATTGATTCTAATTTTCTGAAAGTCTGCTCAAAAATCATATTTTAACGGGGATCAGACCACTGTTTGAGCATTACAAATGGTGAGTGCTAAAGGGAGAAAACTGAGTTTGAAGAACTCTATTATTTATTCGTGTTAATTTTTCAGTGTTCATGAGCTACAAGCAGATAAAGACGTAACATGTAGACACACGCAACAATTCAGCTACTTTCTATTTTTGTAGTATACTATGAACGTATATTTATTAAGTTTTTAATTCATTATTGTTAGCATAATTTCCTTCGTCTTTTATTATTTCATAGAAATAGTAGGTAAATATTTAATATTCTGAAGCAAATGAAGCATTGTCCTTCATTGCTACCACTTCAGTTCGTAAAACTATTTCCACACTTGGGTTGGTGGCATTCTGCAGTACAACGGGTGTCCATCGAAGACAGCGAGAGACTACAGTGTACACTACGTGGGATCAAGTCTCGGACACTGCACGTATACGCCTACCTTTATGCCACGGCACACAGCGACAGGGACACTATTGTCTCAGCAACGCTGTGCCAGTTCGTATGCCATGTGTTTGTTGCTCGTTTCTCTCGGCATTGTTACTGAAAAAGCAACGATCGCTTTTCCCATTTTCTGTAATAACGCAATGTTTCTAACGAATGCAAAATTTAAGAACTAAAAATTACTCCCTCTTTAAAAAACTTTTTTTTTAACGAAAAATTTCATCACTGCTACTGTGGCTAATTGATAGTTCGGTTTTTTATTCGTTTGTGAATTTAAAGCAAAACGCGTGTTATAAACGAGATTAAATGAATATCGAAAAATAGCGGTTATACATGATTAAAATACCGGTAACGGTTTTAACGGGTCGATATTTTCCGTCTCTAGGCTGGAGTGCCATAGCACAAGAAAGCTGTCAACGTCTGTGTCACTAGTGAGGAAACAGCGGGTCAAGTGCATTAAAATAGTGGAGGGAGCTGGCTGTGTTCCTTTTGGGTTGATGCGCAGAAAGCGCGTTGTAGACGCCTGGCCGGGGAATTTCTCTCTCTCTCTCTCTCTCTCTCTTTCTCTCTCTCTCTCTCTCTCTCTCTCTCTCTCTCTCTCTCTCTCTCTCTCCCACTTCTCCCTCCCCCTCTCTCCCTCCCACTGTCTCCCTGTCCCTCTCTCCCTCCCACCCTTCATCCGTCCCTCCTTCTCCACCTAAATTAAAAATGCTGCATGGTGACCGTTGCACCACGGCACCGGACTCTATTTACTGCTGCCGCGGTTTACCTCATATGTAAAGAACGTGTTCAACCTCATTTTACTTGCCCACTTTTAAGTGTTTCCATTATTTAACTTCCAGTGCAGGAATTCCTTCCAGAAAAATTCCATTCTTATTTGGGATTATCATTTCTACAAGCGTCTCTCTCTAGAAGCAACTATAAGGCTTTCAAGCGTTTGACATAGGTGCTTGGCTAGGCTTCATTTATTTATTTTTTAAGCTGAGTCTTGTCAGTTCTCTGAACCACGTTCGTGACAGTTTCCACATTTCCAGCAAGTAACCATAAAGATTTCCAGCGCTGAATAATTACTGCGAAATCAGTGGCGACAATACCACAAGTAAGAAGATAAATAATTAGCGAAAAAAAAACTGCTTGTGACCTATGACCTACAAAGAGCGTTTAACGTTTATCTTCCGGTCTAAAATATGTTAAAAATCGTTTTATATATCGTACGTATTATAACCAAACCATGAATAATGACAGACGGTTGAAAATCCATAGAAACGCAAACGAACCTCGGAGGCGGACATCTAAATTTATTTCTTTTAGTTTCAGAGAGGAATATGTGACAAAAAGAAAACCATAACTGGTTTTAGTTACTAAAATTCCAACACCCCTCGTGTACATTTCTGTTTCCTGATGGTCATTGCTTTCGTGTTCTCTCACAGCTGTTACACACTAACTGTTCTCAAGTCGCACGGATCTGTCGATCCGTGTATTCGGGGCAAACCCGGACGTGATTTCAACAATTACGAAAGAAGTTCAGCTGGCTTTTCGTGCCGAGAAATGCTGTAGTAGATCAACATCTACATCTACATGGATACTCTGCAAATCACATTTAAGTGCCTAGCAGAGGGTTCATCGAACCACTTTCACAATTCTCTATTATTCCAATCTCATATAACGCGCGGAAAGAACGAACGCCTATATCTTTCCCTACGAGCTCTGATTTCTCTTATTTTATCGTGGTGATCGTTCCTCCCTATGTAGGTCGGTGTCATCAAAATATTTCGCATTCGGAGGAGAAAGTTTCGTGAGAGGATTGCGTCGCAACGAAAAACGCCTTTCTTTTAATGATGTCCAGCCCCAGTCCTGTATCATTTCTGTGACACTCTCTCCCATACTTCGCGGTAGAGAGCTACCGTTCTCTTTCATTAATAGGAGTTGTCTCTGCCTCTAGTCATAAGGCTTATCAATAAATCTAACTAAAGGTTACCTGGGTTCACAGCAAAAAGGCGCCTCAGAACAAAACCCGAATTGGAGACAAAGCATTGGACCTCGTACCGTAACTCAAAACGAAATAGTTTTCTCCTCCCCAGACCAATATTTTTCAATAAAAGGTAAATTTCACGAAAGTTTCCTTACGATTACTCCTTGTACGAAGGGAAGGTCTGTGTCAAATTTTTACCCTCTTCATTTAACAACTTGGTGTAAGATATCGCTCCTTTTACGGTGTATCCTTCCTTGTTGATAACCTACTTCGCTGCGTTAAGAGCAGAATGGATATGATTCACTTGAAGTCAATGTGACGTTAGTCTGACGTAGGCATACTGCTAATTCTCTTATTGCCGTTTTAGAAGACACTTCCGTAAATTCAAGTAAATGTACGCGTGTATTTTTTGTCATTTGTCTTGTAATATGGAAAGTAGTTCTGTTTGTAATCGATGGTAATAGTTTTGTGTGGACCAATGACATCGAGTTCTTTAGAGTCCATGCTCAAGCCTGATGAGAGGAATGTAGTTAAAATGAGCAGGATCTTTTTGTAGGAAATTTAATGTAGTTAAATTTTGTACTGGGATACATTTTACCTAGAAGCCGTCGTTTTCGAGTTATTAAAAAAAAAAAGTAAAAAAGTTACCTTCAAACTCGCCGCCCCTCCCCCACCGGTCAGGATTTCTATTTTGTTCGTGGCATACACGCATTATACATCTGACCTGTTTTGACCTTTGCACGCCACCGACTTAGTCGAGCACTTACAAATGTAAAATTGACATTAGTGCAAATTTTACCTAACAATTTTGTGAATAAAATAAACAGTTACGTTGTTTGTATTCGCCAGACTTTCTGCCGACGAAATTACTTTGCTTATAAGCGTTAAATCTGGATCGAATTGTCAAAGTAATAAATTTTAGCGTAACGTTTACAAAACTCGATTTTTGTTCGCTGTCCTCACGGGCGCGTTTAAACTAATATGGTTAACGAAGTAGCAGGCTATGGCCAATCAATAGGGACCGAAATGGTCGATTATCGGTGACACTTCGTGTAATTAGAAATTTTTGTACAATGGTAGGAAGGAGTGCCACGAAAAACATACTACATATCCTGACGTGAGATATGAGCTGGGGGGGGGGGGGAGGGGGGGGTTTACCTGAGGTGCGTTTGAAGGTAACTTTTGAATAACTCGAAAACGGTGGCCACCAGAGAAAACGGATTCCAGTACACAATTTAACTACATTAAACTTTCTACAAAAAGCTACGTAGGGCTAACAGTAAGCACGTAGCAAGCGAGAGAATATGAAAATCTCGCGTGTGTTTTGTGAACGCCGGCTAGTACATTACGGGCTGCATAAAACAGCAGCGGTAGGGGCAGCTGCAGCTATCAAAATGGAGCTATTAAAATGCAGCTGCAAATACATGCTGCTGGGTGATCACTAAATTAAAAAGGGATGAGTCAGCTTCTCTGCAACTTATTGGAACCTCCATACCAATAGTTTAGGCTAGAGTTCGAACAGTTCACATAATTTTACAACGGATACCACACTCGTCTCGTCGTCAGCGAAAACTATTTAAACTGACTACCGCCCTCTCGTCAGAATCTAAACCACACTTACTTAAAATCAATTATAGTACCTATTTTACAAGTCAACCAACTACTGGGTCTTCTCGGCCGAGTAGAAAGATGCTGATCAGAGTAGAATGACCCGTTGCGGACTGGGATGGACTGTTTGGTCTCAGCCGATCCTGGAACTCGTCTTCAGAAATTTGTGGTTGACCTTGATTTCACCTGTTGGTTACAGCCTTTGCTCTGTAAAGACCCAGTTCTAATAATTTCTGCAGCGTTACAAACAGTGCGGTATCCGATGTGAGTGACATAGCTAGAGGAAGCGAAACAAGTACAGATGTCGAAAGGACGGAAGGGGGGAACCCTGGCGTAACGCTTCCTCGTCTAATCGTCGCAGTTAAGAGCAAGCAGAGTGCTAGAATCTTTCATTACTACAGCAGCATATCGGAGGATACCGTTTACGTCTGTGAGTGTGATCAGCTTCTCATAAGAAGCAACTTATTTTAAAGTTCTTCTGCGCTCTTTAGTTTAAACTCGTTAATTTCGTGCGTGTGTGTTTATTTATAAGGCACACTTCCGCGTTTATTAAATGTATAGAGTATATTTTCGCCGTCTTTGGTATGGATGGGAACTGTGATTGCTGTGCTCAGATGTGAGCTGAGTCGGTAACCCTTCCGTCACAACTCCAGGTTAGGTTAGGTTAGATTAGTGTTTTTTAACGTCCCGTCGACAACGAGGTCATTAGAGACGGAGCACAAGCTCGGGTTAGGGAAGGGTGGGGAAGGAAATCGGCCGTGCCCTTTCAAAGGAACCATCCCGGCATTTGCCTGAAACGATTTAGGGAAATCACGGAAAACCTAAATCAGGATGGCTGGAGACGGGATTGAACTGTCGCTCTCCCGAATGCGAGTCCAGTGTGCTAACCACCGCGCCACCTCACTAGGTCACAACTCCAGGCAGTGTTAGCTTTGGTCTATTAATAATGGCGTGACAATGCGACCTGGGTTACTTGCCAGCCATGTTTCAATCTCTCGGGCATACTAGGTTTCCAGGAGTCCCATAAATTTCATCAGAAATAGCCCTCAGAACACTTAAGTTCTTTTCATTTTATTTATTATACTTTTACAAGTATTGTGCGCTTTGAATTTGGAGGAATATTGATTATCTTATGGGTAGATCACATAACTAATGAGGAGGTATTGAGTAGAATCGAGGAGAAGAGGAGTTTGTGGCACAACTTGACTAGAAGAAGGGATCGGTTGGTAGGACATGTTCTGAGGCATCAAGGGATCACCAATTTGGTACTGGAGGGCAGCGTGGAGGGTAAAAATCGTAGAGGGAGACCAAGAGATGAATACACTGAGCAGATTCAGAAGGATGTATGTTGCAGTAGGTACTGGGAGATGAAGAAGCTTGCACAGGATAGAGCAGCATGGAGAGCTGCATCAAACCAGTCTCAGGACTGAAGACCACAACAACAACAACAACAACATTGATTATCTTATGAAGAAAGTGCTGCCTTAATAGTAACGTCGGGAAAACTTGGCAAGTTTCCACTCATTCGACTATTGCCGTTTATGGTAATTTAATAAAATAAAAATAAACGCAAATAATATTACTTTAATATGATAAATGATAAAATATGGCTGACTTATGATAGTATTGTATATTTTTTTACAATGGTCAGCACCTTTAACCCACACTGACACAGATTCGGAATCATTTATTTTACGATGATTCCTGGTCCTCAGAATGAACGGCATCGACGGCAGATAATATGAATGACCCATGTCTTTATTGTAGACCTCTGCGACGTGAAATGTCCGGTAAGCGATGACATCATGATATTATTGTATAAATCCTATATAAGAATTATAAGACATCTTTCGGACATGAGTGAAAATATGTGCTTGACCTGGTATCGGACTCGGGACATCTCCGAAAGAACATGTAACACTACCGCCCTGCTCGGACGTAGGTTAGCTATATAAAGCCTGTACTGTAATAAGTTCACGGGCTTCACCTTATAAACAAGGATTTTAGTACATTAGTTGACCGCGTGTACCTAATAGAAGCAAGATCGGACTTATACTCAGTCAATAACTACAGTGATGCATCAAGCAAATGTACAGTATAATTATTCTTTCGCATGGACAAGAAGTACACACAGTAGATGCTACCTATAACTAACAATTCGGTCGCCAGCCTACTTAGGCAATTAGTGAGTCTTTCCTTGTACAAGTGGGTGCATGTACAAGCATAGTAACACGTAGTGATGATGCGTTATATGGCAAAGTTTGGAACCCGAAAAATCCACTGAACTAAAGTTTTCTCTTTTTGGTACTAATTTGGACGAGCTACATTTACACAACACCACACAGTAATGATTACTACGAACTGCATTTTGTATGTTGAGCAGACTGAAATCGGGCATAGATTGCCCTAGCGTCGACAATCTTAAAAGTACACACACAATATCACTATGAATAATGGAAAAACACTAATACATTTAGGATTAATATAGAATTTAGCTTTACTGGTCAAATTTGATCAGTACACATCAAGGTTTGAACGAATGAACAAGAGCAAAGGGGGGGGGGCCCTGAAACTGTTATAGTCGTTATACTGAAACTATCTAGTACTGAAGGCAAATTAACACACAAAATTATCAATCTCTGGATAACTACTCTTTTGTCTTACTTCTGAATAATTTAACTGTCATTATTTCTGTCTCAAATTAATTAAATAACATCGCTAACTCAATCCAACAAAAACTCTTTTGTTCTTTACCAATATTTGCAACAGCACACAGAACTATAGATTCCTTTATGGCATAGATTAATCTGCTGATAATTTTCATTAACACAAACATTAAACTTTCAGTTTAGGATACTCGGATTGCACAATACGAGGTAAGGATCCTGTCTAGGTCAGTGATCAGGATAAGTCATGGCTAAAGCAATTCTGGTGAAAGTCACGTTATTATTGAACCATTAGAAACAGTTTCGACACTGGTCCACACAGATACACTTCTAAAGATGAAATAAATGTTTGACCTGTGCAAGTCGGTGCGGCGGTTGGCGGGCAGCGAGATAGCGGGCAGCACGGCACACATGCAAGCACGGCTAAGGCTCACACAACATCGGCACTTTCCATCTTCTTAGCGTCGTAATCTTTCCAATTTTGTGCCTCAGAATATAGCCATGCCAAGTAGTCGTCGGAATCGGTTCATCCGAGGCTCAATGGAATCCACTTTTCCTGGGTAGCCTCCTCGGTACAGTACGTGTACTTCCGACTGTTGCTCGCCTCCGACTGTGTTACTGAGCCCGTTGTGCCGAACCGCGCCCAGTGTGCGTTTTCCCGCCTCGCCTGCCTCCACCTTTTCCCGCTCCCCTACAGGTAGGGTATTCACCACAGGTTTTCTACTACACATATCCTAATGCATTACCTACGTATGGACCAAGTGTATAAATTACAATTTTCACATCTTACAATAGTTTTAACATTAAATACACTTTCCTTAGATTACCACATTATTTGAAATCTAACATAAATAATATTCGTTTCAAAAGTTACTCACAGTTTCTTTAACATGACGCGAAAAGAATCGAAAAAGAAATTCAACACATTGCTATTATTAATTTATCTAAATTCATAAAGAAAAAAATTCTTCTACGTATAATTCTCGTTACAAACACACCATGCATACTTATAAGTGATTCGCCTCGACGGGCAATGAATCCACCACCTTCAGTGTGGATGCACAAGTGCAGGGGGCAGTTATTGAACTATATGAAATAAAATAGTCATAACTTCTGAAAGGGTTGCGTTAGGACGTTCCAACTACACGTTTGGCCGCGTGGCATGATGGGAATTAGTATGGTTTGTTTTAGCGACGAAGCTCACTTTCATTTGGATTGGTTTGTCAATAAGCAAAATTAGCGCATTTGGGGGACTGAGAATACGCATCTCGCGATCGAGAACTCTTTTCACTCTCAACGGGTGACTGTGCGGTGTGCAATGTCCAATCACGGAATAATCGGAGCGATATTCCTTGATAGCACGGTACGTGAAGGTTTTGAAAGATGATTTCATTCCCATTATCCGAAGTGACCCTAATTTTGACAAGACGTGGTTCACACAAGACGGGCCTCGACCCCATCGAAAAAGGAGAGTGTTTGATGTCCTGGAGGAGCAGTTTGGGAACGGTTTCTGGCTGGGGTACGCAGAAGCCACTGGCATGGTCCTCGATTGGCCGCCATATTGTCCGGATGTGAAGACATGAAACTCGGTTTTGTGGGGCTATATTAAAGACAAAATGTACAGAAATGACGCCAAAACCATTGCTGAGCTGAAGGAGCCATACAGGAAGTCACCGACACCATCGATGTTCCGATTCTTCAGTGGGTCATGCAGAATTTCGCTATTCGTCTGCGCCACATCATCGCCAATGATGGCAGGCATATCGAAGATGTCATAACCTACATCCGAATAAATGTAGTGACGTTTACATATTGAATAAAGTGCGTGCACGCAGTAGCTTGCAACTAATTTACGTTTCTTTTTATATAGTTTAATAATTGACACACTTTATATAAGAATTATATCAACGCGTGGTGTCTGTTCTTTCTGGCACGTTCGACAGAACAGACATCATGTGAAATTCACAGCTGTGATATATGTTATGCACATTGAAGGTGGAGGGGGATCGAGGGAGACAGGAAAGGAAGGGGAAGTGTCTATTGATGTTAGCTGCATCGGAAATTCATGCGGAATGGCTGGACCTGGACTGGAACCCGTGTCATGTCAGAAAGAACAGACAACGCATTCCTATAAGTGATTCGCCTGGGTGCGCAGTGACTCTGCCACCTTCAGTGGGGATGCACAGGTACATCCGACCTCTTGCGGGAATCTCGCAGAAGCGAGCATGGAGGACATGGACAGGGACATCGACTGCGGGTAGGTGGTGCTGGGTTGGAGTTTGGGCCGGCCGAGTGGCGTGCGGAGATGGTCCGCATAATCGCGATAAACACTGTGTCCGGATGGCGCAGTGGTTGACGCAGAGGATCCTACATTAGAGTCTCGGACCAGCAGACATTTTCTCTCGTCGTCGCTGATTGTGCATAAAGTCCCGATGCAGCCGACGCCAATAGTTCCTTCTCCTTCCTTTCCCTGCTCCTTCTTCCACCTTCAATGTATATAGTTTGTGAAGTGTCACTCTCGCTTATTTGGATCCCAACGCTATCGCATATTACGAATCTCATCGTATTGGACAAACAGTTTCATTCATGCTGAGAACGTGTCAATAATTATAGGTATTTCTATCCAAAACGAGAACTATAAACAGTATAGTAATATCCATTCAGCTTTAAGCATAAATGTTAACTTAGCACCGATGTCACAAAAACTCCAGACGCTATAAATTTTATAACTGCGTCTAAGCACTCTTTCCAGCCGAGTAATGGCGTCATCGTCGCTGTGTCTGACGCTCCAGAAACGTGTTTAAGAAAATCTCCACCAGAGTTCAGCACCTGCTGTGAGCAAAGTCGAGGTGTCGCACATTTGGGAACTATCGCATAATAGGCATCTTTGTTCTACACCCGTGCACTGTCGGATCAACCAATACGCCGGGAGAGACGGAAGAATCACGTTGGCGGACCTGGGGTGTCGAAGTGCTAGATTTACTTTGTAAAGTTTCAGTGTTGGATTTTTTGTGCAACTGTGTGAGCAGGTGCAGGTGAGACACCCTTCTGAAGCAAGTGACTCTGAGGGGTAAACTGCCTCATTAAAAGTTCCATGCCTTCCCAGTCTCACGATGACAACATCCTCCAGTGGAATTGTGGCGGTTTTTTCCACCGCCTGGCTGAGCTACGGCAACTGTAAAGCTTTACACCTGCTATCTGCACTGCCCTCCAGGAAACCTGGTTCCCGGCAATGCGGACGCCTGCCCTCGGCGGCTATAAGGGATATTACAGGACACATAGCAACTATAATCGAGTGTCAAGAAGAGTTTGCGTTTATGACCTAAACTCAGTCTGTAGTGAACCTGTGCCCCCTTCAAACCCCTCTTGAAGCGGTCGCTGTCAGAATAAGAATGGCGCACGAAATTGTCTGCAATGTATGCCGTCTTCCAGATGGTGCAGTACCCCTGAATGTATCAACTGCACTGACTGTTCAACTCTCTAAACCTTTCCTACTTTTGGGAGATTTTAACGCCCATATCCCATTGTAGGGTGGCACTGTGCTTACTGGCCGAGGCAGAGATGTGAAATTTTTACTGTCTTAGTTCGACCTCTGCCTCTTAAATACTGGGTTCAAATGGCTCTGAGCACTATGGGACTTAACTGCTGTGGTCATCAGTCCCCTAGAACTTAGAACTACTTTAACGTAACTAACCTAAGGACATCACACACATCCATGCCCGAGGCAGGATTCGAACCTGCGACCGTAGCGGTCACGCAGCTCCAGACTGTAGCGCCTAGAACCGCACGGCCACTCTGGCCGGCTTAAATACTGGGGCCGCCACAGATTTCAGTGTGGCTCATGGTAGTTACTCGGCCATTGATTTATCAGTTTGCAGCCCAGGACATCTCCCATCTATCCACTGGAGAGCACGTGACGGCCTGTGTGGTAGTGACCACTTCCCCATATTCCTGTCACTGCCCCAGAATGAGGCCCATAGACGTCTGCCCAGATGGACTTTAAACAAGGCGGACTGGGAAACTTTCACCTCTGCTGTCACCGTTGAATCTCCTCCACATGGTAACATCGATGTGGTGGTTGAGCAGGTGACTACAACAATTGTTTCTGCTGCAGAAAACGCGAGCCCTCGCTCTTTAGGGTGCCCAAGGCATAAGGCAGTCCCTCGGTCGCCGGAAGTCGCTGAAGAAATTAAGGAGCGTCGGCGAGCTCTACAGCGGCGTAAGTAGTACCCTTCCTTGGAGCAACTTGGAGCCTTTAACCGGAGCAATAGTTTTTCTGACCTCTTCCCGAGTCCGGTCGAAATACGCCTTGTTCGGCTCAAATCGCTACTCCACTTGCCACAGTCGGATGGACGGGCCGGAGAGAATGCGTCCATTGGGGGAGTCCTGCTCCATGTCGGTCCACGCGCAACGCCGTGCCAAACAGGCTGCGCTGTGCTGCTGCGTGGCTTCCTCTGCTCCGCTGGCACGTCGAGCTCCCAGCCGCCTGCCTGACGAGAGGGAGAGAGCGCTCCGCGCGGCCGGCCCAGCCTCCTGCAGGAAGCCGCCGCCGCCGCCGCCGCGCCGCCAGCTATTCCTGTCGCGCGTGTCGCCGCCACATCAAGCGAGCACTTAGGCGCCGCCACACACGGACCGCCCTGCCCTCCTCCGGCGGCCGGCGTGCTCCGCTGAGTGCTGCTCAGGCCTGCTTTACACTGCAGCCAGTGGAAGCGAACGCGAGCGATCGAACAATCCCTGACAATTGGGCGCTGTTCACTGCCATTCACTTTCAGGGTGCTTATCATTAAAATTCTGCTACTCACGGAGGACCAGTGTGGGCTGTAATTATCGTATTGCAGCGAAATTTTGTAGATAATCTAATGCGTTAATGCGGGACCGTCTTACGATGAAAAAAAAATTAGTCCAAGTTTTGGCCTCTAGGTGAAATCTGGCGCTGTGAACAGAAATATTTCCATACGCAATGGGTTAGGACTGCGTCACTGGCAGGAAAGACCATCAAGTGAAAAAGGAATGATGATGATTTTATTATCAACAGCCGCTTACACAACTTAAAACCTCGTGATCGGCACCAGGTTTCGGTTTCCGTCACAGATCGAAGTTGATGACATGTGGATTGGTAATATTTTGTGGAGCCACATTTCGCACTACAGGGTATTGTGAATACATAGAACTGCCGAATTTGGGATACTGTTGAATCGCGTATTGTGCACGAAGGGCCACTGCACTCGTCGTATGTGGTTGTGTGCTGTGAATTCACGAGAACCTTTATTCTCGGTCCGATCTTCTTTCAAGAGAATACTGCCTGTCAGGTGCACCGTGACGTCTGCTCGTCATCGAGACATCTTTGTACAGCACGTGATTCCTGCTTTCGAGAGGAAACCAGCGACTGTTTTCACGTCGCTCGTCCAGTGAAAGGGCTCCTTAATACAACTTCCGTGATGTGTAGTCTCCAGATGTTTTCCAGATGCATGGCCTGCAAGATCACTGATCTGAGTCAAAAATGGTTCAAATGGCTCTGAGCACTATGGGACTCAACATCTGAATCATCTGAGGTCTTCGGCCCCTACGACGTAGAACTACTTAAACCTAACTAACCTAAGGACATCACACACATCCATTCCCGAGGCAGGATTCGAACCTGCGACCCTAGCGGTCGCGCGGTTCCAGACTGAAGCGCCTAGAACCGCTCGGTCACTCCGGCCGCCTGATCTGAATCCTTATTACTTTTGGCTCTGGCGATATCTAAAAGAAAGCGGTTACCAACAAGTTCAGTCTCGAACACGTTGCTCAGATTCCACCGGAACTGTTACCAGGAACAGTTGATAACGTCGTTTTACGGATGCACCATCTCGTAGACGACTCCGGAGAAAGCAGCAGTTGATAATAAAATCGACATTAGCCCTTTCTCGCTTGTCTGATCTTTTCTGGCCTCTTCCCGTTCCTAATCCATGTTGTGGTCTTCAGTCCAAAGACTGGTATGATGCAGCTCTCCACGATACTATATCCTGCTGTGCAAGCCTCTTCATCTCCAAATAACTACTGCGACCTATATCCTTTGAATCTGCGTAGTGTTTTCATCTCTTGGTCTCCCTCTGCAATTTTTTCCCTCCACGCCTCCCTCCAGTACTAAACTGCTGATCCCCTGCCAACCGATCCCTTCTTCTAGTCAGGTTCTAACACAAATTTCTCTCCTTCTTAATTGCATTCGGTACCTCCTCATTACTTACGTGATCTCCCCAACTAATCTTCAGAATTCTTCTGTAGCAACACATTTCAAAAGCTTCTATACTCTTCTTGTCTAAACTGTTTATCGTCCATCTTTCACTTCCATACATGGCTACACTCAATACAGATACTTCTTTTGTTTCGTTTACTGCTTGCTCAATGTACAGGTCGAATAACATCGGGGACAGGATACAACCCTGTCTCACTCCCTTCTCAACCACTGCTTCCCTTTCGTGCTCCTCAACTCTTATAACTGCCATCTGGTTCTGCGCAAATTGTAAATAGCCTTTCGCTCGCTGTATTTTACTCCTGCTACCCTCGGAATTTCAAAGAGAGTATTCGAGGCCGGCCGTTGTGGCCGAACGGTTCTAGGCGCTTCAGTCTGGAACCGCACGACCGCTACCGTCGCAGGTTCGAATCCTGCCTCGAGCATGGATATGTGTGATGTCCTTAGGTTAGTTAGGTTTAAGTAGTTCTAAGGTATAGGGGACTGATGACCTCAGAGGTTAAGTCCCATAGTGCTCAGAGCCATTTGAACCATTTTAAGAGCATTCCAGTCAACACTGTCAAAAGTTTTCTCTAAGTCTACAAATACAGGGTGATTCAAAAAGAATACCACAACTTTAAAAATGTGTAGTTAATGAAAGAAACATAATATAACCTTCTGTTGTACATCATTACAAAGAGTATTTAAAAAGGTTTTTTTTCACTCAAAAACAAGTTCAGAGATGTTCAATATGACCCCCTCCAGACACACGAGCAATATCAACCCGATACTCCAACTCGTTCCAAACTCTCTGTAGCATATCAGGCGTAACAGTTTGGATAGCTGCTGTTATTTCTCGTTTCAAATCATCAATGGTGGCTGGGAGAGGTGGCCGAAACACCATATCCTTAACATACCCCCATATGAAAAAATCGCAGGGGTTAAGATCAGGGCTTCTTGGAGGCCAGTGATGAAGTGCTCTGTCACGGGCTGCCTGGCGGCCGATCCATCGCCTCGCGTAGTTGACGTTCAGGTAGTTACGGACAGATAAGTGCCAATGTGGTGGCGCTCCATCCTGCTGAAATATGAATTGTTGTGCTTCTTGTTCGAGCTGAGGGAACAGCCAATTCTCTAACATCTCCAGATACTGTAGTCCAGTTACAGTAGCACCTTCGAAGAAAGAGGGACCAAAAACTTTATTGGCTGAAATGGCACAGAAAACGTTCACCTTAGGCGAGTCACGTTCATACTGAGTTGTTTCCCGCGGATTCTCAGTGCCCCATATACAGACATTGTGACGGTTGACTTTCCCGTTAGTGTGGAAAGTTGCTTCATCACTAAACACAATCTTTGAAACGAAAGATTCATCTGTTTCCATTTGAGCAAGGATAAAATCACAGAAATCGATTCTTTTAATCTTATCAGCTGCAGACAGTGCTTGAACCAATTTCAGACGATAAGGTTTCATAACTAACCTTTTTCGTAGGACTCTCCATACAGTTGATTGTGGAATTTGCAGATCTCTGCTAGCTCTGCGAGTCGATTTTCCTGGGCTACGAACAAATGCTTGCTGGATGCGTGCTACATTTTCATCACTCGTTCTCGGCCGTCCAGAACTTTTCCCTTTGCACAAACACCCATTCTCTGTAAACTGTTTACACCAACGTTTAATACACCACCTATCAGGAGGTTTAACACCATACTTCGTTCGAAATGCACGCTGAACAACTGTCGTCGATTCACTTCTGCCGTACTCAATAACACAAAAACTTTTCTGTTGAGCGGCCGCCATCTTAGCATCAACTGACGCTGACGCCTAGTCAACAGCGCCTCAAGCGAACAAATGTACAACTAAATGAAACTTTATAGCTCCCTTAATTCGCCGACAGATAGTGCTTAGCTCTGCCTTTTGTCGTTGCAGAGTTTTAAATTCCTAAAGTTGTGGTATTCTTTTTGAATCACCCTGTACTATAAACGTAGGTTTTCCTTTCCTTAGCCTATCTTCTATCAGAAGTCGTAGGGTCAGTATTGCCTCAGGTGTTCCAACATTTCTGCGGAATCCAAACTGATCTTCTCCGAGGTCGACTTCTTTCAGTTTTTCCATTCTTCCGTAAAAGATTCGTGTTAGTAGTTTGCAACAGTGACTTATTACAGTGATGGTTCGGTATTTTCACACCTGTCAGCACTTACTTTCTTTGGAATTGGAATTATTACATTCTTCTTGAAGCCTGAGGATATTTCGCCTGTCTCCTTCATTTGCTCACCCTCGGGCATAGGTGTGTGTGTTGTCCTTAAGCTGGGTTAAGTAGTGTGTAAGCCTATGGAACGATGACCTCAGCAGTTTGGTCCCATAGGAACTTACGATCTTGCCTTGCCTTGGAAGAGTTTAGTCATGGCTGGTTCTTCCAAGGTCATCAGTACCTGTAACGGAATGTTGTCTACTCCCGGAGCCTTGACTTGACTTAAGTTTTTCAGTGCTATGTCAAATTCTTCACTCGGGATCATATCTCCCGTCTCATCTTCATCTATGTCCTCTTTCATTTCCATAATATTGCCCTCAAGTGCATAGCCCTTGTACAGACTCTCTGCATATTCCTTCCACCTTTCTGCTTTCCCTTCTTTGCTTAGGACTGTTTTTCCATCCTAATCCATATGGAAACAAATCTATATGTCTTTCTTGCATTCATAGCGCCAGATTTGCACCTGGTGCCCAAAACTGGAACTTTTTTTTCAGCGTAAATCGGTTTCGCATTAATGCATTAGAATATCTAAGAAGTTTCGCTGCTAACTATAATTACAGCCCACACCGGACCTCCATGATTAGCTGTACTTTTATTATAACCACGTGGTATCTGTGACCATCCTTTAGACTAGAGGGGACAGAAGAATGAAAATCAAATGATCGTGTGGCATATATTGGCTGGGATATACCCTTCGGTGTTCGGCCGCCGTATTACAAGTCTTTTTAGTTGATGCCACTTCGGCGGCTTGCGTGTCAATGATGATGAAAATGACGACGGACGCACAACACCCAGTCCCCCGTCGGGAATCGAACCCGGGCGCCCCTGCGTGGTAGGCAGTAACGCTACCGCTGCGCCACGGAGGCGGACGGGGGACAGAAGAGATACGGGAGAACGAGCATGGCCTACGAACGCTGCGTTACTGCTTTTCGGTGCTATTATTCGGTACACACAATACAATAGTGTAGTATATAGTAAGATCTACGACGCAAAACTCTTTCAGAGAGGATTATCTCTCATAAAGGCTGGCGATGTAACCAAAATGGCTTTGGAAAGGAAGAATGTAGGTTTCTGAATTTGTACGTAAACGTGAAATCAGTGTAGGTAGTGCAGTTTGAATTGCAGCTCCGGCTGTACTTAGCATTGGTGCAGAAGTTTCCATGTACTCTATCTGATCAAGCCCATCCGGACGCCCCTACGTAACAGCCGTCACGAGAGGCGGACCCGCCGGTATAAAAGCAGGCGGCGAATATTTTGATATCAGCAGAGCAGAGTAGAGTAGGGTAGCAGTAACAGCAGAATGGGTCAGGTGTCAAAGCTGCGTGACTTCGAAGGTCGAGTAGCCATTGCATGTCAGCTGAGCAACAGATCCACCAAAGATATGTAGGTGCTTTGGTAGCCGGCCAGTGTGACCGAGCGGTTCTAGGCGCTTCAGTTTGGAACCACGCGACCGATACGGTCGTAGTTTTGAATCTTGCCTCGGGCATGGATGTGTGTGATGTCCTTAGGTTAGTTAGGTTTAAGTAGTTCTAAGTTTGAGGGGACTGATGACCTCAGATGTTAAGCCCCTTAGTGCTCAGAACCAAGAGATGAGTAATCCCTTCTAAAGATGCCGAAGTGGACTGTTGATGTTGTGACGGTCAAGTGGCGATGCGAAGCAACAACCACAGATAAACCAACACCATCCAGGCCTCATTTACTGACGGGCAGCGACCGTAGAATATTGCGGAGGGTGGTCGTAGAAAAATCGCATGAAATCAAAAATCAAATGTGTGTGAATTCTTAAGGGACCAGACTGATAAGGTCACCGGTCCCTAGACTTACACGCTACTTAAACTAACTTATGCTAAGAGCAACATGCACACCCAAGCCCGAGGGAGGACTCGAACCTCCGGTGGGAGGGACCGCGCAGTCCGTGACAGGGCGCCTCAAACCGCGCGGCCACTCCTCGCGGTCGCATGAAATCAGCTGAAGGAATCACTGTAGTGTAACGACGTAAGTTTTGTATAAATGCTTTTCTTTTGACATATGACCATGTGCAGCCTTCGTCACCTACGTCAGTTACAACACACTTCAAAATTATTTAAATTCTTTTTAAATTGTCTCTAAATGGTTCTTGAACGAAACAAAACTGTAATTATAACATCATCATTTGAGTCGTATGCGCAGAATTACGTCACTCAGTCCAATTGGTTTGCGCAAACTTTTTTCAATTTAGATGTCGCTTGTTTCTCCTCAGAAATTATATTAATGCAGGTTATCTGCTTTAATAGATATTAGAGCCACATTGAATAAACTTTCAAGACTCAAACTCGCGATGAACGCTTTCAAAATTAATAATCTTGTCAAATGAATTACTTAACATAATTCTTCATAAATAAATTCTCGGAATACGTATTTAAACTTTTGTAGCATCCACTAGTTTATTATCTTCCTACATATAGACGTGAACCTGATCCTTGACAAGACAGAACTGAACATTTACAACAAGATTAAACTTTATATGACGTCATTGTTGCACAAAACATTACAAATTCTTTTTTTTTCAATTTTTAGAAGCACGACGCAACAACTCGGTTTCAGGATCTTCTGTTGCTCTTTGGCTGTCGACCCGCGACGTATAGTGGCCAGCAATTTTCTCTCTGGTCCCGGCAGCGAAGATGCTGTCTCCGTTCGTTGCGCCGCCCTCTCCGTACATGAAACATAAAAAATAAATACAAAACTTTAGACAATTCACAACCATTACAAATATTACAAAAATTCATAAACAAAAACTAAATTAAACTTATATTCACCTGCAAACTGGGCTGACACTGGTGGATGGGTGACGCTTCATTTTCGCGTCCCACTACATCACTCGTGAGAGCCAAAGTGCTGTCAGCAGCCCAGTTAGCATAGCGACTGTGCGTAGCAAGTTAAAAACAGTGGAGTGGAATAGTGGAGCATCTCCCCATAAGCCACGAATTTCTGTTCTCAATGCTAAGCAAAGCTTGAAGTGGCGTAAAGAGCGACGCTGCCGGACACTGGATGATTCGAAACGAGTGAGTTGGGTACATGAATCACGCTATACGCCGTGGCAGTTCGGTGTGAGGGTGTTTGCAGTGAGTGCATTGAGAACGTTCGCCGCTCTCATGTGTAGGTCCAACAGCGAAATACGGAGGAGGAGGTAGTGGTACCGCGGTATGTGGGTGATTTTCGTGGTTAGTGTGTGGTCCCCTTGTTGCGCTTCAGAAAACGCTACGTGCGGAACGATATGAACACATTTTACAGCAGGGCGTAGTGCATACATTACAGGATCAGATCCGACACGGAGACTGTAGCAGCATGACAAAGTAGTTGTTGTTGTTGTTGTTGTGGTCTTGAGTCCAAAGACTGTGTGACGAAGCAAGGTGGGATCTCTTTCCTACCTCTCTTGTTTTGACCTCTGCCGCCTAAATTCATTTTATTTTCATTTTTGTCTAATTACCATTAACATGCATGATTGTAAACTGCATTTACATAAAAGAGGAAAGTTGGCGCTCGCTCTTAGGGAATATAGCACCAGGTCTAATTTTGTGCTTAGTTTTGTGAACGTAATTAATTTCCTAATTTATTTTGACCATTCCTAGTTAATACCTTTGTTATAGGGTGAAATCAGTAATTGTTTTATGACTTAGATTCTATTTTTGACTTATAAACAAATATAAATTCTGTAATAAACATTTGGAAAAAGAACTAATAGGATTCTTAAAATATTAATTTGGCTCGATTCGAAATCATATTGGCAAAGTCAACCCTTAATTAATTCCAAAATAATTACCACATTTGTCAAAAGTATTGTTTCTATAACTGTATCTGTTAATTTCTTTATTTAAACAAATAATTCGGCCCAACCTTTGTGGTAGAAGAAACTGTTAGAAAGAAGGCATTTTTCGATGCATTTAGTCAACTGAATGAGTCACGTGTCAATTGTAACTTCTGTAACTGAACAATGTTTCAGTTCCTATTACTGTGAGGATATATAAAGGCCCAATTTTTGGTCCCGAGCCAGTCAGTCCACGGCCGATTTTCAGAGGGGAATTATGTACTGTTTCAAGTAACGACAATCCACCAATTTAACAGTGGAATTAGCGTGACGCAAATAGACCATGTCTTCAATTAATGACAATGTCTGTGCAATTTATTTGAGAAATAGTGTCACACATACCGTATTGTTCTGCAAGAACTTTGAACTGTGTGGTTAGGTTTTTACTGCTCATAGATGTTAAACAGCAAACTATTGTAGCAGTATGTTGATCTTTTCCTGCAACCTGTTAATTAGGCTTAACATTTTACCAACAGTGAACTGGCCATATAACCGTGAACTGGGAAACGAAACTGTCGTTGAACTTCCACCCCCCACACCCGCCCCCATTTTTCAGCCAGTGTAACAATACAGTAGGTCGACACCGAGGACTATCAACGAAGAAATGAAGCAGGCGAACGCCACAACTGCTTTGATGCAGCTCTCCATGCTACTCTTTCCTGTGCAGGCCTCGTCATCTCCGAGTAACTACACCCTTCTGTGTCTGCATACTGTATTCTTACAGTATGCGATTCCAAGATAAGTGGCGAACATCTCCACTACGTGACTTCGCTTAAGTAGTCAGGCGTAGTGCTATGAAACGACATGAAACTGGACGAATACGTAACATCACAGTGCAGGATGGCTAGCAGTTAGCTGGAAGAACGATGCACAGATAGAGAAAATCTCATATGAGACGACAGTGGGAACATATGTAGTGTGTTCCACGTACTTGGAGTCCTTATCATGATTACAGACAATAAAAAACAAAGATCGAGTCGTGCTGCTAGGATTCCCCCCCCCCCCCCCCCCCTCCCCACCCACCAATAAACGAATGTAATAGGAGTGGCAATTGCCGAGTTGTACGGACGTGGACGTACTGTAGGAATGCAGCAGGTTCCGGGAGTGTCCTCTGTATTCCGTTGTGTGTGAAGCGAGCACGTGGCTGCCATTAGGGGGTGCGTGCGTCGCATTGTGGGCGTGGCCAGTGCGTTACGCATGCCGAGCAACCGCGCGTCGTGGGCTCCCGGCGCGCCTGGCGCCATGTCTGCTTCCCCCCTCCCCCATTCCGAACCCTACCCCACCCCTCCACATACTCCTCTTATTCCCTCCCCCCCGCCCCCTTCGCATCCAAAATCATCCCTGTCTTGTACAACACTATACCCTGCCAACCATTGATGCAAAAAATTATAAGCAGCACTAACAACTTAGGTTAACGGCACCTATGGGCAGTGCTGTCGGCATATAGGTATTATGCCCAGTGTCACTTCATTTCTGCTTCTGGGCTCAGTCCTGTATGCTATGATGTACGCAGCGCCAATACGTACTCCAACTACTCCTATGTTCGGGTATTGTATCATTTACGTACTGTGCACCGTATCTAGATCTACATATCTACATACATACTCCGCAAACCACAGCACTGTGGGTCGTGGAGGGCCCATGTACCACTACTAGTCATTTCCTTTCGTGTTCCATTTGTAAAGACATGAGGTAAAAACGGCTGTATATATGTATGGTGGTCCATTGATCGTGACCGGGCCAAATATCTCACGAAATAAGCGTCAAACGAAAAAACTACAAAGAACGGAACTTGTCTAGCTTGAAGGAGGAAACCAGATGCCACTATTGTTGGTCCACTAGATGGCGCTGCCGTAGGTCAAATGGATATCAACTGCATTTTTTAAATAGGAACCCCCATTTTTCATTACATATTAGTGTAGTAAGTAAAGAAATATAAATGTGTTAGTTGTACTACTTTTTTCGCTTTGTGATAGATGGCGCTGTAATAGTCACCAACATATGGCTCACAATTTTAGACGAACAGTTGGTAACAGGTAGGTTTTTTAAATTAAAATACAGAAGATAGGTACGTTTGAACATTTTATTTCGGTTGTTCCAATGTGACAAATGTACCTTTGTGAACTTATCATTTCTGAGAACGCATGCTGTTACAGAGTGATTACCTGTAAATACCACATTAATGCAATAAACGCTCAAAATGATGTCCGTCAACCTCGATGCATTTCACAACACGGGTAACGACATTCCACTCAACAGCGAGTAGTTCGCCTTCCTTAATGTTCGCACATGCATTGACAATGCGCTGACGCATGTTGTCAGGCTTTGTCGGTGGATCACGATAGCAAATATCCTTCAACTTTCCCCACAGAAAGAAATCCGGGGACGTCAGATTCGGTGAACGTGCGGGCCATGGTATGGTGCTTCGACGACCAATCCACCTGTGATGAAATATGCTATTCAATACCGCTTCAACCGTACGCGAGCTATGTGCCGGACATCCATCATGTTGGAAGTACATCGCCATTCTGTCATGCAGTGAAAGGTCTTGTAGTAACATCGGTAGAACATTACGTAGGTAATCAGCATACATTGCACCATTTAGATTGCCATCGATAAAATGGGGCCCAATTATCCTTCCTCACATAATACCGCACCATACATTAACCCGCCAAGGTCGCTGATGTTCCACTTGTCGCAGTCATAGTGGATTTTCCGTTGCCGAATAGTGCATATTATGCCGGTTTACGTTACCGCTGTTGGTGAATGACGCTTCGTCGCGCTAAATATAACGCGTGCAAAAAATCTGTCATCGTCCCGTAATTTCTCTTGTGCCCAGTGGCAGAAGTGTACACGACGTTCAGAGTTGTCAACATGCAATTCCTGGAGCATAGAAATATGGTACGGGTGCAATCGATGTTGATGTAGCATTCTCAACACCGACGTTTTAGAGATTCCCGATTCTCGCGCAATTTGTCTGCTACTGATGTGCGAATTAGCCGCGACAGCAGTTAAAACACCTCCTTGAGCATCATCATTTGTTGCAGGCCGTGGTTGACGTTTCACATGTGGCTGAACACTTCCTGTTTCCTTAAATAACGCAACTATCCGGCGATGATGTCGTCCAGGATACTGAGCAGCATACATAGCACACGTCAGTTGGGCATTTTGATCACGATAGCCATACATCAACGCGATATCGATCTTTTCCACAATTGGTAAACGGTCCATTTTAACACGGGTAATGTATCACGAAGAAAATTGCGTTCGTACAGGCGGAATGCTACGTGATACCACGTACTTATACGTTTGTGACTATTACAGAGCCATCTATCACAAAGCGAAAAAAGTTGTCCAACTAAAACATTCATATTTCTTTACGTACTACACGAATATGTAATAAAAAACGGTGGTTCCTATTTAAATAAATGCAGTTGATATCCGTTTGACCTATGGCAGCGCCATCTAGCGGGCCAAGCATAGCGCCATCTGGTTTCCCCCTTCTAGCTAGACAACTTTGGTTCTTTGTAGTTTTTTCGTTTGATACTATCAATGGACCACCCCGTATACTCGCTTGTGTGCGCTTTTCCTCGCAGCTAAATATCGCGTCCAGCCTTTTTCACAGGTAACTTCTGGCTCTCTCTCTCTCTCTCTCTCTCTCTCTCTCTCTGATGACACAGATCCTACTACCATTCAGACATACATATTTCATTTTATGTAATGCAGTGCCCGTGACATTACCAGTCTGTCGACTATCAAAAGTTATAATAATTGTGTTCCAATAGTTGTACAAAATAATATCGTAATATTGCAGTTGATCATATATAAGGGAACAATGAAAATATTTATATTCATGATAAATGAAAAGAATTTAAGAATGTGGAAGAAATATCGTACTATAGTCGGACAAGCTTTGTCGTAATGTCACAGTCTTCTTTATAAACTGAATTTTCCCGGTATCCTGTTGTGATGTGGCTTCTTCTCCTTTCCTGTTGTTACAGTGAGGGAGACATGTTATTTTCCACAATCTTGGGGACTGTCTTTAGCTGGCTCGTGGTCAGGAAGTTAACTTAGAAGGGTTGGAGTGTCATAAACTTTTTCAACAGTGAAGTCAGCCTCTGAGCAGATACAGAACAGGTAAGTCACAGTTATCGGTGTCTGCGAAAAAAGTGCGTAGGAGGGCAGCCCGCGTTCCATAAAAACTACATTGCTCAGGACATTAGAAGGTATCAAGTTGGGCAAGATAAGATCTGTGAGCCCGCTGAAAATCTCAGAGCATGAGGCCTTGGGACCGCCTGTTGGTCGTGGCCATGCCGCGCAGCAGTGTTCATTTAAATCCAAGTAAGAGGGTCTACGATTGGCTCACAGCAATTATTTCAGCAAAAGGCTTTTGATTGGCCGGGCTTGGAAATCTGTCACGTAGTAGGAGAGATTTTCTGCCTTCCTTCCCACGCCATACCGTTATTGGTTAACCATGAAAAATTCCATAAGAGTGGGAATCTGTTAAACTTCTTTACAGAATTATTTGTCAGAACTGACAAGATCTGCCGCAACTGGTCGGTGAGATTCTTTTACTGGCAGAACCAGCTACGTACCGCATAGAAAAGTGCTGCAGGGAGGTCGAAGAGTACACTTGCTTTAGGGGTGCCATCGAGAATACACTTAGCTTTAGGCAGCCATGGAGAGGGATGTCTCTGGCTTAAGAGTACAGGTTTTGACCTGGCCTTAGAATTTCCAGCCACTGCTGCTGCCATCTTCTACTCTCTGACTGTTTAAGAGTGGTAAGCATGAGCCACTGATATGGCCACTGAGACAAGGGGCCACGAAGCTAGTTAATTTGCATGAGGATTAACTACCAAGTTTTAACGCTAGCAGCCAGCTAGTTGCACTGATCATGCTATTGCTGTTCATTCTGGCTTTTCCAGGGATTTATCTTTAAATGATAACCATTTCTACCATCACTGGCCATATCCGCGATATAGTTTCACATTCGCTTTCACTTGCCAAGCCACCTGCTCCAAGGCTATAGTTCATAATTCCAAACTTTTGTCCTTATAGTGAAGGTTTATGTGCATGTGTCAGAGTGTAAATAATTTTATTTGATGTCTTGTGGTAATAAACCAAATTGTTATAGTGACTGTTTCATTTTGTAGTTGGATGAGCCCCTTCATAAATATATCCATGTGAAGTGAGCCACCCTCACTTCCATGGTTAATTGGGCCAGCCCTAGTAATCTTCATTTAATAAGATATTATCCACTGTGCAAGATTGATTTTCTTAAATTTGCACGATCTTACGGGCAGCATCCCTTTCCTGCAGGTCACTGTGGATCGTACTTGTAGCATGTCAGAGGTACGCTGAACATCTGAACTGACACCTTACGCTAGCAACGAACCAAAGTCTGCCATCTACTTTACCCTCAGCTGAGCCTATGTTATCAGTCGATTTCATATCGCTACCGATTCTTATATCCATATATTTGTATCACTTGCTGTTTCTAATTATTAGTTATTGACGTTGTCATGATAGGATACTACCTTTCTACGCTTTGTGAAGAGCACAGTTCTACATTTTTGAACATCTAAAAAAGTTGCCAAACTCTACGCCGCTTTGAATCTTACCAAGATCTGACAGGATATTTTTGTAGTTTTTCCAGACAGTATTTCATTATAGATAACTGCGTAATGTGCAAAAAAGTGTGGTCTTACTACTGATACCTTCTTCCAGGTCAATAATGCACAAAATAAACAATCGGCATTCCAGCACACTTCCCTGAGGCACACCTAAAGCTATATTTACTTCTGTTGATGACTCTCCATCCAAGATAACATGCTGCAGCTTGCCTACCAAGAGATCCCCAACGCAGTCACACATCTTGGTTACCAATCCACACAATGGTATATGTGTTAATAAACGTCTATGTGAGCTCGGTAAATGCTTTACAGCAATCAAGAAACACTTCATTCAACTGAATGTCTTGATCCACTGCTTCTTGGATATCGTGTAAGAAAAGTACGGGTTGGGTTTCACATAATCAATGTTTTAGAAATGTCACAGAGGAGGTCATTCTATTCGAAATACTTCATTGTTTTTGAGCTCAGAACATTTTGTGGTATTTTGCAACTGCCCACCATCAGTGGAATGTGAGGATAGTTCTGTGGATCCCTTTTGCAGTCCATGGTGTAGACGCTTGTAACGTGTGATTTCTTCCAATCGCTGGACACTGTTTTTGTACGAAGTATATTACGTTAAAATGGGAACTAATTCAGCTGCAAATTATGTGTCGAGTCTGACTGAGATTCCATCGAGTCCCAGAGCTTTGTTCAGTTTTATCGATTTTAACTGTTTCTCAACTCCACTGGTACGGATATCACTCAACTTTGCAATGATGCAAGAAGTAGAACGAGGTTGTATTTTTGTGTCATCCTTAGTAAAGGAACATTTGGAAATAGTCATCAGAATTTCTGCTTCTGATTTTCTATTTTCCATTTCAGCGCTTGTGTCATACAAGAGTGTCTGTACACTGAGGTGTGGCGCCTTTATATCGGTTCTGCCTAGAGCCTCTGTATCGGGAGAATGACTCATGCATGTATAATGACAGATGGTCTGAAGCGGGTTCAGCCGAGTACGTAGCTCTAATTTTCATCTGCTAGAGCACAGTAGCGGACAGAGACATTCAAGAAACAGGTCAAGAAAATGTTTTTTGTGAGTTGTTCTGTTTATTTCTTGAAGGCTCTTTTGTTTATTTATGTTTGTACAATTTTGTATATGTTTTTAGTAGCGTGAATGATGCGTGAATGTGGTCAAAAGTAAATATGTAGATCATTGTTATATTGACAAACGCTATACGAACGAGCGTGAGGAATTTTTAAGACAGTGAATGCAGACGACGGGGAATTTTGTATCATAATATGTTAAGTAAGTTTATGGTAAAAGGAAAGCTAATTCGAGTGCAAATGAAAATAGTTAATAACGCAAAGTGAAATATTTATTTCGGGGAAAAGTACAAACTCCAAAGTGTGTTATTTGTTGATTGGTTAGTCATGAAAAGCACGGACTAACGCGGGAGAATAACATTTTTCTATTGGCCTTAAAGAAAACTGACCAATCAGAACGGAGTATTCTTCGCGCGCCTTTTCTCTTGCAGATAGAGAATGTTTACTGCAGTCTAAAGTAGTCGGAGCTCAGCCTTTCAATGGTACGGTGGTGAGCTTGCCGCTTTTAGTTGTGCTACATGCCTCAAAAGTGCTTTAAAGTGAAGGCAAATTTATTCCGGTGGGTTTTTATAGAAAATACGGATTTTTTAAAGTAATTTTGTGTTTCAGAAAAGACAGCAATTACGTGTGGCATATTGAGCAGATTATAGACTAAAAACGGGAGTGCTTTAGACATTGATAAACTTCATAGTATGGCGAGCATTTTCATTTAAGAACAATCCGTGTTTAGTAGCTGTTCAGATTTCGGGAAATACGCTATCATAAACTTGCTAATGTGAGTGAAAGGGTTTGTGCATGACTGTGTTAGCACGGGCTTGGCAGTGAACGTGTAATTCTCGACTTTAGAATATACCGAAGTTTTGCCAGTATTTCACCTTTCATTCAAAATAAAGACCTTTTCCCGATTTTTGGAATGGTTACGTTGCATGCAGCCTGGTACGAGTCGCAGTACGGTAGGTTTCTGCTCGGCTTTCCTACCGGCGATCTGCTGCAACAAGTTCACAGGTAGGTGCTGGTTTAATCCCAGAAAGGAACCGCGCCGCCGCAACACCATCTTTGATGCTACTGACAGCCTTTAGGTATGACCAGAATTTCATGGGGTTTTCTGAGATATATTTCGAGAATATTCTGCAACAGTGTTCATCAAATGCTTCACTCGTTGTCCTCTTGTCAACCAGATGTCTCTCCGTCAACAGCTGGAAGCTTCGCTTTAAGCCTGTTATGCATTAGTCGCTGTTTCTTTTGTAGTTGAAGACGTCTGACGGCGATTTTGTTCAAACAGTTGACAAATCTCCAGAGGCTGGATGGAGTATTGACATATTGGAACTTCTCAACAGTGTGTAAATAAGTCTGTGTACTGAGTTCTGTCTTGTTTCTCGACGTCGTGTTTGTACTCACACAGATGCTACGGTTAAGAAACTTCTTGTGCCATTGCAGAGGCGCGCGCGGCAGGTTGCCGGGGAGGGTGGCTGCCCCTACTGTGAAAAATGACCTGTAACAGCAGGGCCCGAATTATTATGACCTGAAAGTACTTGGAAAATTAATACTGAATGAACTATAGTAATGGAAAAACTTTGTATTTGGTTGGAACTGAAATTACAGGAAGGATAGGTAATTAATTTAAAAACAGGTATGTCCTTTTTTCAAAAAAAATTATTCTTTTAAGATGTACGAAAATTGCCGCATGAAAATCTTGGAGCTATTGTAGTATTCTTAAGTAACATTCTTGTGTTTCAGTACAACGAAAAACCAATCTAAAGTTGCAAATTTTACTTTTTTTATTCACTCGGTGGACTAGTTTCGAGACGAGACCTATTTTCAAATCATCGTAACGTACTCAAAAACGGTATTTCGGAAAACGTGAAACCCATGTCAAAAATAGTGTGTGTAGGCTGTAACTGTTCGTTCCACATTTTTGATATGATTTTCACGGCCGGTCGGGGTGGCCGGGCGGTTCTAGGCGCTTCAGTCTGGAACCGCGCGACCGCTACCGTCGCAGTTTCGAATCCTGCCTTGGGCATGGATGTGTGTGATGTCCTTAGGTTAGTTAGGTTTAAGTGGTTCTAAGTTCTAGGGGACTGATGACCTCAGTAGTTAATTCCAATCAAATGGTTCAAATGGCTCTGAGCACTATGCGACTTAACTTCTGAGGTCATCAGTCACCTAGAACTTAGATCTAATTAAACCTAACTAACCTAAGGACATCACACACATCCATCCCTGAGGCAGGATTCGAACCTGCGACCGTAGCGGTCGCTCGGTTCCAGATTGTAGCACCCAGAACCGCAAGGCCACTCCGGCCGGCTAGTTAAGTCCCATAGTGCTCAGACCCAGCTATGATTTTCACACCTTCGGAAATACCATTTTCTAAAACTATGTTACGATGATTTGAAAATTGCTGTCGGCCCGAAACTAGTCATAGAGTGAATAAAAAAAGTGAAATTTGCAACTTTGGACTGCGCTTTCATTGTACCGATTAACAGAAGTTGCTGATCCACAGTTACTCCAGCATGCTGGAAGTTCGTCATATTCTTCTGCTTGTCCTAGAGCCACATGAACTGTTTGTTCTTGCCAGTATTGAAAGAGTTAATAATATTGTTGTCATAATTTGGCATTAAACACAAGCAACTAAAAAAAATAAATCTTACAAATGACATCATCACTGGAATATTAAAGAAAGTGCTCTACTTTTGACGAAAAATGCAAAATTAATGGACGTTCCTCTATAGTCAGACTATTCGAGAGTTTAGTAGGCCTACTTGTGAACAACGCGTAGATTATAACTAGAGAGATTACATGTCAACTAATAACGGACATCATTAATAAACTATAATAAAATGTAATGAAGCTGACGATCAAAAGAATGCTCAAACTAATACGTGTGTACGCTATCAACTGTGCAACCCCAAGGAACTACGGGGTGTGTAATTCTCTGAAGCACTCGCAGCTTCTGTATCTTGTTTGAAGCATCCAGAGTGATTTCTGTCCCAGAATAACGGAAACTGATGTGATGAAAACGTTTATGTGCTGTAGTGTACTCGTATCGCTGGAATTGCCGCCGGAAAGGACGCATCCCGCTTCGCAACATCCTAGACTGTTTCTGCACAGAGCGCAGATGCTTTTTCCGAGAGCGCCTGCCCGCTTCCTAGAGAGAGATGGGCGCAGGCGGATGGACTACGGAAGTAGCCGCTCCCGCAGTCGACACTGACAGTCGACTGCCGCGCTCCCAATCGATACCGTCCGTCCAATTAAGCGGCGCTGCGCCGCGCCGCGGGCTGGCGCGATTGTTGGCGCGCACAAAAAGCGCGCTAATTGCTTCCAGCTGGCGCCAGTCTTTTGTCCCGACGTTCCACTTCCTGCTGCTGCTGCTGCTGCTGACCTGCTTACCGGTAACGACTCGCTGCCTGGTACGCCTTGTTTCGCAGACTCCCGGCAAATGCAGACATCGTTACGCTACCGGCGCCTGTTGAATAATAGCGACCCTCTCGCAGACCGACAGTGCGTCTTGGACCCTACAACTGAGCGACGATTCTACTTAAATGCACGAGGTGGTGACGGGTGAGTTACTCGTCTGTCGGCTGCTGGAGTATTTACTCGTGTTTGCAAACTGTCTGGGCCACCCCATCATGAAAGGCGGAAGTCATGGACTGAGGAGGGTAGCGTTGTGTTCACGTATCGACAAGCGCGAACTGTTGCGTGAGTATGGTATAAAGCTATTTATTTACAAGTACACTAGCATCTACATCTACACGGATACTCTGCGAATCATAATTAAATGCCTGCCAGAGGGTTCATCGAACTACGTTCACAATAATTCTCTATTATTCCACTCTCGAACAGCGCGCGGAAGAAATGAACACCTATGTCTTTCCGTGCGAGCTCTGATTTCCCTTATTTTATTATGATGACCGTTTCTCCCTATGTAGGTCGGCATCAACAAAATATTTTCGCATTTGGAGGAGAAAGTTGGCGATTAAAATTTCGTGAGACGATTCCGGCCCAACGAAAAACGCCTTTGTTTTAATGTTGTCGATCCCAAACCCTGTATCATGTCCGTGACACTCTCTCCCCTATTTATCGATAATACAAAACGTGCTTCCCTTCTTTGAATTTTCTCGATGTACTTCGTTATCTGCCAACGATTCCACACCGCACAGTACTCCAAAAGAGGACGGCCAAGCGTGGTGTACTCCTTAGTAGATTTGTTACATTTTCTAAGTGTCCTGCCAATAAAACGCAGTTTTTGGTTTGCCATGCCCACAACGTACTCTGTGTTCTTTCCAATTTAAATTGTTCGTAATTGTAATTCCGAGGTATTTAGTTGAAATGGCGGCCATTAGATATGACTGATTTATTGTGTAAACTTCCGAAACTACATCAGTCAGCGAGTTAAAAAAAACGAATAGCACCATCTATTGGTCTTCTGGTGTACTACACAATGAAGATTGAACATCCGAACTTCTAAGCTGGGTAGGCTTTTGAGGATAAAACTTTAAATTACGATGCTTTTTTTGATGAAATAAAATTTGTATGCCGCCCCAAGTCGCGCTCAAGTTACGTGTGAAAACGCCATGACAATTCGTCTAGTAGTTTTGGAGATTAGCATGCTCTAACAGACAGACACGATTGTTTTCCAGTTTCATTATTACTATAGATTTGCACCAACACCGGAACTTTAATATTAGTCGCGTTTACCCAATTTTATACATTCATTTATTACTAAGCAGTGGCAAAAATGTTGCTGCTACAAATGCAAACCGAAATATTTCCAAGGAGGAAGGCTATGTAAATACGACCAAAGCATAATTACCAGTATCGTAGCAAAACGGGCGTTTTACATGGTATAAAACATCGAGACACACAATGATCAAGTGTTAATATCATAGGGGTAATGTTCATGTTTGGCTGTATATTTACGTATTCCAAATAAATTTGATGGTGTTGGAGTGCACTCCCAGATAGTGTACAAATTTCGAACAATGTTTAACTGCAGATAAGCTTTATAATTATGCGCGGGAGGGGGGGGGGGGGGGTGACGAAATAAAAGTGGCACGCAAAATACTTCATTCACCTTAAGATAGGCAACCCAGCTTACATCATTCGCAATTGGGGCAGATGAAAATTGTGTTGCGTATGTTAAGGTGAATGAAGTATTTTGCGGTCCAGTTTTATTTCGACTTGTATACGATGTGCTAAGTTTATTCCTTCGTATTAAGCAGATTTCCAAACTTTGGTGCTTAGCCGGCCGGTGTGGCCGTGCGGTTGTAGGAGCTTCAGTCTGGAACCGCGTGACCGCTACGGTCGCAGGTTCGAATCCTGCATCGGGCATGGATGTGTGTGATGTCCTTACGTTAGTTAGGTTTAAGTAGTTCTAAGTTCTAGGGGACTGATGACCACAGATGTTAAGTCCCATAGTGCTCAGAGCCATTTGAACCAGTTTTTGGTGCTTATTTTAAAGTAATTGCATTAGGAAGCTATACTATTGTATACCGAGCGAGGTGGCGCAGTGTTTAACACACTGGACTCACATTCGGGAGGACACGGGTTTAAACCCGAGTCCGGCCATCCTGATTTAGGTTTTTCGTGATTTCTCTAAACCGCTTCAGGCAAATACCGGGATGGTTCCTTTAAAAGGGCACGGCCGACTTCCTTCCCCATCCTTCCCTAATCCGATGGGACTGATGACCTCGCTGTTTGGTCCACTCCTCCGAATCAACTAACCAACAGTGCGTACCTATCATGTAGAGAGAACTATGTGCAATTAATATTTTAGATTCAATAAAGGCGAACGAATATTAAAAATATGGCATTGAAAAGTACAGAAAAGAAGAATTTCGTTCCTAAATCTATTGGAAAGTGTGGTCAAAACGTTTTACAGAAGAATTTTGGAAGCGAACCGACACTGTCTGCTAGACAGTACGTCGCCAACTGATACCTGATTTCTACGACCATGAGCACTTGATGAAACCTTGAGCTACGTCGAGAACGCCGTATTACTGACACCGCGCGCTTCTACAGTGAAATTAGAACATGGGGTGGGCGACGTAGGCAAACGGGAGGTATGTGGTACACTGTGAACAGGCAGTGTGTGTGTGTGTGTGTGTGAGTGTGTGTGTCACGGGTGGTGTGACTGGGGGGGGGGGGGGGAGGTGGTTGTTTGTAGGGTGTCGGCCCCAGGCCCATGAATACTGCACGGGCGCGGGAAGCCATGAATTCCGGAGCTACCCAGCCCACGGCACGCCGCGCCGTCAAATTCCATTCGACCGCCTTTCTACAAATCTTCCTCTTCGCAAGGTTAATAATAAACATGGCTACTATCGACAAATCTGCTTATCGCGGAAGTAAGCGGATTAAACCTCTTTCAGTGAACGGGCGTAATCATGCATGCTAATCGGATTCTGTTAATCTGGCACGCTCGCATTACGGCAAGTAAGGCAGCATTACTCATTGTCTGCATAGCTTCCATCCTCACTCACTGTTCCATATTTTCAAACTTACAACGTCGGATGGAGAATAGTTTCCTTCACTTCAAAATGAACTTATTTGTTTTTAGCGTAAAATATCTGCATCCTCATGCAGATGTAGAAATTTTGGTACGGCTGTTGAGTATAACCTTTACCCACAGCGATTCGCAGGAACTATTTGTTTGAACTTCACTACAAGATAAACTACTACCAACAGACACAAACACACCACCACCTACTTTATTTAATCTATCCTTTCTGAACACGGTTTGCGCCTCTGTAAAAATTTCGGCAGAATTTATCTCCGGCTTCAGCCAGCTTTCTTTCCTACGTATAACGATTTCAGCCTCTGTTCTTTCCATCAGCGCTTGAAGCTCTGGTACTTTTTCAACACAGCTACGACAATTTACAACTACAATATCGGCTGTTGCTTGGTCGATTCTCGTCGTTTCTTTGCCCTGTACCCTTTGAGACTTGAGCCCTTTTTAATCTTTCCCGAGACTGTCTAACCTAAAAAACCGCCCAGTCCTCGCCACACAGCCCCTGCTACCCGTGTAGCCTCCTCGTGTGTGTAGTGGACACCTGAGCTATTTAGCGGAACCCGAAACCCCCTCACCCCAAGGCGCAAGTCGAGGAATATGCAGCCTACACGGTCACAGAACTGCCTGAGCCTCTAATTCAGACCCTCCACTCGGCTCTGTACCAAAGGTCCGCAATCGGTCCTGTCGACGATGCTGCAGATGGTGAGCTCTGCCTTCATTTCGCTAGTAAGACAGGCAGTCTTCAGCAACTCAGATCGCCGCCGGAAACCAGAGAGAATCTCTTCCGATCCATAGTGACACACGTCTTTAGTGCCGACATGACCCACCACTTGCAGTTGGCTGCACCCTGTACCCTTGATGGCAGCCGGAAGAACCCTTTCCACATCTTTGATGACTCCCCCCGGTGTGCACACGGAGTGCACATCACATTGGCTTTCTTCCCGTCCTTAGCTGCCATATCCCTAAGGGGCTCCATCACCCGCCTAACATTGGAGCTCCCAATGACAAGCAATCCCACCCTCTGCGCTTGTCCGGACCTCTCAGGAAGACCGGCCACTGCCGCAACAGGCGAGGCCGCCCTTGCTGGCTCAGAAGTAACTTAGGTTAAAATATTTCAAACTCAGCGTATTCTTCTTCTTCTTCTTGCCCTCCCTTTCTTCTTCTTCTTCTTGATAATCATCGTCACTATCACCACCACAGCCCTTCTCTGGACTCTTTTATGCCTTCAACTTTACGTATTCGCGTTGCTCCCATACATTTTCTAACGTTTCCTACCAGCCTTCAATTAGATAGTCTAGTCGCTCTTTTCCTTCCGGTTGGAATCCGGCAGAGAACTCCCGCGCTACACTGTTCGTCCATCTGCCTTTTCTAGAAATCTCGACATGTATTTCTCCATAGGCCGTTGAGCAACTCTTAAATTTTGGAGAAACGTAGCAGTGGAAGTTCATCCCCCACTGCTGCAAGACAGTCCTGGTAACACACAGTGATTGTAATCTTTCCATTACAGACGCAGCAGAGACTTAGCCTTTAAACCGTATTTAGTGTACCGAAAGCACTCCAGGCTTTTTACCCATTCTGGTCGTCGCAATCAGGTGGCTTTAATACAAAAGCAGTGTCAACTGGTACAATTACTTCACTGAGGGTTTGTAATACTTCCATTTAGATATATTGGCTATCTCTTTTTTTAGTTTTATTAATACTGTTTTTGAGGTCAGCTTTTAAAGTTGTACACTATCAACAAATTATTTCATGTAGCAGCCAGTCTCCAATTGACAACTCTGCAAAAAGTTCTCCGTTGTGTTCTTACATTCGTTCTTTGAGTTCGGAGGAGGTTTAGATGTATTCCGTGAACATGCATTCCTCTTCATTGCAGCTCAGAGGTCTGAAGACGTTCTCTAGTGCAGCGAGAACAGTGTCGCCGACGTGTTACCACCTCGTCTTCTTCTGTCGTCGTCCCTCCATCATTAATGCTGAGAACGGAAATGCGTGACCTCGAATGCTAAGAACCGTACGAAAATATGCTTATAATATAAATGGCTCATCCAAAAACCAATTGTATGAGCCACTCGCATAAAGGACTGCACGTCCTACCACGATAGACACTTGAATGATCTGCTCAAGATCTAAAAGAGCAACTTAAGTAGCGCGAACAAACAAAATATCGATATAACAGGACGCCAAACACAGATATTTCACTGTCGCTATTAACTGGTATACTTCCCTCTGCTTAAAATAATTATGTTCAAATGTGTGTGAAATCTTATGGGACTTAACTGCTAAGGTCATCAGTCCCTAAGCTTACACACCTAAATTATCCTAAGGACAAACACACACAACCATGCCCGAGGGAGGACTCGAACCTCCGCCGGGACCAGCCGAAAATAATTATGCTATCTAAACAACAAACTTTTTCTGCAGACCTAATAGTGTTGCACTGCTAAAACTGAAGATGTGTGATTCCAACCAAGTGGTCAAATCAAAGTGGAACCAAACAAGTGCACATATGACTTGAGGCACTTTTTGTTATTCAGCATCTCTTCTGAATTCACACAGTACAGTACCAAACGCAACACCAGTTTCATTTTCACGGTTTTAGGCTCCCTTTGGCAAGCGTATTGTAACACAGGCTCGTACTTCGGTGCAGAAAGTTCATTGTACAAAACAGAATTAAACCTGACGATGAAATGACGATCGTGCTGCTGTACTCGTGGTTTTTCACGTTGTGAGACATGCCGTCGTAGAATGATGCTACCAGACAACAGCTCCGTTTTGCATATGAATGTCTTACATCACTGTTCTTGGGGTAAGCGATTTGTATTCTAATCACATTTTCGTACTTCCCTTATCAGCTGCACCCAGGCGTATCCCAATACTGGTGTCGTGCAATAGAAAATAGACAGCTTGGACCCTATTTTATTTTTACACACATCAAAAAAAGTTTTGCACCACGTTGGTTCCGAGAGTTCCGGAATCTGCACTGTAAATTGGAATAGAGATCAACATAAACATCATTTCCGCCCTTTTTATTGCTCATGAAAACCACACATTGCATGTTGTACCACCATGCAGCGACACCTTCAGGTGAGGTGGTGCAGTTTGCTGCACACACCGGTACCTCTAATACCCAGTAGCACGTCTTCTTGCATTGATCCATGCCTGTATTCGTCGTGGCATACTATCCACAAGTTCATCAAGGCACTGTTGGTCCAGATTGTCCCACTCCTCGACGGCGATTCGGCTTATCCTCCTCAGGGTGGTTGCTGGGTCATGTCTCCATAAACAGCTCTTTTCAATCTGTTCCAGACACGTTCGATAGGGTTAATATCTGGAGACCATGCTAGCCACTCTAGTCGAGCGATGTCGTTATCCTGAAGGGAGTCATTCACAAGATGTGCACAATCGGGGCGCGAATAGTCGTCCATGAACACGAATGCCTCGCCAATATGCTGCCTATATGGTTGCACTATCGGTCGGAGGATGGTACTCATGTATCGTCCAGCCGTTTTGGCGACTTCCATGACCACCAGCGGCGTACGTCGGCCCCACATAATGCCACCCCAAAGCAGCAGAGAACCTCCACCTTGCTCTACTCGCTGGACAGCGTGTGTAAGTAGTTCAGCCTGACCGGGTTGCCTCCAAACACGCCTCCGACGATTGTCTGGTTGAAGGCATATGCGACAGTCATCGGTGAAGAGAACGTGATGCCAGTCCTGAGCGGTCCATTCCGCTTGTTGCTGGGCCCATCTGTACCGCGCTGCAAGGTGTCGTGGTTGCAAAGATGGACCTCGCCATGGACGTCGGGAGTGCAGTTGTGCATCATGCAGCCTTTGCGCACAGTTTGAGTCATAACACGACGTCCTGTGGCTGCACGAAAAGCATCATTCAACATGGTGGCGTTGCTGTCAGGTTTCCTCCGAGCCATAATCCTTAGGTAGCCGTCATCCACTGCAGTAGTAGTCCTTAGGCGGCCTGAGCGAGGCTTCTCATTGACAGTTCCTGTCTCTCTATATCTCCTCCATGTCCGAACAACATCGCTTTGGTTCACTCCAAGACGCCTGGACACTTCCTTTGTTGTGAGCCATTCCTGGCTCGAAGCAACAATGCGGACGCGACCAAACGGCATTATTGAACGTCTAGGCATGGTTGAACTACAGACAAGACGAGCCGTGTATCTGCTTCCTGGTGGAATGACTGGAACTGATCGGCTGTTGGACCCCCTCCGTCTAATAGGCGCTGCTCATGAGCGGTTGTTTACATCTTTGGGAGGGTTTAGTGGCTACTCTGAACAGTCAAAACGACTGTGTCTGTGATACATTATCCACAGTCAACGTCTATCTTCAGGAGTTCTGGGAATGGGGTGATGTAAAACATTTTTTGATGTGTGTTTTATAGGGTTCCATACCTCAGTCGTTGGAACCCTTATAGGTTCACTCTCCCGTACGTCTGTCTGTCTGTCCGACTGTTACAAAACCCTATTTCTCAGGAACGGGTAGACTTGTCCAGTTGACGTTTATTTCACATACTCACCTCAATGGCCCCTTCGTGGTCCAAAAAATTTAAGCTTCTGAGTCAACCCAATCAAAAGATACGGTCATTTATGCCACACACTTTGACACTCGATATCTTACTCATCAAAACCTGTACTTGCTGTTGACCTAGAATCATAAAATTTGGCAAGAAGCGTGGTTTTGCAGCACACGTAAAGGGAAAAAAAATTCGGAAATTGTTCATTTCTAATTATATCACACAAAAATATTGTTTTGTCATTTGTTATTCGACGTTAAACTTGAAATTAAAACTATCAGTGGTACTACATTCAGACTGAGTGGGTCGCAATGGTAAAAGTCAAACATCAGCCAAGTAATGACTTTAATGATCATATGACGCCTTTCGGAATTTATCCCACATTAGATATCCGGAAACGATTGCTGCACGTAGACACGGCGTTTGAGGCTATATGTGAAACAAACTGGATATCTGATGATGGATAAATTCCGAAACGCGTCATACGAGCGACAGTCATTCCTTGTCTAATGTCTGACTGTACCACTGCGACCAACTCAGCATGAATGCTGATCTACTGATTATTACAATAACGGTCGCCTGCCTCCTGAATGACTTTGTCACATCTACACTGGGCGGAAAAAATCGCAACACCATAAAATAATAAATGTAGAGGAACGAAATTTCTGGAATCACATTTGCCTAGGTAACATATTTTAGTGATTAACTTCGCAAGATCACAGGTTAATGTGAGCGGGGGAAGAGACAGTGCGAATGTGAAATGCTGGTTCGTTAATAACTGGTGTGCTCACCAGAATGTTGAATGTAAACGTGCATGCATTGCATTTTACAGGTGCCGGATGTCCGTTCGCGGGATGGAGTTTCATGGTTGTTACACACGGTCGATCAATACAGGGACGGTTAATGCTGTTTGTGTATGACGCTGGAGTTGTTGTTCGATGATACCCCATACGTGTTCGACTGAAGACAGTTCCGATGATCGAGCAGGCCAAGGTAACATGGGGACACTCTGCAGAGCGTGTTGAGCTACAACAGCGGTACGCGGGCGATCGCTATCCTGTTGGAAAACACGCCCTGGAATCAGTTCATGAATGGCAGCACAACAGGTCTAATCACCAGACTGGCGTACAAATTTGCAATCAGAGTGCATGGTACAACCACGAGAGCGCTCCTGCTGTCACATGAAATGTCACCCAGACCATAAGTCCAGGTGTAGGTCCAGTGTGTCTAGCACGCAGACAGGTTGGTTGCAGGCCATCAAATGACCTCCTTCTAACCAACACAAGGCCATCACAGGTATCGAGGCAGAACCAGCTTTCATCAGAAAACGCGATAGACCTCCACCCTTCCCTCCAATGAGCTCTCGCTTGACACCACTGAAGTCACAAGTGTCGGTGGTTTGGGGTCAGTGGAATGCATGCTACATGGTGCCTGGCTCGAAGCTGTCCTTGGATTAACCGATTTCTAACTGTTCGTTGTAACTATGGTGCCAACTGCTGCTCAGATTGCTGCTGGAGATGCAACACGATGCCCCAGGGCAATACGCCGAACACGGTGGTCTTCCTTCTCGGTAGCGCCCCGTGGCTGTTCGAAGCCCCTTTATCTTCAAACCGTACTTTCTCGTGACCACCGCTTCCAGCAACCGTGCACAGTGGCTACATTGGTGCCAAGGCTTTCTGCAATATTGCTGAAAGAATATCCAGCTTCTCGTAGCTTATTATACGACCTCGTTCAATCTCAGTGAGGTGTTGATAATAGCATCTTTGTTACCTTGAAGGCATTCTTGACTAACATTAACTCTCTGTCCAATCTCAAAGGTAACTAACGCCGAGGACCGTTGCAGCGTGTGATTAGAGCAAACCTGATTTGTATCGCTATGGTGGCGCTACTGGGGCCACTCCTATACGACTGGCGCGAAATCTGGCTAGACACCATCTTTCAGTTGTAGAAACAGGCCTACCAAATTTCATTCACATTGCACAAATAGTTCTTGGTGCTGCGATTTTTTTTCCGTCCGTGTATATTCTTGAAAATCACTGAAATCCTTGGGACCGATACCCTGCAAGTACCACTTTCGATAGCAGGCAAAAATGACCGAGATCCTCGATTCCTAGGATGGATGAACTGCCTGTATATACACTTAAATTTGTACCGAACCCTCAGGGTGTGACTCCTGCCCTCATGTCCACCGCTCGTGGTCTCGCGGTCGCGTTCTCGCTTCCCGAGCACGGGGTCCCGGGTTCGATTCCCGGCGAGGTCAGGGATTTTCACCTGCCTCGAGATGACTGGGTGTTTGTGTTGTCCACATCATTTCATAATCATTCATGCAAGTGGCGAGATTGGACTGAGCAACGGTTGGGAATTTGTACGGGCGCTGATAACCGCGCAGTTTAGCGCCCCACAATCCAATCATCATCATCATCCTGCCCTCACCTTCCAATTTTTTCGTTGATGTTTGTGGTGGTTGTGTCGCGAGGAGAAATTGGTAAGCTGCATACAGAGCGGTGCTATATCTGTTACGTAGTTGCTCACAGACTTAAATAGCCAGCTTGAAGAGCTCCAGGAGCGATCGCGTGAAATGCAGGTTTCTGTCCTGTGTAGCGGGTAGCTGGATTTGTCGAAACTAATGAAAGTGGGGTTTGATCGTGAACTATGAAACGGCCGCTCTCGGCGTGGCTGCAATCGAGTGGGTGTTAATCCACTCGGCTCGGCCGCCCGCCTCACCGCTGCGCTTAATGACTGTCATTAGTAACTCGCAGCCGCGGTGCCGGTTTAAAACTGCGCGGCGCGCGCTCCGACCGGGCCGCCATCGCTCCGGCCATCGACCGGTCGATAGCGCGGCGGCCCGCTGGTCCGGAGCGACTATTGTCGCTAGAGCGTCCTCCGCTAGGCAGGTGCTTCAGACAGCCCGCGACGCTCAACTGCTGGGTTTGTTTCATGCCGCCCGGTCCGACGTTAACGGTGCGCTCTCACGCTTCTGTCGGTCCTCTGCCCAGCCGTTTGCCAAGCTCGGAAAAAAGTGTCGTATTTGTAGAAAATGCGACCGAATGCTTCCCTGCCGTAAATACTAATAGTACCGTCATGTAACCACGAGGTGGAACAAACTCGTCGGCTAAGGTTGTCAAAAACCCCTAGACGTTGTTTTTGATTCAAATGTTATATTGGCGCATCGTATTTTTTTATGTGTTGATAACTTCACAGGGCATTAATGAATATTGAAAATACCAAATTGTCTTTGCTCGACCTGTTCTAGAACTAATATTCAATATTGTTCTTTTAACTCACTTCTTCTGAAATTACTGTCCCTGCAACCTAAATTTGTACAATAACTGATGCTGTAACTTATTAGGGACTATAAATATTTAGAATAAACTACTACTTCTTTTTCTTCCGCATCGGAGCAGGGTCGGCATGATTATGAAACGGATGTTGCACGGTTAGTTTAAGGGGTGGCAGAGTGCCCTTTCTGTCGCCACCCCATTACCCCCTGAGATGGAACACGTTCATCCCAACTGTCTGCGTCTAGTGTTATTCACGTGAACGTGACGGAAAGTTTTCTAAATGTTGCGAACTTGAGTACCAGCTCGGTATTCACCTAGTGCAATGCTCGAAAAACTCATCAGTCGAAAGAGCCAAATATCAACAGTACAACTATTGAAATTTCTTTTGAGAGCGAAATTTTTTAAACTTAAATATTTTTAAACGCAAACATTTTTTAAATTTAAACATGCATCGTTATTAACTCAATTGGCATAGTCCTATACCGGCGTGCGCTAAGAACGCCCTCAGTCTGAGGTACCCCTCCCATCTACAATTCTCTTGTATAATTGTTTCGTCTGCCTCCTTTCCTTCATCTTCCCTCTATGTCCAAATCATCTCAGTATACCTTTCCCAATACTCGACACTACCTCATTCGCTCCACAACGCTCCCTAAAATTAATTTAAAAAAATTTAGTTTTTTAGTTAATATTTAGGTATTACTCTGAATATTATATCATATTGTATGTAATAACCATATTATTTATAGTTTAAATTAACTTATAAGGTATCATGAAATGACTGACGAAAACTAGTGTCCACAATGGCCTTGCGTCTCCTTGGAAAGTTTGGGCTAAGTCAGGTTTGTATCTTGTTTTTATTTTAGACACGCTCTCGGATTCTCGTCAGTAAGACGAGTGATGTGGTTCATGCATGAAATTGACTGAAATTGATTGTTCACGTGTATATGTAGGCCTGAATAAGGAAAGGATAACAAACGCTAATTTTTTCATCTCATTCTGAAGCAGAAATACTATTCCAGACGTTAAAAACCAACATATCTTCTCTCTCTCTCTCTCTCTCTCTCTCTCTCTCTCTCTCTCTCATAAACACCAGCTAAATACGTAAAAACAGAAATAAGAAAACCAGTCATACATACCAGTACTTTTTATTACAGAAGTATATATTTATTTGTCACTATTATTGTCTGCTTCACTTGTTACTGACTCGTAGTTATTATTAAATAGCCTTTCAAATGATCTCTTCTTACTTATTTATTAACGTAATTATCTTCTCCTTTCGCTCCACTGGACGCTTCCTTCCACACTTCGCAACGAACTGTTCCACACTCCTCAACGAAATAGGTATTCCTTCCGCAGCTTCGCTTTCCATGACATTCAGCTCGTCAAAAATTATCTCCCACTTTTGCAGCCTCTGTCACAGGCAACAAACATGATAGGGGTAGCAGCGAGAGCACGTGGTCTGAGTCTCATACACCTGCATCTGAATAACGCCACTTCTTGAAAATAGACTGCCCAGGCCGGAAACCGACTTCTGCGCATGGGCCACCAACATCCATTCGCACTTTACGTTCGCGCTCGCACATGTTATTTTATCCAATGAGCCACACTCGGGGGGGCCTTTAAGAGCCGCATGTGGCTGTTTGCCGACCATTGACCTAGCGGTATGTGGGAAACCGCGTAAAAGCCGCATCCAAGCTTGCTGGCCGGTACACCCGACCTCGTCGTTTATCCAGTGGGCGGGTTCGATACCGGGCCGGCGCACCTCCCCGTCCTGGAAGCGACGCTTTAACACGCACGGCTATCCGGGCCGGTAAATATGTAGGACAACTATTTTCTCCGTTTCAAGTCACCAGCATTAATCCAATGTATTGCAAATGTGGTGGAACTAAGACGCTTCATTGATTCTAGGTTGTGGATTTTCCAATTAAGGTTGTCCCATGAACAGAACACTAACTAGTTCTTGTATTTCTTTCTTTCAACACTTTATGAAGTGATGTAAGAAGAATTGAATTTATGTAGTGTGTCTTCTCAGAATTAAATAATAATTAATTTACTTTGTGCCATCTGTTTGTATTCAAATGTCAACTACATTTTCGCTAACAAGACTGATACCGCTTATTATTCTGTTCTGAAAATGTGACAAAAAAATATATGTTCTCACAATGCGAGAGCAGTTTCATACGTGTACAGCATGTACAGCAGAAATAAGAGAACTTAAAATAAAACCCTGTGCAACACTATGTCTAGTTCCTAGTTCCTTGAATTTCTGACTGTCTATTGCTACTGTAAGTAGGCTGTTTAGGTTTTTTTATTGGTAACGCCACCTCTGTATGAAAATCACTGGCTGTGCTGTGTGCAGTCTGTGGCTGCTTTGCATTGTTGTAATACTCGCCATTGTAGTGTTGGGCAGCTGGGCTGTTAACAGCGCGTAGCGTTGCACAGTTGGAGGTGAGCCGCCAGCAGTGGTGGATGTGGGGAGAGAGATGGCGGAGTTTTGAAATTTGTCATGAACTGCTATATTTATATATGATGATATCAAGGTAAATACATTGTTTGTTCTCTATTAATATCTTTCATTTGCTAACTATCCCTGTCAGTAGTTAGTGCCTTCCATAGTTTGAATCTTTTATTTAGCTGGCAGTAGTGTCGCTCGCTGTATTGCAGTAGCTTGAGCAGCGAAGATTTTTGTGAGGTAAGTGATTTGTGAAAGGTATAGTTTAATGTTAGTCAGGGCCATTCTTTTGTAGGGAATTTTGAAAGTCAGATTGCGTTGCGCTAACAAAATATTGTGTGTCAGTTTAAGCACAGTCATGTATAATTGTTCAATGGGGACGTTTCACTACACGCTCTATATGGAACCTATACACATGGCTTTTTCTCCTGCAGATTATTTAAAAACCACGAATCTGCTCTGTCTATTGTTCATTAATATTTTGACTTTAGCGTGAGGATATCACGGTTCACACTATCAGAAGCCATTAGGCACTTTACAAAACATTCCCAATACATTTTTACATACGTATGTTTAATTTATCTTAATATGAATTTATTATGTACAAATATTTACTCTTTTTTCCAGTTGTTATTATGACAGTATTTTTGTAGGTAGAAAGAGTTGTATGCGAGGTAGACTTTGACTGCGTTTGAACTGAGCGTTCAGGTCGTGAGAGTTTTGACAACTGTTGAAAGGCAGCAAGTGGGCAGAAAGTGTGAGAAACGCTGACCTAGACGACGGTAACAGAAGTTCTTGCTGTTGTGCCAGGCTTACTCAAGTAGTGGCAGGGGCGTAGACAGGGGGGGGGGGGGGGGGGGCGGGGTGACTACACTGGCGCATCAGTCTAAATTACAAACTCGATTTTTTGACGATTACTTCTATAGTCCTCGGCAGGGGCAACTGACTGCCGACGGAGGTAGTTGTAGTTTGCGGAGACACTGATTGATAGTTCCCCATCTGCCGCCGGACTGCGAGCCAGTGGCGCAGTAGCAGAGGCGGAGCTACCCTAATGGATGCCCTCCGCCTCCCCACACCACAGTCGCTTCTACTCCTCCCTTCCCTTTTCGCTCCACTCAGCTTTCCGTTAATGGAATTTTTAAACACGGCTACAAAATAAAAACGATTTCGCAAAGTGCACCACCACATCAGCCCACCACTCGCTGTTCACCAGTGCTTACTGAAGTCCATATTTCATTTATAGTCCAGTCTTTTTTTTTTTTACAGATTCTGAAATAAGATATGAGTCCCTTTATTCTCTGCAAATTGGCGTCTTACTTTCCGATATGTTGTAAGCAAGCTAAAATTGGAAGGAATAATTGCACAGATTGCTGTACTTGAAATAAGCCGAGTGTGGTAAGTTTTATTGTCGCACCAGCATTCATCTCGGATTTGGTCACGCCACTGGGAAAGATTTGGTTTCGCAAAGCACAGTCTGGCTGTGGATTTTTTCCATACCGTTCGGGGCTAGCTTCCCATCTGCTCATTAGAAACACCACACGTAAGCAAAGTGCAATAACACTAAAGACAAACTTTGTACCGTTCATAGGCATAGTGCCTATATACTTCTATATAGAATGAGATTTTCACTCTGCAGCGGAGTGTGCGCTGATATGAAACTTCCTGGCAGATTAAAACTGTGTGCCCGACCGAGACTCGAACTCGGGACCTTTGCCTTTCGCGGGCAAGTCCCGAGTTCGAGTCTCGGTCGGGCACACAGTTTTAATCTGCCAGGAAGTTTTACTTCTATATACTTCTGTACCCATCTTTGGTCATAATGCCTTAGAAACTACTGCCACTCGACAATGAGCGTACCACGCAGACTCCACACTATTCAGCACTGTTGGATAGCAAAACAAGTGTTTGCTCTTACGGTATTCTGAAATAATCTGCATTGGCAGAAAATGGGCAAGAAATTGTATTCGACTGTAGTTACGTCCTCTCAAGGACAAAAAGTTTGTGGGGTTGCGTAAGAAGCTTTTTTTTAAAACTTTCCTTTCACGTCATCCTCAGAACTCCCTGTTATACGAAGCCACAGTCACGACTGTGGTTAGATTCTGTGCACTCATAGCAACATACGGCATGTGAGACATATTACGTGACGTTTTACTCTGCAGACCTAACGGAAAAGTTTCTTCACAAATCTGGGTTAATAGTCTGCACTGCTATATTATTAAATCAGCCTAAATAGTAGGCAGCCTCGCTTTCTCGCTTTGGCCCGCGGGACAGGGTTCATCATCTCACTGCTTCTATACCACTACCCTGCCCTTTAACATTTCAGCTGCTTTGAGAAAGTCTTCGTAATTCGAGCACTAGATTAGAAGTAGTGCACCACAAACAGTAACTACGCCCTATCCAAATGAGTGCTAGGAACTTCTTCCAATAATCTACTGTAAAACTGGAGAACAGTTCAGAGTCAATAAAGAGAAGTCTCAGTAATACCTCGAGAAACTCCATCGCTGTTATTAAGCACTACCTCCAGCTGGTACAAGTGTCCCACCTTCCGATATGAGACCTCTGCCGACCTAGGAAGTGCTCCCTAAGTAAAATGCGTCGCCTAGAAAATTGGAAAGTGACTAGGAGGAATTCCACACCCATACACGGGAAAGCTCTTCTAAATTCGTCTAACAGCAGTACAGCTACATCCATCAATGACTGTCAGTCACTCCCGACGCCATACACGCAACGTTTTGAGTATCACCTCCGCCCTACATGGCAAACTGCACTGGGAAACCGCAACTATATGACAAGTGCCTAACGCGACACTGAATGCCGCCCGGTGAGGTTGCAGACACATCTCGTAGTAAAGAAAGTGTGTAATCTCAGTTTAAGCAAATGAGGAATCATTCTAGTGATGATATAAGCCGCAAATTGGGAAATATCCTGACATAACCGATTTTGACAAAGGCCTAAGGATGCGCGTTGTAATCTTACCCTCCCACATATCAACATTAATTTTTCCTGTCTCTTCAAAAGTTTCGAATGCTTCGAGAGACGTAAGATATACAAAAGTAAAACTTTTTACTTATAATTTGCCGGCCGCGGTGGTCTAGCGGTTCTAGGCGCTCAGTCCGGAACCGCACGACCACTACGGTCGCAGGTTCGAATCCTGCCTCGGGCATGGATGTGTGTGATGTCCTTAGGTTAGTTAGGTTTAACTAGTTCTAAGTTCTAGAGGACTGATAACCACAGATGTTAAGTCCCATAGTGCTCAGAGCCATTTGAACTTATAATTTTCTCTTGTTGGTGGCTGCAGTTCTCGCGTCTAGGGATACATCCTTGAGGCTGAAATTTTGAATTTTGTAGGTTCCTGTTGATCTGAATAATGTTTGAAGATTTGCCTGTTTTACTCTTGAATTTTATTTTTTATCACATTTTTCAGTATCTTACCGTCTTTGCAGTTTCCACTTCTATAACACCACGGATAACATTGTTAGTGTCAATCATACAAATACGTCTGTTTCCATCAGTGGCATACCCACCACTACTAAACTTCTGCGGTAATCGCAATATTCCAAAGAGTTTACAAAGCAAAAGAGTTTACAAACTTTCTTCGCAAAAGAAGAATTATCACCAAGATATTACATTATTTTATAAATTAATTCAAAAATAAATTTAATAATTAGCGTTAGATTTTGCAATTAATGATATCAATTTTAAGTATGCTAGATCTTACTGAGCCGTGCTCCAGCTCGCCTTTGTGCCATTGACAGGTTGGCATTTTCTATTGGGATTGTCACCTCTCGTTTTCTCAGTCTGTTCACTGGCGCCACTACGTTTGCTTTCTTTGTCTGTCCGTCAGTGGCAGGAGCAGAGCTTATCGATAGCACGTACTGTGGTACTATCTTTGGAGCGCCCTCTAGTATTTCCAGGTCGTCGTGTGTCAGGTAGTTCGCTTAGGACGGAGGAGCAGTGAGGTCCGCACAGCGACAGTACTCGCCGGGGTAGCTGGCGATACATGCATTGCCCGATGGAAGGATGTGGTCGCGAGAGTGCACGACCACGTCGTGGTCCGCACTCAGCGAGTTTAAGTTGAATGGATCGTTATATTCGAGTAGTGCAACCTTCACTTGTGTGTGTGTGTGTGTGTGTGTGTGTGTGTGTGTGTGTGTGTAAGTGACCTCATGACGATAAGCTGTCAGTCGACGATTCATACTGGCACCTTTCCCTTGCCCGACTTGAGCGGGGACGACCGTTGGTTGGTCGTTCGGTCGGTCGCCTCATCGAACGATGTGTATTTGGTCTTCCGACCGCTTCTGGGCCCTCTGTTTTTGTGTCGACTTGTGGTTCGTGCTTGTTGTTCCACAGTGACTGGTTTTAGCTTTGTTTGAGTTGTTGGTGGAATTGTTTTCGCGGGTCCGTGTGTATCTAGTGTGTTTGAATGAGCAGTTATTTTAAAGCTGTCTGCCTAGTGCGTTTGTGGAGTGGTTCCTTCTGCCTTTTGGTGTTTTAAAAGTCGTATTCAACAGACGCAGTGCTGTCTGTCACTTCGCTCTCGCCTGAGGTATTCCATCGTTGTGCTGGTTATCAGATGTTAGGTGGATTTTGTAAGAGGGTTGGTCGGCGTTTAAACTGTCCCTAGTTTGAGTTGCCATCCTGTTATTCCTATTGCTTGTAGCCTTCAGCCGACAAGTAATTTGACTTCTTTTTTAATAAGGCCTTCAGCCGTCAGTGTAACTTGTGTTACAGTTGATTTTTTAAAATGATTGTTTTTTAAAATTATTTTGGTATTTTCAACGTGTAGTTGTCTTCCTCACTTGTAATTCAGGCCTTCAGCCGCTAATTGTTCTGAAGTATTGCTTGTGGCCTTCAATCGACAAATAATTTTGAATTCTTTCGTAATAAGGCCTTCAGCCGTCAGTGTAGCTTGTGTTACAGTCCATATTTTTAAAATTATTGTTTTTAAAAAATTATTTACTTAAATAAAGTGTACGTGTTTACTATGCAACCAACGGTAACTTATTAGGCCCCGTCCACACTTTTTCCTGCCTTTCCTAAGACCAATGTAACAGTTTCGTAATTTCAGATATTTCTGAAAGAAGAGTAATTTTAACTGTACGTACAGAGTACTAACAAATTACTTTATTTTTATACCTTTTTGCCTGAAATATATAGTTCAGCGTTTTCAAAATGATATGGAATTCTTTTAGTGAAACAGCTGAGATAATTTTAACCTATACAAAATTTCAAATAGCTTTTGGTACCGTCTATTTCTATAAAAAAATTATGTTAGAAAACTGTGTCCTATTACAGCGTGTTGGAAGTGGCAATGCTCATCGGCTGGGAAAATGGTTGAAGGACAGTGACAAGATGTTGGACGTTCAAAATGGCTCTGAGTACTATGCGACTTAACTTCTGAGGTCATCAGTCGCCTAGAACTTAGAACTAATTAAACCTAACTAACCTAAGGACATCACACATCCATGCCCGAGGCAGGATTCGAACCTGCTACCGTAGCGGTCGCTCGGTTCCAGACTGTAGTGCCTAGAACCGCACGGCCACTCCAGCCGGCTTGGACGTTCACACATCATCACGCAAAGCGGAGGTCGGAGGCCTATCTACTCCGTAAAGAAGGATAGACGGTGATCTGTGGCAGGTCCCATGGGAAGGTACAGCGCTTGTGCAGACGCGAGAGTTTCTGAGCTGCCTATTTAGCTAACATAGTTGAACATGGGGCTCTGCAGGGGACAGTTGCTATGTGTTCCCTTGTTGACTCAGCAAAATTATCAATTATAATGGCAAAGGGCATCAGACCATCGAGATTGTATACTGGATGAATGGAAATGTGTCCCCTCGTTGGATGAACGACGTTTATTGTTACGCCATCAGGTCGATGGTGGTGTCCAGATGCGCCGTCATTCAGACGCAGCTCTGCTCGAAACATGAACTGCGCCACGGGTGCAGACTGTTGTGTACCGAGCCAGGGGTGCACAAGAGATACCGCGAGACACCGCCACCCCACAGGCACAACCATCCGCCTGGCGTGTCTCGGCTCCATGCAGCAGCCTACAGATGTTGCCCACAAACATGGGACCTCTTCCTGCTTCCGTACCACTCCCTCCAGCGTCGTTACATCCACCAATAGTGTGGACAGCCGCCACAGGCGGCTCTGCCGACAGCAGACTGTATCGCTTCCACCTTGTATTGGCAGATACGGAATTACTTTTCCTGATAGGCACCAAAACACGATGCACTGCAGACAACGACACAATTGCGAACTGGATGAGTTAGACCAAATTTCTAGTTGGTGTGATGAATGGCGGCTTGCCCTAAATGTGGAATAAGTTAATGTGGATGAGAAGAAAAAAAAGGTTCTGCAACGTTCTAACACAGCATAGGTAGGGTGCAGCTTGATGCAGTCAGTTCAATTAAATATCTAGGCATAATATTTGCAAAGAGATATGAAATGGAATGAGAGTGCCAGGTTGGTAGTAGGGAGGCCGAAAACTCGATGTCGTTTTATTGGAAGACTTTCGGGAAATTCTAGCTTATTCGTAACGGAGATTGCGTACAGAATGCTAGGGCGATCCATTCTTGAGGACTGTTCCAGTGTTTGGGATTCCTGTCAGCTCAGGTTAAAGGAAGACATCGAGCAGTTCAAAAGCGTGGTACCAGATTTGACACTTCTAGCTTCGATCGGCATGCAAGTACTACAGAAATGTTTTGAGAAGGCATATTGCGCAAATTTAGAGAACTGGAATTAGAGGCCGACTGCAGAATGATTCTATTGCCACCAATGTACATTTCACCGAAGGATCACGAAGATAAGACAAATTAGGACTTTTACAGTGGCTTATAGACTGTAGTTTTTCTCTCGCACCATTTGCCAGTGGAACAGGAAAGGAAATGACTGGTAGTGGTAGAAGATATCCTCCAAAAAGCACTGTACGATGGTTTGGGGAGTGTACGTGTAAATATAGATGTAGACAGTTCAGTTCGCTGCCTGGAATCAGCTCAGTACAGTACTGGGAAGAGCCGCGCGGGATTAGCCGAGCAGTCTCAGGCGCTGCAGTCATGGACTGTGCGGCTACTCCCGGCGGAGGTTCGAGTCCTCCCTCGGGCATGGGTGTGGATGTTTGCCCTTAGGATAATTTAGGTTAAGTAGTGTGTAAGCTTAGGGACTGATAACCTTAGCAGTTAAGTCCCATAAGATTTCACACACATTTGAACATTTTTGAAGTACTGTGAAGACTGCCTCCCGACTTAGGAGTCACTGCTCTTAGGAGCGACTGTTTACGTAGCAGTAAGACAATCGCAAGTGTCTGCATATTGCATTCAGACATGGTGAAAATATCATAGCCTGGCTACAGACAGCAAAGTAATTTAGATTTCATTGTGTAAGGTGTAGGACATCAAGTGCCAACCATCAAGCTGTACCAAAGTACCATTTTGTATCATACTCATAATAAGCGTTATTGATCATTTCTTATTGTGTTGCCACATTTCTGTTTTATTGCGTCCTATCAATCCAAGCAACTGTTAAGTAGCAAGCGTGCAATAGCTGCCATTAATGAACTGTAGCATTTTTCTGTTATCATTCATGCTAAGGCTGAATTAAAAGTACCATTTGGTAATTACATTCCCAACGGAGACCATTGGAGGCATTATTATGCCACGGGGGATATTCACCTGGACTTCCGTGGTATTTGTGGTAGTAATCAAAGGCAGCATGAGAACTGTGGTCTACGTGAACTATATTGTGAATTTCCTCCTTTATACTTGATGACTTCCGCCATGAAGTTGGTAACCTTTCAGCCGGAAAATTGCCTGTGTCAGGAGATCAATCGTGCTACAGTGGTTTGAGGAGCATGATAGTGAACTCACGTCGATGTCTTGGCTACGATATTGGCCTTACCTCAACCCAGTGGAACATATTTGGGATTCTAGCGGACGTCAGGTCGTCGCCCCAAACCAGTGACCCGTAATTTACGGGAATTGCGTGACCTGTGCGTAGAAATCTGGTGCCACATATCTTCGGAAATCTATCAACGACTTGCACGACTGTCGCGCACAATCGGTGCTACAATGCGTTCCAGGGGTGGACTAGCACTCTGTTACGTGCTAGCTCATCAGTATACGTGTCTGCTACAACCGCGAAGACTGCCTAGCTGTTTTGTGATGTCCTCTACTCCACGAAATTGTTTCAACATTCCGACCTTTCAGCCAATCAAAATCGAGGACAAGAATCGGACACTTACATTGACCACTTCCTGCTAACGCTAATAGAGCTGCTCTCTAAATCACCGTTTCCTGCTCGATTTTGTTTCCGACATGTGCTGGAGAGTCACAACCCACACAGAAAAGTTACACAAACTCTGGCCCATCACCTCGAGGCTATTCGGAGCCTCGCCCCTCCGCACCATTATGTAGCGGAAAATGGCCGTGGCGTGGACAATAGCCGAAAGGACAAGCCTAAGGGGCGCAGTCAGACTGACTGGAAGTAGAATATGGAAGAACGCGGGTTGCGACGCTGGCGGCTCGCGACTTACGAAGCGACCGTATGGACTGATCTGCCCTGTTCGATTTACGTCATCCGTATAGCAACTGGGTCACTGCCTGGGTATGAATTTCCTGAAGTTGTAGGACGAAGTTGTCATAAAAGATCGGAAAAGCCGCTTTTTAAGGAATATTTACAAACACTGTCAAGTATCCAACATCTGTCGACTGACCTCACTAAGTGCCGTACTTTCGCAAAATCTTCTGTCTCTGTTTATCCAGGTGGCTGCACGACTTCGGATTGACAGAACTGAATCAGCGTTTATTAAAAGTACGGTAAATATGCCCGCCCGGCTAGCTGCGCTATCTAACGCGCTGCTTCCCGAGCAGGAAGGTGTGCTAGTCCCCGGCACGAATCCCCCCAGCGGATTAGTGTCGAGGTCCGGTGTGCCGGCCAGCCTGTGGATGGTTTTTAAGGCGGTTTTCCATCTGCCTCGGCGAATGCGGGCTGGTTACCCTTATTCCGCCTCAGTTACACTGTGTCGGTGATTGCTGTGCAAACACTGTCTCCACATATGCGTACACCGTAATTACTCTACCAAGCAAACATTTGGGTTTACACTCGTCTGGTATGAGACGTTCCCGGTAGTGGGGAGAGGGGGGGGGGGGGGCAGGTCCACTGGGGGCCGAACTGCACAATAACCCTGAATTCGGTGTGGGGCGGTGGTGGGGTGGGTGGACTGCTGTGGCCTATTGTGGGATTGTGAACCACTGAGGGCTATGGCTGGACGGAACCTCTCTGTCGCTTCTAGGTCCCTGGTTCATTACGCAATACACACGGTAAATGTAGTTCTAACTCTCATGATGAGTATCAATGTAAAATGCACATATTCAGTAATGATCGCTTGGTCACAAAACTCTAAACAAAGTAGTTTACTCGTGCTGGCTTGCAGGCATTGCCCAGGAAGCAGACACTCATAGACCACTGCAGAGCTCTCGGAGACCCCGTATACAAGTCACTAAAGACCTGAAGAGGAAATGATACAGCCACACTGTAGTTTAGTGCAGGACACTGGCATTATATAGTTGTGCAGATATGTTGGCCTCCTCTGGCAGAATTTGCGTCATCCGTGAACCTCACCGGAACTATGTTGTGGTTACGCTGTTTACATCTGCCGTGCAACCAACCCTGCAGACATGGCGATACTGTGGGAAGACGCAGTGTCCTTTCCATACAAGAGAAACTGTTAACAAATATGAGGCCTCTTCGGGAATTAAGATCCGATCGGTTGCAAAATGGAAAACACTGTGCAAATCAAAAATGTTTTATTTGCTAAAGTTAGCTGCACATTCCAGCTACTTCTCTTCACAGTCACCGCTCCAATTTAGACGTCTATTGTAGCGCTGTACCCACTTTCCAATATCCTCATCACAGAATGCAGCCGCCTGTGCATCCTGCCAATTGTCATGCAGAAGGAAACGTATGACAGCTATGTTATGTGGGCTGCATGACATCAGGCGAAATCTCACACCAGTCCTTCATACTTGGCGGGAGACACTATCGTTCTAGGCACCTGTACGTGCTCACTGTGTGCTCAGAACTCAAAACAGCGACATGGCGCATTCGACAGGCAAAGTACAGGCACTACCCAACACATCTGTGCAAAGCTTCGTCGGATTTTCATTGTGGTTTCTATTTCGCACCCCATCGGACCTTACTTTCCGAATAGCCCTCGTAGAAATGTGGATTACAAATACTGAATCATAATTTTTAAACAAGAATAACGTATGTTTCTTGTTAATTTTGGGGTTCGTATGAAAATTAATTAAAATTTTGTACAGTCATGTCAAATGGCCCGTTGTTAAAGAAAAAAAGATTGTGCTCTTCAATAATAATATTATTAAATTTTTAGAAATAAAATAGTATTGTGTGTTCTATTTCACGTTTCGCATTTTTGCACCAAATTTCAATTAAGTGTGAATACTGGAATTTCACACAACCATTAATTAAAAAGATGTTCGTTTCATTTGAAGTATTACGATTTAAAATTTATTAATGAACGTTTCTGTTTGTTAATAAATATAGAATTCAAATAAAAGTAAGGTCTGAATTTTACATTCAGAAGACATTTACTCTTCATATTCTGTTACTGACAACTACAGAAAGACAAACAAATGTTTTATCCTTAAAAGCTAATTTTCAAAGACGATTTTTTCGAATCTTAATTCTTCATAAAATTTCTGTCTGGACGCTGAACTTGAAACCCTAACCGTGCTGAGAAAGCCGAAGAGGGGAGCGCAGTCCTCCGCATCGGGCTGCCTCCCCTCGTCAGTACGGCCTCGGCTCCTTCGGCCCTTTGCCTTTTACGGCCGCGGACGGAGCCAGCGCCACTGACGTCACTGCCGGTAGGGCCAGACCTTCCAAACCACACACCAGTCAGTCGCCGAGAAGCTCTCGAGCGAAAACTCGAGCTAGTTTTACGTATTGGCCCTGGAGGAAGCCTCTTCCTTTGTGCGTTCCAGTCACCGCGAAACTATCCATTCGCACATGTCTATAAATACACCCTCATTCTGATCGTTTCACGCACTTAGAAAACACAGTCCACTTTAAATTACACTTCAGTTCGGAACCGCCTTACTGCAACGTTCGCAGGTTCGAATCTTGTCTCGGGCACGGATGTGTGTGATGTCCTTAGGTTAGTTAGGTTTAAGTAGTTCTAAGTCTAGGGGACTGATGACCTCAGATATTAAGTCCCATAGTGCTCAGAGCCATTTGAACCATTTTTTAATTTACAAATTTACACAGCCAGTTTTGTATACCGCACTACATTACACATTCGAGACTCGGGAGTATAGCCCTGTGGTTTCAGAAGATGGATCAGTAGGTTTTTTCGTATTTGCATGTCAATGAACACTTTTGATTTACAGACAAAGCACGTCAGTTCGCGTATAATTTGGTTTACTTTGCCTAGTTTTGCTAATCAGATTGGAGCGTCTTCATCTATTCAATGTGTAGCGCTGGATCTAGTGTGGTTCGGGCTACAGGTTGTGAGTTGTGCAGGTATGGGACACTATTTAACAGTTATTTTATTTAACATTAAAATACTTACGATAGAAATATAGAATAGAAAAAACAGAATAGAAATACTACACTTTCAATAAAACAAAATATTTCTATAGCTCTTTGTTAACCCGGCTCTACACAACCAATTCAAGAAACATCTACCATTACGCTAAAGAACTAAATTCTAACCTCTAACATATACAACCAAGTATCAACATTAACAATTTACAAAGTTGGCTGGGGCTCCGGCCGTAATCAATAACAACATATGCGACTACTTCAGCAGCAAAACATACGACGGAAGAACCACTCAGGACTCGCTAGCATTATAAAACACAACTACACATGATCTACAACAACTGCCACCACAGTTACCACAACAAGCTAGAAGATCTACCGAACGACCTGATCATATATCGTAAATTCTTAGGACACAAACAATTCATTAATAACACACAACAAGCTCAGCAGCTATGCTCTGGGCATATTTTAAACAAAATGCTTTAGGGTTAATACTATTAATCACGCTTACAGCGTGCAGTCATCAAGTAGAACTGCTCTCGACCACAGTGCACACACACACCCAATCCTGTGTGCCATCAATAAACAGCCACAACTTGTCACTAGACAACGACAGATCTGCTTGTAGAATGTCGTCGCTAGTAAATACACCCAGCGCTCCGCTCGTATTCCGCGCAGTGCACTGAATCGGCCATAAAACCACCAGCGTAAACAGACAGTTGCCAAAAGTACTCGGGTAGTGCTGCTCTTGAAGAGCAGAAGCCCTTTTCACCGCCTCCAGTGGGTTCGCGTGTCCGTCCGGCCGACAGGAGATGCCGACCGCTTCTCCAGACTGTCGTGTCCACATCCACGTAGCGGCCACACGCCACGCAGCCCGTAGTGACGTTCGGCTGACAATGACGCAACACGTGAGTTTCTCTAGGCCCTCTCTACCCAGAACTCTCTCGGTCGTCTCCACTCTTAACGCCTTCAGGCCCTGCCAGTCTTGAACGGTCACCTCGGCTGCCACGCCAATGCGACTCTGACGACGCGCCTCTAAAAATTCATCTCTAGCGCAAGCAACGTCTTTGCCTGACGCTTGTTTACTTCCCGCGTTGCTGGATCGTACTTACGATAGAAATATAGAATAGAAAACAGAATAGAAATACTACACTTTCAATAAAACAAAATATTTCTATAGCCCTTCGTTAAACCGGCCCTACACAACCAATTCAAGAAACATCTACCATTACGCTAAAGAATTAAATTCTAACCTCTAACATACAACCAAGTATCAACATTAACAATTTACAAAGTTGGCTGTTTTCAACAGTTGAACGATATGTCACATGTTTGTTTGGTCCTTTTTGTTATTCCAAAGGTACGAGTGCAGTTGTCGTATGGCCCTCTTACCCCACCCTATTTTATTATTTTTTTCATCTTCACTTTCTCGTTTGATGATATCGTAACTTAAGTGCCTCCTCCACATAGCACATTATTGGTGTAGTCATTTTGTAACGGGAATTCTTGTGACACTCAATTTCCTGCTTTAACGCCACTCACGCTGTCCGTATAGGGCTGTTTAATTGTAAGTAGTTGGCACACCACTATTCTTCATACTTGACCGCAAATGGTTTTGTGGTACCGTATCATAGGTCTTCTGTAAATCTACGAAGACTGAATGGTTCTGTTTCCCTCTGCTAATTCTCTTCTCTATTAGATTCCAAAACGTGAATATTCCGTCAATGCATGAGCGCCCTGATTTAAAACCATCCTTTTTTTCAGATATTTTAAACTCCATCTCTAATCCATCCTTTAAGAATCTCTTGAGTAATCATGGTACTGATTGCATCACACTTATGCGCCGATAATTTTCAGAGTTCCGCCTATTTCCCTTCTTATAGACTGAAGTAATAACAGACTTCTTCCGTTCCTTTGATACCCGGTCCTCTTCTACACACGTATCTTACAATGGGGCCAACATATCATGCACAACCATACGAGCTGTTGTACACAACTGTTCGTTCTCTTGCGTCAAATTCAATGTTCCTTGTATGAATTCGTTCCTCTTCTCCGTCAGCAAGGCTTGCTAATACTTTAGACACTCCTCCCTGCTCGTTCGAGTAATTTCAGCAGTACCTTTCGTGTCAATTCTCATCGTCTTCAGTATCTTCCACGATTGCTCTAGTACCACCAAAATGTTGTTTCATCAACAATTTCTCTAGTTCCTCACTTCACCATAGATTCCTCCTCTCTCTTCGCAGCTTTGTGTCTTCCCACTAGAACATCAAAGGCCGCATCGTATAAAATTGCTAAATGAGTTACACATATTTTCTATCGCATCATCCTTGCTATGTTACGCCTTGACTGCGAGTGTAAGTTGATAGAGGAAGTTTGTTGAGTCCCCCTGGAAACTTACTACACTGTATGGGATCCACGAAGATTTCACACTTGGCACCACTTCGCCTACTGCTTCTTTCCGTCCTAATGAAAAGCAGATTCTTCAACCCAATAAAATGGTTGGTTCAAATGGCTCTGAGTACTATGCGACTTAACTTCTGAGGTCATCAGTCGCCTAGAACTTAGAACTAATTAAACCTAACTAACCTAAGGACATCACACACATCCATGCCCGTGGCAGGATTCGAACCTGCGACCGTAGCGGAAGCTCGGTCCAGACTGTAGCGCCTAGAACTGCACGGCCACTCCGGCCGGCATAAAATGGAGTGCTCCACACTTGGCTCCCAGTAAAACTCTCACATCCTAGATACATGCAGTCTTGTTTTCTGCCCAGTCGGTTGTCCCCACATGTCGCTTACGCCTGAACCATGCATTCATTATCTTCAAAGCATTTTGCTGGCATAAGCCTATCAGCCTATGCCCATTGTCGTTTAACACATTTTTCCGATACTTACCAACAACAGAGTCGCGAATTCTCCACCCAGGCACATGCTTTCAAGTCCCCACTAATTAAAATTTCTTTTCGATAACTTACCTCCTCCAGTGATCCCGTCTGTTTGACATGAAATTTTTATTGTTGCCTCCTCTTGGCGTCGTCATTTGGCGCATGCACTCCCACGCTCATGACTGAGTGTGTTAATAAATCCATTTGTACCTGCAGGGTCGTTTCACTAATCTGATCCCAGGATTTCACATCGCCACTGTATTTTTATCGTAATAGCTGTGGAGATTCCACTTCTAGCTCTCTTCTCTTTAGGCACTGCGCAGATATGGATGTAACCATTCCGTTCTTCCGTACCTTTGCCCTTTTTCTTCGTTTCAGTTAGGGCTACTGTGTCCATTTCATTCCATGAAATACTTACACAGTTGTCGTTTCCGTTCCAAATTTCGTCTTCCAGAAAGACCAACCTGTTCATCCAAGACTATTTTAGTGGGAAATTTTGCCTCGGCATCTTTTTATATAAGTGACGGGCTCCGAATCCAACGCCCATTCCACGCTAAGGGGCTAGATCTACCACTGCCCCCTGAACTGTTGAGCCCTTTCGACCACTGGGATTTTGCGGATCCTCCTTTGCCTTTGAGGCAGTTTTGGTCACGTTATTTGAAGGTGCTCTCTTCCGTTAGCTGCGTAATGCATATCTATTGTTCACGATGCACTGTCCAGGGAGCACGCGACCCGTGTCTCCGGTGGACGTGGCAGAGGGATTTGTTGGCAGAGCTGACTTTTATTTTGGGCCCATCGCCATACACCAGTGGACTGTCCTCGGGGTCCTGTCCTAGCCGGTCACCATTGTGAATGCAGGTGTTGTGGGGGGGGTCCTCGGAGACAGGCGTGGCCGCCCCGTGCTTTTGCCTGCTCCTGCTGCTGCCCCTGCTATTGATTTTATCCGGCCTGCCGTGGCTTGGCGTGCAGTGCCGTGCCGTGGAGCCGCCTCCTTCCTGGAGAACGCACTCCGCCAACGGCCGCTGCCGTTCCGGGGACACCTTAGGGCTCGCGTTTTCGTAGCACGCATTCTGTGACTGTGCACGCGGAGTTTACGAGTTTGTAGGTTGGACTCCAGGTTCACTGCCGGACGGCAGAATTGCAACACCGCGGAGGAATCGCAAGGAGACCATGAAACTAAAGACGCGCGCCGCCTCACGAGGGAAGTGCCTCAGCTGAAACACACAAAGGTCGTTTGTCTGAATTTGCGTACAGCAAATGATCGAAGATAAACGGACATAAAGACCACAAATCGTGGGAAAAAATCGTGAAGAACAGGCAATCAGGAATATAAGGTTCACAAGTCATACATAAATAGGGTATTATTTGTGCCGAAAGTTAAACATTTGCTTGAAACTGTATACCGCTTTGTAATGCGAAATTCACCGCAAGATGTCACCTACGGTTACGAAAGGTGGCAGGGAGTGTTGTGGTTGTCAGCAGAGAAGCTGTAGCAGCAAAATTGTTCGGTCAGTGACTTCGAACGTCAGCTAGTCACTGTCATCTGTGTAACAAATCAATTACGCACACTTTGACCCTTCTAAAAGCTGTTCAAGTCGATTGTTGTTGATGTGGTTTTGAACAGCCGCGGATCTGCGATATTTCCAAACAGGGGCAAAAACTTGATAGTTACACCCCTCCCCCCCTCCCCCTCGAGCGTTAGAGATATGATATCAGAAATTAAAAGAAAACAGTTTTTTCAAACATATGTTCATTTTGTAGCGCACGTCTTTGTGAAGAGTTCGATATATAAAACATACATGTTCGAGGAAATGTAAGGCATACTATTTGACCTTAAGTGTTCCAAAGTGAAGTGCCGCCCCTCTTCGCACAGCATTCTTCTGTCACATGTCACTATATTTCGCTCTGTGCAATTCTAACGTACATGTTGTTAATGGAAACCATTAAACCCATTTTCAGGACAGCGTAAATCAAAATGTCATGTGGTGCGTCTCCTGCTCCCAGTCGGTCGGTTTGACATCCTATCCCCTTTAAAAAAAACACAATTAATAGTGGGTGGGATTATTAGCGACTGGGAGAATAAGAACTCTTCAGAAAATTTGCAATCTTTATTGCCTATTAGCAATAACTTTCTATTTTATGTGACATGAAATTAAATATAGGAAACCAGTAAAGACAAGAGACAAGCAAAGTCAGTACCCATTTCTTCATACTAAGGTCGCAGCATTTTTTCTCTCTCCAATATTGCTACAGCTTTACACGGCGTGCTTTCTTTTCTGCAAAAGAATCTATTACCTCATCGAAGTTCGTAAAATGTTTTGCTACATGAAAAATCAAAATGTCGTTGTCTAATACTGAAAAAGCTCTTAATACAAATAGTACCCGAGACTGACGTGGTTTCTCGATTTGATTACGTCTATTTTGTCACTTTCTGCTAGATAAAGCTAAATAGGCCTTTCTAATATTGCACCAGTTGCAACAAACGACACGTAAGTGAGGCTGTTGTGGCACAAATGGTCGTTTTTATCTACGTACTTCATTTACATAAATAATAACACGACAGAATATAATTCACGAAGTACCATTATCAAATAAATTCCTAGTAGGCCTGCTACAAGCAAAAAGTTCTATGTAGGAAATAGTTTCACATTCCATTCATATGCTCCAGTTTCTCAAGCTTGAGATCGAAAAGTAGTAGAAATACGAAAGTTTTACATAAATTTGGAATCGTCATATTCCTCCACATAATTTTTGTGATGCCCCGGTTTCTTTTCCTTCCCCGTTCTAACAAACAATCTTGTCATCATTAATTCTGTAACTATTCCTGACATTGTCAAAACCTATTCTCCAGTTAACTTCACTAACCCTGCCAGAATCACCGGTTCAGTTATCCCGCGCTTATTCTCCGGTTAGGCGTCATCACGTGTTCGTACAGAGCGTTTTCCCCGCTATTCCGAGAACAGAACTTAAGCGGCTGCTAACCGGGGACTCGTACAACTGGACCTTAAAAATGTGGCGATCTGGCAAAACTTTATTGATAAAATTTCATTTTCTCGGATATACCGAGAGGATAATATGTTATTCCTGTTACTCGTTTATTTCTACTATGGTAGTCTGAATCTATGGATTTCGCTAGTAATTATAATAACGCTTGTCATTCGCACACTCAATCAACCACATAAACAAACAGCGATCGGCATTCACCCTTTTGGGTTTATTCGGCTCAGCTCGTATAGCCCTGTCCCCTTTTGACTCCCGGAAAGCTTATTTCTTTTTATTTCTAATTGCGACGGGGATTTCTCTGTCAGGGACTTACAGTGCAATATGTTCAAATGTTCAAATGTGTGTGAGATCTTATGGGACTTAACTGCTAAGGTCATCAGTCCCTAGCTTACACACTACTTAACCTAAGTTAACCTAAGGACAAGCACACACACCCATTCCCGAGGGAGGACTCGAACCTCCGCCGGGACCAGCCGCACAGTCCATGAAAAGTGCAATATGGATCCATTAAAATGTCAGCTTATGATTCGTTCAGAAATGTGTTCAAAAATGTTCAAAAACTAACAGGGACACGTTTTAAAATGATATCAATAATAAATAGACCAACGTGCGCTGGATGCTAGGCGCTTTGTGAAACAAGGCTTTTTCTTCAAGAATATGTGTAATTTGGCGCCCCCTGACATTTCCGCCCGGGGCACATACCCCGGTTTGCCCCCCCCCCCCCCCCGCCCCCCAACTCTCCTCCCTCTCCAGGAAACGCGAAGGAATGACCACAGCTAAAACGAGACCTGGCAGATATCACGTACTGACGGACAGGGTCCGTCGGACACTGTACATAGTGGCTGTGAAAAATATCATGTGAACTGAGCAGAAGGAATTACTCGGGACTTCCAGAATGCTACCACAAGTTAGTCTAGTACAACGATTGTGCACGGGGAGTTAAAAAGAACGGTCGAGCAGCTCCACATACGCTTCAAATTTCTGCAGTCAGCACTAATCGACGCTTGAGGTGGTGCAAAGAGGTAGGCCAACCGACAGTGGACGACCGGAAACTTAGTGATTGGAGCGATGAGACACTCTGCACCCTGCAGCAATGCGACGGATGGGTCTAGGTTTGGCGTATGCCATGTGGAGCGCCGGAAATGAAATACGGAGCAGGTGGTATTACGGTATGTGGCTGTTTTTCATGGTTAGGATGTGGTCCCTTTATTACGCTTCAGAAATTGCTAAATGCGAAAGGATATGAATACATTTTAAAGCATTATGTACTGCTTACACCAGAGGAACAGTTCGCAGGCAATGCCTGGCTGTACAAGCATGACGATGCCCCATGTCGTAAAGCACCATCCGTGAGGCAATGGTTTTTACACATTAACATTCGCCGGCCGGGGTGGCCGAGCGGTTCTAGGCGCTACATTCTGGAACCGCGCTACCGCTTCGGTCGCAGGTTCGAATCCTGCCTCAGGCATGGATGTGTATGATGTCCTTAGGTTAGTTAGGTTTAAGTAGTTCTAAGTTCTAGGGGACTGATGACCACAGCAGTTAACTCCCATAGTGCTCAGAGCCATTTGAACCAAGCCATTAACTATGTGAAAAAGACTGACTTGCTGAACCAAATCGAACACCTTTTGGATGAATTAGAACATTGGCTTCTCTCGAGACCTCACGGTCAAACATCGCTATCTTCTTCGATTACGGCTCGTGAGGAAGGATGGACTACCTTTCCTCCAAAATGGTTCAAATGGCTCTGAGCACTATCGGACTCAACTGCTGTGGTCATAAGTCCCCTAGAACTTAGAACTACTTAAACCTAACTAACCTAAGGACATCACACACATCCATGCCCGAGACAGGATTCGAACCTGCGACCGTAGCGGTCGTGCGGTTCCAGACTGTAGCGCCTTTAACCCCTCGGCCACTCCGGCCGGCACCTTTCCTCCGTAGAGTTTCAGACACTTGACTGAAAAATGGGCACGCCCCGTAATAATTTACTTTTTACCAGGTAGGGTATGTTATCACATGCAGTCGGATTTCTCAGAGAAGTTGCCGTGTCGTAGTACGTTCTTCCGTTAATCATCGTCGAAGTACAAAATTGTCGTAACGATGTGGATAATGTGAACAATGTAGATTTTGCCGTTAGGTTACTGCAGTGGGCACAAACCGAAAATGATGTAGGAAAGTGCACATGTTGCCCTTGTCAAGTGTGCATAGCGTTACCTTCCGCTTTGTTTTTATCGCTTCACTGTAACTTCATATTTGCACTTCGGGGACGAAAAAACTACGATAATACTTCAACTTTTATTTTGGAAAATATGGGTTCATTTACACTATTGGCCATTAAAATTGCTACACCAAGAAGAAATGCAGATGTTAACGGGTATTCGTTGGGCAAATATATTACACTAGAACTGACATGTAACTACAATTTCACGCAATTTGGGTGCATAGATCCTGAGAAATCAGTAACCAGAACAATCACCTCTGGCCGTAATAACGGCCTTGATAAGCCTGGTCATTGAGTCAAACAGAGCTTGGATGGCGTGTACAGGTACAGCTGCCCATGCAGCTTCAACACGATACCACAGCTCATCAAAAGTGGTGGCTGGCGTATTGTGACGGGCCAGTTGCTCGGCCACCATTGACCAGACGTTTTCAATTGGTGAGAGATCTGGAGAATGTGCTGGACAGGGCAGCAGTCGAACATTTTCTGTATCCAGAAAGGCACGTACAGGACCTACAACATGCGGTCGTGCATTATCCTGCTGAAATGTAGGGTTTCGCAGAGATCGAATGAAGGGTAGAGCCACGGGTCGTAACACATCTGAAATGTAACGTCCACTGTTTAAAGTACCGTCAGTGCGAACAAGAGGTGACCGAGACGTGTAACCAATGGCACCGCATACCAACACGCCGGGTGATACGCCAGTATGGCGATGACGAACACATGCTTCCAATGTGCGTTCACCGCGATGTCGCCAAACACGGATGTGACCATCATGATGATGTAAACAGAACCTGGATACATCCGAAAAAATGACGTTTTGCCATTCGTGCACCCAGGTTCGTCGTTGAGTACACCATCACATGCGCTCCTGTCTGTGATGCAGCGTCAAGGGTAACCGCAGCCATGTTCTCCGTGCTGATAGTCCATGCTGCTGCAAACGTCGTCGAACTGTTCATGCAGATGGTTGTTCTCTTGCAAACGTCCCCATCTGTTGACTCAGGGATCGAGGAGAGCTGCACGATCCGTTACAGCCTTGCGGATAAGATGCCTGTCATCTCGACTGCTAGTGATACGAGGCCGTTGGGATCCAGCACGGCGTTCCGTATTACCCTCCTGAACCCACCTATTCCATATTCTGCTAACAGTCATTGGATCTCGACCAACGCGGGCAGCAATGTCGCGGTACGATAAACCGCAATCACGATAGGCTACAATCCGACCTTTATCAAAGTCGGAAACGTGATGGTACGTATTTATCCTCCTTACACGAGGCAACACAACAACTGCTGTTTGTATATGAGAAATCGGTCGGAAACTTTCCTCATGTCAGCACGTTGTAGGTGTCGCCACCGGCGCCAACCTTGTGTGAATTTTCTGAAAAGCTAATCATTTGCATATAACAGCATCTTCTTCCTGTCGGTTAAATTTCGCGTCTGTAGCACGTCATCTTCGTGCTGTAGCAATTTTAATGGCCAGTAGTGTATTAACGCCCATTAGAATGCTAATAAACTAAGAACTAACGAGTTTCAGTTTCCACCAGTCAACATTAGTTTGGTGCAGAACGGAATGAGGTATTTAGCAGTAGAAATCTTTGACCACTTACACGGAGATGTTAAGAATATAAAGGTAACAAAATTAACTTCAAAGACAAACTAAAATAACTAGTACTGTACAACCTATCCTAGCCCATAGAAAAAAGAATATGTAAGTATGTGTGTGTGTGTGTGTGTGAGAGAGAGAGAGAGAGAGAGAGAGAGAGAGAGATGGGGGGGGGGGGGGGAGGGTGGGAGGTGGTTGCACGTGAAGTTAAGTATAAATCACCATATGAAAAATAAAGAAACGTAGTTTTGCCATAGTTTTCAGTGAGGAGTTTTATTACATTTATAAACTAACTGACACTTACTACATCATAGCAATACAAAGTAATTATTATCCTTGAAATTACAGATAGCTAAGTAAATAACTTGAACATTTTGTTTCATAACTGTGAAACACTGGAAAACATCCCTTTATTAATGCTCACTATTCCCGCTTGGGAAATAATAATATCCCTAACTTATAAATAATAAGAATTTTGCTTGAGGCTGAAATTTATTTTCTAAGTTACACGAAGCTTAGAGAGACATTTCGATCAAAAGCAACAGACCGAATACGTTTTTTTATGGAAGGTCGTATGAGGGCTTGACACATCTCCCTCAGTCAACAAAGGCGCTCAAAAAAGTATCGGTTTACGAGCCTGCACGGGAGCCGGCCGTTCAAAAGTTGAAGCCTATCTACAGTAACCGATTGCTGCACTGTGTGGCGTGCAAATACCGTGAACGGTTAAACCCCTTAGTTGAGGAGTCTAACATGATCAAGCCCCTAGATCCTTTCACCATCGATGCAAGGTCCATGCACACCCAAAACTGGCTTATCCAGCACCTGAATAGTGTAATTTGTAATCCGATGTGCGATCCAGCGCTCGCGGAGGCCTATACAAAGACGGATGTAGCGTCTATGCAGCTCGCCACGTTTGGTTCAGAATTCAGACAGATCGCTTTCACAACGAAATTCACGACTTCACTCTTTGACGCCTTACAATACTCAGAGCTTTATCAATCACTCTTAGTATCGTTTAGTACAATCTGTAATTACTCCGTTCACCTGTAAGCTGTTTTCTTCCGCATGGCGGAAAAGAGAACACGGCGTGCTAGTGTTAGCATCGACGCACTAGTTTTGTTCGTTGACTTCCGGAAGGCTTTAGACACAGCTTCGCACTGTCGTTCAGTACGTAACAGGCAACCTTCCCGAGTTTGTAACCAGATTTGTCACTGAACTTCCTTGCAGACAGAACTCAACAGCCGGCCGCAGTGGTCGAGCGGTTCTAGGCGCTTCAGTCTGGAACCGCGCGACCGCTACGGTCCCAGGTTCGAATCCTGCCTCGGGGATGGATGTGTGTAATGTCCTTAGGTTAGTTAGGTTTAAGTAGTTCTGAGTTCTAGGGGACTGATGACTTCTGATGTTAAGTCCCATAGTGCTTAAAGCCGTTTCAAGAACTCAACACTTTGTTCTTGACGGAACGAGATCGACAGATGCTAAGGTGATTTCGGGGGTTCCCCAGGGGAGTGTTAGACGGATGTTATTGTTATCAGTATACGTGAATGCTGTATTAAGACAAGGAGATGCTCTGTCGTGCGTACTATTTAATATCACTCCGGAGAAAGTCGTAAACAGAGAGTATACTGGAAAAGTGTAAAGGCCTACGAACGGAAGGTGGCAGGTCTCGAATATTTGCTTACGCAGACGACATAGTGTCAGTGAGCGAGAGTGGACAAGAGACTGGGGAGACGCATAAAAGGATCGCCATAGCGGCAAGTGAAGCAGGACTACTCACCAACAAAAAAAGAAAAGAAACACACACAGAGACAACATATGCAAGTAGGCACAATTAAATGTGAACAATACCATTTCAATGTTGACCGAGACAAGATCAAGTGTGTTGATCAGTTCAGCTACCTGGGAAGTTGATACAGTTGTTGTAACCAAATACCCACAGATGTAAACGAAAGAATTTCTGCTGGTTCCAAATGCCTGTATGCCCCGGGAGACACGTTCAAATAGGAAGCCCTATCGCATTCTGCGAAAATGCCTATAATGCCGTTACACGCGCCTTTGTCTTCTGTGGTTCAGAAAACTGGACACCAACTAAAAGGAGACGCAGAAGCTTCGTAACGTTTGAAAGAAAGGAAACGAGGAGAAGCTGGGGCCCGGTGAGAGAGGACATACTTGGAGACCAAGAAAGAATATGGAATTAATATCATGAACCCGTGCAACGTTTTACAGTATCAGTAGAGTAGAAGACTCCAATGGGCAGGTCACGTAATCCGTATGGCAGAGACCCGAATTCCTGGGCAAGCTTTCATTGCGACACGAAGATCCATCGGTAGGCCAAGAAACAGGTGGGAAGGCGACCTAGAGGAAGATGCGAAAGCTCTGAATGTAGTCCACTGGGAGGAAACAGCAGCAGACACAATGCAGTGGAGATTGATTGTTGATGCAGCGCATGGTCGACAGTGCTCTTGTCCGATGTTTAAATTAGTAAGCAAGTGGATAACGTCGGGAACTGCCTCGGGCTGTTCGCTAACGATGCCTGGAAGGTTGCGGCGCAGAGAGACGGAACAGAAACACGGGAAGACCTACAGTTAATCGGCGGTTGGTCCAGGGACTAGCAGTTGACCCTGAACACAAATGAACGCACAAGTAGGCGAATAAATCCACTACTGATCGGTTACGCTACTAACAACAAAATACTGGTAACAGTAACTACCGTATAGTACTTAAGAGTAAACATCCAGAGCGACCTGAAGTGCAACCTAATGTCAATATAAAACAATCTGTAGGAAAAGCTAGACCCCCAAAAAAGATTTATTTGAAGGAAAGGGAATAGTAGTTTACAGTAACTTCTTGTCCGCCCGACACATGAATACTGTTTGCTAGTCGGACGCACTTACAACGCCATGTTAATAGAAGGGACCCTCGAATATCTTCACGGGATCCTTTACTCAGCGCGAGAGCGTTACGGAGATGGTCAACGAACTCCAAAGTCACTCGCTACAAGAGAAGCGTTGTGCATCACGGAGAGGTTCGCTGCTGAAATTCCCAGAGCATACCGTCATAGAAGAGTCGACCAACAGATTAATTTCTCCTGAATACGTCTCGCAAAATGACCAAAACGAGAAGTCGGAGAAATCAGAGCTCACACTGACACTTGCCGACGATCATTCTTCCCACGCGCCATTCACGAATCAGACTGGGAAGGGAGACCAGATTGTGGAACCAGGTATACTATCCGCCACACACCGTAAGGCGGCTTGCGAAGAATGGATGTAGAGGTACTGAGCTGAAACCAAATTGCATAATGCATATCCTGCTTACGGGTTAAACGTAAAAAGCCATTCATGAAATAATGAACCCTATGCTGTTTTTTTTTCTGTCCTCCTCACTCTTTCTCCTTACAGAATTTGATTCCTTTACTGTTCTAATCATTTGGCTGCGTTTAGAATACGTAAACGGCTGACGGCAGCCGTAATATAACTAAAGTATTACTTTGTGGAAGGGGCCTATGGCCTATGGCCTACATAAATTTTAATACGCATTTAGGAGAAGAGGTAGTGAGCTTATTCCGCTGTGGGCCTCCTGTTTTGGGAGGGAAGGATCTCATCGAGGACTATCCTCCCCTAAGTTCATTACCTGTCGTAATTCGTTTACGTAACCCTCTGATATTCAGAGAAGCAAGGGTTGTAAATTGGGAGGAAATAGCGAAAGGTAAACACGTTGCGTCGGAGTGAATGCCAGCTATCAGTTAGTCCTTCTGCCGTCATTTCCACCTCAGGGCATAGAAATTCTCTCTTCGTCCCAGGGAAGTCCTAAATTTTTCACATTACTTACTTATTTTGAGAATCGTGACAGATATTTGTATGGAATTTCTGCGTTCCACGTTTTTTTCTTCGCATTTGCATTAACTACTTAAGCTCAATACAATATTGCCTAATTACGACGGTAATCCGAGAAGTAACTCTCATTTGGCTGCAATAAATGCACGAAATATATTTTATGACCAGAAAAAGTGTAACTTACAAAATGGAAGCATCGTTTTTTTCTATACATAATCGCATCTATTATTTAAGCATGTGGCTACGAGCCTCGAATATCTAGTCTCGCAGTCTGGTGCAGCTAGTGCATAGGCCTATCTGTTTGCTACATTCCCCTCCTCGGCATCTCTTCCGAATCCTTCCTGGCGACAAACTCTTTGGCCTCCGTGGAAAGATGGAAATTTCTCTGATCAAGATCTGGACTGTATGCTGCGTGATCAAATATTTCCCGTCCAAATTGCTTTACCAAGCTTCTGGTTAAAACATCGGTCTGATAGCGGGCATTGTCATCAAGAAGAATAATACCGCAAGGCGTCTTTCTACGCCTCCGGTTTTGGCTTGCTCGCTGTAGATTTCTTAGGCTGTCACAGTATCGATCACCGTGTCTTTAGGCATGAAATATCTTTACGATCCCCCTGTCCTCAAAAAGAGAATGTGGTACCTATTAGGTTTCGTGTTGACAGGATTTGCTTGAATTACCGAGGTTGCATGGATGATGGACAGGAAGGTTGAATGACGAGGTCAATAGAGACGAAAGAGAAGCTCAGATTGAGGACCCATAAAAAAAATAAAGCACTCAGTCTTCAGGCCACGAGTGGCCTACCGGGACCATCCGACCGCCGGATAGGAGGGGCGTGGGGTCAGCACACCGCTCTGCCAGTCGTTATGATGGTATTCTTGAGCGAAGCCGCTACTGTTCTGTCGAGTAGCTCCTCAATTGGCATCACGAGGCTGAGTGCACCCCGAAAAATTGCAACAGCACATGGCGACCTGGATGGTCATCCATCCAAGCGCCGACCACGCCCGACAGCGCTTAACTTCGATGATCTCACGGGAACCGGTGTAGCCACTGCGGCAAGGCCGTTGCCCAGATTGAGGATCCATAGGGAAGAAAATTGTCCGTAGCGAGTCATACCAGCATTCGTCTTAAGCAACTAAGACAAAACACCAAAAACCCATACATAAGATACCGGAGGGTATTCGAACCGGCACCCTCCCTCTCTGCCTGTCCGTCTTGGCGTCTCCGGAGTACCACAGTCATTCAGCAGTTAAACAGACTAACGAATATATATGGCAATGCTTAAAGCAGGAATTTGAAAATTTTGTAAGTTTTAGTTGATAACTTTGAGAAGAAGGTTAGTCACGTTTTCAATATTTACGTAAACATAGCGTTGTTTAAGTTTCTAGTTTTGATGGGGTGTCCGCTCAAACAAAGTAGTTTTCAACAGCTTTCTCTGATCCGAATTTTATTTTTGGAAAGAGTGCAACTGTCAGAAATCTTCTCTCGAATGAACAAACAGTATGGCGGTAATTGCATCAACAGTGCTGCAAAAGCGTAAACGAGGACCACCGCTCTGGGTGTTCGGCAGCAGTAGCGACATCGGAGTTGCAAGCTTGAAGTGATTAGTTTATCCAATAAACCGACGAATTAAGGTTTGTAAAACTGCTGTAAAATGTCGAGTAAATATTGTGACAACACATTGAATCATTCAAAACAAACCAAACTATCCTAAGACTTGTGCATGGTGGTCTCGCAGAGAGGTTCATCACGAAGAACAGAGATCTCTCGTTTCACCGAGCTCAAAAATCATATTAGTAGCAGAAATGATGCGTTGTTGGATGAGATTTTAACCTGTGAAGAAACTTGGATACATGGTTTTGAGCCGGAGTCCAGGCGTCAAAACATCCACTGGCAACCAGTTTTGGAGTGCGAATGGTCCGATTTGTATGATTTGTCGAGCAGTGCAGTATCAACGGCCTCTGCTACACAAGTATGACTGAGAGCAAAGTCGAACCACCGCTGAAGGGAAAATGTCCGAGGTGCCAGAGGAAAGGCGTTCTTCTTGAAAATAACGCTAGACCTTATACCACACGACTGACCCCGTAAACTACTGGCAAAGGCGTTGCGAGAGCTCCTACCTCATCATCCTTACAACCCTGTTTGTGCCCTTCTGATTTTTACTTGTTTGGTCTGATGAAACAACCTTTACTCATCCTCAACAGTAACGAAGAGGTAAAGAAGAAAGAACAAAACTGGCTTAGAGATCAACATAAAGAATTCTTCGCTGAACGGATAAGACGACTCGTTAGAAAATGAGAAAAGTGCAATGATGTTGGTGGGGATTACCTGGAAAATACATAAAAATTTTGTCAATTTATTAAAGATATTTGCTGTACAGTTATTTGTCTATTTAATTATTGAGTGACACTCGTGTATTACTGACGAAACGCGTCTCTGCAGCTAAGAGCTGATGTGCTGGGCTGTTGGAGATCTCAACGTATACTCTGAATATGAAAAGAAACATTTCCGTTTCCCCGTGGAGAACAAAACGTTCTGTCTTGTTTAACAGGGATTCTAGTCTGAGAATAGCTGGAACCTAAGGTAATGCGCGCCTACTCAGCGTTTTGTGTTGTCCTTTTTGCCGATTGCGCATTACAAGCTATTTCACTATCGTAAAGGTATTTCTACAGAAGCAAAGGTGCCGGTAATTTGTGTACTGAACAGAATAAATCATAATACATTATTATTCTGTAACGGCCCACGAGAAACCACGGGTCACTTATACAAAACACTCAGAAAATTTGTTGATTTTCGAAAATTTGTCTAATGAAGTTCGTAATCACCCTGTATACTAAGCGATATGGTGTGAAAATCAGTATGCTGATGTTACAGACGTGTTTGTATCACTTCTGATTTGTAGGTACTCCTGAACTCCGTAGCAACCATGAACGCTGAGGTTACAGTTTTCGTTCCGAATAACTCTCGATACTTATTAGTTACTTCATGTTCAGAGGGTATGCTGATTCCATAGTCGTTTGTTTAATTAGTGAAAACAGCTCCACTTGCTTTGAGAAGGGTATTGAGTCCACTGCCGGTTTCGGCCTTTACTTTAGGACACTTTCAAGTGGTTTTGAAAACTGCCAAAAATATGATGGATTTATAAATGTTGTATATCACAGATGAAAAACAAGGCTTAAGCATGAACAACATAAGCACAGACAAGATTATAAAATGTACAGTGTACTGTGGAGAAGCGACGTCAAATGATAAAAAAAAGTACAAGTAAAATGGATTTAAAAAATGATTGAATGTAAAAATTAGCTTTAGCCTTTTATTGGTAAAACATGCAATTTGAAATTTTCGAGTATGTCAGGACAAAAGCTACAGTATGCCAATACTTTTAATATATTGAGTTGTGCAGTTTTTATAATCCTGACACTTTGACGTTTCTCACGATTTCGGTTGGGCACATAACATTTTCAATCCACCTGAATTGTAGTTTTTAATCATCTGAGTTACTTCTCTACAGCATAATGTAAATTTTATGCTCTTTCTGCACTAATACGGTGGATGTGTAGGCTTTGGTTTTTTTTTTCGTTTTGCATTATGTGCAATATTTATATAGCCATCATATTTATGGCAGTTTTCCAAACTACTTGAAAATCGTCTAATCTAAATACCAAAACTGATAGTCGATTCAGTAAATTCTCGACAGCAGCTGGAGCGGTTTCATTAATAACCAAGTAACTCCCAACACAATCCGTTCCTGAGCCACAACGCCTGCGCATCTGGCTATAGGCAACCCTTCTTGCTGCCAGACCGTGAGGGAAGCCCACATCGTTGGCAATAGAGCTAGTAGGTCGAGCATTCTCTCTCCATTATCGTTTTAACAGTGCTGTAAAAACGTGGTTCACGTGCAGATCACTGTTTCGTTCACTCATTTTGTGTATTTTCTCACCGTAGAGTCTTTCACTTAACGCGATGCCACTACTGAAGACTTTGTCTGTCTCTGTTTTCAGCCAACTTTCGGGGCTGAGTGTTATTCAGGGTGAAGCGTCTAACTTTTCCACGTCAAATTACTTTTGACCCGCTAAATAAATTTGTAATCTATTTTCACCTAGACGAACAATGACCAAGCGCTCATGAAACCAACGGCAATGAGTTCACGCAACTTCATTAATAGCCGAAGTGCAGGCAGTCAACCTTTTTCTATTGAACTACGTTATTGTTGCCTTCAGAACAGATCACCTTGACAGGATAAATTAAGCGATATAAATCTTTTCTCGATCGAAGAAGAAATCATGGGGTAAAAATGCGTTCAATACCGGGATTTTTTTCTGTGTTGTTTCGGCCGTTGAAAGGCCAGCTGTCTGGAAATTTACGCCACTCATGTCGCAATTTCATGATAGTTCATCAGGCGTTACAAACATTTAAGCCTACTTTGTACAAAAAGAGAGATGCTATATTGCTGGAAAGACAGTGAGACGGCAGTGAGGTATGACAAATAATGTTTTTACCTCCCACAGTTTTCAACAAATGGGCAGATATCCGTTAGAACATCTGATGCTCGTAAATGAATGTCTGCTATCGAAAAAATTATTCGAATTCGGAGCATGTAAATGCGCAATAATCTCTATATTCAGCGTACTTTTACTTAATGATTTCTTGTTAGTTGTACAAAATAGTTGCATCTCTGAATTTGTTTCATCGAATTTTGCTATTCAGGCTGCAAAGAAAATACCATAGTTCTGATCAAAAAACAGATTACGAAACAAAAGTAACGTGGTGTTAGAAAGGATTTTATTTGTTCCAAGGTATTTCCTTCCAATGACATTTTGACGGAACCTTCACGTTTGCTGATTTGTCATCACTACGGTCTTCCCTCGCTTATCCTCGTTGCATACTCTTTCCCCACGTTTACGATCCTTTCTTTCATAAATCGTAGTTCTTTCTCTAGTCCTCCCAACACTGGTTGATCATACTTAACCGTTTGCCCTGTATCTCAGCATAAATATTGAACAGCGGTGGTGATAAACCATATGCTTGTGCAGTAACCGACTCATCGCCAGTCCTCACTACCACTACCTTTCGGTTCGTTACGATAAAATCTTTTTGCCTGTGTTTCGAGAGTGGTGGCTGGTCAGCTGTTTTGAGAGGCTGCTGGTGTCCTGATTGGTCGCCGGTGTTTGCCGCTGCGCTCCGGACAGACGTCTCGCCGACGCCGCCTTTGATCTGAACTGCTGCGTAGCTGCAGGCGTCAACGCACTGGAGGCGACGTCAACCGTCGGATGGAGGTGTCTTCACACTAGGCAGATCATGGACACTACGTCACGTCAGCTAGCGCTGTGCACAACGGTGAAACTGGAGTTGTGAGATACCGGAATACAGTATCGGAATTAAGGGGCTAGATTTGATAATATAGCTTATTAATTGTCAAAGGAAAAATTCTTAACTGCTATTCTTGACAAAGATTGTATGCGAAATTTCCCACACTAATGAGAGGTGAAATAATACGAAAAATGTCGACGTGAACGTTTATTTGTTCGAGAAAATACACGGGGATGTCAAAAGTAATGGGATAGCGATATGCACTTGTACAGATGGCGGAAGTATCGCTTACACGATGTATAAAAAGATCAGTGCATTGGCGGAGCTGTGAATTGTACTGAAGTGATTCATGTGAAAAGGTTTCTCGCGTAATTGTGGCCGTACGACGTCTGTTAACAGACTTCGAACTTGGAGTCGTAGTTCGAGCTAGACGCGTGGGACATTCCATTTCGGAAATAGTTAGGGAATTCAATATTCCGAGACTCACAGTGTCAAGAATGCGCCGGGAACACCAAACTCAAGCAGTACCTCTCACTAAGAACAACACAGTGGCCGTCGGCTTTCATTTAACGACCGAGAACAGCGGCCTTTTCGTGGAGTTGTTAGTGATAACACACAAGCAACACTGCGTGAAATAGCCACATAACCCAATGTCGGACGTTTGACGATCGTATACGTTGTATTGCACGTTAACCGGGGGCCTAGAAACGACGGAGAGGCTCCGTCCCCACCGCAGCTGCAGTGGTCCACAACCCCACGACAACTACCGCAATTCACTTCACCACACCGCCGCCCCACATCGAACCCTCCCCCCTAGGGAACGTCTCAAAAAAATTTTCAAATGTGTGTGAAATCTTATGGGACTTAACTGCTAAGGTCATCAGTCCCTAAGATTACACACTACTTAACCTAAATCATCCTACGGACAAACACACACACCCATGCCCGAGGGAGGACTCGAACCTCCGCCTGGACCAGCCGCACAGTCCATGACTGCAGCACCTTAGACCGATCGGCTAACCCTGCGCGGCGGAACGTCTCACACCAGACGAGTGTAGCCCCTCTGTCTGCATGATAGAGTAATGGTGGTGTACGTGTACGTGAAGAACTTGTTTACGCAGCAATCGACGACATAGCGTAGCTGAGGCGGAATAAGGGGAACCAGCTAGCATTGCCGGGGCAGATGGAAAACCGCCTAAAAACCATCCACAGACTAGCCGGCTCACCGGACCTCGACATAAGTCTGCCGGGCGGATTCGTGCCGGGGACCAGGCGCTGCTTCCCAATCAGGAAAGCCGTGCGTTATACCGCACGGCTAACCGGGCGGGCTATCGTATACGTTACGACAGTGCGAAGGAATTTGTCGTTTATGGTCTGTGCCAGCAGACGACCGATGTGTATGCCTTTGCTAACAGCACGAAATCGCGTCTGCTAGGATCGTGACCAAATCGGATGGAGCCTATACGGCTGGAAAATCGTGACCTGCTCAGGAGTGCCCCAATTTCAGTTGGTAAGAGCTGATTGTAGGGTTCGAGTGTGGCGCAGACTCCACAAAACCATGGAACCAAATTTCCAACAAGGCACTGTATAAACCGGTCGTGGCTCCATTACAGTGTAGGGGTCCTCCGATCCAACTGAACCGAACATTGACTGGAAATGGTCTTGTTCGGCTACATCGGAACCATTTGCAGCCATTCATGGACTTCATTTTCATGGATGACAATGCTCCGCGTCACCGGAGCACAATTGTTCGCTATTGTTTTGAAGAAAGTTCTGGACAATGAGAGCCAATTATTTGGCCACCCAGATCGTCCGACATGAATCCCATCGAACGTTAATGGGACATAATCAAAGATCAATTCGTGCACAAAATCTTGCACTGGTGCACTTGTACAATTATGGACGGCAACAGAGGCAGCATGGCTCAGTATTTCAGCAGGGGTCCTTCCAACGATTTGTTGAGGCGATGCCACGTCGAGTTGCTGCAGTACAGCGGGCAACAGGAGGTCCGACACGATATTGGGAGGTATCCCATGACTTTTCTCATCTCAGTGTACATACATACACACATACATACATACAGTCATATCGAACAATATTTACAATGGAAAACAGCGCCTTTTGCCTCTATCTATTGTGCTTTGTTTTCCTTATAAGTACCAAATAATGTCAAAAATAATTGTACACTACTGGCCATTAAAATTGCTACACCAAGAAGAAATGCATATGATAAACGGGTATTCATTGGACAAATATATTGTACTAGAACTGACATGTGATTACATTTTCACGCAATTAGGGTGCATAGATCCTGAGAAATCAGTATCCACAACAACCACCTTTGGACGTAATAACGGCCTTGATACTCCTAGGCATTGAGTCAAACAGAGCTTTGATGGCGTGTACAGGTACAGCTGCCCATGCAGCTTCAACACGATACCACAGTTCATCAAGAGTGGTGGCTGGCGTATTGTGACGAGCCATTTGCTCGGCCACCATTGACCAGGCGTTTTCAATTGGTGATAGATCTGGAGAATGTGCTGGCCAGGGCAGGAGTCGAACATTTTCTGAATCCAGAAAGGCCCGTACAGGACCTGCAACATGCGGTCGTGCATCATCCTGCTGAAATGTAGGTTTTCGCAGGGATCGAGTGAAGGGTAGAGCCACGGGTCGTAACACATCTGAAATGTAACGTCCACTGTTCAAAGTCCCGTCAATGCGAACAAGAGGTGACCGAGACGTGTAACCAATGGCACCCCATACGATCACGTCATCGCCAGTATGGCGATGACGAATACACGCTTCCAATGTGCGTTCACCGCTATGTCACCAAACACGGATGCGATCATCATGATGCTGTAAACAGAAGCTGGTTTCATCCGAAAAAATGACGTTTTGCCATTCGTGCATCCAGGTTCGCCGATGAGTACACCATCGCAGGCGCTCCTGTCTGTGATGGAGCGTCAAGGGTAACCGCAACCATGGTCTCCGAGCTGATAGTCTATGCTGCTTCAAACGTCGTCGAACTGTTCGTGCAGATGGTTGTTGTCTTGCAAACGTCCCCATCTGTTGGCTCAGGGATCGAGACGTGGCTGCACGATCCGTTACAGCCGTGCGGATAAGATGCCTGTCATCTCGACTGCTAGTGATACGAGGCCGTTGGGTTCCAGCACGGCGTTCCATATTGCCCTCCTGAACCCACCGATTCCATATTTTACTAACTGTCATAGGATCTCGACCAACGCGAGCAGCAATGTCTCGATACGATAAACCGCAATCGTGATAGGCTACAATCCGACCTTTATCAAAGTCGGAAACGTGATGGTACGCATTTCTCCTCCTTACACGAGGCATCACGACAACGTTTCACCAGGCAACGCCGGTCAACTGCTGTTTGTGTATGAGAAATCGGTTGGAAACTTTCCTCATGTCAGCACGTTGTAGGTGTCGCCACCGGCGCCAACCTTGTGTGAATGCTCTGAAAAGCTAATCATTTGCATATCACAGCATCTTCTTCCTGTCGGTTAAATTTCGCGTCTGTAGTACGTCACCTTCGTGGTGTAGCAATTTTAATGACCAGTAGTGTATTTTTGTATCAACAGAGCTCACTTCTTAACTGTTGTAAATCATTTTTATTGAAAGTAGATTCATCTCTTTATGTTCTTAGTGATCTACACCGTTGGCTTTTTCTTTGTCCAGGTATTGTAAAATCTAAATCATTACCATAGTGACAAATGAAGGTATATTAGGTTTTAACGCACCGTCGACGACGAGGTCATAGAAGACGGAGCACAAGCCCGCGTTCCGAAAGAAAATTGGCCGGGTCCTTTACAAGAGAACCATCGCGGCATTCGCCTTAAGCGATGTAGGGGAACCACAGAAAACATGTACCTGGATGGCCGTATGTCGAACTGAATCCCGTCGCTCCTGGATGCGAGCCCAATGTTTTAATCGCTGTCTTGGCCCTCTCTCACCTTACCGATTCTGACGTAGCATGGCAGACCACATGCCCTCATGAAATATGAGCAAGGCAAAGTCATTACTCAAGCAAAGTATACTGACGTCTTCGCAGTGTACAAGACATAACGATACACCATAAAGAAAAATAATTCTAAAAGACTTTTTTTCTCTAGCAAATTGTGAATGTTCCGACAGGTTATTCAGTTACTTTCAAACTTATCATGATGTCCCTTTCGGTATTTCGTTGTGTGTCTTTCCAAATGTCACATGTTCCTCCTTAAAATATTTCCTGAGAATGATGTGTGAACTCAGACGAGAGTCTCTGCGGGGGAAGATGACATTCTTTCGGTGAAACACAATTGAGAAAGTTCACGAACAGGCATTTGCGACAGATTGGTAGAAATCAGGGCTCGTATGGAAGCTTAGAGACAGTACTTTTTCTCTCGGTCCATTTGCGAGGAAAGGGACTGATTAGCAGTGGTACAAAGTACCTTCCCGTATGCGCCGTATGGGGGCTAGCGGACCGTGTATGCAGGCGTGTAGATATACTATTATGACAGCATAGTGGTGACATAGAGTGTTCTCTGAACAATTCATCTAACACAGTTTCGCGAAAAATACGACATATTTCTTCAAAGGATTCAAATTTCAATTCACCGAGCATTTCTATTACACTTTCATGTGGGCTAAACCGACCTGTTAACGGCCATAGCAGCGGAATGAATGGAGCAGTTTTAAACTTCAGTGTAATTGGTATTGCGCCTGCGTCAGACAATTGAAGTTACTTCAGAAGCACTATTTCAGGAGAAAAGAGAGCGAGCTCGCGTTGTTTTGTGCTGCCTAATCGACCTCTCAGTGCCGATGTCGGTGACAAAAGGCATCAAAGCGAGCGTGGGCGGTGAATGTACGTGCCCCCCGTCCCGCCATCCCCTCTCTCTCCCCCCCCCCCCCCCCTCTCCCTGTTGACAATTATGCTGCCTGCCCGCCGGCTTTCATGCTCACTGTGCCCCGGGCTCTGAATGCGTTCTGCAATCCCCATGTCGCCAGCAGCAGCGGAAGCGAAGCAGCACGCTCACACGCGGGAATGTGTGACCTCGTGATCGGAATCATCGTATTTGTTTGTGACTCGCACAGCAGACGCCGGGAAATTTTTTGGGCTTCGCTACAGCTCTTGATGGTCTTTCTTTATCGTTTCAAACTGGTACGCAAGTGAACTGAATGACCGAATGTGAAGCATCGATGGAAAACCGTTGCAACCAACTGCGAGCTGCAATGTTAGTAACACTACACCGACACGGAAGAGTATAACGAACCTCCACGATAGTCTTGAGTGAACCTACACTACTAGTCAGCTTCTCCGTTTACAAAAGACGCAATAACTCCTTACGTTATCGTTTCGGCCATGAACCGTGAGGCCAATATGATGCAGCTCTCCATTCCTGTCCGCTTCATGTCGGCACACTTGCTAGATCGCACACTTTACACTTAAGCTTGTTTCAACGATCCTTTCCCACTGTGACCACATCAGCTATAGTTTTAGCAACAACTCTTGTAGTGATGGGTCTCCTACCACTCTGTCTCTTCCTTTCGTTATTTTTTTTCTGTTTGGCACTTTTTCTCGCTGACTCGTAGCAGTTGAGCAACCCAGCTGATTTTTAGTCGTCTCCTAAAACACCATTTTTCAGTCAATTCTGATCTTTCATTTCTGCCTTCCCTGTTGTTCATGTTTTCACACATAACTGCAGTGCTCCAAACAACTTTCCATGGCTCTTTTTACGGCTTCAAAGTTAATGTTTTCGGATGAAAGAGTTGTTTGCTCTGCGCAATATGTAGCTACTATATCTTTCTTATACGAGGCGAGTTCAAAAAATAAGGGAAAATTTTTGTTTGTGGAAAGAAGCTTATGTATTCTTCACCATTGTTGTCCCACTCAAAATAGTCCCCATTAGATATTACACATTTTTCCAGTTCCTGAAACGCTTCTTGAACTCCATCTTTGAGACAGCACTTAGCATTCTCAACTATCCGTTTTTAATCTCATCTATGTCTGTAGAACGACGGAACTTTTAGTTTTTTTTTAACTGAAAAAGGCATATGGGCCCATGCCTGGCGAATACGACCCCATTGCAGTACTGTTTTTGCCAAAATTTTGTGATTAGGCGCGTTATCGTGGTGCAAAGCCGTGAATTGCTTCGTCACAAATCCGGATTTTTTTCACATTGTTTGATGAAAACGGCGTTGAACTTGTAAGTAGCACTAGTTATTGACCGTTCAATCTTCTGGCAGTAACTCATGGTGTACTAATCCGTTGAAATCTAAGAACGCACTGAGCATAGCCTCGCCACTTGTCGAGAATTTGTTCTATCTTCCCCATCCAGAATCGCTTGCGTGGGAAGATTTAACTTTAGTTTCGACGTCATATGCGTAAACGTATCTTTCATTACATGTTATGAAACCTTACAGTAGTTCTGCATAATTGCTGACTCCAACTAGCGTCTCGTGAGTAACTTGCAGTTTTATTCGAAATTCAACAATTTTGGAACGAATTTTGCCATCGCGTGTTTCACACCCAAAATATCCAAGAAAATTTCTTGACATAAGGCAATTGATATCACAAGGCTTGCACCACTCGTAAACCGTTGCTTTACTCAAAGTAGACTCACAAAAGCAACGTTTAACATTTACAAAAATTTGCTGCACTTTATTTCGTTATTGCAGAAAAATTTAATAAAAACCCTCTGATCAATTTTTATACGAAACAAAAAATCGCCGATACTACCCAAACACATGAAACCTTTTTGATACCTGACAACAGACTAAATATGTGGTATGGCCAATATTGTACAGAAACTTTTAAGACATGTTTAAAAACACAATAATGAAAAAATCGCGCGAATCGGTTTAACGCAACACCCCAAATTACAAAATCCCCGTTAGTTTTTCCACACACCACGTATATTCCTTCTTTACGTGCCTGCTTCCGAGACAGCAGAGTTCATCCATTTCTTTAAGTTTTTCTTGTCCAGTTTTAAAATTTACCTGCTTATCGTACCCATCACCTAGAACACGATCCATTTCAGTGAGTATGTTCAAAGGAAGGAGCATTAAAGTTTAACGCCCGCTAGACGATTAGGTCATTAGATACGAACCGCAAAGGGGAAAGGGTCGAAAAAAATCGAGAATGCCTTTTTAAACTAATTTAATCGAAGCGATCTGAAGTTACGGGAAAGCTGACTATCCAAAAGTCCTGATTCCGCTTCACGTAAAAACCGTCGACAGAACTGAACACATCGAAGTTCGACTGGGCGTTTGAACTCGTGCACTACAGTAAATTTATAACGCCTCAGAAGCAGGTCATTCTTGATAAGGTTTGGATACGACGATATTTTAATTCCCACTTGCACAGATGAACGACGTTGAGATTTCGTCGGACTTTGTTCTAGGCTCTCCTTTAGTGGAGCTATGTTTTCTGGTGTGCGAATTATTTTGGGATAGTTATGGTTTTTATCCTGTAAACAGCCCGTTTCGCCCCACTTTGCCGCGAAGCCTAAGTTAGGAATTGCAGACTTTGCTGGAGGTTTTGCAGAAACGCTCCCAGTCATAAACTCTTGCGCAAATAGTTCTGCATAAGTTTTCCACGGATTGTGCTTCGCGTAACACCGTGCTATGGAAATGCGCTGTTTTATCGCGAACAGCACTTTGTGTTGCATCCAGCTGGTCACTATAAACACGTCTGTTGCTCTTACTCACTCACACAACGAAGTATTCTGGACTAAACGTGCGGGAGATGCATGCAGACGTGTCACAGCAACCGATTGGTGCAGCGAAATCACGGTTTCCAGCGTTCCCTGTGATGGGCAGTTCTCCTGTTCATTAACAAGCGTCAATTCTGCGTCAGTGTTATAAATAATTTGCGGACAGGTTTAGTTCGCCCACCCTGTATGTATCCCGTACAGGATAACGATAAAACTTTAAAGATACTGTCTTGTTTTTGGAGGATGTTCGCCTTGAGCAGTACACAGTTTTATGTTTGTTTCTATTTCCCAGACATGTTTCACCGAAGCTTCAGATTCATCCTTGGGCTTTTATTTTCTTTCTATTAAACGTGATAAATGCCCTTTTCTACTTCTACATATATAAATTTGAGGTTTCAAGACGGTATTTACAAATCTGAAGAACAGACATCTTCCTGGTTTTTTATATTTGTTTTCGCGCTTGTTTTCTTCCGCAGTTTGCTATCTGCAGCGATGTGGAACTTAATGTAGAAATGTTATTTACTTCGACATTTTACGATTGGGAATGTTATGCTTGTCTGTCCTATATAGAGCAGAAACTTTAATACCAGATACACAGAACACAGAAGAGCATCAAAACGTAACAGCTGTCATTCTAAATTTTCTGACCACCCTATGGAGATAAAAACGCAGCCCAACAGACATCAACACCGAACTGAAAATTCTCAAATATAGCAACAGCCCCCCTACAAAAACTAAGAAATTGAACGAGCTATCAGACAACTCCGGCCCATAGAAACACACACACACACATCTTCGACACAGAATTAATTAATGTTAGACCTAACCGTAACAGTTCGAAATAAATAACTTTTCTCCGTTAAGTTCTACATGGCTGCAGATGACAAACTGTGAAAGAAAACCCGTGAAAAAAAAAAAAAAGGAAAACAGAAACATATTGTAACAAGGTATACGTACACAAAACTGTGTCTATTCCGCAAATTTGTAAATACTGCCTTGACAACTCAAATTTATATGTCTACTAGTATTAAAGGGCATTTTGCCTGTTTAATAGAAACAAAATAAAAAGCGCAAGGATGATGCTGAAACTTCAGCGAAATATATCTGGGTAATAGACGAAGGCAGACTCCTTCAAAAAAACAAATCTATTTGTAAGCAAACACGGACGGAAGAGCTTCAATCTCAAGATGACTAGGTCAATAATGTTCTTTTCCTTTTCCCTTTACCCTTTTCACTGAAAGGCCGGCAGTGTTTTACGGGTTTTGGCAGTGTTACTCTTCCTTGGTGGTCGTATGCCCTTCCTGACGCGACCACTCTCCCAAGGATGGAGTTCGTTTGCCCTACCAGCCTGCATCTAGAGTAAATTCCATGTGCAAGAGTGTGAACGATTTGTACAGCTTTGGCCCTCTGTTACAAAACTCATTGCTTATCCGGATTCAGCAGGCAAATTCTACTGCACTGCTGTACTGTGTTCTACTGTTGCACAGCAGATTTTGTAGTTTATAGTTCCAGCATACAGTACTGTACTTGTCTAGAGATTCAGCATCGCCTTCGTTGAGCAGTAGCGTGCTGTAGAGCACTATCTGTTATGTGCATCGTCCTTTGCGTAAGGCGAGAAGGCAGCATGGAGATGCGAACCCCTCGGCAGCAGCAGCAGCAGCAGCTGAGCAGAAGACGCGGAGGCAGACGACAGGCAGGAAGGCACGCCCCACGCTACACTAAGGCCCGACACCGCTCACCGCTTCCTGTCCGCTACCCGCTGCCTTCTGTCGCCTCAAGGTCGCAGCCAATGGCCGATGGCTGCTGACCCTAGGTGCCAGGAAAACCGCGGCGTCATACACAAGCACCTCCTCTATTTCAGCCGTTTCTGGTTTCCTTCCAGTTAAGTCGCGGGACTCGTGCTGCATAACAGGAACAGTATGCACATCTCCCTCTGGCCGCCCAGATTTACGCCGGTGTGCAAAACCTACGGATGAAACTCTTGGATAAGTGCATGATACACACTGTGCGGTCTAGGAAAACATTTGTCCACTACCGGTTTCTATCGTGGACCATCTTCGTAGGCGAAAAATATCTATTATAACAACTTCCACTGTGAACATGCTCCATGATGTAAACCGGTCGTGAATGAATGTAATGTAAGACAGCACAGTATGTATCATGCATTTCTCCAAGTTTATCGATGTTGTTGACAGCCGCCTGAAAAAAAAAAATTAAGGACGAAAGTAATTTTCGCATGGTGTGCCACTGCCAAGTAACTATAGCTCGTTGAAACGTGCGTCACACATGGAAAGAACTATTACGGTATACTGCAGAAGGTAACAGAAAGAAGTACGCAATGAGACGAACAGGAATGACGTTTTATTCAAACGCAGTAGTTACACTTTGGTCAAACCAAACCCCACCTGTCTTGTCATAGATGGCATCCGTTCGGTCCGCCTCCTCGCACTCGAGGCTCATAATGCCCACCCATCGGTATTGTTCACGCTGGCCCCGTCCACACTTCTATGATGTATACGGCATGGTAAGACATTCAAGGCTCTATTATACTTCTCTGTCGAAGTTAAGACATCCTACTGTGTTGTTCTTAGTTCCCATAATTACACGGGAGTCATAAATTTAAAATGTTTTATCTGGCTTCCTATCACTTGCGGGTGCGGCATGACGCCATTCAGTTTAATCCTAGGCAACCGCTTTTAGCGTGCTATTGGTTTCATCTTGACGATGAACGATGCAACTTGTCTCTTAGCATTTGCTTTGCCGCGCCATGTGTATTTATTATTTAGTATTCTGCCTAGTGGCAGGTCCATGTCTTCGTACGGAGATTTTCTGATTCCACTGTTCCCCATCTTCAGCTTCTTCCTTCAGTCTGTTGTATCTCCTTCCATCTTTCATGTCGTCCAGATGTTGAATTCTTCTTCTTCCTGGTCCTGCGATCCCTCTGAGTTTCCCTTCGATGACATCATGTATGAGTCCCTCGTGTCTAAGTACATGTCCAATCCAGTTGGCCTTTCTCTGAAGAATTGTATGCAGAATACTTCTCTTCTCTCCTACTCTTCGCAGTACATCGTCATTTTTATGCGATCTGTCCACTTGATCTTTTCCATTCTCCTCCAGCACCACATTTCAAAGCTCTCTAAGTATTTTTTCTCCTTCTTTCTCATGGTCCGTGTCTCTGCTCCATACAATGCAGTGTTCCAAATGTAGCACTTAATCAGTTTTTTCCTCAATGCCAAACTCAATTTGCTGGTCCTCTTCTTGTTGAAAGCAGCTTTGGCCGTGGCGATTATTGCTCGGACTTCGTTGGTGCAGTGGGCATCCTTTGTGATAAAACTTCCCAGGCACTTGAACTGATTCACATTTTCCAGTTCCCGATTGTCAACAGTTATCTTCAAATGTTTCTCACGCTTTGATAGGCGCAACACTTTTGATTTTTCGTTGTTGATTTCCATGCCGTTTTTTCTTCCCGTTTCCACCAAATTATTCATCATGTGTTGCAGTTGTCTCTGATTTTTGGCGAGCACTACCAGGTCGTCTGCATACTTGATGGTGTTGGTGAGACGTCCTCCTACTTTGAAGTTTCCGCATCCTTTCAGTGCTTCTCTCGCCAGCATTTCTCCATACAGGTTGAAGAAACATGTCTATTTACAAAAAAATAAATAAATAAATAAAAAATAAAGAAACCTGTGAGTATTCAGCTCTCACAAACATGTGGCGCTTTATGGTAGGACACATCTGTTTTTAAAACCATGTAATTCTTTAATGTTTCAATTTCTTGTACAGATCATCCGAAGATGCATCTCCACTTATGCGAAACCGGTCGTAACTTTTTAATGAAGGAATTTTAACAGCCAATACAGAAGATTTTATTCGCCATGTGGAATTTTGGCTGCGGTTGCACGACCTCTAAAATAATATATACACTGATACACTGAAGTACAGAGATTTGTGATGGTCCTTTGGACATTACAAAAGGCGGGACATGAGCACTAAATGGAGGAAAATAATACCTTGCTACTACAGCATCGTAAATTTTAAACTCCCAAGTCTTATTCCAAAGTAGTCATAATTTGTAGGTACTCATAATTTATCGGTTATTTATAGGTTATTTACAATTACTAAATATACAGTGGTATGTTACATAGAAAATAAGTACAAACTGCCTTGTTTTATGCACCATAATGAAAATTTTGCTGCCAAAATGCTGTATAAAAGAAATCATTTCTGTTTGCAGTTACAGATTATCATAATTATTATGATTCCAAGAGTATTTTACACACAAAAAGACTAGACAGTCGTCAGCTTTCTTTGACGGTGACCCAGGGACTTTTCATTCCATTCCTCAGTTGCTGCTTCAACGTGTGGGTCTGCATCATTGTCATCTGTACACACACACAAAAAAGAAAAACAGAAATTACAATGAAACATCAATGTGTAAAACTTCACAAGGACACGAAAATACAAAACGTGACTTACGAAAAAGTGGCTAGTCCAAATCACTTGTCAGTAATCATGTTGAACCATAACATCACGTTAGCTGTCAAGTTTATGAATAAAAATACCGAATAACAGTCATTTCCCCACATCATCATCCTTAGACATGCACAGACAGCAGGAAACTAGACATATGTAGTGTGGTGATAACATGAGTAGGTGGTACTTATAACCTCAAAGATAAGACCACTAAGATGTTCACTCGATATAAATCATGACACAAAAAGATAATTTTAAGATAAAAAACAACTACAGTTACAACTTGACAGCTAATGCGATTTTATGTTTCAACCTGATTGACATGTGACATGCATTACCTAATTTATCGTTAAGTTTTGTATTTTCGTGTCTATATGACGTTTTTTACATTGAGGTATTGTTATAATTTCTGTTTTTTAACGTTGATTTAGTGTGAGATGATGGTCGTTGACGAATCGGTAGCAAATAAGGAAATTGTTCTAATGCAGCCAAGTGTTATGAGTTTTCCTGAAATATTAGAAAACAGGTATACCACTACTAAACATTAATAATACTTACAGCAAGGGCACCAGTGCCAGCAAACCGCTGGCGTCAAGCAATAAATTATTCAGCGATTGTTAATAACTGTGTTTTCCATGAAGGTACTCAACAGCACGTGTCGCTAATGTGTCCAGACTGGCGGGAACCGCGACGAGATACCAACCGCAATCGTAAATTTCACGAGGATTTATTAATCTAGGGTTAATAGGTTGTGTTATCGCCACGCACGGCAGTGCACGCTCTGCAAAATGATCCTGTGCTGGACACAAAATTGGTACTGAGATCTTATGGTAGAACGTTCCATTCCTCCAGCAGCTCGGTCGATAGCCGCTGTATGGTCGTAGGTGCATCATGTGGACGTGCTGCGGTATTTCACGTCAGCGCATCCCACACGTGTTCAACGGGATTCAAGTGAGGGGGGGGGGGGGGGGGGCAGGCCAGTCCATTCGCCGAATATCCTCTCATTCCAGGAACTCCTCCACCTGCGCTTTTCGACGCGGCCGCGCGTTGTCATCCATAAAAATGCTGTCAGGGCCGAATGCGCCCCTGAAAAGACGCACCCGCAACGGCCGTCATCTGCGCTGAATGTGGCGGCTGCGAGACGTCACCTGCTCGCGAACTGTGACCTCCTGTGTTGCCCCGCATCACAGCATCTCTCACATATTCTGCAGTTATCTCTCTCACAGCTCGTTGTTTTTCCCCGGCTGATGTTTGTACTTCCATATAGATTAACAATAAGGATTTTGTTACAAAACCATGAATCCTGCTGACGCAAGACTGATCCGCCTTGTTATATAATACATAGTCGACTATCGATTACTAAGCAAGATCGATCACGACCAAAGCGTCTTCGACCCTAAGCTGAACTGATGTTACGTAAATTCTCTTTAATACATAATACATGTTTACGACAACAGCAGTACACTGCGGACTGGTCTCTGACTCCATACATACTATAGAATCATCCTGAAATTATGTTTCAGGGTGCACGTGAGTCCATATTTTCAAACTGAAACCAGTTATATTCATCAGTCACTATTTTGCTACCATCAATTGAAGATCTTAAACGATTAAGGATCATAATACGGTAGTAGGTTTTTTGGGCGACATTTTCATTTGGCTAATTCCCAAACTGTGTCAATTATCAACGACAGAATTTGCATGCAATACTGAATTTCAATTACACTACTGTTTTCAAAAGTAACTTTCATTGAAGTAATATTATAGAAGAAAAGATCATGGTTTGTACATATAACTTAACCTAAACACATCAAATGATTTGATATTGTTCAAGTATTAATCATAATATTAAATTCCCAATAATTTCGGAGATACAGCAGACTTTCGGTTTTGGAATTTCCTTTAAGGTGAAACATTTTACTTAACATTTTACAGTCGTTTTTAATTTCTTAGAAATTACATTTATTTTATTTTGCCAAGATGAAGTGTGGAGGGAGTAGCTGACTCAAATATTGTTGCTACCACATTAATATATATTAAGATTAATTTATTATACAAGGTACACACTCTTATAAGGAAAACCTAATATAGATTAAAATGATAATAACCATTAGGTAGCTTAATTGTGCTTCGGTTTTGTAGCCTCACATAGCTTAAACTGGCCGGGAGGAACATGGCTGTATATAGATTTTTAAGAGATGCCACAGGCATGGTGAGTTAATGTTGAGGTAGGTCGTAGTCAACGACAATAGCTGTAGTTTTGTGGTTGTCTTCCGAAATTAAATTTTCATCACTGTGACATGGCCGATCATATTATGACTGTGTCTGTGGACTGCGCTTACGTAATAACTGTAACTTTATAATCTATATCTACATCTACCCTGGTGGTAACCTGTACCACTGCTTGTCCTGTTCTATTCCCAAATAGAGCGAGAGAAAAAGGACTGTCTGTATGCCTCCGTATGAGCCCAAATTTGTCGTATCTTATCTTCGTGGTCCTTACGAAAAATATACGTTTTCGGTAGCAGAATCTTTCCGCAGTCAGCTTCAAATGCTGGTTCTATAAATTTTATCAATCGGGTTTCTCGAAAAGAACGTTGCCTTCCCTCCTGGGATTCCCATTTGTGTTCCCGAAGCATGTCCGTAACACTTACGTGTTGTTAGAACCTACCGGTAACAAATTTGATCAGCCCGCCTCTGAACTGCTTCGATGTCTTCCTTCAATTCGACCAGATATGGATTCAAACATTCGAGCAGTACTCAAAAATAGGTCGCACCTGCGTCCTATATGCGGTCTCCTTTACAGGTGAACCACTCTTTCCTAAAATTCTCCCAACAATCGGAAGTCGATCATTTGCCTTCCCTACCACAGTTCTCACGTTCACGATTCATTTCAGCTTTACGCACCGCGCGCGGTGGCCGCGCGGTCTTGGGCGCCTTGCCACGGTTCGCGTGGCTCGCCCCGTCGGAGGTTCGAGTCCTCCCTCGGGCATGGGTGTGTGTGTTAGCGTAAGTTAGTTGAAGTTAGATTAATTAGAGTGTAAGCCTAGGGACCGATGACCTCAACAATTTGGTCCCACAGGAACTTACCACAAATTTCTAGCGTTACGCCCAGGTACTTGATCGACATGGCTGTGTCAAGCAGGACACTACTAATGCTGTATCCGAACATTACATCTTATCAGTTATTGCAAATGCACATACAACACAGCGCCTTTAAGCACAAGTGAACGCTGGGCGTAGACTCCTGGAATGGAGTGCAGCCGGTGTAATCCATCATTTTTTGTGTATGGAATGCATAAAGATGGGTTTGTGGCGTAATAGTATTACTATTGACGCCACAACTTCCACACCTTCGGTGCTGCCGTCTTGTGTACTGCCGACGACACGACTCCCGTTACCTTGACCCTTCGGTCTGTGCGTCGCAGTTCCGCGCGAAAATAAATCCTGAAGCTGTCCGCGAGGATTAACGCAGGGACCCGGCCCTTGACACGGCGGCGTCGCTTTTATTTGGGCAAGTTGCCGGGCCCGAGTTTCGGCGCTGGCGCTCGGCTCGACGCAAATTCGTCTCGTGGAGCTGCACGGCGTTATTAATGGGGTCCGTCGTTCCATTAAGGCAGCGGAGCGCTACTGCTGCTGCTTGTGGGCCGCTAATGCAGCCGGGAGGCCCGGACACCGTCTCAACTTGCAGTGCTCTCTCTCCCACGACGTGGCCGACACACTGCCGACCCACCTCCAACGCTGGCCGCTTTCTTTACCGCGGAGCATTTCATCGACATCTTCACTGTACTGCGCAAGCCATATGAGGACACTACTTTGGTACCACTATCATTTCGGAACTTCTCTGTCCATTCGCGAATGGTGCGTGGAAACGACGACCCTGTGTACACTTACGTATCACTTCCACTTCTTTCCGACTGTCCTATTGTGATTATTTCATCAGACGTACGTGGCAGGAAATGATACACTGCCCAGCATTAAAAACTACCGATGACGTACAACGCCTCACTTTTAATACCAGCAAGCCCGTTCTTTGTCTATTTCACAATAATGCTTCTGGGTTGACAAAATGGTCACTTGATGAAATGCACAACTCTCCATTGGAATCTTTCCCACATCTCCTATTAATCCAACCTAGTAATATTCCCAGACTGACGAGATATGCTCAAGAATCGATCAAACCATTGTTTTGTAAAGCACTTCTTTCATGGATACAACACATTTCCTTTGAATTTTTCCATTGAGTCTGAGCCTGACATCTGTTTTCCTTACAGCTAATTTTATATTAACGTTCCATTTTAGGTCACTCGTGGCGGCTGCGCCCAGACGTGGTAGGGTTGTTACTGTTTCCAATGACTTACCACCAATAGTGTCATCGAAGAGTAGTGAATCTGTTTGTTCTTTTTAATTCACAATATTTTGCATTTATTTACCTTTAAGGTCAGCAGCTAGTCTCTCTAGCAAGTGTAGATCCTTGCTCGTCTTCCTGCATTTCGCTACACTCTTTCTGACACTGCATACCAGCAGGGAACTTCCCATTTTACCGAGTAGATCAGTGGTTGGCAAGCATCGGCTCGCGAGTCACAAGCGGCTATTTGGCCCCTCGGTTGTGGCTCTTGGAATAAAATCCCACTTGCGGGCAGTTTCCCACCCCAAGGACAAGAGAGTACCCTGAACCCCTGTCCATTCCTCCGCGCTCTTTGATAAGACCGTTGCGAGAATGAAAGTGACTTCTTATGCCGGTAGACTTCGGCCGGCAATGCTGATTATTAATCAAAATTTAAGTGGTGGCGAGTTTCTAACGCGGGACCAAGGACGGTTTATTGATTAGTAGTCTAAGACGCTACCCCCCTTTTTTAATCTCATTTTGTTGTATTTTGTTCGTTGTATATGTTCGTGGCGGACGTCTCATGACGCCCATTGAGGTTGTTCGTTGATCCGTTCACTCAGTTTTTTTTATTATAGAGGGTAGCTAATCCTCTGACCGACCATGCTGAGCTACCGTGCTGGCAGCCCTAGACCACAGGTCTTTAATATAGCCCCACAAAAAGGGAGTCGGAGGTGTTCAGATCCTGAGAACAGGGCAGTTAATCGAGGCCCATGCCAGCGGCTTCTGGCTACCCCAGAGCGGTCCCCAAAGTGGTCCTCCAGAACATCACTTTCCTGGTTCGATGGGGTCGAGCTCTGTCTTGCATGAAACCACATCTTGTCGAAATCAGGGTCACTTTGGATAGTGCGGATGAAATCATCTTTCAAAACCTTCACGTACCTTTCGTTAGTCACCATGCCATCAAGGAATATCGCACCGAGTATTCCGTGACTGGACATTGCACACCACACTGTCACCCGTTGAGGGTGAAGAGGCTTCTCGATCGTGTAGCGTTGTTCTTGGGGGGCGAAAAGAAAAAGAATTGTTTTTTTTTTAAATGTCGAAAAAGTGAATATTTTGGTGGGCCACTTGGCAACACAATCAGGGATTGATTACACTATTATAATAACATACGTAGAGCATTAAATACCAGAATAAGAGCAGCAGATTGATGTATTTGAGATCGTTCGGAAGAAACATTATCATTTCTGTGCATTTTTATAGTCGCGATGTAGTCATACCCGGAACAACACTAAGTGATCAGAAGATTTATAGAGTTTAAAAGAAATGCAACACTACACAATAAAAAAAAATTCAGAAATAATAGGAAAACGATAATGTTCCTTCTGCCTCATGCTGCGTTCGGCCCATCACCGTGATCGTAATTTCTGGTGATTAACTAACACAAAATAATTAACATTTAAGTAAATGAGGAGATGGAAATCATCAAGGTGACTTTACTAAAATAAGCACACTTATCTTTAACACACGTTTTTAATGCTATGTACCTTTTCATATTAAATTACAATAGATGACCATTGTGGTTAAATACTTTATACATAACAGTCAACATGTCCTCTTGATGCTGTCTGTTCGTAATCAACTACAAGAAACTACATGTTTTCTGATGGGAAAAAATAAAAATTAGCATATTTACTAAATATTTTCACATAAAATATAAAATACCGATGCGGAACGCAGCAAGTCCGCGTCCGCCTTTCATGGAATACAAACAGTAAAAGGTGAGGCGCCCAATGCCTCATTTGTCTCGAAACAACAGAATTCTTTTTATGTCATTAATCGATACATGTACATAGAGATTTACAGGCACCGCGCAAGAACTTCAAAGATAAAGAATAATAGATTCTGTCGCTGCTATGCGATGGTTTATTTCTTTTACTTTACAATTGTTCGATAACTTTAGGCCATCAGGCGTTTACTATTGAGCGTATATTAATGTTTGTGAGGCGGAAATTACTAATATTACACTCGACTCTGTATGTACAGAACAGGGAATCAGTGATCATAAGGCCGTTGCAGCATCCCTGAATATGGAAGTTAATAGGAATATAAAAAAAGGGAGGAAGGTTTATCTGTTTAGCAAGAGTAATAGAAGGCAGATTTCAGACTACCTAACAGATCAAAACGAAAATTTCTGTTCCGACACTGACAGTGTTGAGTGTTTATGGAAAAAGTTCAAGGCAATCGTAAAATGCGTTTTAGACAGGTACGTGCCGAGTAAAACTGTGAGGGACGGGAAAAACCCACCGTGGTACAACAACAAAGTTAGGAAACTACTGCGAAAGCAAAGAGAGCTCCACTCCAAGTTTAAACGCAGCCAAAACCTCTCAGACAAACAGAAGCTAAACGACGTCAAAGTTAGCGTAAGGAGGGCTATGCGTGAAGCGTTCATTGAATTCGAAAGTAAAATTCTATGTACCGACTTGACAGAAAATCCTAGGAAGTTCTGGTCTTACGTTAAATCAGTAAGTGGCTCGAAACAGCATATCCAGACACTACGGGATGATGATGGCATTGAAACAGAGGATGACACGCGTAAAGCTGAAATACTAAACACCTTTTTCCAAAGCTGTTTCACAGAGGAAGACCGCACTGCAGTTCCTTCTCTAAATCCTCGCACAAACGAAAAAATGGCTGACATCGAAATAAGTGTCCAAGGAATAGAAAAGCAACTGGAATCACTCAATAGAGGAAAGTCCACTGGACCTGACGGGATACCAATTCGATTCTACACAGAGTACGCGAAAGAACTTGCCCCCCTTCTAACAGCCGTGTACCGCAAGTCTCTAGAGGAACGGAGGGTTCCAAATGATTGGAAAAGAGCACAGATAGTCCCAGTCTTCAAGAAGGGTCGTCGAGCAGATGCGCAAAACTATAGACCTATATCTCTTACGTCGATCTCTTGTAGAATTTTAGAACATGTTTTTTGCTCGCGTATCATGTCATTTCTGGAAACCCAGAATCTACTATGTAGGAATCAACATGGATTCCGGAAACAGCGATCGTGTGAGACCCAACTCGCCTTATTTGTTCATGAGACCCAGAAAATATTAGATACAGGCTCCCAGGTAGATGCTATTTTTCTTGACTTCCGGAAGGCGTTCGATACAGTTCCGCACTGTCGCCTGATAAACAAAGTAAGAGCCTACGGAATATCAGACCAGCTGTGTGGCTGGATTGAAGAGTTTTTAGCAAACAGAACACAGCATGTTGTTATCAATGGAGAGACGTCTACAGACGTTAAAGTAACCTCTGGCGTGCCACAGGGGAGTGTTATGTGACCATTGCTTTTCACAATATATGTAAATGACTTAGTAGATAGTGTCGGAAGTTCCATGCGGCTTTTCGCGGATGATGCTGTAGTATACAGAGAAGTTGCTGCATTAGAAAATTGTAGCGAAATACAGGAAGATCTGCAGCGGATAGGCACTTGGTGCAGGGAGTGGCAACTGACCCTTAACATAGACAAATGTAATGTATTGCGAATACATAGAAAGAAGGATCCTTTATTGTATGATTATATGATAGCGGAACAAACACTGGTAGCAGTTACTTCTGTAAAATATCTGGGAGTATGCGTACGGAACGATTTGAAGTGGAATGATCATATAAAATTAATTGTTGGTAAGGCGGGTACCAGGTTGAGATTCATTGGGAGAGTGCTTAGAAAATGTAGTCCATCAACAAAGGAGGTGGCTTACAAAACACTCGTTCGACCTATACTTGAGTATTGCTCTTCAGTGTGGGATCCGTACCAGATCGGTCTGACGGAGGAGATAGAGAAGATCCAAAGAAGAGCGGCGCGTTTCGTCACCGGGTTATTTGGTAACCGTGATAGCGTTACGGAGATGTTTAATAAACTCAAGTGGCAGACTCTGCAAGAGAGGCGCTCTGCATCGCGGTGTAGCTTGCTGTCCAGGTTTCGAGAGGGTGCGTTTCTGGATGAGGTATCGAATATATTGCTTCCCCCTACTTATACCTCCCGAGGAGATCACGAATGTAAAATTAGAGAGATTAGAGCGCGCACGGAGGCTTTCAGACAGTCGTTCTTCCCGCGAACCATACGCGACTGGAACAGGAAAGGGAGGTAATGACAGTGGCACGTAAAGTGCCCTCCGCCACACACCGTTGGGTGGCTTGCGGAGTATCAATGTAGATGTAGATGTAAATGCGGATTCTGTCCCCCAAATCCAAACTATTCGAATGAAAATGGGCTTCCTCGCTAAGCCAAAGCATACATACCATGATGCCCCGCGGCCAACCGTGCAGTTTGAACGTCCTGACGCAAACAATTCAGAAGTTATGACGATTTTATTTCATGTAGGTCAGTTGGTTGGTTGTTTAAGGGGAAGGAGACCAGACATCGAGGTCATCGGTCTCATCGGATTAGGGAAGGACGGGGAAGGGAGTCGGCCGTGCCCTTTGAAAGGAACCATCCCGGCATTTGCCTGGAGCGATTTAGGGAAATCACGGAAAACCTGAATCAGGACGGCTGGACGCGGGATTGAACCGTCGTCCTCCCGAATGCGAATCCAGTGCATGTAGTTCAGTAATTGTCACCCTGTACTTATGATGTAGTGTGCCTATAAGACAGGTGGTGTTTTGGTGTTGTTGCAGGCTGTGAGGAGGAGGTTGAGGAGGAGGAGGAGGAGGAGGAGGAGGGTGCGGAGGAGGGTAAGGAGCCGGCATGGAGCGCAAGGAGGAGCAGTACGCGTACGTGCCGCCGCCGCTGGCGCGCTTCTTCCACGCGCTGCCCCACCTCAACGTCAGCCTGCACCTCGTCAACAACACCTTCGCCCCCGACAGCGATGTCTACCTCGAGGTGAGTCGCCCGCCACGCTTCTAGGCTGAGCCGGCGGAGAGAAGCTACCGCGCTACGTGTTATTTTGTGCACCATTTTCGCAGTACGGTGCTAGAGGATTTCTACTGTCACTCTTAATGGGTATCTAGAGGCCATATTGATTTTGCAGTGCCGGCCGGTGTGGCTGAGCGGTTCTAGGCGCTTCAGTCTGCAACCGCGGGACCGCTACGGTCACAGGTTCCAATCCTGCCTCGGGCATGAATGTGTGTGATGTCCTTAGGTTAGTTAGGTTTAAGTAGTTCTGATGACTTCAGATGTTGAGTCCCATAGTGCTCAGAGCCATTTGATTGTGCAGTGAGGGTTGTGTCCAAAAGCCACATCGCGCAGTTCCGCTGGGTTGTCCTCGAGATACCTACAAGTTCTGGGCGGTCATCGTTCCAAGGTTCCTGTCGCAGTTCGTAGTAATAGACAACAAATCATCGAGTAAAACTGAAGTGATATCAGGTGTTCCCCAGGGAAGCGTCCTGGGACCTCTGCTGTTCCTGATCTATATAAATGACCTGGGTGACAGCCTGAGCAGTTCTCTTAGTTTGTTCGCAGATGATGCTGTAATTTACCGTCTAGTAAGGTCATCCGAAGACCAGTATCAGTTGCAAAGCGATTTAGAAAAGATTGCTGTATGGTGTGGCAGATGGCAGTTGACGCTAAATAACGAAAAGTGTGAGGTGATCCACATGAGTTCCAAAAGAAATCCGTTGGAATTCGATTACTCGATAAATAGTACAATTCTCAAGGCTGTCAATTCAACTAAGTACATGGGTATTAAAATTACGAACAACTTCAGTTGGAAAGACCACATAGACAATATTGTGGGGAAGGCGAGCCAAAGGTTGCGTTTCATTGGCAGGACACTTAGAAGATGCAACAAGTCCACTAAAGAGACAGCTTACACTACACTCGTTCGTCCTCTGTTAGAATATTGCTGCGCGGTGTGGGATCCTTACCAGGTGGGATTGACGGAGGACATCGAAAGAGTGCAAAAAAGGGCAGCTCGTTTTGTATTATCACGTAATAGGGGAGAGAGTGTGACAGATATGATACGCGAGTTGGGATGGAAGTCATTAAAGCAAAGACGTTTTTCGTCGCGGCGAGATCTATTTACGAAATTTCAGTCACCAACTTTCTCTTCCGAATGCGAAAATATTTTGTTGAGTCCAACCTACATAGGTAGGAATGATCATCAAAATAAAATAAGAGAAATCAAAGCTCGAACAGAAAGGTTTAGGTGTTCGTTTTTCCCGCGCGCTGTTCGGGAGTGGAGCGGTAGAGAGATAGTATGATTGTGGTTCGATGAACCCTCTGCCAAGCACTTAAATGTGAATTGCAAAGTAGTCATGTAGATGTAGATGTCGCGAAGACAATTTGTGAATTTTTTGTTTATTTGTTTTGAAGGAAAGTAAGCTTTCGATATGCGCAATAAAGACGTGGGCAGGACTGCAGTTAAGAACCAGCGACTAGCCGTGGGCCAAAATAGGTGAACACAGGCCGCGCGTTCTCGGACAGCCGGTCCTGCGGGAGAGGGCTCTGAGGAGAGCTGTTGTTGCGGCTGGTGCTTGCTGTTCAGACGCCAGAGCAGAATGGTTCAGTAACAGCTAATAAGTGTCGCAGGCAATGGCCAACAACGAGGATCAAACGGTAAATATTTTCGTGTATTTTTTGTATCACTACTGTTTTCAGTTGTACTGGAATATAGGTTTTGTGAAGCAAAATGCTAGTTCGAAAGGAGCCGAACTCATCCCGATTGTTTACGGAAGAGATGTGCTGAAATTCAACGCACTGCAAAGTGTGTCGGCGCTCGGATCTGTCAGAACTAACATTGCGTATCACGTGTGGTAATTTTGTTTGAGTAGCACATGTTTGGAGAACGGTAGGACGCTTACAAGGGGAAGGCCTGTCACGGCCAACCGGTTCGGCTCATATTTGGTAGGTCGCCTGATCACAACATGAAGCGAAAGACTTTAAGATATTTTGGCTCAACGCCCATCTGTTTTTGAGAAAACCACCCCTAAAGTTCACGATGCGTTAGCGACCCAGTATTGACGGAATCGGTAGTGAGCATTTTTCGTCGTCGTATATGGGGTTCACAAACACATATTTTCCTAGAAATCGAGAAAAGAAACTATTACTTCTGTCGCTTATGTTCCATGAGGTAAACGCTGTTCACCGAAATCAGCTCTGGCGTAACGACCCAAGCACCTGGTCGGGGGAGCCAGATGTATTCAGCAGGTTTTTTTTTTTCGTTTTAATTTTTTTCTGTATCGGAAACTGTTAGGAATAGGAGGTTTAATAAGACAAGCAGATCAATAAGGAATAACAACAAAGTGGTCAAATAAAATTCTCAAACGCCTTGGATTAGTAAAGAATGAAAATTTTAAGCCTCGTTGTACGAAAACAATTCCGAGTAAGACTGTTGCAAAGACGAGATTTCTATGTACGTTATGGCATAAGGGAGAAAAACGAACCATTGTAGCAAGTCGTAGTATATATAAAATAAAACATTTTCAGAGCGCAATATTCCCTCACAACGTGTGCAAAATTGTTGCCTAAAGTTTTCCTGTGATTGTAAAAAACTAATGATTAATTTATTCCTCTACGTAGAGAAGAGGTCAATCGTATAACCGACTCGTTAAACAATGTGTGCTTCACTTGCTCCACATCCGGGAAAATGACAAATTCAGTTTACGAAACATATCTTGAGAGCATTTTAAAACGCTATGTTTTTGACAACAAGGTTGTCTGATACTGGACTCCTGGAATGGACAAAGTAATACCCTCATGTATGGTAGCATGCTCACGGATGATGAGGGTCAACCGACTTGCACGGTAGTAGCAGTGTCGCCAAACTGCACACCTGTGTGCCACCCATGTATTGTTTATTTTTATCCCCAAGTTAAAAATTTTATTTCGAGGCTTGAAAATTACAATCTGCTTCTGGCTAATTTGAACCTCACTATTTTATACATTAGCCTGCCGAGCAGACGCCTCTTTTTGTTAACCGATCCAAAATAAATAATAGCAGTTACATAACTTATGTCATTCTGGGCACTCTGGAAGTACAGTGTGTGTGTGTGTGTGTGTGTGTGTGTGTGTTTGTGTGTGTGTGTGTGTGTGTGTGTGGTGCGCGTGCGCGTCGCGTGCGTGCGTCATTGCGTTTACGTCGTCGCTTACGCTTACCAGTGTCCGTTAGCGCGCAACAGATACACAAACAGACAGAGAGAGAGAGTATATTTATTCGAAAGTATGGTCATGCAACTTCCATGGGCCTTTCGTTGAAGGGCACGACTGTACCGGGCTGTAACGCGATATTTTCCAGTGTCAAAGGAAACAGTGGAGCGCTCGCGGCGTGTGTCTCGGGGTACTGCAAACGCAGCAGCTGCTCTTTTGCATGAAACTCGAGAGGGTATTCGTCGATAAACACCGTCTAACCTTTCTTTTATTCTCTTCAGATGCATTCACGTTTTTCAAAAAGGTCGCTGTTTCGAATACGAAATGAAAGCCCCTGAAAGATGACCCCGTTCATCAATAATCTGTTCTTCCGATGTTCTTCAACTGAATGAAACTGGGAGATGCATAATTAACCTCCGGAGATTCCCAAGGCAGAGTTACGGGGCTATTAATGTTCACTGTAAGTATAAATAATACGGTGGACAACGTCGAAAACTCCGTTAGGCCGTCTGGGGACGATGTTCTTGGCTACAGGAAGGATGAGCAGGCGCAAAATTGCAACGAAATGCAAAAGGTCGACGATTCGTGCAATGACTGGCAGATGAAAATGTAAACAAATGGGGCGCGCTGCTCATTAATAGTGTGGAAGACCCTTTACTGTTGTATTACACTGTTGTTGTAGTGGTGGTCTTCAGTCCAAAGACTGGTTTTATGCAGCTCTCAGTGCTCGCGTATTCTGGGCAGGACTCTTCACGTCTACTTAGCTGGTGCCACCTATACCTACGTAAGCCTTCGGATCTAATCTTCTGTAGCACCACATTTCAAAAGCTTGGATGTATTCCCTTCTTGTCCGTACTCTTTAAGGGGGGATGTTTATGAAATTGACCAAAAGTGTCAATTTTCGATTTATTTTTTATTTGTTAGTGCAGCTCATGGACAATAAGTTCCCAAAGTTTCAATGTTGAAATCGCATTCGAAGTGCCTGAAAATTAATTAAAGGTGTGACGCGGCCTCCCTGCCACGCCAAACTAAGAGGGATAACAACCCCTACATTCACAAGGAGAGACTTCCAAATTGTATCCTGGATCTTGTCAAGCCCACTTACAGGTTTCTGGCCGATGCTGCACTTCTCAAAAAGTGTGTTCATGGCAAAATCCAAAATCCAAATGAGCCTCTACATTCACACATATGGAAACGATGCCCTAAAAACACATTTGAATCTGCTACAGTTGTCACAATTGCAGCTTATGATGCAGTTATTGTATTTAATGATGGGAACGTGGGGAGGATGAAAGTAATAGAAATATTGGGCTTCAAGTTAGGAAATTTTACTCAAGATATCCTGAGAAAAATAGATTTACAGCGTGTCTCTGCAGCTGAAAAGTCAGTTGAAGACCTAGTAAAGGAAAGATGACAGACAACGAGAAACCAAAAGAGCAGCCTTGAAGGGAAAAACGACCCAGATTACAAATGTGATGCCTTCTGAAGAAGTGACATAAGGAAAAAAGTTAGGTTGAACTTTAAATTGCGTTTCCTGAAAAGTCTGTTTTTTAAAGTTTATGTACCTTTTCCTCAGATTCTATGAATAATAGAATTATGCAATTTTGTACACATATTTGTGTAAACCTAATAAACCTTGTCTCAAGCGCAAATTTTGAAATTCTGATTGCAAGCCGTGATATGGGGCAAAATGCTTGGAATTTTGCATGAATTTAAAATTGTGGAATTATAATTTAAAAATTATGAAAATTCTCCTATTTCACCTATTCCAAAAACCTCATGAGAGACGCTTACATATAAAGAGATGAAACATAGAAATTTTTGTAGAAATCTCTTGAATACTTTCTGAGAAAAAGGAATATACAATATTTTTTGAAAATAAAACTTCAAATTCCATTAAAATAAAAGTTGAATATATGTAATCAAAGGATTTTATATGCAAATGTGTTACTTTCGTGTAAAGACTGGTAGAAAATTTCATTGCCGTGTCTCCAAAACTGTGAATTTGGTGCCTTTTTGAAATAGTGTGTGTTTTACTTCCGTGTGAAGCTTCACTACTACCAAATATTTTCGGAGAAGACTTCCAAACCGTAGAATTTATGTTTCGTGTTCAACATACACTGGTGTGTAAAGCTGAAGGGGAAAGTAACTTTCGCATGATGTATTACTGGCAAGTGACATAGCTCGATAAAAGTTGGACCATAGATAGAAATAACTGCCACACTGCAGCATGAGAGGTGGCTGAAAGAAATACGCAACGAGACGAGCAGAAATGACACTTTTATTAAAAGACTGCCTACACTACGCCTGTCCGTCCTCTTTTAGAATACTGTTGCGCGGTGTGGGAGATAGGACTGACTGAGTACATCGAAAAAGTTTACAGAAAGGCAGCACGTTTTGTATTAGCGCGAAATATGGGAGAGAGTGTCACAGAAATGATACGGGATTTGGGATGGACATCATTAAAAGAAAGGCGTTTTTCGTTGCGGCGGAATCTTCTCACGAAATTCCAATCACCAACTTTCTCCTCCGAATGCGAAAATATTTTGTTGACACCGACTTACATAGGGAGGAACGATCACTAAGATAAAATAAGGGAAATTAGAGCACGTACAGAGAGATATATGTGTTCATTCTTCCCGCGCGCTATACTAGATTGGAATAATAGAGAATTGTGAAGGTGGTTCGGTGAACCCTCTACCAGGCACTTAAATGTGATTTGCAGAGTATCCATGTACATGTAGATGTAGAAGATGATAATTGAAAGAAGTCACCGCGATTCATGATGGTCCATTGGACATTACAAACGGCGGGACATGTTTTTTAATAGGGTGTGATCACCACCGACGGCGGTGCTTTGCTACGTATTGCCATGTTGGCCACTAGGTTGGTAAGGAGCTGTTCTGGCAGGTCGTTCCATTCCTGCACCAGCGCGGTTGACAACTGCTGGATGGAGGACGTACTGCAGAACGTTTCCCCAACACGTGCCACACATCCTTTATGGGACTAAAGTCGAGGCGACGGGCAGGCCAGTCCATTCGCCGAACATTCTCTCGTTGGAAGATGTCCTCTAGCTACTCAGTTCGGTGGGATCCCTCATTGTCATCAATAAAAGTGAAGTGAGGGCCAAATGCACCCTTGAAAAGACGCACATGGGGAAGGAGTACAGTGTCGCAATAACGTTGACCAGCGAGTGAAGCCTGTTCAAAGATTTGGTCAGTACGCCCATGCAACATTATACTTGCGCATACGTAATATGTGGACCACCGACACGATCATGTACGACTGTGTTCGTGGATGCAGACCGTGTTCCCACTTCACGTCACGTGGTGATACGTCCAGCAGTGTAGAACAGGATCATTTTGCTGATCCAGGTGACATCGTGTTGGGAAGCATAATGTTACACCGAGTTAAATCACATATTACACCTGTGGAGCCTGTGGAATGGATTGGAGAGACGCACTACAGTATGTCCACATGCAACAACGGCCATCCAGTTCTGGTCGACCGCGCAGGTGGAGGAATGGGACGCCCTACCTCAAGAACTGCATACCAACATAGTGGCAGCTCGCCTCGGCAGCTGGGGGGTCGACGAGGTGGATTGCCAACCGAAGGAGCCCGGGTTCGATTCCCGGCCGAATCGGAGATTTTCTCCGTTCAGGGACTGAGTGTTGCGTTTTCCTTACATTCCTATCGCCATTAGTGACACGAAGATCGTCTCAAACACGTAGTCGTATCATCTTTCCAGTTTTGAGACCGCTGCATGGGCAAGAAACTAAAGCCAATAAACTGAAATAAAAAAAAAAGCCTTGTGGTAAGCACTGGTGCACGGTTCAGAACGTGCATTGCCGTACGCGGTTATCACACACCCTATTAGGACCCATATACCGCCGTTTGTGATGTTGAAACGTCCCCTTAAAAAAATTATAAATGACTGTGCCTAAACTGACACACAATATTTTTAGCGCAACGCAGTCTGACTTTCCAAAATCCCTACAAGAGAATGGCCCTGACTAACAATAACCTATACCTTTCATGAATCACTTACCTCACAAAAATCTTCGTTACTCAAACTACTGCAATACAGCGTGCGCCAATACTGCCAGCTGAATAAAAGATTCTAACTACTGAAGGCACTAACTACTGATAGGCACAGTTAGCAAATGAAAGATTTTGATAGAGAATAAACAATGTATTTACCTTAATAGTGTTCAAAAGTCATAATATGTATATCAGTTCATGACATCCAGTCTTACAAATTTACTGTCTCTGACGGACACACGTCCAGATCATCCGCTCTCAAAACTCCGCCATCTCTCTCCCCACATCCACCACTGCTGGCGGCTCAACTCCAACCGCGCAACGCTACGCGCTGTTAACAGCCAACTGCCCAACACTACAATAGCATATACTCCAACAATGCAAACCAATCACAGCCTTCACACAGCACAGTCAGTCATTTTCATACAGAGCGCTACATGGCGTTACCAACATAAAAACGTAACAGCCTACTTACAACCTCAAGGGGTCCATCATGAGTCGCGGCGACTTCAATATAATTATCGTCTTTGAGTAAAAGTGTCGTTTGTATTCGTCTTATTGCATTTTTCTGTCAGTTACCATCTACACTATTACTGTAGCAGTTCTTTCTACGTACGGACCGAGTTTCATCGAGCTGTGTTACTTGGCAGTAGCGGCGCGGAGTAGCCACGCGGTCTGGGCGCCTTGCCACGGTTCTCGCCCCCCCCCCCCCGCCCCCTCCCCCTCACCCGTCAGACGTTCGAGTCGTGTGTGTATTGCCCTTAGCATGAGGAGTGTGTAAGCCTAGGGGCCGATGGCCTCAGCAGTTTGATCCCATTGGAACTTGCTACCACCAACACCACCACCTGACAGTAACACATCATGCGAAAGTTACTTTCTCCCTTACGTTGTACGCACCAGTGTATTTCTCTCAGTCAGAAAATCTTTCGTCGTTATTTCTTGTCTGCACTTTATACCCTCTCTACTGTCTAATGTCGTGAGCTATTTTCGTCTCCATATAATAAAACTTGTCGACTACAGTGGTGTCCAAAATTAAAGCAACAAACGGAAATTTTGCAAGGTTACGTTTATTTTGCCACAAAACAGTATAAACAGATGACAGTGAAGAAGAAACTATGTAAATAATACATAACGTAAACATAGAGCTAGACAATCATATTCTTCGTTTTTCCCAATTTATCGGATTTGCACACACTTTGCGACAGCTGGTTAATGTGCTCAGTATGGCGTGTGACCACTTCTTGCAGCAATAAACGCCTGACAACCAGGGGGCTTGCTGTAAATAGTGTCATCAGTCTCATATTGAGGCAATAAAGCCCATTCTTCCTGCAGAGCTGCTCACAAGTCTTGGAGAGTGGTTGGTGGATGCTGACGTGATGCAACCCATCTCCCTAGTGCACCCCAGACATGCTACATGGGATTCAGATCGTGAAGCGAGCAGGCCACGCCACTCGTGCAATATCTTCCGTTTCCAAAGACACCTAAACTACCCGTGCTTTATGAGGTCGAGCATCATCGTCCATCAGGTCGAAGTCTGGGCCCACAGCAACTCGCAACAACCGCGCATGAGATTCTAAGATCTCCTCACTGTACCTGATAGCTGTTAAACCTTAATGATTCTCCCGTACAGTTTCATTAAGAGGTGTTCGCGTAGTCAACATAATCCCTTCCCACACCATTAGCGATCCTCCTCGATTTCAGTCTCTTTCCACAATCTTTGGGTCGTGTTCCACGTTCCCTCCAGGTGCGAATCGTCGAGAATCACTCTCAAGACCAAATCGGGACTCATCTGTAATAAGAAAATTGGCGCACTGTTAAACCATTCAGGTGGCATGTTGACGGCTCCACTCTAGAGCTCCACTCTAGACATTGCCTGCTGTGGAGACGCGTCAGAGGTGCACATACAGCAGGTTTCAGACAATGAAGGCCACCATGCCGAAGCCTTCTGTACACCGTTTGCCTCGATACAACACGTCCAGTGGACGCTGTGAGCTCGGATGCCAGTTGCCGTGCACAGATAGGTCCTCTCCTTTTGATATCACACTTGGTCGGCCATACCCCGTTCCTCGGGATACTGTTTCGGTCTCTATAAACAGTCGCCACGTCCGAGAAACAAAGATTCGCATTAATATACATACTAAGATGGTATCTGTTCTTTCAGTCATGTCCGAAAGAACAGATACCATCTTAGTGTATATATAGTTAAGGCTCACTGGCCACTTGACCATCTTCTTCTTCTGTGCGAATGCACAAACAGTGCCCGAACTTTTACGGGAATCGGCAACGCGCCGCGAGTAATGAGTATAATGGGCGTGGGCATTACGAATGTAGTGCGGGACAATACGTTGAGAATGTGGGTTTCGCGGAAGGCGTGCCAGAGATAAATCCCTGCAGTCGCACTATCCTCTGTGTCCTCGGTGGCTCAGATGGATAGAGCGTCTGCCATGTAAGCAGGAGATCCCGGGTTCGAGTCCCGGTCGGGGCACACATTTTCATCTGTCCCCGTTGATGTATGTCAACGTCTGTAAGCAGCTAAGGGTTTTCATTTCGTTGTAGATTCATGTTAAGCCATTGGGCCACATCAGTCTGGTAGGTGTCTTCTCTGTGCCATACTGCACCGTCTGTGACTGTGTACACAGCGGTTGTGGATGTGGGACTATCCAGGAAACACTACCCCTCTTGATAGCTGCCCCGACGTCACTGCTGGCGTTGTCTGTTGAGCGGAATGCCATCTTCCGCGCAGAACACAATCGTACGGACATCTGTTGACAGTTTGTATGACTATATGGTGAATTGGACACAGGACGGGAAAATAGCGGTTTGTTGCTTTACTTTTGGACACCAGTGTATTTCAGAGTGTCTTTTGCTAATCCGACTCTCGCAGCATCGCCTGGTTTAATTCCACTATATTACATTAACATCATCTTGCTTTTATTGGTGCTTATCTTGCAATCTCTTTTGAAGACTCTATCCATTCTGTTAAATAGCTCTCCGAGTCGCTTGCCGTCTCTGAAAGAGTTACAGTGTCACCAGAAACTGCCAAAGTTTTTTTTTTTTTTTAACTTTAATTTCAAACTTGGCCTTACTTTCCTTTACCGCTTGTCCAATGTACTGACAATAACATCTGCGATAGACGTATGAAAGGTTAACTTCCGTTTAGTAAACAGTATCTCTGAATGTAATCCACTAAAGGTGGGGTGAGAGAGTGATTTCTTAATGCGCTAATTTAAAGAGAATGCAAGGCAAAGGCCGCTGTCAGCTCGTCAGCAAAGTTCTTTTTCTCTCCCCAGTTACTCGGCGCTCTGCGACGCATTGTGCAGCCCTGGCGTCGCTTAGCGGCGCAATTTAAACTTTGCGGGGACTCGCAGCGCCGCTAATCATCTGCTCTGGGAAAAAGCAACCGTATTACCGCGCGCGCCCAGAAAGCCGTGAATGGCCGGAGCGCTTAATTACTCGCCTGGCTTTCAGCGCCACGCAAAAGAGTTTACGTAGCGGACGCATTACGCGTCGTGCCTAAAGATTTTATCTTAAGTAGTTCACAACAAGGCCAGCTGCGAAACACGTTCGCTTTTCCATCCTAGTACTTCTGCATCTACAGTTATCTCGCTCCGATCCCTTCCGTGTGGAATGCGGAGGAGGGTAGTTCTTACTCCTATAAAACAGCTTGTATCTTGTAATGTATAAACAATTTTCAGCAGATCATTTTGTGTCTTAATTGAAAAGATGGCAGTCACAATAAATGTCAGAGTAGTGTATCTGCTTCGCCTGCAGTCTCGTAGATCGCAACCGAATCTCATCTTCTCGGTCTTGGAACATGCAAATCCAATGGAATCGGGTTCTCATTCTTAATGTTGAATTTTAAGTTCAGATTGTCCACCTCCATGCTGTTGGTTACATACACGAAATTACTTAAATATCTATAAATTCCTCGTCATGAGTCTCTCCAGACACGATACTTTACGTGACATCTCTCAAAGGACTAACTAGTACACAGTCAAGCCTGCCAGTCATGACACCCGATCACAGGAAACTGATATAAATTTTATTGCAAAAGTGGTATACAAAATACCTTGACTTTTATTACAGTTCAGTTGTTACATTTTACCGAACTGCTTTTCAGTTAATTATTTCCTTTTCTTTTATAAGGGATATTCAGAATTTTGTTGCGTTTTCATTTGACTAACTTCAGTATAATGATTGCACAAGTTCTAATGAAATATTTGACGTTACAAAACGAATTAATCCTTTCTTATACATTAACAAACATTGAAAATACGTTGTTTACGAATCACAGTTCCACTTATTACATGCCCCGTATAAGTCGCCAGAACATCGACATCATTTTGTAACTGATACGATACCTCTCGTCTCGGCAGTCTTTAATGAACTGCTCGATACCCTCGATTTTATTACTGCCTCCCGTTGCACACTTCACCGGAACTAGGAATCGAAGTACATCAGAAATGCACCGCAGTAAGTTGCTCGAATTTGTAGCTGAGCAGCTGTCACAAAAACGCGCCTACCAACTTTCGTTTATGTCGTACAACTCCTTCTTGGTGTTCCCATTTTTTTCCCACCAAAATCAAATAATATACAGTAACAAAATTTCGGAAGTACAAGATCACGGGTTACTGTAAGGGCGAGATAAGCCATTGCAAATGTTAAACGCTGACGCTGATACATTAATAACCGGTGTAACATCCAGAATGTTGAATACAAGCATGCAAAGGTACATGCGTTGTGTTCTTCAGATACCAGATGTCAGTTTGTCGAATTGAGTTCCATGGCTGTTGCACTTGGTCGGTCAGTGCAGGGACGGTCAATCCTGTTTGTGGGTGACGCTGGAGTTGTCGTCCAATGATGTTCCATATGCGTTCGATCGGAGACGGATCCCATGATCAAGTAGGCCAAGACAACATGTCGAACTCTATAGCGTATATTGGGTAAAAACAGCGGTATGTGGACGAGCGTTATCCTGTTGGAAAACACGCTATTGAATGCTCGTCAACAATGGCAGCCCAACAAGTTGACTCGCCGTATTGAAGTGCGTGGGATAACTAAGAGAGTGCTCCTGCTACCATACGAAATTCCACCCGTGACTAGGTGTACGTCCAGTGTGTCTATCACGCAGATAGGTTGGTTGCAGGTCCTCAATTGGCCGCTTTCTAATTACCAAACGACCTCTACTGTCACCGACGCAGAAGCAGAAGCTGCTTTTATCAGAAAACACAACAGCCCTCCAGTGAACTCTCGCTTGACACCACTGAAATCGCAAACGCATTGGTTTGGGGTCAATGGAATGCACGCTACAGGACGGTTGGCTCGGAGCTGTCCTCTGAAGTAACCAATTTGTAACAGTTCGTTGCGTCACAGTGGTGCCAACTGCTGCTCAAATTGCTGCTGCAGGTGCAGTACGATGCGCCAGAGCCATATGCCAAAGACGAGGGTCTTCCCGCTCTGTAGTACCACGTGGCTGTCCGGAGTCCGATCTTCTTGCGATCGTACATTCTTGTAACCTCCGCTGTCAGCAATCATGTACAGTGGCTACATTCCTGCCAACCCTTTCTGCAATATCGCAGCATAAACGTCCATCTTCTCGTAGCCCTATTATAAGACCTCGTTAGACTCAGTGAGGTGTTGATAATGTCGTATTTGTTGCCTTAAGGAACGAAACAAAATTTCGATGTAGACCCCCTACGCGCGGTATGCCACAAGTCAGCCGGTTCGTCTGAAATCAAAATTGAGTTGACGTTAGCGAAGTATACAAGATTCTTTAGGAGTTGTACCTCGCTTAAGTTATTGGGACCATAGGAAAGAAAATTGCTGCCATTTGAAGAAAAAATAGGGTTTTTTCATCGATTTTTCGACTTCGTCGGCCAAGTAAAAATATTTATAGTTGATGGATCGGAATAAAAGTGGTACAACTCCTAGACAATTTAGTTAGCTTCGTCGGAAACAGTAGATTTGAAGTTACCACGCGAAAAAAAAAAAAAAAAAAAAAAAAAAAACGTTATTTCGAGAAACACGCGTTTGAAGATAGTAAACCTCCCTTTAAAGGCATTCTTGACTAACATCAATTTAAAACAAAGGAGAGAGGGTGAAAGGTGCTATAAGTGGGATAAAAACACGACAGCGGAGCTAAAGTAACGACACAGGGAAATGTAACTGTCTGACCACTTACAAATAAAAAACTTCCTAAAATTTTAGGAAACAAGTTGGACTTATCGCAAAACTTTAAAATTCTCGTTCGTTTGAACGTCACTTAAAGTAGAGGACCGATCTGCTGAAATCTGCTGCTGCCCTCTGGCCTGAAATCGAAACGCAGTCTAATTAAATATGGCGCGCTATGATCTGTACATCACAAGAACCACACACTGGAGGGTTCTCGCGCCGGATCGAGAGGCCATGCGTCACAGGGCCCTGACCTGTACGAAGACACATAATGAGGACCTCATCCCACCTACGTGGCTGGAGGGAGAAACGCCATGCCGCATTGTGGACTTTAGTAGACGGAGCTTATTGTCTGTCACTTTCACCCACTCATTCTCCCATCGACCCAAGACCGTATCTCAACAGCGAGGCTGCACCACGTAGGGCGATGGTACACTGAATTAATTGAGAAGTAGGAGACTGGCTGATGTATTCGCCCTTTAATTCCCCTTAACACCCACGTACGCTGGCACCCAGCATAAAGACAGTAGCATCCCCAGCCTTTGTGGAGCTCTAGTGGTTCAAATGGCTCTGAGCACTATGGGACTTAGCTTCTGAGGCCATCAGTCCCCTAGAACTTAGAACTACTTAAACCTAACTAACCTAAGCACATCACACACTTCCATGCCCGAGGCAGGATTCGAACATGCGACCATAGCGGTCGCGCGGTTCCAGACTGTAGCGCATAGAGACGCTCGGCCACCTCGGCGGGCTTTGTAGAGCGTCCTGGATATTCTCGGCTGCTTTACCTGCAGGATACAAACGTTGTAGAGTGTGAAGGGGAATCAGGGAATCGGAACAGACAAGAAATTTAGCATCCGTAAGACATCTCGTCTGCTCCATTGCCCTCGTCGAACAAAATAAACTCGTGAGCGAGATGTATCTTGAGGACACGACGGATGTTTCGTACGTATGCCTACGGAGTGGGAGTCCGCCAGCTAGCGCCGGGAGAGCGTGTCTCCATCGGCAGCCAGCTTTCCCTTCGTGCCTGGTGGTGTCCTTCCGGTGACTTGTTCGCAAATTCAAAGCGGCTCGGCAAGGCTCTGCAGGAAGAGCGAGGCGCAAATACCTGACAGCAGCAGCTGCAGCAACAGGTAGAGCGGCAGCAGCAAATCCTAGCGCCGCGTGGGGGAGGGGGGATCAGGAGTGGGGGAGGGAGTAAGGAGCGAGTGCCGACAAACGACTCGCGCTCACTAGCGGAAGTGCTCCAGCAGCTACCACACGGCGGGGAGGCACTGTTACCGATATAGACAGATAAGAAAGCAAGTGTGCGTGTGCGTGTGTGTGTGTGTGTGTGTGTGTGTGTGTGTGTGTGTGTGTGTGTGTGCGTGCGTGGGTGCTTGCGTGTGCGCGCATGCGTATTTCGAAGCTTACGTCCCGAACGTCTGAAGCAATTCAAAGTTCTTACATGTATGCTTACTACAATAAAAAAATTACTTGTGAGGTAAGACGCCTCTAGCGTTGTGGGAGTGTGGATGCGAAAATGGCATCAAGTAAACCATAATTCTGGAAAGCCTGGAGCAGAGTCAGCCAAACGCGATATATGCAGTACTTCTTCCTTTCTCCTTTTTGCTGCCCCTATCCCGTGTCTTCACAGGTTCGGTGCGCTATTCTGAATTTGGCAGTACTAGTCCTAAAGGGTGGACAGATACCCTTCCTGTTGCCATAATGTGGTGTATATGTGACTTCTCATCTAGAAAGCCAACCTCGGTGAAGAATGTGCAGAGCTGACCCAACGACATATCTTAGGAGTTAATTTCCACAGCATTTGTGGATTTAGAGAAACATTTTGACAATGCTGACTGGACTACACGCTTTGAAATTCTGCAGGTAGCACGGGCAAAGTTTACGGAGCGGGAAGTCATCTACAACTTACACAGAAACCGGTCTGTAATTACACTTATCAGCCAGAATATTATGACCATCTATCTAATAGCCGCTATGTCCACCTTTGGCACGGATAACAGCGGCGACGCGTCGTGGCATGGAAGCAAAGAGGCATTTGGTAGGTCGCTGGAGGTAGCTGACACCACATCTGCACAGACAAGTCATCTAATTCCCATAAATTTCGGGAGTGGGCGATTTGCTCTGACGTCGTGTTCAATCACATGCAGATGTGCTCGATCGGGTTCAGATCTGGCGAGTGGGGGGCCAGCACATCAATTGTAACTCACCACTGTCTTCCTCGACCACTCCATCACACTCCTGGCCTTGTGATATGTCGCATTATCTTGTTGAAAATTGCCACTCCCGTCGGGAAACATGACTGTCATGAATTGGTGTACGTGGTGTGCAACCAGTGTACGATACTTCTTGACCATCAAGGTACCGTGCACGAGCTCCACTGGACCTATGGATGCACACGTAAGTGTTACCCAGAGCGTTATGGAGCCAACGCCAATATGCCTCCGTCCCTCAGTACAACTGTCAAGGATCTGTTCTCCTGGAAGACGACGGATTCGTGGCCTCCCATCTGGATGATGAAGAAGGGATCGGGATTCACCAGACTATGCTACGCTCCGCCCCTGTGCCCATTTCAGTCGCAATTTTCGATGTCGTGGTGTTCACATTGGCTCATTCTTGGGTTTCGACGGCAGAGGCCAGTCGTTAGGAGGGTTCGGTGCACTGTGTGTTCAGACACACTTGTACTCTGCCCAGCATTAAAGTCTCATGTCAGTTACGCCACAGTTCGCCGCCTGTCTTGTTTTACCAGTCTGCGCACCCTACATTGTCCGATATCCGTAATGAGGGGTGGCCGCCAACCCCCCGACTTTTGGACGTGGTTTCACGTTGGTTTCGCCACGTGTTGAAGACACCACAGCATTACACTAATACCCGACAAGTCGTGCTGTTTCCGAAATAGTCGTGGTGACCCTCCCAGCCATCACAATCAGACTCAGTCGAGACACGGACTGCGCGCTCTCTGACACAGCGTGGACAATGAGTGTTTCTGACTAGCAGTCATTCCTCGCCAGGTGACGTTGCTATCGCATGGACGAGTTTATATCGATCGTAGGTCGGCGGTCATAATGTTCTGGCTGATCAATGTATAAGAGTAGAAAGGCACGAAAGGGAAGCAGTAATTAAGAAGGGAGTGAGACAGGCTTGTAGCTGTCACCAATGTTATTCCATCTGCATGTTGAAATTGCAGTAAAGGAATGCAAGGACAAATCTCGAAAGGGATTTCAAGCTCAGTGAAAATAAATTGAAACCTTAACGTTTGCGATTGACACTGTAATTCTGTCAGAGGCGGTTAAGAACTTGGAAGAGCAGCAGATCGGAAGATATATTATCGTGAAAAGACGTTTTAAGATGATCGTCAACAAAAGTAGGGTAATAGACTTTAGTCGAATTAAATTAGGCGTTCTTGACGAAATGAGATTAGGAAATGACATACCAGAAGTCACAGACGAGTGACGATATCTAGGTAGTAATATAACTGACGATACCAGGAATAAAAAGAATATAAAATGCAAAAAGTTAAAGCAATTCTCTTATTGAGTTTCCTTTGTGACAGTAAGAAGAAACTTTCTGAAAAAAATAAATACCGTAATATGGAACATAAATTTAATTGGCTGGCATTGTCGAAATTTCACCCTTCATTGTTTGACACTTAGGCTGCGACCAGGAATGGAGGGTGAAGTTTCGACAATAGCAATCATTCGTGCTGGCTAAGAATCAGGAAAATCACGAAACAAACATCGGCCGAAGAACCCGAGACAGAAGCCAACAGACATTTAAATTTAACTGTCAAGAGGCCTTTTCTGAAAGTATTAGTCTGGAATATAGCGCAGTACAGCAGTTAAACGTGGACTATAAATAGTACGGGCAAGAAGACTAAAGAAACTTTAGAAAGATTGCCGAAAGTTAAAAGGGAGATTTAGCGATTAATGAGGAAATATTGAATCGAGAGGAGGAGAAACGATCCTTATGGCAGCGTTTGTCTAAAATAAGGGCTTGGTTGATAGGAGACATCTTGAGGCGCGAAGCAGTAATGCAATTAGTAATGAAATGATGTGTTGGGGAGTAATAACTGTAGGGGGAGACGAAGGTTTGAGCATCAAGCAAGTTAGTATGGACGTAGGTTGCAATAGTGATGTAGAGGTGAAGAGAATTGCACAGGCTAGGCTAGTGTGGAGAGCTTGTAAGAGGGTGGCGTGGTAGGAATATGAAGGAACTTACGTGTAATAATTATCAAAAACAATCTATATTTGCGTAATGAAATGAAATGATCGTATGGCATTGTTGGCCGGGAGGCCCCATGCGGGGAAGTTCGGCCGCCGTATTGCAAGTTCTTTTTAGTTGACGCCACTTCGGCGACTTGCGATTCAAAGATGATGATGACGAACACACAACACCCAGTCATCACGAGGCAGAGAAAATCCCTGACCCCGCCGCGAATCGAACCCGGGACCCTGTGCGCCGTAAGTGAGAACGCTACCGCAAGACCACGAGCTGCGGACTATATTTGCGTAGAATTTGTAATTGTAGAGATTGCAGGGATGATTGCTGAGAGGTCTTGGCGACATTTAACCCCTGTGGGTGAGGGCGGCAGTAGGAAGGAATGACACGTAGAACGCAATTCTGGAACGCTTTAAGGACTGCAAACCAAATTTAGTACGAATTTGATTTGCCATCTTTAAAAATAAATACTGCGGATCCAAACAACCCCTACGATAACCAGGGATTACGGTAGGGTGTAGCATAACTCCGCAAAGCTCCGGGAAGTTGAAACCATAGTTAGAGCGTGTATGAGTTTACTGGAGAAAATACTGTGGGGCGACACATCTAGAGCACTTCTCTCGAACAGCACCCAGGGGGCCGCCGATCTTAACGCCCCCGTCTGACGGACAGATCATCATCGACCACCAACCATCACGTGCCCTCACTTCATGAGATGCTGCGGAGAGGTTTGCAGTTCAGTCCAAGAGACTGCTGCAACAACTGGTAATCGGGATCTTTACGCTAGCGCCTCACCTCCCTTCGCCGGCCAAATACTGGCAGCGCAAATTTCCCAGCAGCGGGATTCGAACTCGGTCACCTCCGAGTGGGGCGCCACCGCACTGGCGTGCGTTAGCGACCAGGGGTACTGAGGTTAGGTGGGTGGTGTATGACTTACTATGTGGAAAAAGTGCCGTCTTCATAAGACTCCGCCAGCACGCTTAAGTTGTGGCGCCCAGGTGCGAAGTAGGTGGCATGTAAACGTAACTGGAAACGTAAATAATGGAAGTCGAATAAAGTCCCGAATACATAGTTTCTGATGTCGCTAGGCTGTTCGGATAGAGCTATGGTCGGTGCTTCATTAAGAGTCGTGGCGAAACTTCATCCCTGCTGTGTCATACTCTTAAAATCATATAGCGAACCATGTGTGGAATTTCTTGAGAGATTGAAACTGAGTAGCGGAGCGGGATTCGAACGCGAAATCTTGTCTTTGGTGGAGGGGGGGGGGCAGTACTCTTTAACTCGTCTTCACAGCTGCACTTGAGCGGGCGCCTGTCCCTACTTTCCAAAGATTAGGTGGGGGTGGGGGGAAGGGCATGAGGTAGTCACTCGCGCCTGCAAAGCTGTTGGTAAGAGCACTGCCTGCATGTTGGTTCAGTTTGTAAGTGCCAGAATACTAATCCCAGTCGTCCTAGAATTGTTTTCTGTCACTCTATCCTTCTGGCAATGATTTATTAATGTGAAAAATGCCATTTTAGACCATGGTTCGGAGTCATTAAACTGCAGTCCTGCCGTAACTAACAGGTTACATCAGTTCTAACGGTCGAAGGAAGGTAAGGGCACAGTACACCTTTCAACAGAACCATGCCAGTAAAGTACTGCAGTGCTCAGACAAACCTTCGGGTTGAGGAGATTACCACTTTGTTTCCAATCGCTGTGTTG